>NW_027185754.1:18313596-18316004 GCF_028583685.1 Petaurus breviceps papuanus | reverse complement strand
CTATGTCAGCACGTCCATGGGGCATGGGAGATCTTTAAATCCCATAACCCTTACAGGCTCCAAAAGAAAGTCTGGGAAAGAAGAGGTATCAGGCTGTCTACCAAGGTGAAGGTTTATGGAGCCATTATATTGATCTCATTGTTGTATGCCAGTGAAATCTGGACAGTATGCCAGTACCATGCCAGGAAACTGAATTGTTTCCATTTGAATTGTCTTAGGAAGATTCTGAAGATTACCTGGCAGGATAAAGTACTGGAGTAAGGTACATGTGAGGTCTTTTGCAGAGAGCGCAACTCTGAAGGACTGTCCATGTTGTTTGAATGCCAGTGTACATTTGTTGAAAAGACTATTTTAGGGAGAACTTACACAAGGCAAGCACTTATGTGGAGGTCAAAAGGAGCAATACAAGGACATTCTCAAGGTTTCTCTGAAGAATTTTGGAATTGATTATGAGACATTAGCACTGGTCTACCCAGTATGGCGTGCCTGCATCAAAAAAGGAGCTACATTCTTTGAGCTAAGCAGAATTGCATTGTTCAAAAGAAACATGAGATATGCCAATTTAGGGAAATCTCCACTCCAAATGTTCATATGGAATATTTGTGCTCCTTCTGAGCTCATATTGTTCTGATCAGCCACAATTGGATACGCTGTACTTTGACCCCAACATAGTGATGTCATTTTGGTCTTCTAGTGTGACGGACAACCAAGCAACCATATTTGGGGCCTACCCTTTGCTTTTGACCTGCTTGGGATATATGCCTAGTACTTGGGATATCTGCATGAAAGTGTATGGCTCCTTTAGTTATTTCTTTGGCACAGTCCTAGATGTTTTCTAGATTATTATACCAATTTATAGCCCCTGCTAATAGGGTTTTAGTATGACTATCTTCCTGTTGCCTCCCCAACCTTGAATGTTTCCATCCATTTACTATATGTGAGGTGAAACCTGAATTGTTTTGATCCATATTTCTTTTTCTTATTTGGAATACTGTTTCATATTTTAATAATTTGCAGTTCTCATGTGGAAAAATTGGAACACTAATACATTGCTGGTGGAATTGTGAACTGATCCAACCATTCTGGAGAGCAATCTGGAACTATGCCCAAAGGGCTATAAATAATTTCATATCCTTTGACCCAGCAATACCACTTCTAGGATTGTATCCCAAAGAGATCACAGAAGCATGAGGAACACCCATATGTACAAGAATATTTATAGCAGCTCTTTTTGTGGTATATGAATGTAATGGAATACTATTGCAGCATAAGAAATGAAGAGCAGATGGACTTCATATCTACTTGGAGAGGCTTATACGAACTGATGCTGAGTGAGAAGAGCAGAACCAGGAAAAATTTGTACACAATTACAGATACAACGTATGTGTGATGACCAATTTTTATGGACCGGACTCTTAGAAATGCAGGGCTATAAGTAAACTCTAAAAGACTCATGATGGAGAGAGATATCCACATTCAGAGAAAGAACCAGAAAGAACAGAGTCTGAATGCAGATTGAAGCAAATTACCTGCTCTCTTTCTTTTTCTTGTTTGGTTTGGTTTTCTCTTTCCCGTTGTTCATCCTATCCGATACAATTCTTCTTTATAACCTGACCAGTGTCTAATGTGAAAGTATCTGCAGATCCTATACCTGACTGTATGCTGCCATGGTGGACGGGGGAAGGGGAGGGAGGGGGAGAAAATTTGAAACTCAAAGAACTGGGCAACTGAATCTTGTAAACTCAAAGTAAACGAACAAATTAATAAAAGACAAAAAAAAAACCCAAAATAATTTGTAGTTCTTCTTTTGAAAACTCTTCATATCTTTTGATCTATTACTCATCCAAACTGTATAGTTTGGATAATTAATCATCCTATGGGCACGCAGAAATGAAAATGGAAGGAAGATTACCAAAGGAAGAAAAATAGAAAAGATTTGCAGATGCTATGACATGTTATTTTCACCTACAAAGACAGTGAAGCCACCACACTTGAACTCTAACATTATAGCCCTAGGAGTACTCATAGAAGGAAATAGTAATGACAATAAAGAGGACTAACATGGGAAAAGCATATAGATTGGACCATGTATATATAAAAGATACATGTTTTGGAGGCAACTCAATTGTGAGAGTACTGAGGTACTTATATATAATGTATCTGAAGGAGGAGAAGATACCAAAGGAGGATAAAAAAGCTCAGGTCTCATTATATACCTCATATCTAAGTAATATATTTAATATAAGATCTAATTAATAAAATGATAAAAGATGACTGAGAACATTAATAACTACAGATTATATGATTCCCATTCGTATTTTGAGAGTCATGAGTTGAAGTCATTCTTTTTTTTTTTTTTTAAAGCAATTGGGGTTAAGTAACTTGCTCAAGGTTACACGGCCAGTTAT
>NW_027185754.1:18305609-18313586 GCF_028583685.1 Petaurus breviceps papuanus | reverse complement strand
CCCTAAGCAATTGGGGTTAAGTAACTTGCTCAAGGTTACACGGCCAGGTGTTTCTGGGTGGGTGCTAAGTGTCTGAGCCCGGGATTCGATCTCCAGGTCGTTCTGACACTGGAGCTGGTGCTCTTACTCGCTGTGCTACCTGGCCGCCCCAGTTGAAGTCATTCTTGATGAGGATTTTAATAGATAACGGCAGGCTTTGCAAGTGGATAATTAACAATGAATCACATGTTTACCATTTCTTAACTGAAAGATTTAGAAAACATAATGCTATTGTGCTTATTGTTTGATTATGGGAAAGCATTTGATTATAGAAAAAGACACCTTACAGGTCTTTTTATATCAAGGTGTTCCCCATTCATACATCAAAATCATTCAAGTTTCCTTGGAAGATATAAGAAAAATAGTTCTTTTCAGTGACCCTCTGATCATAAACATCAGATAAGACATAAAACAAGGATATGTATGCTCATAATAATAATAGTTAATATTTATTTAGTGCTGGGCACTGTGATAAGAGCTTTATAAATATTATCTCATTTGATCCTCACAACAACCCCAGGAAGTAAGTGCTGTTATTATCCTCATTTTACAGTTTACAATACTGAGGCAAACAGGAGTTAAGTGATTTTCCTGTATCACATAGCTAATAAGTGTGTGAAGTTAGATTTGAAATCAGGTCTTCCTGACCCCAAGCCCAACATACTGTCCTCTGTGCCACCTAGCTGCTTATCAAAAATGCTTACCATTGTGATAGAGAAGCTCTAACACAGAGTCCAGGTTGAAAAGGGATTCCCTATAATTGATGAGGTCCTATAGATCTTACTTATTGCATCAAGCCCCAGAACAATGTAAAGCCTCCTGGAAGAACTTAGGTACAACTTCAGCTAGAATTCCTAGAAAAGGCAAACGAGAGTTTTATTTTTCCCCCCTTAAGAGCCAAAAATTATTGTATAAATGAAGTGAGTACTGGAGGTAAGTTGCAGAAGAAATGAGCTATGGAAGAAAGAATTGAAAATAGAATTAACAGCTTGGAATAGTAGATAAAAAACCTTGCCCAACGACTAGGTGGCACAGTGAATAGAGCACTGACCCTGGAGTCAAGAGGACCTGAGTTTAAATCCGGCCTCAGACACTTAATACAAAACTAGCCGTGTGACCTTGGGCAAGTCACTTAACCCCAGTTGCCCTCCAAAAAGAAAAAAAAACCAAACCCCAAACCAAACAAAAAAACCTTGCCCAAGCATCAAACTCCTTTAAAATTAGAATGGATTAGATAGAAGCCAGTGATCCTATGTGACAACAAGAAATATTTGAACAGTTAGAAGCCTGAAAAAAAAAATAGGAAAAAACCATAAGGTATCTCATAGCAAAAACAACTAACCTAGAAAATAGTTCAGGGAGAAAAAATAAAAAAAATCATTAGACTTCCTGAACCATAACCAAAAATGGATCCCTAGTCATCATATTTCTAGTATTCATAAAAGAAAATTGCTCAGATTTCTTAGAACCAGAGGGCAAAGTGAAAATAGAAAGACTACATCTGCCACCTCTTGAATGAAAACCTTAAAATGAAAACTTCTGGAACATTAGAGCCAAAATTCAGAGTGTTCAGGTCAAAGAAAAAAAAATTGCAAATATCCAGAAAAGAATTCAAGTACCATAGAGCCACAGGCAGGATCACACTAGATTTAGCATCCAGTAGGCAAAAGAAGCAGAGAGTGTGAAATATCATGTTCTTGAAAGCAAAAGATATAAACTTATAACCAAGAATAACTTAACCAAGCAAAATTGGGTATAATCCAAAAAGTCATTCCTGTTTAAAAAAAAAGCACTAGAAAGAATAAAATTAAATGTTTTTTTTTCCCTTAATATGATAAATTTTATCTATGTACCATCAAGAGCTACCTTTATCTGTAATGGGGATAAAATAGAAGGCTTTCCAGAAAAAAAGAAGAGGTAAATTTAGCAAGGATGTTTATTATCTCCATTATTATTTTGTGTAATGCTAGAAATGCTAGCTATTGTAACAAGAAGTGGAAAAGAGAGGGAATAATCACAGGTAAAGAAGAAACAAAATTATTGCTTTTTTTAGGTGATATGTTGGTTTACTTTGAGAATCCAAGTCAGCTAAAAATTAATTGAAATAACTAATAACTGCAGCAAAGTTGCAGTATAGAAAATAAGCTCTAGAAATAACCAGTAGTTCTATACATTGTCAATAAAATGTAGCAGGAAGAGAAAGAATGAGAAATTTAATTTAAAATAACTATAGGGTATATAAAATACTTGAAATCTGCCTGTCAGTAAACAGGAACTATGTCAACATAATTACAAAACAGTATTTATACAAATAAAGACATCTAAATAATTGGAGAAATATTAGTTGTTCATTGTTAGCCTGAGCCAGTATAACAAAAATGAGTATACCACCTAAATTAATTTACTTACTCTGTGCCCTGCCAAACTACCAAAGATTATTTCATAGAGCCAGAAGAAAATAATAACAAAATTCATCTGGAGGAATAAAAGGACAAGAATTCTCAACGGAACCAAAGAAAAAAATGGGTAGGAAGAAAGAATTATAAAGAGATCATAAAAACAGGAAAAGGACCCACATATACAAAAACATTTATAGTAGCTCTTTTTGTGGTATCAAAGAATTGGAAATTGAGGGGATATCCATCAATTGTGGAATGGCTGAACAAGTTTTGGTATATGAATGTAATGTAATACTACTGTGCTATAAGAAATGATGAGCAGGCAGACTTAAGAAAAACCTGGAAAGACTTATATGAACTGATACTGAGTGAAAAGAGCAGAACCAGGAGAACATTGTACATGATAATAGACACATTGCGTAATAACTGACTTTGATAGCCTTAGCTTTTCTGAGCAATGCAAAGATCTAAGACAACTCTAAAGGACTTATGATAGAAAATGCTATCCATATCCAGAGAAAGAACTTTGGAGACTGAATGCAGATGGAAGCTTACTATTTGCTCTCCTTTTCTTGTGTTGTTTTGTTTCTTCTTTCTTGTGGTTCCTCCTATTTTAATTCTACTTTACATCATGACTAATGTGAAAATATGTTTAATATGAATATATAAGTTGAGCCAATATCAGATTACATGCCATCTTGAGGAGGTGGGAGGTAAAAGAAGTGGAGAAATTTTAAAACTCAACGTCTTATGGAGATAAATTTTGAAAACCAAAAAGAAATTAATTGTAAAAAAAAGAAGAGAGGGCTAGTAGTGCTGGATTTCAAACTATACTACAAAGCAGTAATCATCCAAACAGTATAGTATTAAGTAAGAAATAGGTCAATCAGTGGAACAGATTATGAACATGATATAAAGAGGCGAATGAGCAGAGTAGCCTAGTGTTTGATGAACTCAAGGATCCCAGCTACTTGGGGTAAGAACTCACTCATTTTTTGATAAAATCTGTTGAGAAAACTAGAAAGTCTGATAGAAACTAGTTATAGACCAACATCTCACGACATAAGCTAATATAAGCTCCAAATAAGTATTTGACATATATAAAGGGTAACATCATAAACAAATTAGGGGAAGAAGAATTAAATCATATATCAGGTCCGTGGTAGGGGAAGAATTAATGACTAAACAAGCAAAAGAAAGGATCATAAAAGACAAAATGGACAATCTTGAGTATATAAAATTAAGATGTTTTTGCACAAATAAAACTAATACCTCTAAAATGAGAAGAAAAGCATATAAATAAGGGGACAATGTTTGCAGTAAGTTTCTCTGATAAATATCTCATTTTTAAGACAAATAGGGAACTGACTAAAATTTGTACTAAGAGCCTTTCCTCAACTGATGAATGGCTGAGGCATATGCACAGGGAGTTTTCAGAGAAAGAATTCCAGGCTCTTAAAGGCCATATAAAACAGTGCTCTAACTCACTAATAAGAGAAAAGCAAATCAAAACAATTCTGAGGTTCTACCTCACACCTATCAAATTGGTGAAGTTGACAAAAAAGAAAAATGATAGGTGCTAGAAGGGCCGTGGGAAAACACGTGCATTAATGCACTGTTTATGGAGCTATGAATTGGTTAGCCATTCTAGAAGTAATTTGGAACTGTGCCCAAAAAGCTATTAAATAGGACTTGTTGGATATAGTGGGGTGAGAGAATGAGGAATTTGAGATTGACACCTAGGTTTTGAACCTGGGTGACTAGGAGGATGGTGCTACCCTACAGTAATAGGGAAGGTAAGAAGAGGGCAAAGTTTGAAGGGAGAGATAATGAGTTCACTTCTGGACATGTTGAAGTTAAGATGTCTAAATAACATGTAAGATGTCCAAAAGTCATTTCTCGATGTGAGATTGGAGGTCAGGAGAATGGTTAGGGCTGGATACATAGATCTGAGAATCATCTGGATAGAGATAACAATCCATTGTAGTTGATGAGATCAACCAAGACAAATAGAGAAAGTAGAGAATAAAGCCCAGGAGAGACAGGACAGAGCCTTGGGGGACACCAATGGTTAGTAGGTATGACCAGCAAAGGAGGCCAAGAAGGATTGTTCGGAGGTGCGGGGAGAACCAGGCATAAAAAGGGCTATGAAAACCTAGAGAGAGGACAGTATTAAGAAGAGGGTGATTGATAGTGTCAGTAGAGAACATGCAGAGAGAGCCTGAGGAATGAGAAATGTCCTTAAGTTTTGGAAATTGAGAGAGAGGGAGGGAGAGAGGATTGGAGGCGGGGAAGAGAGAGAGAGAGAGACAGAGACAGAGACAGAGACAGAGAGAGAGAGATAGAGAGAGAGAGACAGAGAGAGAGAGAGACAGAGACAGAGAGAGACAGAGACAGAGAGAGAGACAGACAGAGACAGAGACAGAGAGAGAGAGAGAGAGAGAGAGAGAGAGAGAATGTTTTTAGTGGAATGATGAAAATCATAAACCAGATTGTAGGAAGTTAAGAAAAAAGTTAGGGGCAGCTAGGTGGCGCAGTGAGTAGAGCACCGGCCCTGGAGTCAGGAGGACCTGGGTTTGGATCTGGCCTCAGACCCTTGACACATACACACAAAAACCAGCCATGTGACCTTGGGCAAGTCACTTAACCCCAATTGCCCTACCCTCCCCCCTCCAAAAAAAAACAAAACCCAAAAAAGTTAGAGGAATGAAACTGGAGGCACTTATTGTAGATGACCTTCTTAAGGAGTTTAGGTAGGAAAAGGAAGGAGATATAGGTGAATACTATCTGGGAAGAAGGGAATCAAGTGAGCAGTTTTTGAGGATGAGAGAGACATGGAAATGCTCATAGACTGTTTGTATGCAGCCAGTAGGACGGAGAGAAATAGAAGATTAGTGAAAGATTAGGGATGACAGGAGTAATCTGCCCCTCTTCTTCAGTCTTCTAGAGAAGAGGAGCTGGAATGGGATCACTTACATATGTAGAGAAGTTTGTCTTGACAAGGAGAAGGGGCACTTCATGTGAGTTAAGGATGATAGTGGAGGAAGCCATGTGAGTGATGTGAAATGAAGAAGAGGGTAGAAGAGATTGTTCTTCAATTTCTTTAGAGAAATGTGAGACAAGTTTTTCAGCTGAGGGGATGGTGAAAGGTTTGAGGTGGGATAAAGGGGTATGGAAAAGTTACTGGGGTAAGTGGGATAGTGGATAGGTTAGGGAAGTGTAAAAGGATGACCTTGCTGCAGAAAGCCCATTTGAGATTATGTAATGTAAATTTGCAATGTACCTACTCAGCATGATTTCATGATTTTTTTTCCAATTTCACTTAGCAGTACTTGAGTGGTGGGAGCAAAGGTTGTGGATAATGGGAGTACATTCTTCTGGGTCGTTTGTCATTTTATGTAGAGATCACTTTCTGTTTTTGTTCTGTTTGTGTTGGTGTAGAAGTATTGTTTTCCTGCTTATTTTACTTTGATTCAGTTCATATGATCTTCCTGTGGTTTTTTTTTGTGTTCATATTTATCATTTCTTATGACATAGTAATATTCCATTATGTTCATATATCATTCAACATATTCATATATCATACAACAATTGTATTTGTTAACATTACCACCAGTCTCATCAGAAAAGTCTTTTAAGAATTGGGAAGCTGTCAAGCTAATGGTAGAGGGTGAAAGTTTTCTAAAATTCTAATTTTCACTTGAAAGCTCAAATGTTATCATTGGCAGCAAATACTAGTAGGAGATATTAGACCTCTATTCAGAGCTACAGTATGATGGAGAATGGGATAATTGCCCTATGGTGGTAGCACAAGTAGGATATCAGTAAGTATAAGTAAGTCATAGGTATAACCAGCCTTCCTCCCCGACCCACCCCCCCAGTCAGTATATAATGGTACCCTTCCTTCTCTTTCTTAAAAACATTTCTTTTATCACGTCTGTCTTGACCTCATGCCTTCCTCATCTAGCTCAGTGAAGCTGAATGAGGCTTATTAAATTATGATTTTAGGTTTCTTTTTTCCCCATAAAGAGCTTGGCAGTTATCACCTAAATGTAAACTGAAACTAAAATGATTTCCTTCTCGGAAGTACTAGAAGAGACATAATTATATTAGTATATCCTTGGATAAGGAAAATCTTAGGAAAAATGGCAAATTTCTTATTAAATTTTACATATGAAATATTGTAGAATCATAATACTATTTCTAATTTACTTAAGATAATTTATAAAAAGAATACATTTATGCAAAATAGCATTAGTATTTAAAGTTAAATTCTTTGACTTCATTGTTAGTAGAATAAGTTCTACTTCTAGATTTGTCCTAAAGAGCTGTGAAGGGCTCTGTTATGACTTAAGAATAACTACAAAATCATTATGTCTTTCATCAAATTAAAATAAACAGTACTATGGAATATATTTGGAGGTTGATATCCCTTCTCTTCCCCAGTCAAAAAGAAGTCTCTTTATTGATACAGAGCTACCAAGGTTGTATTTCAAGTGAAATAGAAAGTAACTCTGGGGAATTGGTGGGAGGGGGTTTGGAAGAAGGGGATCTGTCCCAAAATTGCATCCTCACTTTGTAATGGTCACATGATTAGTCATGACAGATAATTACTTTTCTTGTTGAATTGTTAAAACACTAGATAAAACAGAGTTTAAGAATACCTTGAAGGATCAAACTGCTTCAATTGACAGTGCATTTTAAAAAAATCTACAAGTCAAAGGAAAGATAGTAGAATGAAAAATTTTATTTCAAAGTAAAATTATAATGCCAGCTTATAATTATTTCTGTTTAAAGTGAATTTGTAGATAGGAGAAAGAAATACATTTTTTAACAAATACAGTTTCTTGTCACTTGACTTGTCTGGTCCCATTAGTATTAATCATGTCCCTGTCCTACTATCTTGGCTTTAGTGGTTGAGTCCATGTGGTGTGGCTGCTTGTGGTGAAAGACAGCTCATCACACATGTCATGGGGAAGATTATTTTAGGTATTTTAGCTGCAGAAGATTGCATTTCACAAGTAATTTAAATCAGCGGTCCTCTCCTAATTTCTGTGGAGGTGAGCAATAATGGGAAAACTTGGTATACCGTAAAGAGGACCGATTTTGGAGTAAGAAGACCTTTGTTGAAATCTTGGCCCTGCTACATAAATGACCTTGGGCAAGTCATTTAACCTTCGTAGGCTTCAGTTTCTTCATGTGTAAGATGAGGGAGTTGATGGGCCTTCTTCATATTCTATGATTAGATGCTCTGTAAAGTCCCTTCTAGCTATAAATCCTACTGATGCTTATTTTGAATTAGCCTGCCTTAGGCATGGAGAATTCTGCAGTTAGCAGCAGAAATCTATAGTCATAACATTGAGAGGAAACCACTTTGTCTGCCTCTGAGCAAAGATGTACAAGGAAGTGCCTTCCACCTCTTCCAGAGACCTGGGGAAGTGAGGGCCCTAGTGGTGAGAGGTCTTTTTGCCTTTAGAAATAAGACTAGGTTGCCTTCCCCCCCCCCCCCCCCCCCCCCCCCCCCCCCCCCCCCTCTCCC
>NW_027185754.1:18175263-18300609 GCF_028583685.1 Petaurus breviceps papuanus | reverse complement strand
ATCTTTTGCAAAAAAGGGTTTTGCTTCTGGTGAATTTGTTCAGTGAAATATAGGTATATATGACCTAGTGTCATTAATTGGTTTCATGACAGCATGATAAGCAAATAACACAACACAGGAGACAGTTTCATAGAAACTGAGTTCGCACTTGCTTTATGTAGCAACAATGCTGGGTGCTAAAGGGATAGAAATATGAACAAGACATATTCCTCATTTAAGATTATGACTAAGAGGGAGGGCTAGGTGGTGCAGTGAATAGAGCGCCAGCCCTGGAGTCAGGAGGACCTGAGTTCAAATCCAGCCTCAGACACTTAACACTTATTAGCCATGTGACCTTGGGCAAGTCACTTAACCCCAGTTGCCCTATCTTCCTCCCTCCAAAAAAGCAAAAGAAAAAACAAAACAAGAAAAGAGGAAAAGATTGTGACTAAGAGATAGGGGACTTCTGAAGATGTAGATGGGTGTGTAACATTGGAGAATAATGTTAAAGTGGGGATATGACGATATATTAACAATATTATTGCAAAACAACATTGATTGGAGCAGCTTTGTGTGGCTTTGCTTATATATGTATATATACACACACACACACACTCACAGACACACACACATATGTAAGTACTTTGGAAAATGTTAATGGTTGAGTCGAGAAGTTGCGTCTCCATAGGAGCTGCCACTGAGAGCTCACTTTACTTGGAAGAGAAAAGAGGGAACAGTGACTTTGACCTGGGGACTGATTCTCAGCCTTGTAATGCTTATGGGTCATGTTACTGACCCAATGGGTAGCTCTGGACACACGTCTGTGTCTTTAGAAGGAGACCTCTATCTCCTTGTCAGAACAGTCTTTGGTGAAGAATGTCTTGCTCATATTTCTGTCCCTTTAATGCCCAGCTTCATCACGACACAAAGCCAGGGCTCACTAAATATTTTGTATTTTGTATTTTGTTCTTTGTAGCTCTTATTTCTAGCCAGCTCCCTAGGAATAGCATGAATTTCTACTGATTGTAATTGTGTCCACTTACTCCTGAGGCTCTGTAAGGGCTATATTCTTAGGTGTCAACTTTAGGTCAAGAAAGTTGTTATTCTTTGTTTTCTGATCTTCCTTTTTAATACTCCTTGTTCTTGAGGAAGAACACACTCCCCTTCATCCTTTCCTTTCCTGCAAGAACTTTCTGCTTCTTAGGTTTTGTTGGCTGATGAATTTAGGGTAGTTCCCAACCTAGTAGATCCATATTTTCATAGGGAATTCCTAGGGACCAAAGAAACCTTTAAGAGCTAAATGAATGATTCTAGTGGTGGAGTTTTTGTCACTGTGACCAAATGATTATACAGAGATTTTGGGGGGAAGAACTTGTCTCAAAACCTCATACAAAGCCATCTCCTTGTAAGGTGCCGGTCCTATTTTTGAGACCCCACCTCAGAGGCTGAATCATCATAAAATTCTTTCTTTTGATCAGGGAGGGTTCTGAAGAAAGCCTTGTGAAAGCCTAGTGGATCTTTTCCTGGTAGTGGCCATGCTCTTGGTACGGATCACAGGATTATAGATTTAGAGCTATGGGACCGTAGAGGCCATCTTAGCCTACCCCCTACACATCTCCTAAGGAAACTGGGCATCTCGTTTAGTGAGTACCTTTTCAGGAAAAGAGAACTTGCCCTAAGGAAAATTGGTACCTATGCAGTATGGATAGAGACATATGCAGGATTGTCAGTTTTGTTTGGATCAAGGTATTGATCAATTATCTCAATCAAATAGAATTAGTCTTTTTTTTTTAGTCTTTACTTTGTTTTCCTAAAAGGTAAAGGGTTTTTCTACCTTTTTAGCAAATAGCTTAGCCCTCTTTTCCACCTCTCATTAAAAAAGGAAATATCATAACTACAGTGTGGTCTTTTATAGAAGGGAAGAGGGTTGGGTAACTTCTGTTATGCAGTTAGGAGAAAAATATGTAACCTGTCATACTCAAACCTGTATGAGGAAAGGTAAAGTGCTAGCTTTTTAAAGTGAGGTATTTGGCATGGGGTGATGGGAAGAATATTATGTGAAGGCTGTGTGATCGATTATTATTTTCTAATTTCAGGAGATTTTTATACAAGGAAACAGGATTAAATTAGGAGCTGGTTTTGCCTATCCTCTCTCAGTACCTGTTCTCTTTGAAGAAACTTTCTACAATGAAAAAGAAGAAAGTTTTAGTATATTGTGTATAGCTCATCCATTGGAGAAAAAAGAGAGCACAGGTATTTTTAAAGAAAACTTTCTCATTGTATGCTTTGTTTTAAAATTTACACATACACACATACATACATATATGCACATATGTATCACTGTGATTGCATCAAATTGTACGTAAGTAAAATGTCAAATCTTACAAGGTTGGTTTAGTGGAAAGAGCACTTGATCAGGAGTCAGGAGATCTGGGTTGAAGTCCTTCGTTTAGCCATTAAGTAATCATGTGATTGTGGTCAAGCCACTTAACTTTTCTCAAGTCTCAGTTTCCCTCATCTGGAAAATGGATTTAATGATACCTTATTGATGGAGTTGTGATGCTCATGTGAGATTATTCATAAACAAGATCTTAAATGTTTGGTGATATTTTTTAAACTATAAAAAATAATTTCACAGTATTATATAATCCCATTTGAAGAATTTGCAGACATTTCTTTTTGTAAAACAGTGTGAGGTAAATATATTTTTAGGAATAGTCAGTCTAAAATCTATTGGCTGGTATAGTCTGTGGGTTTCATCTTTAAATCCTGTTCCTCAAACAATTCACCTCCCCCCCCTTTTTTTTAAAGATCATCTGCTTCTGAGACTTTATGGTTTTGATGAGTGTGAATGATTTTGATGTTCTGGAAAAATAGAGTTAGCTATTATATCTAGACAGTGAGATAGTGTTTTATTTGAATGTTACTATTATATTTTTCATTTAATTACCATGGTAACAGGGTCCAAGCCATAATAGAATAATGCCTTACTGACTTTTAGATATTCAGTCACTGGCATAGTCTTGGACTGATTTTGTTGCTTTACTAGTGGATCTTTTCTTGGTATGGATCATAGGATTATAGGCCAGTCTTTTGAATAACCAATATAAAATTTGCTTTTAACATGGCCCTTCATTGACTGTTATACCATCTAAGAAAGATCTTCTCCTTTTATACCAGGAAGTACATTTCTTTCTTTTTATTTTTTAGGAGGCAGTTGGTTAATGTATGAGGCCAGATTTGAACTTAGATCTTCCTGATTTCAGGGCTGGTGCTCTATTCACTGTACTACCTAGCTGCCCCTTGGAGGTCCATTTCCAGGTTTGGAAATCAATGAAGGACCAGGGGCCATCAAAGCCTTTAGTTATAGTTACCTCTTATTTTCTTTACAGAAGACTCTTCAACCTCATCAAATTCCTTTACCCTGAAAACAATTGAAGACGTAAGAGAATTTTTGGGAAGATACTCAGAGAGATTTGACAAAAACATTGCATCTTTCCACCGAACTTTCAAAGATTATGAAAGAAAGAGCCTACGTCATTACATAGTCAGTAGCTTGTAATTTTATAGAGCAGTAGTTTCAATTGTTTTTTCAATTCAGGAAAGTCATCATTTCTTTACTCTAAAATCTTATGAATATTTTGGCCATTCGGGAAATATTTATCCTACTTTTTTTTTTAATTCCAAGATGATTTCTGCATGTTGATTATTAAAAATGACAGCTTATCAGGATACTTTTTACTCTTTTTTTGCACAGGATTCAGTGAATGCACTTTATACTAAATGTCTCCAGCAGTTGTTAAGAGATTCTCATTTGGTAAGCGGAATGGTTTGTAGATACAGATATTTGTTTGAAGTTTTACACAGTACAAATAAAGCTCTTCTTAACTTAATTTTCTTCATGCCTAGAAAATGCTAGCCAAGCAGGAGCTTCAGATGAATTTGATGAAACAGGCAGTTGAAGTAAGTAATTAAGGTTGCAAGATGGAAAAATTGTTTTGTATATTAAAATATGTCATTTTTTATTGTATAATATACTTCCTAAAATCATCATCTGATTAATTTTGCAGATGTATATTCATCATGATATATATGATCTGATATTTAAATATGTGGGAACTATTGAAGCCAGTGAGGTAGGTTTTAAATATGCTTCAGAAGAGAGATGGAAGTCACGTTCTGTATTTTTAAAGAAACTAAAACTTTTAAAAATCTATTGTTAGGATGCTGCCTTTAACAAAATTACAAGAAGTCTTCAAGACCTTCAGCAGAAAGATATTGGTGTTAAACCAGAATTCAGGTAAGAGTTACAGTATAACAAAACTGAGGTTTTGGTTGTTGCTTCTTCCTGGGAGATGGTTTCAGGTGGTTTTTGATTCCTAAGAATTGGAGAGGGATTAAAAAACACGAACTTCAATTTTTCTGCTTCCTGTAATCCCCTTTAGAGAGGTTAATAAGTATAATATATTTTCTAGATTAATTTCACATAGTGAGAGGCATACTGCCTCTGTGGTTAGAGGCCCAGGGTTCATGTCCCACTTTTGACATTTGATAACCTGTGTAACTTTGGGCAATTGATTTAACCTCTCTGGGCCTCAGTTTCCTCATGTGTAAAATGAAGGGGTTAGACTAGTTGACTTCTGAGTTCTTACTATATTATTTTATTATGGACCTTCATCGAGCTTACTGTTATTATAAACTCTAGATTTGTTATCTGCACTGTTGCCAATTTTATTAGAAATAGGCATTTAATCCAGCTGCATTTTGCCACTGATTTGTCAAATTATCGTTTTGAATATGATTCTTTTACTTTTTCTTCCATTACTTTTTCAAAAAATATCTGTGAAGTCAATAACTTGAGATGCTTATTTGTGAAAGGATCAAGAATTAGTATGAACTTCCTACTTCTCTCTCCAAATTATATTACAGCTTCAACATACCCCGTGCAAAGAGAGAACTGGGTCAATTGAACAAATGTACCTCTCCACAACAGAAGTTGGTTTGTCTTCGAAAAGTGGTACAGCTGATTATGCAGTCTCCTAGCCAAAGAGGTTTGTGCATAGGGAAGGAAACTGGGGGATAGGATGTTCCTACAGTGTTGAAATTCAGAGAGAGTAATACAGTTTAATGGAAGGGTATAGAGAATTGCATAGTCAGTTGGTCACCTAGCATTCATTAAGCACCTGACATGTACCATGCACTGTGTTTAGTACTGGGAATCCAAAGAAAGGCAAAAACGAATCCCTTCCCCCAAGGAACTTACAGTCCAGTGGGAAAGACCACATGCAGACAACTTGATACAGGGTAAACTGGGGGTAGTGTCAGAGTGAAGGCGCTGAGATTGAGGAGCACTAGGAGAGGGTTCTCGCAGAAGGTGGGACTTCAGGTGGAGACTCGAAGGGAGCCAGGAGGCAGAGGTGAGGTAAGGAAATGAACATTCCAGGGACAGCCAGTGGAAATGACTGGAGTCGCTAGATGGAGAGTCACGTTCCAGGAAGAACAAGGAGGCATATGTCAGTGGTGCAGAGAACATGAAGAGGAACCAAGGTGTAAGAAGCCCGGAAAGGTAGGAGGAGGCTGGGTTATGAAGAGCTTTTGACAACTAAAGGGTGTGTGTCATCTTTGATCCTGGAGGTGATTGAGAGCCCCTGGAGATTATTGAGTAGTGGGATGATATAGTGAGACCTGTGCTTTAGGAAGAAAAAGGAAATTAAATCATGAGGAGATAGTGTATATTAATAGACTTAGTACAAGAAAATTCAGATTCTAGTCCCAGCTCTACTGCCTACTTGCTGTGTGATTGTAGGTCCTTTAAATTCTGTAGACCTCCATTTCCTCATTTACAAAATAGGAAATAGCTTTATAGGGTTGATATAGGGCAAAATCAAGTCTAGTGCCTGGTACACAGTAGGTGCTTAATAAATGCTTGTTGACTGATTTACAGATGAAATACTACATTAGCATTCCATGCTTTCCCCAAAACTTTGTAAATGTTAAGGTAATTTATCATTATTATTATTAGTAGTAGTTATTAATAATGGTGATAAAGAAAATTATTTCCAGTGGAGATTTGATGGAAGTTTCCTGCTAATGAAATCTAGATACAGGCAGATGCTTGTCACAGCCATAATATAACAGGCCACGGGTATTAAAGGAATAACTGGAATGGTAGGAAATGCTAGATACACTTTAATAGAGCATCTTACATGTTTTGCTTTGTTTTTTGCTTTTTTGGAAGGGGGAAAGCAGGGCAGTTGGGGTTAAGTGACTTGCCCAAGGTCACATGGCTAGTAAATAAATATTAAGTGTCTGAGGCTGGATTTGAACTCAGGTCCTCCTGACTCCAGGGTTGGTGCTCTATTTGCTGTGCCACCTGGCCGCCCCAAATCTTACATGTTTTGTCTGCAATCACTTGTACCAGATATTAATTTTCAACTAATTATGCTCTGGGAAATGACCAAGCTTATTGTCAGTTTTATCAGGCTTTTATAAATATGGCAATATGTGTAGCCCATTAGAATCTCTAATTGGTTATTCTTTTCAGATCTCAGAAGAATATGCTTGATGAATAGCCATTATCACACTAATAGCATAGCCATCTCCTTTCCCTCTTTGTTCTTCTTGTTGAAAAAAATATACATTTACTTTACAATTCTTTGTAAATTACGTGAGTGTAAGCTGCTGAGCCATATGTCCAATTATGGTACTTATTAAAAGCTAGAAATAGATAACTAGCACATAGTGTTCAAAATGTAAATGGTTTCAAATGGGGAAAAGATATCTTTGTTAATAGCTTTAGGGAGACGTGATGCTTAATCCCTTGTTAGACTCCCATGGTTTCCCAGTTCCCTAAAAAAATAGTTGTATCATATTAAAGGCCATTGAGTTTATTGAGCATGCAAAGTGTGGGTATTATTTTTCCATTGAATCTGACTTCTAGTTTGGGGATGATGACATTTTATTGTCGGATGTAATCATATTGGGATGTGATTTTGGAGATAGGTAGAGAGATATTTAACTGTAGTATCTTTATTTTCTTGAATATTTTTTCCTACAGTTAACATGGAGACCATGTGTGCTGATGATCTGCTGTCTGTCCTGCTTTATTTACTTGTGAAGACAGAGATACCAAATTGGTAAAATATATTTTTAAGATGTTTTTAGCCTACAGCCTTGTAGTGTGCTTTCCATTATCTAGACTCTCATGTTTTGAGTAACCTACTTTTATAATATCTAGGTATTTGATCACTCTACCAGGTTGCATAATAGGAGAAGGGCAGGATAGTAAATTTTTTGGATAAGAAATTTTCTTAGTTATTTTTTTAACATGTGAAATACCCTGCATACAAACAATCATTGGGTAACTTGTATGATAAATGTATTTTGTATCTTTTTTACTGTTAGATTTTTTTTGGAATTTAGAACTAGTAATGGTTCTACTATGAGTTTATTTTCATTTTGAGCTCTTCTTTATGTTCAGTGTTTAATCCTTCTCATTTGGCAGAGTTTGAAGTTGTGCTATTGTTCTTTAATTCTATTGGATCAATTTAACATTGAGCACTGGATGGAAGTCAGATTGTTCAGATTAACTGAACAATGCCACATCTACTATTGATAGTCTTAGTCAATTTTGTTTGGTACATCCACTAGGCTGACCATAGATTCATTATGTTTGTGTCAGTTGGGCAGATGTCATTATAACTTTTCTTTTTTTTTCCCTTGTTAGGATGGCAAATTTGAGTTACATCAAAAACTTCAGATTTAGTAGTTCAACAAAAGATGAATTGGGTTATTGCCTGACTTCAATAGAGGCTGCAATAGAGTATATTCGACAAGGAAATCTCTCTGAAAAACCTTCTGTAAGAATTTAGTTTGATTATTCCACTTATTATGGTATAATCCATTTGGTTTTGAAGGATCAAAGGGACAGGATTCAGATATCTCTTATAGGAGAATGGAGTTACATTTCTTCTTGAGGAGCTGTGAAGGGAAGTTGAACTTGAGCCTTCTGACATCAGTAAAAACACTTTGTTATTCACTTCAGTTTGCCTAATGAAATATATGATAAATTTTAAATTTTGGCTCAGTTCACCTCTGAGCCAACAATCATGTCCAGCCTTGCCCATTTCTATTCTTTCTGGGTCCATCATGGAAGTGGACAGCTGAAAGAAAGACTGATAGTTAAGTTGTTAGTCAGTGCTGCCATTCCAGGATATGAGAAGCACACCCAGAGATTTGCTGTAAAAAATAATTCGCTTGTAAAATTGTGTAAGGTTTATTATATTCTTGACTGTTCTCATCTTTTGTCATGTTTGACAATTTTGCTGCATGTGAGGTAAAACCTCAGGATTGTTTTGATTTGCATTTCTTTAATTAGTGATTTCATTGTGTTAATAGTTTTCAGTTCTTTTGAGAACTGTTTGTTCATACCCTTTGACCACTTATCTCTTGGGGAATGGCTTTTGGTCATATAGATGTATATATGCATAGTATATACATATAAACACACATTTATGTGTATACATATACATATATGTACCTATGTATATATATATATATATACATACATCTCTTTATGTTCTGTACAATATAGACAGTTCTCACTTTATGTAAATTCCATTTACACAAATTGGATTTTACATGAAGAATTCTGAAAGAAATCTATATTCCCCCAACCCCCCACCTTTGTTAACTTTACTGTGCAGAATAGTGCTCTCTCTTGTACTGTCCTTTCTTTTGTCATTCTGGGGCATTCTATCCCCTCTCCCCATCCCCCCCAACAAAAAACTCCCTCCAGAATGAAAGCAGACAAATAGATATGTGTGAGGAGATGGCCACCACTGCCATTGCTCCCGGATTGGGGGCTTGGCTTGAGATCTCTGGCTCCAAAAGAGGAGACCTTTTCCCCATTCTGCCCATGTGTCTGTTTATATGTGTCTGTCTTCTGTTATTGTTTGTCTATTCTTGGCCACTGCGTGTCACCCAGACTCTCCTTTCTGTGTCTGTGTTCAGCCCTTATGTGTCTCCCCTCGTGTGTTCTTCCTCTTGATTCTGGCCAGGCCCCCACATGGCCGGCATGTTGTTCCTCCTGCTCTTTCTTCTTTGTCCCTGGCCCCAACTGTCCTGTCCTTGAGCCAGGTGTTGGCCCTCCATGGGTTCTTGGCCTCCTTTCTTTCTTCTTCCCATCCTTCCCCACATCTCTAGGCAAATTTGTATTATGAAATTGTTTTACATAAAGAATTGAGGGAGTAGTCCACTTGTGTAAAACAAGAACTATTTGTATACATATGTATTTGTGTGTGTGTGTGTGTATAAAATATACATGTGTGTATGTGTGTTTGTGGGTTTTTTGTTTGTGTTTGTTTATGTATCTTGAATATCAAAACCTTATCTAAGAAATGTGGTATGAAGGTTCCCCCCTCCCCCACAGCTTTCCTTCTCATCCTAAGTGTGTTAATTTTGTTTGTACAGGAGCTTTTCAGTTTCATGTAATCAAAATTATTCATTTTATTTTTTGTAATTGCCTCTAATTTTTGTTTGGTTAAGAATACATCACTTAAACCTAACTGTGAGAATTATATGATTTGTTTCTAATTTTTTACTTAATTTTATTTACTTTAATATTAAGGTCATGTATCCATTTAGAATATATTATGAAATATGGTGTAAGGTATTTGATCTAAGCCTAATTTCTGCCACAGTGTTTTCTAGTTTTGGACACTTAATCTTGGCATAGTTTTCCAGGGATGGCAGAAGCTGGTTTGTAGTTTTTTCCTGTCATACAGACAGAACATATTTTGATGCTTGAAAAAATTAATTTCTGCTCTTTATAAGGTCTACTTTGATGATAAACCAGGGAATGGGTGTAATTAGTCCTCTTCTTACTAGTGTTCATACTTTCTCAGAAGAGGCATCTTCTTCTTTCTTGTTTATTATTCTATTTAAGTATAAAAGTCCAATAGCTTTGATAACTTTGTATCTGTCACCCAAGCAACCACCCTACCCCATGGTGTGGGGGCAAAATTTTTTCTATATATTTTATGAAGACTCTTATTTTTTACCTCTTCTGGCAGCATTCTCTGATGTCAGTCTTACATTACTTTAACAATTAAATTAATTTAAGTATCTTAAATATCTTTATACATGAATTAAATATCCCCCAGAGTGTATTAACTTTTTAAAAAAAGTTTTGTTTACTATCTCTAAATGTAATTCATTTTCTTTCTAATGCTGTGTACTTTATTTTATGCATTTATTTTATGAATTTATACATTAGTCTGAGAAAGGAGACCTGACTTTTACCATATTGCCAAAGGTGTTTATGACGCAAGAAACAGTTAAGAATCCCCACCCTAAATGTAGCCTCTCATAAATGAGAAAGAATAGAAAAGAACACATCAACTGTTTTATCTTTTTCAATTAGAAATTATGAAGATTAAGTAGTCTTTGCTATTATATCTACTATGTTATTTATAATTGAAGTCTTTTGTTTGTCTTCTAGGAATCTGAGGGGTTTAGTGACAAACTGTCCCTTAGGCAGAGAATGAATTTATTATCTCAGATGAGTTCGACACCTATTGATTGTTTGTTTAAGGTAAGAGAACAGCAATTCTCTGTTGTTGTTAAAGACACTGCATTGTGTTTTGTATTTTTGGAATCCTTTATGATGACTCTTGTAAAATTTAGGATTATAAATGCTAGCTTGGTTTTTACTAAGTCATTTATTCTGTACGTAGTTATATGATGTCAGTCAGTCAAAAAAGCATGTATTAAGTGCCTACTATTTGCTAGACACTGTGCTAAGTGTAGGGGATACAAAAAGAGGCAAAAGTAATCCTTGCCTTCAAGGAGCTCACTCTAATGGGAGAGACAGTGAGCAAATAGATGTTTATCAACAAGCTGTGTGCAGGATGGGAGATAATTAAGAGAGGGATGGCAGTAAAATTAAGAGATTGAGAAAGCCTTCCTATAGAAGATGGCATTTGAGTTGTGACTTGAAGAAAGCCAGGCAGGTTAGTAGGCAGAGATGAGGAAGGGGAGCACTGCAGGCACGGAAGACAGCCAGAGAAAATATCCAGGGCTGAGAGAGAGAGTGTTTTGTTCATGAACTAGCAAGGAGGTCAGCGTCACTGAATAGACATGTACATGGTAAGAGGAATAAGGCATAAGAAGACTGCAAAGGTTGTAGAGGGGAGGGGAGATTATGAAGGGTTTTGAACACCCAAAAAAAGGATTTTGTATTGCATTTTGGAGGTGATAGGGAGCTACTGGTGTTTATTGAGTAGGAGAATGACATGGTTGGACCTATGATTTAGAAAAATCACTTTGATGGCTCAGTGGAGGATGGATTGGAGTGGGGAGACATTTGAGGCAGGCAGACTTACCAGCAGATTGCTTCAGAAATTCAGGTATGAGTTTATGAGAGCCTGTACCAGAGGAGTGGCAGGGTCAGAGGAAAGAAGAGGGTATATCCAGGATATGTTACAGATGTAAAATTGACAGGCCTTGGCAACAATTTTGGATATTGGGTGTGAAAGATAGTGAAGAGTCAAGGATAATATCAAGATTGTGAGATGGTGGTGATTGAGTAGTAGAGAATATAGTGGGGAGAGGGGATTTAGGGGGAAAGATAATGCTAAAATCTGTTGGGGGAGTATAAAACTTTGAAGATAGGGAATGGCTATTTTCTCAGTACATTAATTTAGTACTCAGTTTAATTTTTCTCCATCCCAACCCTCTGTTGCCTAAGCCAACTAAGTAGTTTAAAAACTTTGAAAAAAGCCTCACAACCTGAAAAATTGAAACCAAGCAACATTAGAATAGATAATGTTATTTGTTTGACAGCATTTTATTATGTATCCTGTTTTCTGGATTTATTATAGCACATTGCTTCAGGTAACCTGGAAGAAGTAGAAAAACTTTTATGTCAGGATGACTGTGATAAAGACACCGTTCAAAAAATGTGCCATCCTCTCTGCTTCTGTGACAACTGTGAGAAATTGGTCTCTGGGTAAGAGGGTCTTTGGGGACATAACACAGGGCTTGGGAACATTTATGTTGAAAACATTTGTGGGCTGATCTAGTGGAAAGAGCAGTTAAGTTTTAATGTTGACCCTGCCACTTATTAGTTATATTACCTTAGGCAATCTTATGAATTTGAAGAAATAATTTAAATTATGTGTAAAATGGGGATAATACCATTTGTCCTTCACATGTCACAGGGTCATTATACAAGCAAGATAGATACAGAGAACCTGAAATGAGACAGTGCATGTGAAAATTTTTGTAGACTTTAATGTACTGTGTGTAAAAAATTAATTGCTCTTTCTGACTTTTGAGGGGGAAAATCTGCCTGTATAGTAATAGGGTATATCATTTTGGTGTTTGAGCAAGTTTTTTTTCAGGCATTTTGTGGAATGGGAACAATTTCATCTTCAGCTTCTTCCATTTCTCATCACTCTTTCTCTTTTGAGAGCACACTTGATAGGGGTACTGCTTCTTGAAGCAAAATGTTGAGTACAAAGTTGATGTTCTTCAGTAGGGCAATGGCTAAGCAAATTGTAGTATATGAATATAATGGAATATCATGCTGTAAGAAACAGCAAATATGAGGAATTCAGAAAAACATAGGAAGACATTAATTTTATACAGAGTAAAGTAAGCAGAATCAGGAAAACAAAATATACAATCACTACATTGATATAAAAAAAGTTAAATTAAATTGAATATTATATAATTCTGATGACTAATCTTGAACCTGTAGAAGAGAGGAAGAAATGATTCTTTTGTTGGAGAGTTTGAGGACTGTGCTAGATAGGGTTGACTGACTGGTTTTGCTTAACTTTCTTGTTATGTTTCAAGAAATGACTGACTGTGGGGAAGGAGTAGATATGGAAATGACTGATGTTAAAGGAATCAATAAAACATTTTTAATGAAAGGCATGGCATACTAGAAAGAGTTCTGGATTTGGAATTAGGAAATCCTAGACACATTCTTACTCTGACATGTCCTGATTTTGTGATGATTAGCAAACTCATATGACTATGACTTTCTCTAAGCATAATTTTCCTTTAGGAGTTCATTTATGGTTTGTCAGTTTCTTTGAGTTTGGTTAAGTTGTCTATTCTTTGTTCTGTTCCTTGTTTTGTTTTGTTCTTGGCATTTTATATTTTTGTAAATACCCAGACATTTCATTTGTCAGTTTTATTGGTATCTAGTGGGGCAAAATAATTTCTCATTATTTCCTTTATTTCTTCTTAATTTGTTGTGCACTTTTTCTTTTTTTTTCTTTTTTGGAGGGGGGAAGGCAGGGCAGTTGGGGTTAAGTGACTTGTCCAAAGTCACACGGCTAGTAAGTGTTAAGTGTTTGAGGCTGTATTTGTACTCAGGTCCTCCTGACTCCAGGGCCGTTGCTCTATTCACTGAACCACCTAGCTGCCCCATACTTTTCATTATTGGTGAGGAATTGATGCCCTAATAGGTGGTTAGTATTTATAAAAATGGTATGTACTGTTGCAAAGCATGTATACTGATTTCTTTTACCATTCAATAACTGCCTGAGGTGCAACAGATCTGATATAGTAAAAATAAAATTTAATGCATAACTGTCTTGCTTTTTTTTTGTTAGATTTGTCTAGGTCTGAAAGGGGTATATGGAAGGTTCCCCATTAATATAGTTTTATTGTCTATTTATCCTTGTAAATAATTTAACTTTTCTTTTAATTATTTAGATACTGTGTAAAGATTTGGTGCAAACATATCAAGTATTGATATTAATTCATTGTCTCTGGTGCTTTTAACGATAACGTAGTTTACTTTTTATCTTTTAAAAGATATTCTTTTTCTTACTGTTTCAGCTTGCCTACTTTTTCACCCCTTGTTTTGTCTGACATGATGGCTACCCCTAATTTTTTCAAGTTCAGTCGAAGCATGAGATTTTCTTCTGGTCACTGGCTCTAATTGTGTGAATCTTTGTGTTTCTCGTACGTTTCTTATAAACAAATTGTTGACTTCTGCCCTCTTGTCCATTCTGCGACATGCTTCCGTTTTGTGGGTGAGTGCGTTGCACTCATGTTCTGTTTCATGGTTCACTCTGTTTTCCTCCAACACTTATTCCTTCCTTTGCTTCCTGCGTCCTCTTCACAAAAAGAAGGGGCGGTGAGCCCGGCACGCGGGGTTATGCCCGACCCGCACAAAGCGGTTTTGCTCTCTTGCTCCTCTTACGCTCCCTGTCCCCAGGTCCCAGGCACAAGTTATGACTCTGCTTTTAAAGTCCTTCACAGTTTGCCCTCAGATTCATTTTGTTTTGTTCATGATTAATCCCTTCCCAAGGCTACCCACACTTCTGTTCCCTGCCTGCATCTCTCAGATCCCTGCAAATCAAATTATATTTGGATCTACCCTCCTTGGCTGCCTCAGATGAAAGTGAGGTTTAAGTGATTTCCATTCCTCTAATACCTCTTTTCCTTTTTATTTTTTCTTTGACATCATCAAAATGTAATGAAGTGTCTACTGGGTCTCTTGTCCTATTTAGCTCCCTTTGTGATCCTTAATAACACTAGGATTCTGAAGTGACACTTGTTTCTTCTCTTCTTTTAAAAATGTAAACACTTCATCCTTTTATAGTTCCTCCCACTTGATTAAACATATTTACCTTTTTTTGTTTATTCGTTTCAATTCCTGTGTTAGTAGTATTTCAATGTTTCTACTTAGCTTTCACCATTCATCATGATTGCTTAGAAGTCCTGTATATTGATTAAAAGGCCACTTTTTTCCCTTTGCAGGGAGAAAATATTAAATTTTGTTGGGTTAGTTATTTTTGATTGTAATATTATATTTCCTGCCTTTTGGAATATCATATTCTAAGTTCTCCTCGTCTTTATAGCTGCCAATCCTCGTGTGATCCTGATTATGGTTCCTAGAACTTGAACTCTTTCTTTCTAGATGGTTTTTTTTTTTTTTTTGGATGTTTTCTGTATTTTTTCTTCTACTTGGAAGTCTTTGATTTTCCTGGGAAATTTTTTTTAGAGGTTCCTTTCAGGAGGTAATTAGTATATTATTTTCATCTTTACTTTGCCTTTAGGTTCTCATTGGTCTAGGCAGTTTTCATTTATGATTTCCTGAAATATAATGTCCAGAATTTTTTATGATTATGGTTTTATGGGTGTCCAATGATTCTCCAGGTCAGTTGTTCGTGTCATCAAGTATCTTGCATTTTCTTCTATTTTTTGTCTTTTGATTTTATTCTAATATTTCTTGCTCTCGAATGGAGTAATGACTCTATTGCTCCAGTTTTCATGGTGCCTGTCACTTGGATAAGGTTTACTAATTCTGCTCTAGTGTATTTGTTTTCGATTCTTTACTCAAGAGCTTCCTTTTTTTCTTTTCATTTTAATTCTTCAAGCACTTTAATTTTTTTATCTCTTTCTTCATTTCTTGGATTCAGGGGTGGAGAACCTTCAGCCTTCAGGCCTTTTATTAAGGGGATTTGTTCTGTGAAGTTTGGATTTGATCAAAGGACTACACTTGAGGACCTAGAGGGCCACATGTAACCTTGAGACCACAGGTTCCCTACTTCTGTAGGTATTCATGTAGTCCTTTTGGAAAAATCAGTTTTTTTAAAGTTTCTCCTCATAGTTATTCCAGAATTACTTTTTGTGGGCTCTCTGGACTTTAAACAATATTTGATAACTAGTTGGTATTGTTTTTGGTTTACTTATTCCTTCAGCTTTATTTCTTTAGTTGGGGCTTTTCTGCTAGGATGTGTCCTCTCCCTCCATGCTTTTGGGTAATGTGTCAACCTTGCTTGATCTTGCTCTTAGTTCTCTAGGTTTCTATGAAGATGTCCTGTGGGGGTTAAGCCTCTGTGGAGGCACTATGTCTTGATAGTCCTCTATGTCATCTCAAGACAAGGTAATACAGACTTTGGACCACAGATATGTCTAAGTCATGTTGCCACTGATTACTTCCTTGCCCTCTACTAATGTTCCCAAGAGCCCTCACTGTGTGTTTACAACCACCCTAGCCTTTTCTTGGGAAAGTTCTCTGGTCTTACTGTCTAGACAGACAGTCCTATAGACTACATGTATCTCTGTGTTGGGATTCTGACATCGCATTGGAAGCAAGGTTCAGTGTGAAAACTGAGAAGGAAAAGGATTTGAATGGAGGGCAGTTTATGACCTGGGTCAGGAAGGTCAGCAAGTCCATTATAAAGAGTCTGCTTGGAATGTGGAAGAGTGTTATACAGAGGAGAAAAAAGGATGAAAACCTACTTCATACTTGGAATTAAGAAACAAATTTGAGGCTCATCCTGGAGATGAAGGGACAGGACAGCCTGAAGCAGGAATAACTGCTTGTTTTCCAAGTAAAGACAAAACACATCCAAATGTGCTTTCAAATGAGACATCATCCTGTAAGAGCCAGAAAAAGAAGCTACAAGACATAAATAGTATTAGTTTGTGGCTTCCTGCTGAAGGTAACGAGGAAGCTGTTAATCAGCCTAACAGACAATAGAAATTTGTGATTTTCCCTGTTCATGCTTGTAAGACATGACAGTCTCCTTAAGATGCATGGAAACAGGTAACTATTACCCACTCTTGCTTAATGAGGTGGTTTCAAATGGTGCTGTCAAAAGGAGTACTAGAAAGCACTGCCACAGGTTGTGAATCCTTGAGACTGAAAATCTTAGGGCCACCGGTGGTCCTTTTATCCCTGTTGCCCAATAGAGACCAAGGATTCTGATTTAGAAAGTGAACAACTGGTTAAAAAGATGGTGTCTAAGAATGGAATTTGGATTTTTCAACCAGAGTTTAAAATATAGGAGTGACAGCCTCTTGAACAAATTTAGAGTATACATAACAAAGAATGTAAGAATGTGTTTTCCAGTATCTTTCAGGTCTTATCCAGCAGGCTTAAACTTGAAAGAAGAAGAGAAGTAAAGATACCTAAAATTCAGAGGCAAAAATTAAGATACCTAAAATTCAAGAAAGGAATCAGTAATAAAACCTGAGACCTTTAATATTAACAAACAAATGCACCAAATATGGCTGACAGCCAATATGAACTAGAGATTCTATTACAAGGAAGCACTCTGATTTTAGAAATATCACTAAGGCTTAATGGGATGAAGCCTATGACTAGAATATAGCTTTGGAAAGGTACAAGACAGGAAAAGGGGCTATGATAGGCCAGGTTTGACTTTGAATGGGCTGATAGTTCAGGTTTGGAATTATAATAAAACGAGACACTCATAGAAAATTTAATAGTAGACAAAGGGAAGTTTAGGAGGCAGAGTCAAGATTGTGTTTGGAAGAAATACATTGAGCTTTCTTCCTGGCTCTCCTAAAGATCCATCAAGCAGATCTAGAAAATACATATGAGTACTAATCAGAAAATCCAAGAAAAAGTTCCAGTGAGTCATTTTTCCAGTTCATGTTGTCATAAGGAGATACACAGAGATATCTCTTAGACAGTAAAGGCAAGGTCTAACCAGGAATTACTGTGCAGAGCATTCATTCTAACCCAAGGAGAGGCTGTGCACCAAGACTAGAAGAGATTCCAGATATAACATAGAAGGGTCTGAATTTGTATAGGGTGCAAAAGCTGGTGCCATCTGGGAGCCATGTCATACACTGCTCAGTTCTGGGTCATAGATACAGGGTAGACTTCACCTAGGAGTGGAGTCCCAGGTAAGGAGTGGTTGTGGGCCCTATCCTATATACTAAGCAAGGAGGAAGTTCAGAAACAAGGAGCAGCTCTGTGACTCTGACCCCCTCTACAGCAGAGTTGGGATTCTTAGGTCTATCATTTAACCCAGTCTGAAGTTTGCAAAAGAATAACTGGGGCAGGAATCCTGACCTAGACCAAAGAGAAACCAACATTTCTGTCACTCTGAACCAGCAGAGCTTTCTAGCTAACTGATAGTAGCCGAGTCTAGCAGCAGTTTACTAAAGCTCCAAATGAGGCAAACTCAGCCTTGTTGCTCAGACTGAAATACAGGTCAGGAACTTTCAGAGATCAGATGGCAGGGTGGAGGGGGAGGTAGAGTGATCAGACTTTGCCCTGTATCAGATTGCTTTGGGAATGCTGAAAGCTTGCAGGTCTCTAGCCTGTGCCGTTCCAGATATCCTTGATTGCCATACACTCACTATCCCCCAAAAGAAGCAGCAAAACCACTTCTGAAGTCTGAAGTCAGAAGTCAGAAAATAGGCTGGAAGAATGGACAAATAAAAATATCACCATAAAAAACTGTATGGTGACAGAGATGCCCATGACACAAACTCATAAGAAAAGAATAACTCCAAAATATAAGCAAATGTAATGGTAATGAAATTTAAAGATCCCTTTGTATTGAAGAGCTAAGAGGTACTTAGCGCCTAGTTCAAATTAAGCCTCTGTTAAAGAAACAGAAGGTATGAACTCCTGTTGCTGACATAACAGGAAGGGGATGAAAAGGGAGGAGCAATACTGTATATAAGGAAAACTCCAGAGAGGGAGAGTCAGAACTCCTTGGGATAAGCTTCATGGAGGCAGAAGCAGCTGCTGCCAAGGAGGCTGAAGAGGAAAGGCCCAGGCTGCAGAGAATGATTTTGATTTTGGGAACCAGCTGGAGCTTCTGCTGGGGAGCTACCAGCTTCTCCTGGGAGCTGCTGAAGACTGAGGAAGCATGACTGTGATACTGGTACTTTGTATGAACCTGTTTGTGGCTTTGTTAAGCCTTGTCTTCCCAGGAACACAGATTGTGAAGGATTTAAGGTGGACTGGACATTGTGAGCGCCAGCGTGGAACAGGAACAGCACGGAGAGCTGGACAAGGAACTGGGAGCTGTCTGCCTTTGAACTCGGGTGACAGTTTGGTGAACCTCCCAGGTAGGAGCTGGGACCATGGAAGGGGATCCAGGGAATCTGAGAGATTACCCCGAGTCAAGCTGAAGGAAGACTTTACTTGGATACTGTGTACTAACCTAGAAGATTGTAACTTATTTGTGACAGAGTTGGATGGCCTGTGTAATTTACACTACCCCTTAAGAGAGTGCTGACTAGTGACTGATACCGTAACTTAATGTGCCCTGTGAGTGGAGAACTTTGACTATTGTATTTTGTGACCCTTAAGGAGCCTCCTTAAGGATGATTGAATTGAATTGAGTTACTAAGTGATTGATTGACTAAATGATTATACTTTGTACAAAACTGTGTGACTACTGTGGGGAAAATTATGTGGCCATATTCTGTGATAAGTTATTGTGAATGCTGTATTTTGATTATCTGTCATAAGTTGTAACATTGTGAATGCTGTACCTTGATTTACTGCTAATGTTTTGCTTTGATTTGTTATTGAATAATATTGAATATTCACTATACTATGTAATCAGAACCTTAAAAGCTATTCACAGTAGCATTCTTTTGGAAAGCTGCTTGTACTTGGCTTTACAGCAAAGCCTCAGAGAAAAACACAGTTTATGCACAAATTCAACTAAAATTCCTAGAAGAAATGAAGCAAGTTAAAAAAAAAGAATTTTTTTTTAATCAATGGAATGAGAGTGCTAGAAGGACAAAACTAGAAAAGAAATGAGAGCTATGGAAGAAAGAATTGGAAAGGACAGGGAGGGAATAAATGTCTACATCAAACCTACTATGTTCCAGGAACCGTACTAAGCATTTTACAAATATTATCTCATTTTATCCTTTTAACAATTCGGTGAGTTTGGTGCTGTTATTATCCTCATTTTATAGTTGAGGAAACTGAGGCAGAGGTTAAGTGATTTGCCCAGGGTTCCATAGCAAGTTAGTGTCTGACCTCAGATTTAAACTCAGGTCTTCCTGACTCCAGGCACAGCACCCTATCCATTGTGCCATCTGGCTGTGTCAGCTAAGAATTAACAGCTTGGCAGAAGGTGTACAAAAAAAACTTTGCCCAGGTAACAAACTCCATGAAGATTAGAATGAACTAAATATAAGCCAATGACTTCATAAGACAACAAGAAATATTAAAACAAAGAAAAAAGACTTTAAAAAAGAAGAAAATACAAGATATAGCAAAAACCACCAACCTGGATAACAGGTTGAGAAGAAAAAATTTAAGAATCATTAGACTACCTGAATGCAATGGCTGAAAAAATAAAGCCCAGACATCATATTTCAAGAAATCTTAAAATTCCCCTAGCTTTCTCAGAACCAGAGGTGAAGCGGAAATATGAAGAATTTGCTGATTGTTGAAAGAAACTCTAAAATGAAAAATTCCAGGAACATTATAGCTAAAATCCAGACCACTTTGGGAATACTTGAAAACTTCTAAGTCAAAAATACCGTGAAGCAATGAGAAAGAAAGAATTCATGTATTGAGGAGCCACAGTCAGAATCACAGCCGTGAATAGAAAGGAACAGAGAGGTTGGACTATAATATTCTAGAAAGTAAGGGACATAGGTTATCCTCAAGAATAGTTTATTCAGCAAAATGGAGTATAATCCTATAGGCAGAAAGTTAATGAATATATGACTTTATATGACTTTAAGGAATTATATGACTTGCAAGCATTCCTGATGAAAAGTTACATAAAAACTTTAAAGTGCAAACACTGAAATTAGGAGAAGCAATAAAAAAAGAAACATGAATGGACAATCATAAGGGACTAAGCAGTGATAAACCATTTACATTTGAATATAAGGAAATGATACATCTGTCTCTGAACCTGTCATCATTGTGGGTGAGAGGAGTCTAATTAGAGGACTTGAGAGTACTTAATTTATGTTCTGATAATATGAAGAGGAGGATGGAAAGTGAGGGGAAAAGGAATACATGGGAGAGAAGGAGGAGAAGTAGGTAGGGAAAATTACCTTTCAGAATTGGAGTACACAAGTTGATTCCTATTCTCATCTCACAAACAACTGAGTACAGAAATATATTTCATTCACCCAAGTTCCAAATCTAGATATTCTCAGCTCTGTCTCACTTAAATCCAATGCATACACATGTAAAGACATCACCCTCATGATGTCATTGGTCTCCTTTGAGAACTACTGAAGAACAACAAAAAAACAGCATCCTTGTCTCTTCATTCTCATCTCTTGTCCCTACCAAACTCCCACCCAATGAATGATTGTTTCTATCTTCATAGCATTTCTCATATATAACCCCTTCTTTGACACTATAACCACCCTAGTATGTGCTCTCATCACCTCATGCGTAGACTATTTCAGTATCGTGCTACGTGGTTTTCTTTGTCTCTTACTGCAATCCACTTTCCACTGAATTGTCAAACTGATTTTCCTAAAGTAGCAGATTTGACTGTATCATTCCTATATTCAGTAAACTCCAGACTCCTTTTTATCTCCAGGATTAAATATAAAATCCTCTCTTTGGCTTTCAAACTCTTCATGACCTGGCTGCTTCTCACCTTTTCAGTTTTCTTAATCTTACTCCCTTCCATGTTCTCTGCCGATCAGTGACAGAGGCCTCCTTCCTCTTACTTGCAGAAGACACTATCTCCCAACTCTGGCCATTTTCGGTGGTTGTCCCCTATGTCTGGAGCACTCTTCTTCATCTCTGTCTCCTAGCTTCCCTCACATCCTTCAGGTTTCAGTTAAAGTTGCACCTTTTTCAGAAAGCCTGTTATAGTCTTCCTTAATCTTAATACTTTTCCTCCAAGACTACCCTCAATTTATCTTGCATTTATCTCATCTGATTATAGTTGTTTACATGTTCTCTCTCCCATTAGACTAAGAATCTTGAGAACGGGGATTTTTTTTTTTTGCCTTCCTTTGTATACCCAGTGCTTTTCACAGTGCCTGGCTCATAGTAGGTGCTGAATAAATGTTGTTTGACTGACTGACTCAATAGAGAAGCAGAAAGGAAAGGGTCTAAAGGAAAAGGGGGAATAAAAGGGAGGGTAGATTAATAGAGAGGTTAGTCCTAAACAAACTCCCAAGGATATGCAAAAATGTTTATATTTCTCTTTATTTTGGCAAAGAATTGGAAACTGAGGTCTTGCCCATCAACTGGGGCATGGTTGTACAAGTTAAGATATATAAATGTGATAGAATACTGTTGCAGTGTAAGAAATGGTAAAGGGATTGGTTTCAGAGGAATCTGGAAAGAATTGGATGAACTGAGGAAAAAAGAAGTGATCAGAGCCAAGGTAATAATTTCTCGATTGACAGTGATATTCTAAAAACAAATAGCTTTGATTTAAAAAAAATTCAATTTTATTTTTAGGTTTGTGTTCTTTCCCTCCCATCTCAACCCCTCCCCCTTATTGAGAAAGAAGGAAAAACAAGACCCTGTTACAAACTTGTTCAATTGAGCAAAACAAATTCCTGCTTTGTCTGTGTCAAAGAAAAAAATGTATCTCATTTACGCTGAATCCATTACCTATCTATTAGGAGGTAGGCCGCATGTTTTATCATGAGTCCTCTGGAATTGCAGGTGATTATTATGTTGTTATTCTACAAGTTGTTCTCCTGGTTCAGCTCATCTTATTCACCATCGATTCATACAAATCTTGGGCATCTCAAACTCACCTTTTCATTCTTTCTAACAGTATACTAGTATTCCATTGCAATCCTGTACCATAATTTGTTCAGCCTTTCTGCAGTTGTCTGACTCTCCCTTAGTTTCCAGTTTTTTGCCACCACAAAAAGAGCTGCTATAAGTAATTTTGTACTTACAGGTCTTTAAAGTTTCTTTGCTCTCTTTAGGTTATAGACCTAGTAGAGATACTAATAAGACTAATACGGATATGCAGAGTTTAATAACTTTTTGGGCATAATTTCAAATTGCTTTGCAGAATGAGTAGACCAGTTCACAGTTCCACCAACAATGCGTTAATGTACTTGTTTTTCCACAACCCCTCCAACATTTGCCAATTTCCTTTTTTTTTTTTGGTCAACTTTGTCAATCTGATGGGTGTGAGGTAGAACTTCACAGTTGTTTTAATTTGTATTTCTCTAATTAGGAGTACTTTAGACCTTTTTTTTTCATATAGCTTGGATTTATTTTCCTCTGAAAACTGCTTGTTCATATCCTTTGACCATTTATCATTTGGGGAATGTGTGCCATCCTTTTCAACAAAGAATTACTTAAAGAAAGACAAAGAGCAGTTGAGTAAAACCAACCAATATATACACTGGATCTGATGGTGTATGCAGCATTCCACATTCATGGTCTGCCTCCTTTGTAAAGAAAAACTTAGATTTAAAGAATATATATATACATATACATATATATGTATATATATATATTCAGAAGATGGAAACAGGGTTTGTAATAGAGGATTAATATGGGATGTGGCATAGTTCTGTAAGAGGAGTATAAGGAACATTAAACCTCAGGATGACTATAATTGATGAGGAAAGCTAAGGATAATAAAAGTTTTTTTTTAATTTTTAAAGTTTCAAAGGAAAAAATCAAAGAAGGGGCAGAATTAACTGTTGCTTGGGATGAGACAATAACAGCTGACATCAGAAAGAAGGCAGGAGCCATTTAAGATTTATTTTGCATTGTTTTTTTCTGCTAAGGAAAGAATGATCTTTGGAATGGGAAGGACAGAATAAAAATGGCTAATAGGGAGGATGATTTCCAAGATAATTAAACAGATATTAGGAGAGCACCTAGGTACACATGATGAGTTCAGGTCACCTGACCTAGATGAACTATATCTTAGGTACTAGAAGAACTTGCAGAAGTGATTTCTGTGCCACTGCCAGTGATCTTAGAAAAATCATGGCAGCTGACAAAGGAGCCACAGGATTGGAGAAGAGAAGATACTGTTCTGATTTTTTAAAAATGGAAGAGAACTCTGTAAAGTGTAGGTCAGTGAGTTTGACTTTGATTACTGGAAAAAAATTTGGATTATATTACTAAAGAATTGGTTAGTGAATATCTAAAAGAGAAAGCATGATTATAAAGAGCCAAAATGAAAAAGAATAAGCATGAATGGATGAAGACTCCTGAGACAAAGAGGAAGTGACCGAAAAATTGTTACTTTAGTGAAATTAATTTGCATTTAAATATCTTAGCAAGTGTAGTTGCTAGTATTGGTAACTTAGTATTTATCTTTTAATAATTAAAAAAATATAAAGAACCAACATTACTTAACAAGAAGAGGTCATACTGGACTAATAACTTTATTTCCTTTTTTTAACTAGGTTACTAAACTAATAGATCAGAGAATACTACAGATACAGTTTGCCTATGTTTTTAGCAAAGCATTTGATAAAGCCTCTCATACAATTCATGTGGCATAGATTATAATAAAATTAGGTAGATTTGGAAATGGTTGAATGGCCAAACTCAAAGTATGGTTCTTAGTGAGTCTGTATCAAATTGGAGTGTCTTAGGAATCTGTACTTGGGGCTATACTGTTTAATATCTTTATCAATGAGTCAGATAAAGGCAAAGATAACATACTTATGAGAAGAAGCTGGGAAGGATAGCAAACCCACTGGAACAACAATGTTAGGGTACCAAAAAAAAAATCTTGACAGGCTAGAACACTGGACCAAATGAAATAAGATGAAATTCTTAAAGAATAAAAGTAATGTCTAATATTTAGGCTAAAAAAAATCAACTTCCCAATATGGGGGAGGTATGGCTAGATATCATTTAGCCTGAAAAAGATCTGAGGGCTTTAGTGAACTGCAAGCTTAATATGAATCAACAGTGTAATAGGATAGGGTTTTCTTGGGAGTATTGACCCCTTTTGCTCTCCGGGTCGCGGGGGCACATGAGCCGGTTTTGCGGTGGCTGCATCAGCTTTGCGGTGGCTGCATCAGCTTTGCAGGGAGCCTCTGCCCAGACGGGTTGAACTTTTTATTGACAAATTGACTTCTCAAGCATGGAGGCAGCCATCCAAAGGCCACACCATCCAGGCCCAGGTGGAGACAGCAACACCACAGTAGACAGCCATGGTCGTGGCTTCTATGACTTCTCTCTGTCAGTCCCCTTCCCATCCACTAAGGAAGCGGAGATTGCATGCCGCGCCTTGGACCCAGATCCTGAGCCTCGCCGCAGTGGTGTCCAGCGGGAGTTAACTGTCATCGGAAACAAATTGGTTCTCCACTGGAGAGCGGAAGAAGCGCGATTCTTTCGAGTGTCTGTCACCACCTTCCTGGACTATCTGGCTCTGGTGCTGCAGACCATGGAGCGTTTTGGGCCCCCAGGGCCCCACTGAGATACCACTCCTGACCCTCTCCTAAGCTGCATGTGCTGGCCCAAGTATCCCCACACAGTTTCCAAGCCCTTTCCCCCATTGAAGAAGAACTGTCCAAAAGACTGAGCTTAGAAAATATGGGAAAATAGAAAGCAAGACCCTTCCCCAGCTTCATTCCCTGCTTACTCAACCCTTCCCCATACCTCACCCAGCTTTGAACATCACTTTCTCTTCAACCAGAAAGATGGAAATTGGAACAGAGGGATCCTGGTTCCAGTTTGCCAACTCCAGCATGAACTTGTTGCAGAAAAATAAATGTCATTATACAAAAATATACAAACCCCAGACTGACTGATCCCTTAATAAGGGATCCCACTATGGACCAGATTTGGCCTAGAATTTGAGTTGCTGAAGGTAATGGGAGGTTTTTTTTTCTGGGGGAGTAGGGGTTGCCTTTAAGCCTCCGGGACAGTTGGTGAATAGGCTAGAGATGATTTAGGAGGAAGGAAGATTGTGGATACTTAAATGTGTGCTTGTTGTCCCTCTCGTTAAGAATGTAAGCTCCCTGGGGGCAGGAACTGTCACTTTGGTCTTTGTATCCCTAGCCCTTAGCATAGTGCATGAAACTTAGCCAGCACTTAATAAATGCTTGTTGAATGGCTGCTTGACTAAGAGTAGCTGGAACGATTAAGGATAAGGATTTCTCCTCAGCCTCTTTTGGCCCTTCCCTTACTGATCCAAGGGAACGCTGAGCTTTTTTCTTGTGAGTAGAGCAATAACCAACAGCAGTGGGGTCTGTCCCCTCCCCCATTCCTGGTGCACAGAGGAACACGTAGGAGTGTTGTGCACCTGCTTGCTCATTCTCCCCCTTTCCCTTCTCTTTCTCTCACCCACTGCCCCTCTCTTTCCTTCCCTGTGACTCTACCCTTTTTCCCTTCCCACCTTTTGCCTCCCTCTCCTTGGTTTAAGGGTAGGAGGTTCAGCTGGGCCCAGGAGAGGGAACAGTTCTTTTTGCAGGAGTGGTCAGGTCTCTTGAAGGTTATTGTTCAAAGTTATCTTTTGAATTTATAGTTTTAATGGCTTTTCGTGTTTGTATAGAGCTGGATAATTCCCTCAAAGTCCATGTTGTTTCAGATTCCTCATTAAATTTTCCCTCTTTCAAACGAAAGAAAAAACAACAACAGTGTAATAGAGTAAAGAGAGCTAATACAATCATAACCTGAATTAAGAGAAGTACAGATAGCTTTTTAGAATAAGGAGGGAAGAGTCTTGCCTTGGTCAGTCCCATCTGGAATATTGATTTCAGTTCTGCATGCCACATTTAGGAAAGATGTTGATTAACTGAAGAGTATTTAGAAGGCAGCAACCAGGATGTTAAAGGATTTCATGTTCATGCAGTATTAAAATCACTTTAAGGGACTTGGAGGAGACTTTCTCTCTTGAAGTGTTTGAACAGCTGCATTTAGAAGGGGGTTTAGACTTGTTCTGCCTGATTCCTGAAAGCAAGAAGTTTTGGTCCTAACATAGGACAGTGATTCCTCCCCTTTAGAGCTGTTCCTCATTGGAGAAAGTTGCCTTGGCAGGAGGCATTTGAGCAGAGGTGAGGAGACCATGTGTAGGCTTTGCAGCAGGGGTTCTTTTTTGAGTGTGAGTTATATAGTAGGTACTGATGAGTCTCTTTCAGCCTTGAGACTCTATGATTATAAGCTTTATAGCCAAAGTGACATCACTGAATAAAATCCACTTGAACTGGAAAATGGTAGATTGATTCAGAATTTTTCCTGATGTGTCATTTATTTTGCTGTTTTTCTTCTCTTCACTTCTGGTCTGTAGGAGACTGAATGACCCTTCAGTTGTCACTCCTTTTTCCAGAGATGACAGGGGTTACACGCCACTGCATGTAGCTGCTGTTTGTGGTAGGTAGCCTTGTGCATTCTTCTTGGTAACTGACATGGCTCATAAGGTTAAGTGAATTCATTGATCAGGAGGTTGTGTATTTTCTAGCCCAGTGCTCTTCATCTGAAAGCAGCCAGATCCCCTTTTTGAAATGCCAAATGCTTTGTCAGCTTGCTCTTCAGTTGCTTCAGCCTTGATGGCTGATGAAATGATCTCTGTCCAGCCTGAAGAGCAGGTTGAAAGCCTTCCTGTGAAGCGTACCTTCCAGTATTATAATGAGTGTTGTGCAAACAGCAGCTCTGCACCTCCCTTCCCTTCTCCCTTATTCTCCATTTTCTCTACAAGTTGAGTCAGATATATCCAGCTGTTCTCATAGAAAGAACAAACATCTACTCTTTTGCCTTTTATTGATCTGGACTGCTACTTGCCAAAGGCTAGATACTTTTTTATATTAACTCGAAACTTATGTTGCTTACACTTACATTACTTTATAAAACTTTTTAACTCAAGGAAGTTTGAAGGAGGGGGTACAGTTTTGTCATCTTGAATAATGTAGAAGCTCTGACTCCTTTAAATATCAAAGCAGTTACTCTATATAAACTGAAGCAAGTAGATGATAAAGAGAAAATTAAGTTGGGATTTCCTGTTTCACTTTGGAAAATCTTTGTTTCCCCTCAATTTCCTCCCTCTCAGGAATGTAGCTTTTATCTGTTTTGAAGAACTTGTATTCTCTCTAGGGCAAGCATCACTCATTGATCTGCTGGTTTCCAAAGGAGCTGTAGTGAATGCAACTGATTACCATGGGTCAACACCTCTTCATTTGGCTTGTCAGAAGGGCTATCAGAGTGTTACAGTAAGCAGTTCATTGTTTCAGTAATGCCTGGGTATGATTTAAACATAGAAAGACAAAAGATAGTCAAGTAGAAGTCCATATTTGATTTTGTTGTTATGCCAGTGGTTTTTCCATAAGCTTAATTTCATTCTTGAATGTGGTTTTACTTCCTGTCTGCCACATGACCTTCCTTATACTAATGAGGACAAGAAAGTAAAAGGCAGAGCTGTTATACTGGCACATACATAGTTTTGGGCTTGGTGGCATAAATAGCTTGCCTTGGGTTGGGAATAATAAAACCAAGGGAATCCTTGGCCCTTAAAAATTTAAAGAATTTAGGTTTGCATGTGTCACACTGGTTCATGATGGTATTTAAAGAATTACAACATTATGCCATTTGTACTTATACATTAATTTTCAGCTGCTTATTGTTGACTCTTTCCTTTTTAAGCTTTTGTTGTTGCACTATAAAGCGAATACAGATACTCAAGACAATAATGGCAACACAGCTCTCCATTTAGCCTGTACATATGGTCATGAAGATGTGAGTAGTTACTTTCTAATTAAGTAGACACTCTGATAGTATTATAATTAACAGTTATTTTGTTTTAAAAAATGAAAAATTTTAATGTTGATTTTGTTTATCTGTCATTATCACCTGCCTTTATGATTGCTGTAGCCTCCTAAAATGTCTTCTCACTTTGACTCTCTTTACCCTGCTAGTTTATCTTTTATGCCAAAGACAGAATAATCGTCCTTGTATATAGATTGCCTCATGAATTCGACTTCTTAATCTGGTGTTTGAGGCCTTCTGCAATTTGATAACATCTTACCTTTCTAGTCTTATCTGTTATTCATCCTCTCTATGCACTTTACACTCCTGCCATACTAAATTGTTCTTCCCAGAGCACAGCAGAGTATTTTCTGTGCTTGGAATATCCTTCTTTCCCCTTCCTTTAAAGCACAGCTCAAATACCTTTTTCATGAAGCGTTCTCTATTCTACCCCCTCTTTTCAGAAATAACTTTTCTCTCAGACTTTTCAAAACATCTTGTTTTGTTGATGTATTTTTTCATGTCATACTGCATATTATAGTTTATTTATGTCTTATCTTCCTCTTAGACTATAAATTCCATGAGAGCAGAGATAATGGCTTATCTAACATTTGTATCTTCTAATAGCCTTCTTTCCTAGATTGTGGTACTCTATGATTTGCAGGCATGATACTGTTTCCTAAAAGAAATCCAGCCTGATCTCCTCCTCTTCCTCTTCTTCTTCTGGTCCAGCATTGCTACCCTGTGACAGTACCAGTCCAAGACACATGTACTTATGTACTAACTTAGTGATTCCACTGAGTTACTGCTACTCAGATATGTCTAGTTTGCCCATCACACCCTGATCAATAAGTGTTTTTCATCCTTTTTTTTCTCTTAATTTTTTTCTGTTCAATTTTTTCTTTTTATTTTCAGTTCTAAATTTTCTTTCTCTCTCCACCCTTCCCTACCTCTTGAAGAGGTAAGAAATGGGATACCCATTGTATATATGAAGTCATGTAAAATATTCCCACATTAGTGTCAATGTGAAAAAAACCCAAGAAAATAAATATACATCAATCTGTACTCGAGTCCATCAGTTCTCTCTCTGTAGCCATATAGCATTTTTCATTATGAGTCCTTTTAATTGACATAGATCACCATATTGATCAAAGTAGCTAAATCTTTCATAGTTAATTAACATAATATTGCTGTTACTGTGTGTAGTGTTCTCCTAGTTCTGCTCACTTCACTTTGTTTCAGTTCATGCAAGTCTTCTTAGGCTTTTCTGAAACTACCTCCTTTGTCATTTCTTAAAGCATAATATAATTCTGTCACAATCATATACCATAACTTGTTCAACCATTCCCCTTTTGATGGGCATCCCCTGAATTTCTAATTCTTTGCCACTACATAAAAGAACTATTATAAATATTTTTGTACATATGAATCCTTTTCCTTTTCCTTTGATCTCTTTAGCATACAGACCTAGTAGGAGGGATTGTTGGGTCAAAAAGCATACATCATTTTATAGTCCTTTGGGCATAGTTTCAAATAGTTCTCCAGAATGGTTAGACCAGTTCATAGCAACGTTAGTGATGTTTTAATGTACCTATTTTTCCATATCTACTCTAGCATTTGCCATTTCCTTTTCTATTATATTAGCCAATCTGATGGGTGTGAGGTGGTGCTTCAGTTGCTTTAATTTGCATTCCTCTAATTATTAGTGATTTAGAACATTTTTTCATATGGCTGTTTGCTTTGATTTCTTCTTCCGAAAACTACCTGTTGATAACCTTTGAACATTTGTCAGTTGAGGAATAGCTCTTATTTTATATATAGAAAGTTCTTATTTCTAATATATAGAGCTCAGTTCTTTATATATTTGAGAGATGAGACTTTTATCAGAAAAACTTGCTGTTGATTCCCACCTTCCCCTCCCCCCCAGCACTGGTTTTGTTTGTGCAAACTCTTTGATTTAATGTAATTAAAATTATCCATTTTGCCTCCTGTAATTCTCTCTGTCTCTTGGTTGGTCATGAATTCTTCCCTTATTCATAGATCTGACAGTCAATTTTTTCCATATTCCCCTAATTTGATTATGATACTCTCTTTGTGTCTGAATTATGCACCTATTTTGATATATGGTGTGAGATGTTGATCTAGTTTCTGCCAGATTGCTTTCCAGTTTTTTTTCTTGGCAGTTTTTTTCAGATATTGAGTTCTTGCCCCAATAGCTGGGATCTTTGAGTTTATCAAATACTATGTTGCTGTGGTCATTTACTTCTTTATAATGTATACCTAATCTATTACATTGATTAACCACTCTATTTCTTATCTCATTCTTTTCCCCCTCAGTTTCATTGGTTAGATACATCTTAGAGATACAGATTTCACCAGGAGGCTTTGTTTTGTTTCAAGACTTAGTGGGATTAGTGGTAAAAACTTTTCCTGGGATCAGGTTTGGGATAACTTGGACTTCTTTGTTCCCAAAACACAAAGACTCTCCCACCTATGATACTAAAGGCATTTTTGCCTCTTAGTGAATTAAAGGACTTAGATTTTTACCTATCATTTAAATTTATATGCCCAGTTATTGTCTAGTGCAGAGATATTGTCTCTTTCCCTTTTAAGATTCTGCTTCAACTCTGAAAGGCAAGTATGATGCATACAGTGTAGCACCCTTCATATTATGTGCATTAAAAAGAAAATCTTATTCTGATAATCCAAAATCCTTTTAAATTTAACCAAGTATTTATTGCTCTGTTATTTGATCACTGTATAGAATTAAAACATCCTTGTTGGCATTACTAAGTGATGGGAGAATGATGGAAGTAGAAATTTTAAACTTACCATTTTTGCTTGATGCATAGCGCATACAGTTATTGTTTCCCGATTTCTTTGCAGTGTGTGAAAGCTTTAGTCTACTATGATGTGCATTCTTGTAGACTAGATATTGGTAATGAAAAAGGAGACACCCCTCTTCATATAGCTGCACGATGGGGCTATCAGGGCATCATAGAAGTATTGCTGCAAAATGGAGCCAGCACTGAACACCAGAACCGAATGAAAGAAACACCACTGAAATGTGCATTAAACTCCAAGGTAGCATTTTTTAATCTCTACATTTCAGTCTTTATAATTTGTTTCCACAGATTTATCTTTTGTTTTCTTTCACAAATAATGCAGACATATTTGAGGATAGAATTTGGCTCACAATTGCTTAGTTGCATTTGGATGTTAATTATTAATGCATTTCACTTATTTATATTTTCAATTTTCAAAGTACCTTTCTCAGTGGAGCATCAAGGGTTTTAAATAACCAGGTAAATCCTTTCTGCCCAAGGCATAGATGGAAATAGGAAAAAAGGAAAAACGCAACTCCGAAAAATCTTTACAAGGTAGAGTTAGGAAGTAAGGGTGTGTGTAACAAGTGCTTAGAGATTGAGTTTCTTTTTACTTAATTATCAGTTCTTTATAGAGACTTTCCAGTTCCTCTGTCATTTCTATAAATCTGCCCTAAAATGGTCATAGCATTGTTTAGATTTTTAGCATAGCTTGTACTCAAGTTTCTGTATGTTTGTTGTTTGATTGTAATCTACTTTCTACTTCTATCTATTAGCTTCACTTAAAATGTGATTCTTTTATTCCATTGAGCCTTTTCACTAATGTGAAGAGTATTATTATTTTAACTTTATTCCTTGGATCACTCTGATCCTGAAACTTTTTCTGGCTCAGGTAGAGAAGTCTTCCTAGATGTTGTTTTTTCCTTTTTTCTTCTCTTCGGGTATTTGGTATTTTGGGGAAGACCAAGAGGGAGTGGTCCAGAATGCTTCTCTGTGGTTTCTTCCATTTGCATTTCTGGAAATTGAGATTTTCCTGTAATTTTCTAAGTTATGCCTGTCCACTTTGTAGGTTTTTCGTCTTCTCCAAATCTTCATTTTGGATTTTAGCTTGTAGACAGTAGTTCAGGGGTGGAGAACCTGTGTGGCCCTCTAGGTCCTCGGGTGCATTTGACTGAATCCAAACTTCATAGAACAAATCCCCTTAATAAAAGGATTTGTTCTGTAAAACTTGGACTCAGTCAAAGGCCGCACCCAAGGACCCAGAAGGTCCCTCAACCCTGTAGTAGTTTATTTTGGAGAAGTCACATTTTATATTATAATGTATGATCAGATTGGAGTTACATGTTGCTGTTAATATTTTGGATGACTTTTTTGTTGTTTCTTGTTTCCCTTCAGTATTAAAAAAATTTTTTTTTTTAAAACTAGATTGTATCTGTCATGGAAGCCAGTCACCTTGCTTTTGAAAGGGGAAAGAGATCTTCTGAGGTAGCTCTCTGTATTTCCTTTTGCTAATTTAATCTTAACTTCAACAAAAATATGACTTTTCTAGTGTTTAGTGATGGGGTGTCTTTTCTTTATTATAGTCGCCGATTCGTTCTCCTCTGTGTTCATTGGACTCCATCAGTCAGGCCTCCTCAATCTCAAGTTTATCTTCAGCTTGTGTAGACCTAAGACAAGAAGAAATAAAAAATAATTATAAAGAGGTGAGGTTTCTAAAGGGGTTGGTATTTGGCTGTTTAGGGCAGGACTCTGCAATTAAGAACTTTCTTGTCTAGCAGATAATACATGACATGGAGTATGGTCCTGACAAAGCTGTCCATTTAACCTATATCTCTGAATAACATTGGAAGTGTACCTGTTTCTTTGGTATCGTAAATTATGTAAGTTCTGTGGCATGTAGAAGTAAAAACATTTGTTTATAGTTAAATCTGTTATTTACTATGGGGGATAATCTTCAGTGAACATTTAAATAAAGATTTCTTTTAGCTTGCCCCCTAATATAACATATGGCTTGTCACATAATAGGTACTTTTTAAGTGCTTGTCTGTTGGTTGATAATTCTGAGCCATCTCTCACCTTTCTTTAGCCTGGAGTATTAGTTTAAGCTAACATGATTAAGAATAGCGATCTTGGGGCGACCAGGTAGCACAGCCAGTAAGAGCACCGGCCCCAGTGTCGGGATGACCTGGGGATTGAATCCGGGCTCAGATGCTTAGCACCACACCCTTAGAACCCTGTAACCTTGAGCAAGTTACTTAACCCCAATTGCTTTAAAGAAAAAAAAAAGAATATAGATCTATTACCAAAAGAATATAGATCTATACCATCATCTATTATAAATATATATATATATATATATATATATATATTACTTCTATATATAGATCTGTTATCCATATTGTACCTTCTAAAGCCTATTACAAATGCCTTTTGGATTATAAATGCTATTGCTAACCTCCATTACTATCAATAATTGAGAGTTGGTCCTGAATCTTTCAGTTAAATGTTTATGTTTCACAGGGTGATTAAATTATCATAATCTGCTTAAAAACTTTCAACAAACAAGAGCTTATGTGTAATGAACTTCAAGGTTAATGAAGGTCACTGTTTTCAGAATCATTTAATTTTAACATTACAAAAGCCATTTGAAGTACCTTGTCTGATTCCATCCTTTCCTTTTTTCAAAGGTAGAAAAACTTTTAAGAGCTGTTGCTGATGGAGATCTAGAAATGGTAAGTTCTTAGAATTACTTTAAAAAGAGAAGATTGAGTGTGAGTCTTTATGGAGTCAGAGGACCTCATTTCAAATCTCAAGTTTCTTAATCTGCAAAATGAAGGAGTTGGACTCATTGGCCCCAGTTGTCTCTTTCAGCTACATCCAGTGACCTTCTGAAACATTTGATGTTATTGACCACCTCCTTTCTAGAGTTCCTTCTTTTTCAGTGTCTGACAGTGTTGCTTGTTGGCTTTCCCACGTGTCGGACTGCTCTTAGTTTCCTTTTGTTAATAATCACCTGGCTGTTCCCCAGATTGAGTGCTTTCTCTTTTGTACCACACTGACTCCTTGTTGCTCAACCCCATGCAGTCACTTTTCCATCTTTTTTTCTTTTTGGGGGAGGGGTTAAGATTTGAGATTCTGCCTTCAAAACATCCTTACCTTTCTCTTCATTTATTGTGCTCTCTCTATGGTTGAGTCCTTTTCTGCTTCCCTTGGATTGCTATAACAGCCTTCTAGTCTTCTCTAGTCTTCCCTGCAATTTATTTTTTATATAAGTGAGATTTGTGATCTCATCAATGAGCATATTTTCTCCATTGGTATAGGTCATAACTCATCCATGCCTTCTCATCCTATGTTATTCTGGAGGCCTTCCTTTAAAGTTTTTTTTTAATGTTTTGTTATTAATTTTAAGTACCTGGGCCATCTTTTTATTATTCCTTTTTCTTGTCACTGACCTACTTCATTTTTGAATATTTCCTTGATGATTTATTTTATCCCATTAATTGTGCATAGGCCTTCATTGGGAAATTGCTATAGTCTACTTGAGCCATGTCTGTCTCCCTTGACTTAAAGGTTTAACCACAGTTCTGATTTCCTCAGATTTTTGTGGTGTTCCAACATTTTCAAGCATATAACATTAGCAGGAAAACATTTGTATTAAAAAGATGAATTTTTTTGCTGGGGAAGGTAGAGTGGGAAGGGCAGCATGGGATCATTAATAGAGCAATTTCCCACATGCAGTTTTCTTTCTGTTCAATTCTGGACCCGACTCACTGTCTACTAGTTTTAGCCCCATTTATAGGTACTGTTATACTCATTCATTTGACTGACCATTTGTCATAGTTGAGATAATAGACTTTTTTATTCATTTGGTTTTTCCCACATGAGTTGTTAAGTCTGATCTCTTAAGTGATTATATAACTTACTGAAGATCCTGTAACGTTCTGGGGTTTTGATGGGGACTGTACATGACATTTTCATATTTAAACATCTCTTTGGAGGGCTTGTCCCAAGAGACAGAATACCATGGTGGATAGAGTACAGTATTGAGAGTCATGGAAAGAGTCGAGTACAGTATCCCACTAGCTGTATCAACCTCATTAAATCATTTAACTGCTGAACCTTGGTTTCCCCATCTGCAACATAGGGATAATAAGAGCACATGTCTCACATTGTTGTTTTGAGGATCAAATAAGATAATATGTGAAATGTACTTTGAAAACTTTTGGTCAACATACAGATGTGGGCATCTTTTATTATCTTTATTATTATTTATTAGCTACAGGGAGTCATAGACTCGTGACTCTAGACCTGCATTCAATAGTCCTTGGAGCTTATTGAGTTCACTTTCCTCATTTTACAGATGAGGTTTTTCATTCCCACCTAGTACACAAGTGGACAGTGTCATTTTTAACCTCTATTCTGACAGAGTGCTTTGCACATAGTAGGCAGGTAATGTTTATTAAAATGAAATATTGAAATGGGAGGGAGGCTTAAAGGGTATGTGAGACTTATTTTTTAAACTAAATATTTTAAAGTCCTATTTACAGAAACATTCGTTCACATGTACAATGATAAAGATTCAGTGAAATAGCAAGTCATAATAATACATTATTAATGGTTGAAAGGACCACAGAGGTTGTCTAGTTCTACCATCTCTATTTATAGAGACCCAAAGAGAAGGAAACTTGTTGGCTAAAGCTAAACCCTAAGATCAATTCACCAAAAATTATCAGATAACTAATGCGTGCAAAGCACTAGGGATACAGAGGTTGTTGTGAAACATTCCCTGCTCTCAAAGGAGTCTATCATTTCGTTGAGGGAAAGATGATTATAATACAAAGGGGTGTCAGAATACAAAGGTTCAGGGAACACTCTGTAAGAAATTTAATGAGGGAGAAATCATTAACTGAGGGGGTCAGAGAAGGCTTCATGGAAGGGTCTGAGTTGAACCTTGAAGGGAAGGATTTCAGTTGATAGTAATTTTTCTTAAGCACAGATTTGACTTATGTGACTTCTCTATTTAGTCAACTATTTTGGGATAAAATATAAACTGTTCTGTCCAGTTTTAAAAGCTCTACAGCACAAACTAGCCTCATCCTATCTTTTCAACTTCATTGGAAATGTCTTTTCTATCTTCAGTCTGAGATGCAGCTGAAAACTGGCCTCTCACTCAGGATCCTTCATCTCCCAGCTTCTTGCCTTTTCATTGTCCATCCTATGTACCTGGAATGCACTCCCCTTCACCTCAGTCTCATAGAATCCCCCTCTTTCTTTAAGGTGCAGATCAAGCACCATTTTCTTCTTTTTTTTGCCTTTCAAAAAATTTTTTTGGAGGGCAATTGGGGTTAAGTGACTTGTCCAAGGTCACACGGCTAGTTTTGTGTTAAGTGTCTGAGGCCAGATTTTAACTTGGGTCCTTCCTGACTCCAGGGCCGGTGCTCTATTCACTGCACCACCTAGCCACCCTGCACCATTTTCTTCTTGAAGCCTTTTCTGATTTCCACTCAAACCCCCTTCCCCAGAATTGCTAGTTTCCTTCCTCCCAGGCTGCCTTGTATTTACCTACTTTTTATATGTTTTTAGTTATTCACTTTATATTTGTGCTGTATGTAAGCTCCTTAAAGTAGGAATTGATTCATTCATTTAACTTTTTATCCCTAGCATCTAGCAGAGTACCTAGTACACATAGAAGGTACCTAAAAATGTTTGTTGATTGATTGGCAGAAGTGGTGGCAGAAAGCATTCCATTCCAAGCATGGGGGATATAGTGTAAGCAGAAGCAGAGACAGAATAAGGATGTGTAGGATGAAGAGTAGTCCAGTTTGATTGGAACATATAGGACATGAGCAGAGGCTCATTACCTGGAGTTTGACAATTAAATGATTTTGATCATGGTAACTCATGTAACAGATAAAGATACAAAATTGTCCTTACTTCTATGACTTTCTTGTAATTCTACATAGACAATTAAAAAATGGAGTAGAATGCTGAAACTCTGACAGTTTTTACACCACCTACAAACATTAGTGCACTAACAGTTAAAAGGGTGATTCATGTCCTATGACTCGTGAGTGAATTATATGGTACTGGAACAATTAACTATATCATTATTGACATTCTTTCTATAACTGAAACCAGAAGATATAAAGAAGTTGCAGAATCAGCTCACAGAAACTTATAGGGTTGCTTTCATTTTGGCTCAAAGGCAACAGGATATATTTATTTCATGGGATCCTTGTCATCTTTTCTGTAATGACTATGGGCAAAGGGGATCCATTATGAAGATAGCTACAGTTTATATACAAACATTTGTAGTAGAAGATGAAGTAGACATTCTACATATGGCCCAACTGGATCCTTTAAAACTAAGTCACCATACTCTTGTTGTGAAGATCGATACTGGGGTGGACATGGGAACATTTGATTGGGATTAAGAAATGAAAGAGGCTCTTCATTTTTCAAATGCTTTATTAACTTCTGATTTACATCATTCATTTCCGCCAGATTTTGAGTTGCAAATTTTCTCCCCGTTTTTCCCCTACCCACTGCCCCAAAATAGCAGTCCCACAGGACATCCCCTCCTCCAATCTGCTCTCTCCCGTATTTTCTCCCACACCCCTTTCGACTTTTCCAGTGGATCTCTATGCCCCAGTGCCTGTATATCTTATTTCCCAATTACATGTAAAATAGTATTAATAATAGTATATATATGTGTGTGTGTGTGTGTGTGTATACACATACATATATATATTTAAATATTTGATTTTAAAACTTTGAATTCCAGATTCATTCCCTTCCTCCCTTGTCATCCACCCTTACTGGGAAGATAAGCAATTCAGTATAGGTTGTACATGTGTAGCTAATGCAAAACATTAACATAGTAGATATATTGTAAAAGACTGACTATATTTCCCTCCCTCCTATCCCACCTCCCACTTGTTCTATTCTCTACTTTGATCCTGTCCCTTTTCAAAAGTGGGTGCTCCCAACTTCCCTCCCCCCCAGGCCTGCCCTCCCTTCCATCATCCCCCCTCTCATCCCCTTCCCCCCCTACTCTCCTGCAGGGTGAGATACCCTATTTAGTGTGTATTTCATTCCCTCCCCAAGCCAAATTCAATGGGAATAAGGTTGACCCATTCCCTTTTGCCTTCCTATTCTTCCCCTCCATTGTAACCATTTTCTCTTGCCTCTTCTATATGAGATAGTTTACCCTATTCTGTCTCTCCCCATTTCCTCTCATTATATTCCTCTCTCACCTCTTAATTTCACCTCTTAAGTATCATCCCTTCCTGTTAAATTGATCCTGTGCCCTCTATGTATACCTGTAAACATATATACACACATTCACATATGTATTCATATGCCCATAAACCCTCATATATAGACATATATATATATTTCTATTCCCTTCAACTACTGAGAAAAGTTTCATAAGTTACAATTATTATTTTTCCATGTAGGAATGTTAATAGTTCAGCTTTAATAAGTTCCTTATAATTCCTTTTCCCTGTTTACCTTCTCATGCTTCTCTTGCTTCTTGTATCTGAATGTCAAATTTTCTATTCAACTCTGTTTTTTTCAGTGAGAATGCTTGAAAGTCCTCTATTCCACTGAATGACCATATTTTCCCCTGAAACATGATACTCAGTTTTGCTGGGTAGGTCACTCTTGGTTTTAAACCCAGGTCCTTTGACCTCCAGAATATCATATTCCAAGCCCTTTGATCCCTCAGTGTAGAAGCTACTAGATCCTATGTTATCCTGATGGTATTTCCACAATATTCAAATTGTTTCTTCCTGGCTGCTTGTAATATTCTCTCCTTAATCTGGGAATCCCAGAACCTGGCTATAATATTCCTAGGAGTTTTTTTTTTTTTTTTGGATCTTTTTCAGGAGGTGATCGGTGGATTCTTTCAACACCTATTTTGTCCTCTGATTCTGTAACATAGGGCAGTTTTCTTTGAGAACTTCCTGGAGGATGATTTCTAGGTTCTTACTTTGATCATGGCTTTCAGGTAGTCCAGTAATTTTTAAATTATCTCTCCTGGATCTATTTTCCAGGTCAGTGGTTTTTCCCTGAGATATTTCACATTGCTTTCTATTCTTTCATTTGTTTGGATCTGTTTAACAGCATCTTGATTTCTCATAAAGTCATTAGCTTCCATTTGCTCCATTCTAATTCTGAAGCAATGATTCTCCTCATTGAACTTTTGAGATTCTGTTTCCATCTGGCAAATTCAGATTTTTAAGGCACTCTTCTCCTCATTGCCTTTTTGAGCCCCTTTTGCCATTTGAGTTAGTCTACTTTTTAAGGTGGTATTTTCATCAGTCAGGCTGTTGACTCTCATTTCTTAATTTTCTTGCATTGTTTTCATTTCTTTTCCCAATTTTTCCTCCACTTCTCTTATTTGCTTCTTAAGGTCCTCTATGGCCTATAACCAGCTCATATTTTCCTTTGAAGCTTTTGGTGCAGGAGTTCTGACTTCACTGTCTTCCTCCTGTTCCATGCTTTGCTCCTTTTTGTTCCCAAAATAGGAGTCTAATGTTGGAATCTTTTGTCTGCTTTGTTTACTTTGTCTGGTCATGTCACCCCTCAGTCACTTGACCCCTGGGCTTTTTGTCACAGTAGGACTCTGCCACCAGACAGGGGAGCTTTCATCCCAAACGCTAGGGTTTTCTCAGCTGCTGGAGTTATTAGATGGGTGCCCTCTCTGAGGTCTCCACATGCTCTGGCAAGCTGGACACACGCCCCAGGACCTTCACCCTAGACTGCAATCCAGATCCAAGAAGGTTAAAGCAAGAGCAATTCTTTGCAGGCCAGGAGCTGAAGCCGCCACATGGCGCTGGCTGGCTGTGCCAGTGTCTTAGCGGCTTCTCGCCCTGGGGGCAAAAGCCACGCTCTCCCACTTACTGGATCCCAAAGTCCAGATTGCATTGACCTCTCACTTTGTCCTTCGCATCTATGTGTTGATAAATTTGGAAACGTCCTACAGCTGCTGCTGATCTGGAGTCCCTCCGGCCAGTGGCTGGTCAGGCCCCACCTGGGGCTAAAGCCTCAGCGTGTGGCTGGGCTCGGCTCCCAGAGCGCTGTGCCTGCTGATTCCTGCCGGCCTGCTGACAGCGGGAGGTTAGCTTCTCTGTGTCATTTTGTGGGTTCTGCAGCTCCAAAGTTTGTTTAGAGTCCCCTTTTTACATGGATTGGGGAAGGTAGAAGCCAGAGCAGCTGGGAGGTCCTGCTTCTACACCGCCATCTTGACTCCACCCAAAACAGGCTCTTAAAAGGGAGATGTGGTCACAAAGGCATTTTCTTTTATAGAGGATGTCCTCCACAAAATTGAAGTGGATGTCATAGGACATGAGATTCTCTAGATGCTTCTGTTTGAGGATAATGGTGTTCTGATTATGTCCTGCTCTGAAAAGAAACAAGGATACCTTTATGAGATTGTCACTCAAACAAGATTGGCCTCTCAATCTACATGGGAAAAGCCAAGTAGATGGAAATCTATATTGCCAAGATTGTTATATATAGTTGCATAGGAGGTCCACTGAATTAGTTTATCAGTCTCTTGGACATTGCAGATGGCCTGTGTACTGGGAGTAGAGTGAGATAAGAGGAAAGAAGTGGAGTGGATTGCATTTGGAAAATTCATCATCACTTTTAATGATCTTAAGTTGCTCCTTGATATCAAAACACAGCCTTTTAAACATTCTTTTTCCTGGTAACTCTGTACAGCTGCAAATTGTTTAAAAACACAGTTTTATAAATATCAGAATTACAGGTGACTTAAAGAACATTGGAAAGACACACATGGTATTCATGCTGTGGTATATTATTATTGATGATTTGTATGTAAGAAATGGCATAGAAGACACTAAGGATATGTGTATCTAAATGGAAAATATCATGTGGTCATGTACAAGGTCATATAGAGACAATCCAACTGTTGCACTTGTTATATAAAATATCAGAAGATCTAGAAGTAACCTTATAGCACATTGGGTAAATCCTCTGTGGAGGATGTATAAAAGGTCATCAAAAATCACATAGGATGAGAAAATATGGATGGCTTACAATCTATTTCAGTTTAGTGAGTATACAACCAGTGAGATAACAGATATGTGAAAATATCTGGCAGTATATTACCTCTATATTCTTCTATTGTTTATCAAATTTAATCATTCTTTGAAAAGAGATCTTTGCTTTGTTAGATACTATAATATTTCCTCCTTTAGCTTGCGTGTGGCTTATTGCTTAGGATATATTATAATAGTGGGAGCTGTATGTAACTAAAGCAGTAGAGCTTTAGAATTATTTTTATTTTGATTCTTTTTACTAATCATTGTGGTTATGAATTGATAAATGTTCATTAATAAGATCCAATTATAATGGTTCTGTGGGGCTGGGGTGGGGGTGTTTATAGCTGTATCTGGTTAAAAGGGTATTAACCTTTTGCTCATAATCCTTTGTTAATCCATTAGAATTATAAAGCCTTACCTTTGCAGTGAGCATTGAGAATGACCTCGAAATGGGTGTTTATATCTGTCTGAAGACATCGCTTAATGTTGAATGAGCCACGAACAATTGAGTGAAAAGCAGAACTTGCTTCAGAATGTTCTTAAAATGCTATGGGGAACTTTGAAAGAGCTGCTTCAGCCATGCCAGGGAGTGGGGCGCTTTGATATCTTATGTATAGCATAAGATAGCAGTGATGACTCTCTGTTTACAGCTAATTCATTATTTTGGCATAGAGATCCAGAAGAAATTACAAACTAGGTAAAGCTTCATTTGCCTTTTTTTCCTCTGCCTTTTCTCTAGCACTAGTGGCCTGTTGTTTATTTTTCCACTAACCCTCACTCCCATCCATCTTGCCACTGGCAGTTTGTCCCTTACCACTTTTTTCTGTGGGCCTTATTTTCAGCTTATCTGATAAACTGAATTTGTTTTTGTGACTTCTTCATTTAAATTTGTATTTGAACAGGAACCTTCCCTGACTTTAACCCAGAGAAGTTACTAAGGATGAAATTTTAGGGACTATGAGAGTATTGGTGGTAGAGAGATCTTGGACCAGGAAGGCCTAGTTGAATCACATTAGCTCAACAAATCCCACCACATAGGTTGTGCCTGGGGATCTATTTGTTTTGTTCCTTTACATCCTGTTTTGTACTCTTAAGCAGAATTAGTATTAGTGATACAAATTCTTGGCTGTTTACAATGGCCCTACTTGAAGAGACTTTAGGGAGCATCTAATTTAGTCCTCTTTTCTTTATGTAGGAAAAATGAGTTCCATAAAAATGATTTGTCACAAAGATAATCTATGGCAAAGCATAAAGTTGCATAGAATCCAAATTCTCTGTTTGGCTCATCCTACTATCTACATTGCTTTGTGAGGCTCTAAAAAATGTTTCTTCCTGTGAGGTATAGGTTTTGAAGCAGTCATGCCTGAGTGTTCCTGTCATCTCTCTGTTACTTTCCACAGGGAAACTAAGAGTTGCATTGGCATGACCTAACACTAAAAGCACCTTAATCTCTTTAAATCATCACTAAAAGGGTTTAAAAGGGCTTGAGCAGTAGTAAACAATGAAGTCTTGGTGAAGCAGCAGGAAATAATAAATTGCTTTGTTTTGTTTGGGGAATTGCAGGTGCTGACATCAGTGCGTTTGTGAGCAATAATATTTGTGTATGTGTGTGTGTTTGTAATTTAATTTGATTTCAAAAGAAGCAAGCTCTATTTTAAGTTCTCTCATGTACCAAGTGAAAGCTTTTTCTCCATTTTAACTGCTGCCAGGTACGATATCTCTTGGAGTGGATGGATGAAGATTTAGAAGATGGAGAAGATACTGCCAGAACAGCGAATCTTGAATTTTGTCATCCCTTATGCCAGTGTCCAAAATGTGCTCCACGGCAAAAGGTTTGGCTCTTTCTGGAGGATGAGAAAGTCAGTCCTTTTATGTGTATGTTGATTTACTCCACCCAGTGACTGTTCCCTTAGTGGGAGTGCTCTCCTCTGGAAGTATGTCAGTCTAAAGATGGGAGGAGATTTAGCTCAGCAGCGGCAAGGAGCTTATAATTAATACCCTTATAGACTGAGCTCTGATCATGCTTATTTCAACCAGCCTCCTTTTTGAGGGAACGGCTTAGTAAGATAGAGACCAGATAGTGTAGAAGGTGGTGTAGCTATCACTACTGTCTACTCCAACCTCCTCATGTACCAAGTGTGACTGTTAAGTTGTAGTGATTTTTTAAAAGCATATGTGAAAACTTACACATTCTGGTTGGGGCAGGAGTCATGCCTTCGTAACTTTTAATCCATTGCACCAGTAATTCTTAGAGTGCTTTTTGGAGTTGTGTTCAAAACCTGCAACATGACAGTGTTCTTTGTCTTTTGAGGGTAGATTTGTTTTTTGGTAATAGCCCAAAGGCAATCTGAGGTGATCTGGTGATGTGCATGATCAAACTGGGGTAATATCTTCATTATTTAAAAAAAATGAGGTGTGACTTAAATGGAATGAGAACCATTTTATAGTGTAGTTTAAAAATTAGTTCTGAAGAAAGCTCCAAAGAAGGGTTTTTCAACAAATTTTTTTTTAATGTATATGATATTGCCATAATAAACATGTAAACCCCTTGCCCTTCATAGAGATTATTTTGTAGGGTATAAGACTCATTTGGATGCTGCTAGATGGTACAGTAGCTAGAGCCCTGAACCTGGAGTCAGGAAGAATTGGGTACAGATCCCACTTCCCACACTGGCTAGCTATGGGCAAATCACGTTCTCTCAGCCTCAGTTTCCTGATCTGTGTTGAGACAATATATGAGATAACATACATGAAGTACTTTATAAACTTTAAAGCACTGTATTCAGTACTAGCTGTTATTGTTATTTTAAAGTCTGATATGAGGTTGAACACTTTTATTAACTTAAACATATTTGCTCTCTGGGAAGATTCTGAATTTGGACTGGACTGTGAGTGTGCGTCCTTCCTCAGTGTCCCTTTTGCAGGTAATTTGTGCTTGTTGCATCAGGGCTATTGATGCTGGCACGCAGGGAGTATTTTCCCATTATTCTACAGCTGTGCCTCTAGGCAAATTCAATACATACAAATCTGATAAAATTGATTAATACTTCTTTATATTGCCAAATAATTATTTACAGAAAATTTTATTTTTGTTTTATTTTCATTTTCCCTTGTTCCTTTTAAATGATAATTTTTATGCAGCTTTATAGGAACATGGCTATCAGGTAAAACAAGTGTGGAAAAATTCTCATACTAGCCTTTGACTTCATATTACATATGCCATTTAGAGAGTGATTTATCTGCAGCAAACTTCTGTGGTTAATTGGCTAATCAGTTTCTCAAAGGACAAAAATAATATTCTAGAATATATATGAAGGATGTGACAAATAATTTATTTTTTTTTATTGTTGTTAAAATAAGCTTTTATTTATGCTGTTTTTTATATCATCAGTTATCCCCACTATCTTGGTCATACTCCTTTCAGAGAGCCATCTGTAACAAATAATGTTTTTAAAGAGGAAAAATAATCAGCACCACTGATGGATGCATTGAAAAAGTCTGAAAGCATGTGCAGTGTGTACCATCTTTGAACTTCCAACCCATGAGGGGTGGGTTGGGAGTGTCCTCTCATATCTCTTCATTCCAGTTGTGCTTGATCTTTGTAATTTATATTCACTTTTGATTTGTTGATGTCATTGTTCTTTCCATTTCCATTGTTGTCTTTATTGCATGTGTATTTTCTTGGCTTTGCTTCATCTTTGCATTATTTTATATAGCTCTTTCCATACTTCTTTGTATTAACCACATACATAATTTTTTTACAATACATTAATATTACATTCATGCGCTATAGTTTGTTGAACTGTTCCCCAAGTGATGGGCATTTACTTTGTTTCCAATTCTTTATTATCACAAAAACTGCTGCTATAAATATTTTGATGTTGTGAGGACTTTATCTTCTTAACAATGATGTCCTTGGAATGTAAGCCCAGTAATGGAGTTTTTGCTTCAAAGAACATGGACATTTTAGTCATTTTATTTGCATAATACCAAATTTCTTTCCAGAATAGGTATACTTCCTTTTTTGTATATCTTTCTTACTTCCTTTCTATATCTTATTATTAAATGTCTAATATGTGCAAAACACTATGCTAGTTATTTGGGAAACAAAGACAAAAGAAATATGAAAAAAAACCATTGCCTTCCTTCAAAATTTAGATAAATAAAAGTTAGTTCAAGGATACAGAGATCAGGGAAATACACTGAATTGCCAGAGGGCAGAGACTGGGGTAGAGAATGCTGTAAGCCTTACTGAACTACTTGAGAAAGGAAAGAGAATGACCCCTGTGTTGATTGAGGACTGCAGCAAGGATCTGGAGAGAATGATATAGAAGGATGGGCTGAACCTTAAAGGAGGAAAGGCTGCTGAATGATAGTGGCAGAAGGTTTTGAAGTGGCAGTGACAAGCTGTCTGAAACAGCTCTTGCTGAACCAGTGTGTCTGGAATAGGTTGGGGAGTCAGGTCCCTGTGAGTAAAAGAAGATGGGAAAGCATATGAAAGGAAGTGGTCTCAGGTAAAGGCAATTTGTTAGTGATAGATATAGAATGGGAGTTCCAGATGATGCAGTGGAAGGGGAAGGTAGAGCAAGGCTCTGTAGGGACTCAAAAGGGTGGAGATGAAAGACAGAAGAACATTTTTTGTTTAGGCAGCTAGTGACTCTATAGGGATTAGTGCAGGAGTGGGTGAGAATTTATTAGCTGTGGACAGGAAAGTACACTTTGACTGAGGCACCTGTCCTCAAGGCTCCTGTGATGATCATTCCCTTCATGAATATGTTCTCTCAAATACCAGAGAACACACTGTTATCTGAGGTAGCTATAGAAATAAGACAAGAGAAGGAAAATAAAGTGAAAAATAGTCAGAGGATACTGATGGCATGATTTACTTAGAAAATTCTAGAGTCAGCAAAGATAATAACTGAAACAATAGCTTCAATAAAGTAGCAGAATACAAAATAAACCCACAAAAATCAACAGTATTTTTACATCAGTAATCATATCTAGCAAGAATTAATCAAAAAAAGGAAGTTCCTTTCGAAAAAACAAAAATATGAGTAAGTTGTCTGGTGTGTTAATCTACCAAAGCATACTTAATAGCTTTCTTGGATAAAAGCACAAAATGCTCCTTAAGGAAATTAAGAACAACTAAAGGATTGGAAGAATATTCAGTGTTAATAGCTGGGCTGTATCATATGATAAAAATGACAGCACCAACAGAATTAATTTATAATTTAATGAAATATCAGTCAAACCACCAAAGATCTACTTTACAGAGCTAGAAAAATATTAACACTTTATTTGGAGGAACAAAAAAAAATCTAGAATATCAAGGGAAACTAATGGAAAATATTAGGAATTTAAGGGATAGTACTTATAGAGAGCATTTCTATATTATAAATCAGTAATCATCAAAATGGGAGTAGGGCTGGGACACCGTCCCCACCTTCTTCTTTCCCAACCTCCCCCCTAAACAAGGGAAATTTTGTCCTGTGTCCTAGATTATCTCACCCCTCTTCCCAACCCCCAGACAAACAAAAAGCCCAGCTCTATAACAAATAAAACTGGAACTATGTGGTTTGTGTCTTATTTCTGTATGGCCTTTGATTTCTTCCTACTTTCCATTTTTTTCTGGGTGAGGGATTCTCAGTAGAAAAGATGTTAATAACCCCTAATAATATGTAAAAGCTTTGGAAATCAGGAATGACTAGGGCGAAATTTTTTGATCGCTAAAAATGAGGCTAGTAAGTGTCATACAGTATAGGGAGGATGTTCTGCTTTTTGAACTAAGATTTTAAATTTTGTGTACTGGCAGGTAGAAAAATACTGATCTGATTTTGGCGATAGAGTAAATGGACTATGTATATGTGGACCAACCACACCATCTACTAAAATCTAAGATTCTGTTATCATAGGAGGCAAGATTATTAGTCAGTGTTGGCTTTTTCTAGTGGATGTTCTTAAGCAGTTATGATGTCTTTCCCCTCTCTTCTCTCTGCCTTTTTAATCCTTGAAGAAGTTTGAAAAGATTCCTGTCAATGGACTTGGAGTGAATGTTACCAATCAGGATGGCTTCACTCCACTGCATGTTGCTGTGCTGCACGGTCGGTCTGATCTCGTCTCCCTCCTTTTGAAGCACGGAGCCAATGTGGATGCCAAGAATGTTAATCGGGCTGTCCCACTACATTTTGCCTGCCAGAAGGGACACTTTCAGGTAGTATGCTCTCGAGCTTTAGTCATTGATCGCCCCTGTTACTAACAGTAGTTCTAGTCCCATACTTCTTTTAGTTGGAAAAGATTGTAAGAGGCTGAGAAGGGTGTGAGAGGAGAGAAAGTGGAGGCACCTGTATTGTAGATGGCCTTTTCAAGAAGTTTAGCCACAAAGCGTAGAAGAGATATAGGACAATAGTGGGGATGGAAGGATCAAGGTAGGGTTTTGTGAGGATGTGGAAACATGGGTATTACACCCTGGTTGTAAACTAGACTAGATGGTTATATGCGTACATTCTGTGAGGCCTCAAGAATTTGCATCTAAGACTTAGAAACCTAGTCCTTTTTTTGTGTGTGGGATGAAGTCTTCATCTTCTTGGAGCTGCTAATTCATGGCTTTTGCAAATTAGTTTCCTCACTTGGGACTATAGTAGCTCATAGTTTATCTAAGTTCTTGGAGACCATCTTAGGGCTAAAGAAGCTTTTATGTACTTTTATACAGTGGTGCTTTGAGTATTTGCAAATCCTGATAGCGATTAAAACAGAAAAAAAAGTTTTGGATTAGATTTTACCCCAGGAGATTAGATGAAGACTGTGAAGGGTCTGAATCCAAACAACCCACAGTTTGAATTGGGCTGACCTGGTACTTCTTTGCATTCAACCACAACACTGTAAACAACAGTTATCAGAATAAACATTTAGCTGACCTTTGTAAATTAACTTTTTCAATTGATGTATGAATTGTGGATGTTTTGCCATTGGAACCTAGAGATGCACATGGATACTACTAAAAAGGTGATGATGAAATATAAGTATACATTAAGAATTTTCAGTAGCTTATGATGTTTTTAGTCTACATTTGAATGTCTTCCTTCTATTGAAATAGGTGGTGAAGAGCCTAATGGACTTCAGTGCAAAACAAAATAAAAAGGATTCAAGTGGCAACACACCCCTCATTTATGCTTGTCTGAATGGTCATCATGAAACAGCTGCCTTGTTACTGGAGGTAAGAAAAACCTCAAAATAGGATTGCTTTTTCCTGGAGTGAGATTTTTTGTGACCCTGCACTGTGAACACCTGTTCAGCTCTAGTAGCAGTCTTTAGTTTAAGCTGAGTAGCTCCTGCTCTTTGGAGCTGGCACTACTTTATTTTTATAGACAGGGAGATTTAAGGCATCCCGTTAGTCCTGGGAGAGGGAAATGGGGCCTGTTTTTAGTTGCCTTCTATACCTGTGCTATAGTGTCAGATTTCTGGGTTCCCTTTAATATCAGGCTGTAAAATACAAGTTGCAAAAGGAATGTATTTGCTCCTTTGTAAGTTGGGGATTTGAGTAACTAGTATGTGAGATTTTGTGCCATGTTGGCTGTCCGTGGTTCAGTTCTCTGATGGCCCTTCTTTTATGTTTGAATAACATCCTCCATTTTGAGTAGATCTCCTTGATAACGTTTTTACAATGAAATAAATAAAAGTTTTTCTCTTTCCAGCACGGGGCCTCTCTTAATGTTTCTAACAACAGGGGCAACACAGCATTGCATGAAGCTGTGATAGGAAATCATGCCATCTTGGTTGAACTCCTTCTGCTTCATGGAGCATCAGTCCATGTTAGGAATAAGAGACAGTGTACACCTATAGATTGTGCCGAACAGGTATGTGAAGAAAATATATTAAGAACTAGTCTCCTCGACCACTTGAATTCCTTCTGTCTAGAATAGATTGGGGTGATTCTTCAGATTGCTGTGACTGGCAGAAATGGTGCTATGGAAAACAGGTGTGGAGTGTGTTGTGACTCCTTATGACACTCCTGCTTTGTACTCTTTGTATCATTATGGAAGTCCTTCTCTTCCTTTTCCTACTAGGCAATAATCTCGACTAGATTAGGAGCCAGGTTATTTTATCTCTCACATTGGTCCATTGCCTACCTAACATACCACCTTATACATAGGTGCAGAATAACTTTGCCAAGGGAGACTTCTCTACATTCCCAACAATATTAATTCTCAAATAGTTGTGTGGTGGACTGTGCCCACTATCTAGAAATTATTAGGTGAGCTGTAAAGTGCTGACTCTGGTCTGGAATCCTCCTTTATACAGTCAAGTAACCCAAAGAATTTTGTCTTGTTTCAGTGGCAGGGGTTAGCAGCTAAGACTTCATATTAGCATTTCTGGTTTGAGTGTCTTCACTAGGAACATACCACAGTCTCCTTACCAACACATCAGAGATAACTTGTAGCTAACTAATTAAAAAAACATGTAAGACAACATTTCATTGATGAAATAAAAGTCTTAAAGTCTTCACTATGCCTAGAGAGGTGTTACTAAGTAAGTTTTATATAGAACAGGGGTGGGGACAACTTTCCTTTTTAGGCACATTCATCTTGGTATTCTGGTGTTATATTCCACCCAAAATCATACAACATTAACTTGACATGCTACAGATAGAGTGACTCTTGCTTAAATCTATCTTTTTACTGGTGGTATAGAATTGTAATGTAAATCGTATAGCTGATTATACCTTATTTTGTAGTTTAAAAGAACATGGTAGCCAAATAAAGAAGAATTTTGGGGACATGGTTAGACTACTATTAGGCCAAAATCAGGCTAATCTTTTTATTATTAACCAGTATGATATTTATGACAACAAGCTAATAATAAGAAAAAAGTCTGTCTTAGTAATTTTTCGAGTATGTTATGTAGTGGGTTTGTTTTCATATACTGTTTAAGAAAAAATGTGGCCAGCCATCTGAATCTTCATTTGAGTAACATTTCCAGGTAGCTCCTTTGTATATAGGTTGAAAACCATTAACCAGTCTGTTGCTGTGAATTCAAAAAGTAATTGTTAAATCACCATTGCTCCCTTTGAATTCCTAGAATTCAAAGATCATGAAATTGTTGCAGACAGTACCCAGCTGTATTGCATTGTCAGAAGAGGCTGCAGAAACAGATGAGGAAGGGCATGCTGCTGTTAAGATCAGGAAAAAATGTAAGAATTTTTCTCTTAGACACATAACTATACAAGGCTAGAAATGACTGTGTTCTCTTTCCTGTCTGTCTTCTGTAAATGTGAGGTTGTATCTAAAATACAAGTCTACAAAGGAGGTGGGATATGCAGGAAGCTCCTACCATCGGAAGAACTTTTTATGCAGAAAGGGAGAGATAGATATTATTATCTAAAGACCAATCCATAATAACACATAAAGTGTGTTTTACAGATCACTAAGCATTTGGGTATTTTTATCTCATCTGTTCCTTACAACAACCTGTGAGGCAGGCAGTGCAAATATTATTGTCCCCATTTTACAGACAGAAATGCTGAGACTCAGAGAATGGAAGTGTCTTGCTTGTTGTTATTTTAAGTGGCAGAGACAGGGCTCAGACCCAAGCTGAGAAATTCTTTTTACAACATCTTTTGAATACATTCACTCACCTAATATTCTCTAAGAAACAATATTTAAAGTTTTGTTATGTATAATTTGTTTTTTAAAATGAAGATAAAATATTCTGAGTGCCCAGTAACTGGTTGCCTACATATAGGATGCCTCTTAATTATTAGTAGTGAGCACTTAATTTAATTTTGTTAATAGTAAATTAACAATAAGATACTACCGTTTTAGCTTGAACCTAAAGTCTTTTGGTTTCTTAGTAAGCTGATCAGGGAAATGGTTTGCATAAATGTTTATTACAAAACTACAGCCTGCTTTGTGGGTATTCTTTGGGATTGTGCCAGGCATATGCATTAATCTGCTGCCTGGGCAGATGTCACCTAAAGCATTTTGCTTGAGTCATAGATGGATAAGTAGTTAATTGCTCCATCTTCATGGAAAAGGGACAAAGTAGAAGAAGACGAGGGATTTTTTTGTTTTTAATATAGCATCAGCTTCCAGGATGAAAAAGATTTTTCTCTATACTTGATTTTTTCTTAGTAGTGGAAGGATTTTATGAGGTGTACTACTAGCTGTTGCTGTTTGTACAGTAACAAAAATACCAGCAGCTAGGGGCGACTAGGTGGTACAATGGATAAAGATCCTGGCCTGAAGTCAGGAAGATCTGAGTTCAGATGCAGCCATAGACACTTCAGCTATATGACCCTAGCTAAGTCATTTCACCTCTGTCATGTCTTCATCTGTAAAATGGGAATAATAGTAGTACCAGCCTTAGCATAGTCCCCGGCATGTAGTAAGCGCTACATAAATTTTAGCTATTATTATTACCATTATTAACAGTGATTACATCCATCTACCATTTATGTTATTTAGATAATCTCTAGAGCTATTTTTTTAATCATATTTGGATATATTTGTAGTAATTCACACAATTGAGAAATTGTTTCACCTAATATCATGAACTTTAGTTCCTATTTTAAAAATAACGAACTTATGAAATGAGTAGAATTTAAGACCGCCTCTTGCAGATTGTCTTTTAGATTTAAGTGTTTTCCTGCTACTTCTCCTTAGTTGCATATCTACCTTATAGACCGAAGATGATACTAAGTGCCCTCTGGGTTGGCCTAAAAAAATGCAGTCAATGGGCAAAACATTTATAAAGAAATAAGTGAAATTCATTAGAGTTAGATAACCAAATTTAAATACTTTTACAAAATGAAAAATCTTTAATTTGTCAAAGAAAATATAAGAATAGTATCTTAGCTATGATTTTTAGAAGATATTACTAAAATATCATTTGACCTTGGCAGTATTCAAATATCAGTTCATTCTTTACATCTACAGGGAATTCAAAGCCACATGGACCACCAGATGATACTTTAAGCAGAAGATTTCAGTTTGTCCATTCAGTTAGTCAGTTTAAGTAAGTTTTAAAAAAATTACACTTAGTATTTGCTTTTTTTGTTGTTGTGAAAGTTGAAATTTTATTTGAAGCTGGAAAGATGCAATTTAAACCATTAAAAATGACATGAATAATTTTTTGCACATTCAGATGCTGCCACCTTGTGGTCAGCTGATGTTGTTTCATATGACTGATGTATTTACTTTTATAACTTTATTTTACCAATATTTTAGAGCAAAAACTTTGCCGGAAACCTTGGCAAGAGACAGAAGTGTTCCCAATTTTGATGATGCTTTTCTGAGTCAGGTAAGTTTTCAAGCTTGATCTAAAAGCCAAGCTATAGTGAGAGGCTCATGTAGTTTATCAACCTAGAGGTTACATAATCATACCCTCTTAATTCAGTGGTTGTCCCTAACTACCTTTCTTGTACACTGATCATTTGTTTTATTATGCTCTGTCACTGCTATATAAGAATTATAGATTTCACAGCAAAAATTAGAATTTAGTGTATGTTTACTAGAACTTGTACTTTCATTATATTCTTTATTATTACTTGAAAATGCTTTTTAGTTAGAGGTGTAGAGTTGGGGAAAAACATAGAAGTACTGTTATGTTGAACATGTAGTAAGTCACACCTGATGGAAGAAATGGATGTGACCTTGGACAATTTAAATTGATTGCTACATACAAATGTATTTACTTAATATATTAATAAATCTGAAAAAGAAAAAAAAAAACAACTCTGTATAATAGTGGATTTATCTACTAGCTTTGCCAAACATCCATTTGAGTTGGATATGTAGCTAAAATTTCTTAACACCGTGACTTAAATGTTCATATTTGAAAACTATGACCTAATCTACAAAAGACAGAAATATGAGATTGTTGCTGTCCAACAATTACTAATTTTGTTTCAGAGACACTAGATTTGGGCTTTTGACAGTGATAATTAGAATGGATATTTCTGCCATGAATTTCAGAAAGTTACATTTTACTAACATTAAATAGAAATTTTAAATCCTATTTCAACTTATTCCTAGCTCTGATTACTTATACACTAAGAAAATGGGCAAGATCCCTCCTTTTTACTAATAAATCTCTTTCATTGAGATGGTGTTTGATGGCAGATAGGTTCATAGATGTAGTAGTAAAACTCTCAGAAGAAAGACATTATATTAATTCTCTGTAGTGATGTTGAAAGAACACCTCTTAGTGGCCTTGATCATTTTTTCTCTTTCCTCAGCCAGCAGTTGTGAGTGACAATAAGGTCAAGTTAGATGATGACCACCTGGAGCAGAGCCAATCTAACACTGCCGATGAAGAAAGCAGTAGCAAACCTGTGATGGACACAGTGATGCAGGCTGCTCACAGAACTAAGCGGATGCAGCGGAGGCACACGGTCACTGAAGCTGTCGTATCACAGGAACCAGAAACTGCTCATAACAGTGGCTTACCAGCTCCTCAAGAGCCAAGTATTTTACCATCGAAACACTCTTAGCAGTAACAAAGGTCATTTGCTGCCAAAAAGTAAAGAACTAGCAAGATAATGTTGCTGATATTTAAAATAAGGCTTAGGACTGCACCTTCACAGCTGGCCTAGACGAATAAAAAGCCTTTTAGCAGAAAGTTGTTGCAACGTTTGTATTGAGAGCTGGAACCCATTATCAAAACATCCTTCATGGAACTGCTTTGTGGCACACTGAACTAGGAAAAGATTAATGTAAAGAATGTAGCCAAAAATTTCCCTCTCTTTTGGCTTTTCTCTTGAAGTTAAAGCACCTGAAAAGCAATGGTTTCTGAATCACTAAGCCTTGGGTTTAAGTATCTGTTCCCTTTGAGAAATTCTGATGACCTCTTGTACTGAAAGGTTTTGAACCACTGTAGTGTTTAAGTATAAAGTAGCAGACTTTGTAAATTCAATTTCTCTATGCTGCAATAAGCTGAATAAAACAGCTAATCTTCCCGATACTGTGAAGATGCTGTACAGAAAAGTAACATTTGAATGAAGAAAGAAAAACTTAAAAAAAAAAAACTCCTTAGCAGAGCAACACAAGGATAACCAAACAATTAAATGTATTTCTTTTTAGTAAAGTTATGTTGTTTGTCCTGCAAAATATATATGAAAAAAGCTAGGTATAACGCTTTTACTACCAAGATATGCAGATAATTTGGTCCTCTTCACATATGCACCTAGAGCAGTGAGAATTTGCACATTCATGGAAACCCTTCTCTTAGTGAAGATACTCTTCTTTAAATACCACACTTCAAGGAAGGCCACCAAATGAAAGAGAGGAGATTGGGCACATCTTTCCTAACAGGTTTCTGATTAAACTGCTGTGAACACGTCACAAACCAGGTTAATGTGATTTTGATTTAAGGAATCATTGCCATATTCACATTTGTTCCTTTTATAAATTTCTATAGAAAATATTGGTTTTATTTTTTAAGGTATGCTATTGGTAACTTGTCTAGGGCTCCAGGCTTTCAGGATTGTCTGGAGTATGTTTTAAAATATCTTTTTACTATAGAAAAATGGCTTGTGCATGCTATTGGAAACACTTGTGTGCTTGTAGAAGGGAGGGGTTTATGTATATTTTTCTAAAAAATAATTTATGATTTATGCTAATTTTCTAATGTGCCTTGGATATGTGCCAAATGATGGAAAAGAAACAGTAAAATTTATGATTCTTGAAAATACTAAATCTCATTTTTGTTCTCAATGTTTGTGATATGTTTCTAGAGCCATTTTAATTACCTTTATCTTTGTGAAGATAAAATGAACTCTGAATTTCTTCTATAATAGGAATCCACTGAGTTCTCTATTGAGGCCCTCATAATTAATCCCAAGTACAATACTGACTCATTGGTCAATTTTAACTGGAGAGATGTCTGGGGTTAGAGATCTGTCTTTCTTTTCTTTTCTTTTTTTTTTTTTTTAAGCAATTGGGGTTAAGTAACTTGCGTGGTGCTGAGTATCTGAGCCCGGGATTCAATCTAGGTCATCCCGACACTGGAGCTGGTGCTCTTACTTGCTGAGCCACCTGGCCACTCCTAGATCTGTCTTTCTGTAATAAAGCAGGGCAGCCTACTGGCACACACAGTACTTGAATCCATGGTTCTCACTTTTTTTTTTTTTTTAGCATTGTGCTGTAGCTAATTTAGCACAAACTATCACTAGTTCTGTTTACAGCAGGGACTCTTGATCTGGGATTAAGTCAACAAGCATTTTTTAAGGGCTTACTTGTGTGAGGTGCTATGCTGAGCGTTGGTGATACAAAGTAAGGCAAAAATAATCCCTGCCCTCAGGGAGCTCACAATCTAAATGGGGAGCCAACATGTAAATAGTGATGTACAGATAAGAAATTGGCAATAATTAACAGAGGGAAGGCATTAAACATTAAAGGGGGCCATCCAGGTAAATCTTCTTGCAGAAGGTGGGATTTTAGCTGAGACTTCTATGAAGCCAGAAGATAGAGATGAAGAGGGAGAGAATTCCAGGGATAGGGGAAAGCTAGTGAAAAGGCAAGGAGGCCAGTGACCCTGAATCTTTGTGATAGTAATGGCAATTAAAGATTCCCCTGTATTGGCTTGGTTTTCAAACTGATTGCGTTAAAACCCAGAGTTTGTTAATCCCACCTGTGGGATGGACTTATTGATGTGAAAAGAGAGTCCTGAACTGGGAGGAGCTGGTGACCTAGATTTGGAGAGACAAGAGAGGCAGAAGAACTTTTTGGAAGCAGCACCTTGTGGAGGCAGAGAGAGAGACTGATAGAATTGCTGGGGGCCACTTTGAATTGCCCTGGACTTTTGAGACCTGCCCCCTGAGCTGCCAAGGACTGAGGAGACATGGCTGTTTTGCTGGTACTTTGTCTGTCTGTTTTGATGTTGTTTTGCCAGATTTGTCCACTGGTGAAAGACAGTCCTGTTGTTGAAGTCCTGGAACCTGGCTTTTGGTTAAGAAGCCCTGAGACTGTCCTGCAGACAGAGAGTGAATACTGTCCACTGGTGAGGGACAGTGCTGTTGTTGCAGGGGTCTGGAGACTGTCCTGCAGACAGAGTGAATACTGTCCACTGGTGAAGGGCAGTGCTGTTGTTGCAGGGGTCTGGGAACCTTTTTGTTGGTTCAGAAGCCCTGAAGAAGGATTTTCTTGTTGTATGTTTACAGAAATCCTGGGAGAGGGTTTTGCTAATGTTTTCAGGGGTTCTAGGACTGTTCTACAGACAGAGGATGAATTAATGAAGGGACTGGCAATGTATCTTGTGGCCTTGCTAAGCCTTGTCTCCCCAGGAACTAAGATTGCTGAGAACTTGCCTTGTGTCAAGATGAAGAAAAGACCTCCATTTGGGTATTAAGTGCTGTGCTTAAACTTGATGTAACTCTGGGGTAGATTCAATTGTGATCCAGGGGTGGGGAACTTTTGACCTTTTTGTGCTCTGTGATTGAACAAATGAAGGTACTTTACTTATGTTTGGAAACTAATCTCCATTTGAGAAGAGGGCCTTTGTGGTAGACTAAATGAAGGTACCCTAGTGGTGGAGTAGTATTTAGAACAGGGACTTTGTAATTGATTGAATGAATGGAAGATCCTGGGGTGGGTAGTACTTGGAGATTATTTAATCACCCTTAGTAAATGCAGTATTTTGAATGATGTCATGTTTTGATCTTCTCTGTTCTTGGTTTGTCACTGAGTAAAATGGAGAGCACCTATGCTGGTATTTTGAACCTTGGGAAGTTGAATTTCCTTGGCATTACATTACAATCTTAGAACATGTAAAAGGGAGTAAGGTGTAAGAAGACAGGAAAGAAGGGGCCAAGTTGTAAAAGGCTTTGAAAGCCAAATGGGACTTTTTTTTTAACATTTGATCCTAGAGGTAAACTGGAGTTTAACATGTGTGATGTGATCAGACCCTCAATTTAAGAGGGTCATTTAGATAGCTGAATGGAGGATAGGATGGGGTGGGGAGCAACAAGGCAGGGAGATTCCATCAGAAGACTATTGAGGAGGGCAGAGACAGGATGGTGAAGGAGAAAGTACAGTGTACATTCTACCAAAATGCTTTCAAACAGATATAGAAAATACACCAGAAAGGGGCGGCTAGGTGGCTCAGTGAATAGAGCACTGACCCTGGAGTCAGGAGGACCTGAGTTCAAATCTGGCCTCAGACACTTAACACAAAAACTAGCCGTGTGACCTTGGGCAAGTCACTTAACCCCAATTGCCCTCCCAAAAAAAAGGCAAAAAAAATACACCAGATTGAATCCTGATCAGGAAATCTAAGAAAAAACATTACAGTGAGTCACCTTTCCTGCCCAAGTTGGCATTAGAAAATGGAAAGGGGTCTGTAGACATTGAAGACAGGGTTGCATTCTGCAAAATGTACCCAGAGTCTATGACAAAGGGCCCCAGACTCATACCTTGTAGCTTCATGCAGGATACAGCAACAGGTGCTGACTGGCAGCTTTGCTGCCCATTTTCCAGTTCCAGGTCACAGATACAGTATGGACAGAGGAAAAGGACCTGTGCTCAGGAGTGGTATTCTGGAGTGAGAAGGGTTGTAGTTCCTGGCCTGTGTATTGAGCAAGAAGAAAGTTTAGAAACAAGTAGCAGCAGTGTGGTTTGGACTTCTGAAGTGGAGCAGGGGCTCTCAGTTCCATTTTTTAGCACAATCTTTAAGCCTGAAGAGGATTTCCTGGGGAAGAAATGTCAGACAAAGGGCCCTATAGTTCTGTCATTCTGCACCAGCAGAGCTTCCCAGCTGGCTGAAAGGGTATGAGTCCAGTAGCAGTATGTAGTTGCTCAGACCCAAATCCAGTTCAGGAACTTGTAAAGTCAAGACCAACGGGACAGTGATCAGATTTTGCCTTGAATCAAACCACTTTGGGAACACTGAAAGCTAGTAAGTCCCCAGTCTGAGCTGTCCCTGAGATCCTGGAATACTAATTCTCAACAATACAACCCACAAGCAGCAACAGGATGAGCCCAGAGATAGTATCCAGAAGCATGCCTTAATGTAAAGTCCAAAGTCAGAAAACAGAATGAGTGAGCAAACAAAAAGAAAGGGGTCTCACCATAAAGAGCTATAGTGAAAGAAATGCTCAAGATACAAACGTAAGAGAAGACGACTGCAAAATATCTACAAGCAAAAGCCTGAAGAGAAAAACACAGCTTAAGTACAAATTCAACTAGAATTTCTGGAAGAAATGAAGCAAGAGTTTATAAAGTTTTGAAATGTTTTTTTTTTAATTTTATTTTTTTGGGTTTTTTTGGAGAGGGGAAGGTAGAGCAATTTGGGATTAAGTGACTTGCCCAAGGTCACACGGCTAGTTTTGTGTTAAGTGTCTGAGGCCGGATTTGAACTCAGGTCCTCCTGACTCCAGGGCCAGTGCTCTATTCACTGTGCCACTTATCTGCCCTGAAATGTTTTTTTTTATTAATGAAATGAGACCTCTAGAGGAAAAAAAATAGGAAAAAATGAGTACTATAGAAAAAGAATTGGAAAAGAAATGAACTGCTTGGCATAATCTGTCAGTCATTCAATCTTTGTTAAAAGCCTCCTGTGTGCCAGGCACTGTGCTAAGTACTAGGGATGTGAAAAGAGGCAAAAGACAGTCCTTGCTGTCAAGGAACTTAGTCTAAGAGGGAGACAACATAGGAAGGTAGGTAGGGAGACAGGTAAATAGGAAACCATTAAGAGGGGTTGGGGACAGCTTCCTGTAGAAGGTTGGATTTTAATTGGAATTGAAAGGAAGCCAGGGAGGTCAGTAGTGTGAGTGGAGGAAGGAGAGTGTTCTAGGCATAAGGGACAGCCAGAGAGATGCCTAGAGTCAAGAGATGTGGTTATCTTGTTTGTGAAGGTCTTTGACATTGTTATTCACGAGGCCTTGTGGAAAATCATGGCAAAATTTGGTTAATCAGTATTTTTGTACATCAGTTTCATGACTGCATGCTTGCATGGGTTCTGGATAATGGGCCATGCTCTTATGCTTTTCCATTTACCAATGGAATAAAGCAGGGCTGTGCATTTGCTCCCATATTTTTTAGCATGATATTTTCAGCAATGGTGTTCAACGAGGATGTAAATGTTATCAAGATCAGATATGATGCTGCCAAAAAATTATTTAATTGAAAAGGCTATATAAGCCAAGACTAAAGTGGAGGGAGAGTTGGCATGTGACTTTTTGTTTACAGATGATTGTGTACTCAGTGCAGCCTCTGAAGCTAAAATGCAACAAAGTATAGATCGATACTCTGCGGCTTGTGCTAATTTTGGCCTGACAACACCAAGAAAACAGGTTCTCCACCAGCCCCCACCACACCATCCATCTGTGGAACTACTGGTTACAGCAAACTTGAGAAATTTTGAAAGCTGTGGATAAGTTCAATTACCTTGACAGTATACTTTTTGTGGGGGGAGGGGAGGGCAGTTGGGGTTAAGTGACTTGCCCAAGGTCACATGGCTAGTTTTTGTATTAAGTGTCTGAGGCCGGAACTGCACCACCTAGCTGCCCCAACAGTATACTTTCCAAGGATGCACACATTGATAATAAGGTTGATGCATGGGCCTTTGCAGACCTAGCTCAGTGTTTTGGAGGTTCTGAAGGAAAGTGTGGGAGAGAAGAGGTATTACTGATTACCACACTTAAGGTCTACAGAGCCATTGTGCTGATCTCATTGTTACGCAACTGTGGAACCTGGACAGTTTAGTAGTACCATGCCAGGAAACTGAATAATTTTAATTTGAATAATCTTGGGAAGATTCTGAAGATTACCTGGCAAGATAAGGTACTAGACACTGAGGTCTTTCCTTAGAATGAACTGCCAATCATTCAAACTCTCTGCAGAAAGGGCAAGTCTGATGGGCTGGCCATGTTGTTCAAATGCCAAATGTACGTTTTCCTAAAGATTATTTTATGGAGAACTCACACGAGGGACCACTCACATGTAAGTCAGGTCTACAAGCACATTCTTAAGGTCTCTCTAACGAACTCTGGAATTAATTGTGAGACATGAATGGCACTGGCACAGAACCCGCCCAGTATGGCATGCCTGCAACAAAGAAGGTGTTGTGCTCTATGAGCAAAGCAGGATTGTAGCAGCTCAAAAGATGTGAGATTTGCCAATTGAGAGACATCTCCCCACATATGGACTGTTTGTGTCTGACTTGGCAGTAGTCTTCCAAGCTCATACTGTTCTGATCAGCCACATGTAGTTATGCTGTACCTTGACCCCAACAGTGATGTCATTTTGGTCCTCTTTGAGAATGAAGAACAAGCAAACCAAGTCTCCCCAAGTTACTGGGTCTCCTGTGTTGTATTTGGCTTATCAGAGCTACTAAGTCTTCCTCTGCTCTCCAGCTTTAAGCCATTGTTATCAGACTCTAGCAAGAGGTTTGTTTTTTTTTTTTACCAGCAATGTAAAGCACACTTCATTGTAGATCATAAGCCTCTCATGCCTACATTTTAAGCTGTGGACCATGCTAGAAATTAAAATCCTGCACTCAGTCACCATCTTCCTAGGCAGCTGTTCATGTTACCAAATCTGTCTCTGTCAATTGGCAGAAATAGGGAAAATACTCCATAGGCCCTTTAGGTCTTCAGGTTTTTGTAGCCCTGAGCAGTGATTTCAGGGTTCCTTTTGGAAGCATCATTTCCCCCAACGTGAACTGTCAGTAGCAGTACTCAGACTTGTTAAGTCTCAGAATGCTCTGTATCACACACTGGATACCTACCTGGGATGACAGCAGACATTTTTTTCAGTTTGAAATAGCGCTACGTTGGTATTCCCACAACATGGAATCATCAAACATTTTAGCTGATCTTTTCTTCTGTTGACCATTTCTGTGTGATTTCTTATCTGAAGGTACTTGTAGAATTGCATCATCATTTCTTGGCATATAAGATGCTGTTTCTTCCAGAGATGATTATCCAGCTATTTTGAATGCAGGAACTTAATTCTTAATTCTAAATGTTCAGTGCTCTCCCATCTCTTCCTTCTCTGCCATATTCTTCCACCCTCCGTTGTGATACAGGTGAGGATTCGTCTCTACCTCTTTATGTAATTTTTTTGTTTATTTCCTCAGAGTTCTTTTACCATTATTTCATGAAATACTTCACTCAACTTGGAGAAGAGAAATGTATTTACTCAGCCTCTTCACTTTCATGGTAATCATCATTGGGAAACAGAGCAGAATTTTTTAATATGGTCTGAGATGTATTTTGATGACTTCATTATTCAATTATTTCTTTATATAAAATTTAAAGCCATTTATTACTAATTCTTATAGCTGCATAAAAGTTCCTGTAGCGACTTGGATTTGTATCTGAGTTATGCTAATAAAACAATGAACAGAGGCAGGAACTCCTTCTGCAAAGTCTTGATTACATCCTAGTGAATGTGGGGACACCTCACACACATACAGGGCCCAGTATTTTTCCTGTCAAGTGTTTTGTCTAATCCTAGACTCTGGGCTGGGTTCAGAAGAAAAGTGGAACCATTTCTGAGTAAGAAGCAAGGGATCTTGGGGCTGGGAGAAGCCTTCTGTCCCAGACAAAATAACAAATAAGGATTTAGAATGCTAGTTATTTCCTATAGCCACAAGATATTTAAGAATTATGTCCTGTGTGCCAATCAAAGAGGAGCCTTTTGCAAACTGGAAAATCCTTTTATTCTCCTGTATAAACACAGATTTATTCAACAAATATTAAATGCCTACTGAGTGAAGAGTTAGTCATTGGGGAAGATACTAAGTTTAAATGAGACGTGGTTTCTGCCCTTGTGGACCTTATGGCTTATTTGGGAAGATAATACACACACATAACTAGAATACATGTTATACAATAGGTATGTTAGAGAATTACAAAACAAAGTATTATGTGAAATTCAAGGGGAAGATTTCTACTGACAGGGAAACTGGGAAGGTTTCAGGGAGGGGGCATTTTAGCTGCACTTAAAGAAATCCAGTAGTCATCTTCCTTAAAAGCAGCTTCCTTGGCAAGTAGCTCTCCCCAAAGCATAGGGGGAGGGACCACCCATCTCCCTCAAACCCCTGAAGAAATGGCTGCCCTGAGTACGTGGAAGCTAACTCTCATGTCCTTCTTAGGCAAGCCTGATTCAGAGCTTTGAGATGTCATCTCTGTTTATGATCTTTCCTAAACTTGAGTGAAGAAATAGCAGGTTTGAAGAGCCACGATGTGAGTTTGAGAGGTCTGGTGGTTCTTTGGTTAGAGCTGACAGGCAAGGGGAGAAGTCCCTCTCAACTCTTTTTGTGCACTTTTAGAAAATGACCATCAGCTGGAGGATAAGCCTAATCCTTGGTCTGGCTTGCCTGAAGACTAAGAGAGACAGTGGAGTGCAGAGCTGAAGTAAAATATAAAATGCTTGATTAGCAGGCCCACAAACTGCTTGGTCTTATGTGGTTTTAAGTGTCAACTTTCTGGCAGAGTTAAAGAGAAACTCTTACTGCTGCTTTCACTTAAGTCTTTTCTTCCAATGTGCACTTATGGCTGTTTTGTGTTAAACATTCTTCTGTGTGTAGCAAATACCTGTCCTGTACCTGAATCAAAAAAGAAAAAATTTCAAAAGGTATGGGGGAAAGAAGGAAGGCAAGAAGGCAAGGTAACACAGGGCTTATTTAAGGGGTTATATTATATTATTTTGTATTATATTATTATATATATTATATTAAGGGTTTAGGAAATGAGGACCATTTACTCTACAGTGTACTGTGGAACAGAAGTAGCAGAAGATAAGATAGCATGGCATGGTACTTTGAGGTCTCAATGTGAGGGAAAGGAGTTTGAACTTTCTGTGGTGAGTAGTAGGGAACCAGTGAGGCTGAGCAGAGAAGCAGCATAACCAGGTTGGTGCATATAGATGAGTTTAGATGCAGCAGTGTGAGGAGAAAGCAGAGGCGGAGTTTATTGCATCTGCGTAGTGGGGTGGTAATGGAAGGCCTTGTACTGAGGTGGACACAGGACGATTACAGGAGATGTGAGATCATATAGTTTTAGAATTGGGAGGGACGTTAGGGCTCATTTAGTACCATCCTTTCCTTTTACAGATGAGAAAATAAGGCATCAAAAAGTAAGGAAAAGTAAGGAAAATCTCACTGGTATGAAGTGGCAGAGCAGGGCCTCGATCTCAGGGCATCTGATTACAAATTTGGCGCTCTTCTCATTTCTGAGGTAGAATTGACAGGATCTGGTAAATGACTAGAGAGGTGAGGGAGTATTAAAGAGAGATCTGTACAGAAGAGATAGGGGAGGCATGGCCCTGTGTAATACTGCTAAGATGCACAGCCAAGAGAGAACAGGGGCTGTGGGCAGATGTTTGAAGAACACTGATATTAAGGAATGAGGAAGCGAAGATGTCTTCTTGCTTTAACTGAGGCAGCTGGGGAACAGTGCAGAAAGCATTGGACTTGACAGGAGTCCTTAAACATGTTCCCTCATCTGTAAAACGGGAACCCTTAAATGAAATAACAGATGTAACGAGCTTTGCCAGCCTTCAAGTGCTAGATATGTTAGCTACTATTAACTTTTACTTTTGTTGTAATTATCAGACCAAAAGGATACATAGAAAAAAGAGTCTGATTTGTTCTAATAGTCATTCCCCCTAAGATCCTTTTTACTTGGTCATTTCTAGGTTCAGTCCCTGTCCTGCTTATCTTTTAGAATCTAGGGAGATCCTGTGAGGTTCGGGTCCTTGATTCATGTTACTTTTATTTTTAAAATTAGGAGTGTGTATGAGTTTTTTAATCATGCCAAGTTTTTTTCCCCCAAAGCTCTAACCAGGTGGCTGCCCTACTTCCAACAATCTACTGGACATCTCCAGCTAGATGTCCCCAGAGCAACCTCAAACTCATGATCTTTCCTCCTAAACAAAACCCTTCTCCTAATTCCCAATTTTGTAAGGGCAGCATTATTAGTACCAAGTTTGAGACTCAAATGTTATCTTCAACCCTGTCTATTTCATCTCCATCCCTTTATCTGCATTAACACTACAACCCTATTTCAGGCCCTTACCACCTCTCACCTGGACTATTTTAACAGCTTTTTAACTGGTCTCCCTGCATCCTCTTTTCCAATCCAGCTACCATACTGATACTCCTAAAGCATAAGTCTGACCATGTCACTCCACCACTCAAGAAGCTTCAGTGGCTCTTGATCATCTCTAGAATAAAATACAAACTCCTTCTGGCATTTAAAGCATCTGATAATCAGGTTCCAATTTTGCAGGTTCATTATTCACATCTGACTTTTCAGCTAAGCTGGTCTGCTTGTTATTTTCTATGTATCAATGTCTATCTCCTGTCTTTCTGCCTCTGCATAGGCTGTCCCTTCTCACTTCTGCCTATTCAAATTCCTAGCTTCCTTCAAGGGCCACCTCCAGCAAGAAGCTTCTCCTGATTCTTCCCTCCCATTCCCTCAAATACTTTCCATTTATTTTGAACATATCTTACATTTACTGAGATGTGCACATGCTGCTGCAGGCCCTCAAGAGAATGTCAGCTCCTTAAGAGTAGAGATAATCTCATGTTTGTTTTTGTATTCTCAGCATTAACACAGAGCCTATTACCCCACAGGTGCTTAATAAATGCTCACTGAATTGAGGGAATTTAAACATTTATGACTTACTGGCAGGTAATCACTTTCAAGATGCAAATATATTTTGGATTGGAGCCAACCCCATGACCCTAGAGGACATCAAGCTAGTTGGAGCTTGTCTGCAAGGTGGAACATTGCTTACTAACTCCATATGACCTGGTGGGGATAGAGGGGAGATGGGGAAGGGAAGGGGAAATTGAAATTTCTAAAGCTGTGACCAGCCAAGGTTCTCAGCACTTGCCAGTGGGAGAGTCATGACTCAAACTCATCCAAAGTCCATGAGTCTGAATTTGGGCTGGTATCAAGTATTATATTATGGGGAACACATGGTAGGGTCATTAACAGATAATGAGATGAATTAAGTGGTAAGCCTCTATAAAAAGTGTCTACAATTTGAACTTTTTTGATTGACATGTGAATGACTTTTGTTTTTAAACTACTTAGAATAGTTTAAGAGAAACTTAATAACTCTTTAATAAATTTGTGATAATTTTCTAGGATTGCTTTCGGCAAATCTATAATCATTTCCTAATAATTACCTTAATTTTGATAGTCTATTACAATAGAAATTTGATGCAGCTTTGTTGTCTGATTTGCAGAAGGGCTTGCATGAAAACAAGCAACCATTATTAGATCAGTTTTAGTGAGGATAAACAACTGAAATTAACTGATTTTATTTAAACCCTCAAAACTGGTCTCCCACCATGTTACCTTCACGGTCCTCAGTAATCCTTATTTAAATCACTGCCATTCTTATATTTTCTTCAGGAGGCAGTACATTGTTTAAAGATTGTCAACAAAGTCACACAGTTGATTGCCACCAGGGTAAAGTGGTTATCCTGCAAAAGAGGGCATGTACAAACTCACTGAAAACAGCTTTTCAGCATTTCCATGTAAATGAGGAGTAAAGAAGGATGTTTCATAACTAACTGGGGTTTGTGTTTCTGAGCTTTCTGACATGAGTCACTGTACTTTCTTAGTTGTATTCAGACTATTGTCACTTTGAGTGTCTTACTATCATATGTGTTCTGCTGTGCATCTAGCTGGGTATTTCAGTATTTTAGGAGTAAATCTGTCATTTCATCTGTTGCATGACTGCAGCAGCCCCATCACTGAAATTCTTCACAGCTTATAATATCATACATAGAAGTGCTTAAGGAAGCCCTGCTGTGCCTGGCACTCTGGGATACAAAGACAAAAATGAAACAGCCAAATGATTCATCTAGTTCTTTGTAATTAACTACAGCTTTAAAAACTGAAGCCCAGAGCCATAACCATTTATAAGGGATCAGTCTACACAGGAAAAGATATATGACATTTAAAAGGGTATACCAGAAAATTTTTTTTGTTGATAGGATGGTTATATTAAAATCAGTCAAAAATAAGATCAACTGTAACCTAGTGGAGGGAACAGGGAAAGATGATGATGTGCTAAAATGATGTGTTTTCAATTCCTCATTTTACCATGAACAAAGATAATCTTAATTCAAGGCTTTCTTTTCTCCATAGAAGGTCCAGTTATCAACTGGTAAAACAGATCACAACCAGATCTCAACCTTTTTAACATCTAAATTTCTATCTTTAGATATAGATTCTATAAAATCTATTTTTATATAATAATATATTTATATTTTTATATAAAAATAGATTCTACCTTGCACAATTTATGTAATTATAACGATGCTTTAATTTAAAGGCTATGGTAGGACTTTTGTATGTAGAGAAATGCAACAACAATTTAAGCCCTGGAGATGGGAATTTTTTTTTATGCAGACATTAATAGTGGTACTAAACATAGTTTTAAATGTATACATATAATATACATATATATCTACATAAACATATATTCAGTATTAGTTATCTGCAAGAAAAAAAACATGGAAAAGTCTGAATTGCTCACACATAGCTTACTTGCTTTTAAAAACAATGTCTAGAAAGCAGCATATGGGGGCGGTCAGGCAGCACAGCGAGTAAGAGCACCAGCTCCAGTGTTGGGATGACCTGGAGATCGAATCCTGGGCTCAGACACTTAGCACCCACCCAGAAACACCTGGCCGTGTAACCTTGAGCAAGTTACTTAACCTCAATTGCTTAGGGGCGGCCAGGTGGTTCATCGAGTAAGAGCACCGGCTCCAATGTCAGGATGACCTGGGGATCAAATATGGGCTCAGATACTCAGCACCACACCCAGAAATAACTGGCCGTGTAACCTTGAGCAAGTTACTTAACCCCTACTGCTTAAAAGAAAAAAAAAAGCATCATATGTGTTTCAAGTCCATTCAGATTGAATATACTGCTTTTGTTTTCCACAAAGTTGAAGACCGTGGCTACTGGCACTTTAATATTATTTCTTACTAAAAATGTTGTACTGCCTAAACCTTCCCTAGTTAAAGGTCATGAGTAGTGTTCACAATTTTAAAGGACATATGCTGCTGAAAGCATTGGTAAGCAGGAAAATCATTAACTATTCTCAAAAAACATAGGCTTCCCAAACAATCCCTTATGATACTATTAAAAAAAATTGTCCAAATTGTTTTATTTTACATAAACAAGTCCTTTTTATTTGCCCCTTTCTCAAAATGTATACAGAAAGCAAAGTTACCATTTAATTAGATCTTCACTTCTGCCAAGTATCTTTTCCTAGAAATTTTTCAAGAAGTTTATGAGTCTAAACATTAGATTTCAATATTCATCATCTTCATCAGAATCCATTACTTTTCTTCTGTTGAACTGGAGAGGAAAATATAAGAGTATGATATCACAATGTGTCTGAATTATAATTAAGGCTCTCTGAGAAGCAAGAAATTTTTTTAGTTACTGATAGCAAAAGGTTTGATTCTTTCTTATTACTACTTAGTTAATTAGTTGTTTGAAGTAAGCTACTAGTGGCAGGAAATATGAAGACATCTGTGAATATTTTAAGTAAGAGTTTTGGCCCTTTTGATATGTTAGCTAACTGATCCAAGAATTATACAGGATATTTATAGAGGGAAAAAAAATTAATGAAAACTTTTATCAAATATGGTCAAACTAGCACTGTTATTTTTACTCTGATAACTTCAAAAGTTAAGTGTAAAAAATGCCTTCCACCAAAATTAAGTCACAATTCTACATTTCATGAATTGCTACTGCCAACCTTCCAGTGATGAGTCTTTCTACACTTAGCTTAGTTGCTCCTCATGCAAAAAAAAGTCAGTTCTGTCATCTGGCTGGTAAGACATCCTACACCTTATGCTTTGCCTTTGAGAAATCACCCCAAAGCCTCATTGTGGTGTGAAGACTTTAGTGAAAATGGTTTGATATATGAGCAGCATTAGTCTTAGAGGCCTTTTTTGATGCTTATTTTTACAATATTCAGGTTCCTTCAAGAAAACTTACCTTAACTGTTATTTTCTTTTCTGTCTGCTGGCTTACTTTTTCAAGAATTTCTATCAATCCTTGCTCTGATACCTAGGGTAAGAGAAGTGGAATAAAAGTAACTATTTCTCCTTTACACATGCAGTTTAAAGGCTGGATATATTTTTTCAACATTGTTAAACCAAAAGATACACATCTCAATGATGATACAGGCACTCTAAAGTATTTAAGTCTCATTCCTGAATTTGGAAATGATGGCATACTGCCAGTGAAGAATGCCTTCAGAGGTGAAAGCCATAGGAATGTGCTAAGCTTACAGGAAGAAGTTAAAAGCCTGACTTTCAAGTCACCAGTGCCATTTTAGGTAAGGGTTTTTATTCTACTTTACCTGTGAAGGTTTCAACAAAATGCTTTTCTGGACCTATGCTTAATGTTAGCACCTTCCTTCTATTGATGATATACAATTTATCATGTATATACCTTGCTTATATATAGTTATTTGCATGTTATTGATCCCCCCCCCCATTAGACTGTGAGCCTGAGAGCAGGGACTTTCCTTTCATTGTATCCCTGGTGCTTACCACAGTGACTGGCATGTAGTGAGATAGTTAAGAAATGCTTGCTGACTGCCTAATCCTTCAGGGTTCACCTAATGAAGTAAGATCATTCAGGAACCATGCTTCTCTTCTTCATTGTTTGGCTTTAGTTACTGTTCTGGACAATTAACTAGGTTACCCACTATGATTCATTAAAACAGATAAGCAACAAAAAGAAACTCCCTGATCTCACAAGTGAAAGATATTATAAAACAATATCAGATAATAGTTAAAGAATTTCAGGCAGGCCAAGTAATTACATTTTAAGAAAGAAGAAGTAGCTGATGAGATTTCTTCTGCCTTTCTTTTGCACATTCTTGATAAAATACCCTTCTATGGTCTGATGTAGCAGAGATTTAACTTGGGAGAATATGCTTCACTGACAGACAGAGAGGCCAATTACTCACCTTTCCACTCAGCTGTCCATATCTTGCCATCTGTATGAGGTAGTTTTCTACTGCTTTGGCCTTTTCTGGCTTTACAAGTGCTAAATTACTTACTGAGATAAAAAAACAAAAGACACAAGATATAGATACACACACACACACACACACACACACACACAGAATAACCAAGATTTATATTCCCAATCTTTGACTAAACAAATAACAAGAGCTGTCACATCACTTTAATACCAAGTAAGTGCCAAAATTTATTGTCCTTATCATAAATCACATGTAAATAAAAAATTTCTTAATAATAATAAAAAATAACTTGTCTTATTGTACTTAAAAAACAAAAACAAACTTTTTTTCTTTTTGCTAAAGGAAACATTAGTTTAGTAATATACACAAAACCCTCCCCAACTATTACTTTTAGCCCAAATTGGGCTTCAGGTAATAATGTTACAAGATACAGTTTCACTTGATTACTCTGATTTAAGAGGTAATAACTTGTTTTATACTTTACTCAATATGCACCTAAACCAGAAAACCTTATCTCCTACAAGCAGAAGAAACAGTCAGTACTTTCTCTCTCTCTTGAAACCAATTTAGGTACTACCTAGCACTAAGTCTATTGACTTCACATTCTTCTAAGTAATAGTCCATTTCAAATGTATTTAAGATTAAATAAACATTTAATCTAGAGATAGCAATAGTAATTTCATTAGCACTAGAGATGCCCTTTGTTGGGTAACTTAAAACCAATATTATTTCAACAGAGAAATTTCATTTAAGGAAAGTGAAGATGCTTACACCTGGCCCGTGCTGACTGATCCAGAACTTGAGCTAGAATATTGTTTCTCATCTCTGCTTCCCTGTAAAGAAAGCCTAATTAGACAAAGCAGATGCAATGGGAAAAGCATTCTAGGTGAAAGGAAAAGTATAAGTAAAGGCACAGTGGCGGGAAAACACAAGAATATAGTGAGGCTGAAAAGGTACTTTGAAGCCAGATGGGAGAAGATCTCAAATGTCAGGAATCTGGACTTGAATCAGCTGTCAATGAAACGAAGGAGGCAGTTTCCTGATTCCCACCTCCCCACCCCCATGGAGCCAGGTAATAATGTAATTTTGAGAGCTGTGACTAGTTCCCTTTTTGCTCAGGGCCTTGTAAATAAACAGTAGTTATTTAATAAATATTTATTGAATTAGATTAAGAGGGCACCATGAAGACCAAGAATCTTTTATCTACGTGAGAGGTAACAGAGGTCTGAATTAGGCAGTGAGAATGGAGAGAATGCAAAATATATTGCAGAAGTGGAATTGATAGACTTGCTGAATGGATGTGAGAATCTAAGGAGGGACAAACATACAAAATAAGTAGAAAAGAACTTACAAAGTAAGATAAATAAGCATGTGCTATAAAGGTCAAGGCTAAAGAGTGAAGAAAAATGTTAATCACATAAAGCAAGATTTGAAGGAATTTCTGCTTAACCTCAAAAAGAAAAAGCAGCCTTGCTTAAAAAAAAAAATCTGATGCTTATTACTGTTTCCCTTACTTCTAGTTTCCCGAAATTTAGCAGCAGACATAGTCACCAACATATGCTTTAGCAGCCTCATTTCACATACTGGCTTCTCTGCCCATCCCTTATCTTTCACCCAGATTTAGAACTAAGCATATAAATTCACTATCTAAGGAAACATATTTATAGTAGAGAGAGATTTTATAGCTAAAATAATTTCCAAAGAATGATTGGAATATTTGTTCAAGACTAGCTATATGCCTAATATAACATTATTTTGAAAATTTCATCACTTAGGGCATGTTAAAATTTTATACAGCTGTTCTCTATATCCTTGGGGATTTTTGCTGAGAAGCTTGGCACCTCAAGTTAGAAAAATCACATCAATTGTGGGATGATTTTTATATATGATTTGTAATGATAGTCAATTAGACAAGGTAGTTAAAGTACTACTTTAAATCTGTACCTTCTTTCACAGTCCTGTTGTCTATGTTTGTTCCTTAATCATCCACAAAATTTGAGGTTTATGCTACATTCAGGAAGGGTGAGAAAACTTCTATAGTTTGGTATAGTTTCTATAGTGGGAATTAAATGAACCATAGAATACCTAGAAGAGACCTTTTAGATAATCTGATTTAAGCCCTAATTTATAGAGGAGTACAATGTATAGAGAAGTGAACTTACTTTCCAGTATAACATGACTAGGTAGCAGCAGCGTCAGAACTAGAACCCTAGTCTCCTGATTCTCAGTTCAGTGTTCCTTTCACACTGTGTTTTTCATTAGTTGGTAAAATATTAAATGAGATAACAAGAAGTCAGGGCTTGGAGAATGGTAAAGGTAGAACTTGGTTGCTGGTCCTGCTTCTTTCCAACTCCCCTGGAAAAATATAAGCTGTCCCCCAGAACACCAAGTAAATCATTCATTCCCCCTCCCTGATGATATGAAGTGGTATTAATAAAAAAAACAAGGAAACTGGGGACAGCTAATTATTTCACTTGAGAAAAAACAAAGGCTTAATAAAAACTGATACCAAGAAAACCCCTGAAATTGGTAGACAGACTATATAAATTAGAATTTCAAAATTTCATTTCAGCTAACTAAAAGTTTGTAGCTCTTGGTCATACCTGTGTTTTGCCTCCTGTTGTGCTGGGTCACCAGAAGAGTCCTGCAAAGAAATTTCACTTTTCAAAGAATTCAGAGCAATAAAGATGAATTAAAAGGCAGTTTGGCATAGGGGGTAGAGAGCTGCATTTACATGTGAGGAAGGCCTCAAATCCTGTCCTGGCTGTGTGGACACAGACAAGTTATTCAACTCTCAGTGCCCTACACCAGAGGTGTCCACCTCCTCAGTGGGCCCAAATCATATTAAAATGTAATTGATAAATGTTTAACATGACAAATAAAAATAAAATTTTTCTAACTCAATATGAAGCCTACAAGGGATCCATTTCTATTAGAGTTTGACACCACAGCCCCAAGCAACTTTTTAGGATGGTGCTTCCCAATGGCTGCCTCTCCAAGGCAGTTTGGTAAAAGTGTATAATACCTTGGACATGGAGTCTGAAAGACAAGGGTTTGAATCCTACCTCCAATACTTAACAGCTGTGTGACCTAGGGCAAGTCACTTAATCTCTCTTGGTTTCAACTTCCCCAACTATGAAATGAGGGGATTGGATTAACTGGCCTCTAAAGTTAGGGTCCTATGAACCACTATATTTTATTTCTGACAGCTCTGTGTTTTCCAAATGGCTTACAAGGCAAGCATTTTAGAACACAAACAAAAAGAATGCTTGGCTACCATTTATTGTAAAATTTTGTCATCTGATTTCCTCTCAGTCATTAGAATATTACAATAATTAAGCTCTTCATATACAATCATAAAATCCTACTTTTAACATTATAAAGGCAGAATACTAATGTTTTGTGGCCTTTCCTGCCAAACACTCTTAAGTTATCCAAAAACCTTATTATTGGTTTGACAAAAAACTTTTGGCCTCAAAAAACTCAGGAAAAAATTAATACATCTTTCATTGTATATCACTTAGAAATAATTATTGTGGAGAATTGTCTTTGTAAAGCAATATGTAATTAGGTGCCAGCACAATCAATTTAAAAGTACAAGACCAGAAATTTACAGCTGGGACCTGAGACCATATAATCCAGCTCTCTCACTTTACAGATCAAGAAACTGAGGCCTAAGAAGGTAAAGTGACTTACACAGGGTCACAGAAGCAGTTAGCAGAAGTAAATCTGAATGGAGGTCCTTGACTCCATATCCCGTGCCCCTTACTTAAACACGACAGCCTGGTACTCTCCCCCCTCCACCATACTGATGTCTAGCTTTGTATGGACACCGGACAGCTTTGGCCACTGCTGCTCACGACTACCGAGTTCAAGTGCTTCACCAGCCTCAGTCTCCCCACTAGTAGGAATTTCGGGTGTGGAACAACCAGCTCTTTACTCGGGACCAGCTACTTCTTAATTACCATGATAACGGAAAAGCCTAATATATCCCAGATGTAAAGCAAACTAGATGGTTACTTAAAGTCTCTCTGAGGTCTCAAGCAATTTGCATGTGACTTAGAATTCTAGCTTTACTAAAGCACAGACCTAACAAATGATGTTTTTTTTTTTTTTAACCCCGCGAGGCCAACTTGCATTCTGAGATTCCGTGGGTCACAATGCTAAGAACTAGACGGGTAGGTACTTAGGGAACATCCGACTTCATCCCCTTTCCAAACTCCGCTCCCGCTCCCCCCGTTATAGAAAACTGAAAGCCCAGAGTGGGAGAGTAAGTTGCTCAACTGTCAAAGGAGTCTGTGGCAGAGTTACTCTCATTAAACGCTGCACTAAAGCACCAGTGCTTACAACTACAAGATAGGATGAGATTCAGAGCAGGTGCAATGGCCCACGATTAACGTGGGAAGGGTCCTGGGAGAGAAGAGCTCAGCCAAGTACCAGGCTGCGGGCCGGGCTGGGAGGGCAGAAAGCAGAGCAAGGGTGGGGGCTGTGCGAGCAGGGAGCATCCCCCGGCCGCAGGAGCCGCGAGGCCTTTTAGGCATCAGGGCGGGGCTGGCTCTCCCCAGGCCCCGAGGCCCCGAGGCTCCGGCCCGTTCTAGCCCAGAGGTCGCTCTCCGGGTAGACACGTCCCGGTCCCAGGCGTGTAGAAGGTCGGACACCCCGGGCCACCTCGGACGCCGCCTCGGACACACCCAAGGCCGCAGCGGTGAAGCCGCCCTGGAGACCTAGGAGAGCCGGGGCCTGAGGGGCCTCGGCGGGGCGGCGGCCGCTCTTACCCCGTGCTTCGCCTGCAGCTCAGCCAGCCTCTGCTTCCGCAGGGCCTCCAGGTCTTCGTCTGCCATGGTGGGTTTAGCAGGGGGGAAGAAGAGCTGACTAGATAGCACCAAGAACCGAAGCCCCTCGACTCCACACGAGCTTTGCCACTACGCATGCGTCCGTCCCAGACTTCACCACTCCATCGAGCCGCCTGCACGCCGCTGGCAAGGGGAGACAGGAGGAGGGCCGAATCTTCGATTACAGAGGGCTACGGGTGGGCGTGTCTCTGGAGATGTTGGAAGCGTGTGAGGTCACGGGGTGGGAGATTTGATCCTTTGGGAGGTAAAACATTGGAAACAGACCCCAGTACCAGGTTATTTTTAATCATGATAACAGTAATAATACTTAGGCACACAACAACGGTAGTTAAATCATATTTATATAATAGGCATTTATACAGCATTTTAAGATTTGCCAATTGCTTTACATATACCTCATTTTGTCATCACAACAGCCCTCTTAGGCATTATTCCCTTTTTACTGAGGAAACTGAGCCTGAGAGAGGTTAAGTGATTTGCCTAAGTGTCAGGATTATAGGGTCTAAGGTGCGGTACACAGTCCTGGGTCTTTTGGACTCCAGTTCCAGCACTCAAACCACCATGACATCCAGCTGCTCTACAGACTGCTTGGAATTGGACAAAGTGGTTTACATACCTTATCTCTTTTGCTCCAAGAATTTCCTCCCCAGTCTCTTCTCCCCTCCCCCCCCCACCCCGGAGTTGTTCAGAATAAGCAAGGCACACTTACTCTCTGACCTAGCTCCTGCATCTACATCTGCTCCTGTCTTTTCCAGGCGTCTAAAGACACACCATCTTCATCTGCCAGGAGTCAATCGATCTGTTTCAGGGGTGGACAACCTTCGACCTTGAGGCCGCATGTGGTCCTCTAGGCCCTCAAGTGCAGCACTTTGATACAATCCAATTCACAAAACAAATCCCCTTAATAAAAGGATTTGTTCTGTAAAACTTGGACTCAGTCAAAAGTTGGCACCCAAATCTGATGCCTTCCTTTCTCAAAGAACTTTTCTCCAGTCATTGACATGGACTCACTTGCTAGGTAGTTAGACTACTTTCCCATTCCCTCATATTCAACCACTCAACTCATTCCGGTGACCCTGAACATTTACTTACCGCAGCTCCCCATCACATCCTCTCTCTACATTCCTATTCACATCAACCTTGCCCAAATTCCCAATGTTCCACTACAGATCTAGCCATTCCTCACTTTATATCCTGAAGAATGTCTGCTACATATTTAACCAACTTCTTTTTATCTTAAACTTTTTTATTTCTCATTCCTTCATTCTTCTGTCCCTCACCGCGACATGGCTCCATCTCAGTGACACCATTTCCCTTGACATGCTTTCCATTGCTGGCTATACTTACTATCATACCCCTGTCTCACTGGCTTCAGGAGGGAGGGGGAAGACGAGGAATATTCCTTAACCTTCATTTCCTCTTCCAGACTCTTCCTTGTCTTTCTTCACTAAGTAATCTCTCCTGCCTTAAGGTTCATGCTATACACATTTATCATCCATTTCAGATCCTGGTGGCTATTACTGTAGATCCCTGGGACAATATTATTTCTTCCCTCTATGAGTTTATTGCCTTGTTCCCAGTTTCTCTCTCTGCTTCTCCTGTCCTTGTACTATGAAACTTCAACATTCCCCCTCAAGTAAAGTAATATCTCCTTTCCCCCATCTATTTCATTGATTGACTTTTTCCATCTCAGCTCTACAGAGATGGTCACACACAGAGATGGTCCCCCTTTGACCTTACTATTACCCATAAGTGTCCTACTTACATGTTTATGAAATTCCTTTATCTGTTCATAAGCTTTTATCATTCTATCTTTCCCTCTGCCCTAATAACCCTACCTCCATTCTTCATTTTCATGGTGACCTCCATTGCCTCTTCCCCAAGTTCTTTCCCAGGTGATCAGTTCTGCTCTGACTCTTCCTTGTCTTGACTTTTGGTGAGCTATTGCTAAATCATTCTCCATCCTCAGTTCCTTTGCTGATCACTTTGCTAATTACTATTCCTGGATTACTCTCACTATCTTCCTCTTTCTGTCACACTCACATACTATTGAATAGAGCTGGAGTAAATTACACAGTAGAGTTGATTATGAATGTGTTATCTAATCTTCCTAGACCCTAACTATAACAAGCTAAACATTCTATTTTATTTTATTTATTATTCCATTCTCCAAAGCAGATGTTCCAAACCTCCTCTTTCTTTAAACTTCCCATAGCACTTGATCCTCTTACCTTTTCAGCTAAGAACCTTGACTCATAAAGAAAAAAAATTGAGATCTATTGCTGAGACCTCTACTTTTTTTGCTTTTCCTCATTTCATCTTACACAGGTATCTACCTCTATTTTCTCCTTCACTCTGGCCTCACATGAAGACAAGTCTTTTCTTTTTCTCCCATCTTTTTATAACTCTTCCAGCAAATTGCACTCATCATCCCCACTCTCTTATCTTTAATCTCTGCCTAGCTACTGGCTTCTCTACTATCTACAAACATGTTTATTCTCCCCCCCCCCCCATCCTTAAAAGACTCTCAGTCAATCTAACCATCCCTACTAGCTATTGACTATCTCTCTGCCCTCTTATGGCTAAGCATCTTGTGAAAGCCATTTGCGCTTCATGACCCAACTTTTTTTTTTGAGGGGAGAAGGCAGGGCATTTGGGGTTAACTGACGCCCAAGGTCACACAACTAGTAAGTGTCAAATGTCTGAGGCCTAATTTGAACTCAGGTCCTCCTTACTCCAGGGCTGGTGCTCTATTCATTGTGCCACCTAGCTGCCCCCCTTTCTTTCTTTTTTTTTTATGACCCAACTTTCCTCTCACTCTCTTCTAAACCCTCTACAGTCTGGCTCCTGATCTCATCATTCAACTGAATCTGATCTTTCCAAAGTTTCCAGAGATTCCCAAACTGTCAAGTCTTGTAGCCTTTTCTCAGGCCTGGTCTTCCTTGCCATCTCTGCAGCTCTTCCTAACTGGACCATTCCTACCTTTTCAGCCTTCTTACCCTTTTCTACTCTTATAATCCAATTCCACTGTCCTCTTTGCATTTCTCCAAACTCAGTTCTCCACCTGCCATCTTGGTGCCTTTCCGCTGCCTGGCCCTCCATGCCTGGGATGCTTTGCCCTTTAGCCTCCACCCTTTAGTTTCCTTGGCTTCATTCAGGACTCCAGATCAAGTCCCACCTTTTGCAGAAGTCCTTCTCTTTTCAGAGTACCCTGACAGTCTCTTGCATGTATAAGTTATTTGCATATTTCCCCCCAATTAGAATGTATATTCTTCGAGGTCAAGGACTGTTTTTCCCCTTTTAATTGTATCCTCAATGCTGATCACAGTGCCCAAAACAATAATTACTTGTAGGAGCTACTTTCCATATCACATTTCATTAAAAATAGACATGTTAAAGCTTGCTTCAGTATGTCAGTGGATCTGTGATCTTACTTATGTGGATCACACAGGCATATTGTAACTCATATGTGCCTTCTTATCCTGGGGTACATCCTTTTGTAGAGAAAATACAATGCAATGGAGGCCTTTTTCTGGGTGCTTGTAAGTAGTGTACCCCCTCCATCTGTCCCTCTGTTATCCCTCATTCTTGGTAAATAGTAATGGTAAAGTAGATAGGTCATTGGGCCTGAAATTAGGAAGACCTGAATTAAAATCCAGCCTCAGATACTTACTAGCTGTGTGACTGTGGGTAAGTCATTTAACTTCTGTTTGCCTCAATTTCTTCATCTGTAAAATGGGGATAATAACAGTACCCACCTACCAAGGTTGTAAGGATCAAATGAGATGATAATTGTTAAACATTTAGCATAGTATCGGGCACATAGTAAGTGCTATATAAATGTTAGCTCTTTTAATTTTTCCTATCATAAATTTCCTTCACGGTCCTTCTTGTAACAGAGTCATCATTGGCAATAAAATGCAGTCTTTCAAGGTCATAACTAGGGCAAAGTTATTAAGATTTCGCCCCAGGGTAGTAAAATTTAGGGGGTATTGAAAGCCCTTATACTCTTTCAGCAGAGAAGAAATAACTGAGAGCACCTGTGATTTCATTAGGATCACCCCCCCCCCAACAATTTCTGGTATAGAAACTTCCTCCATCTATTGGGAATCATTAGCTCATCTATGCAGTACATAATCTTAGTTTGGGGGGATATTGACACTTGCCTACGGCTACAGAGCTGATGTGTTTCAGAGGCAGGAGCTGACCCAGGTCTCTATCCATGATGCCTCTCTAGCACCTGGTTAAGAAGATTAAAGTTAAGGTTAGAAGTCACTTTTCTCTGTTCCCAGGGTAGAGTATACATCTGGAGTTTTTGCCCTCACCTGCCTGGTGAATGTGTATGGGGGTAGAGGGTAAAGAGGTGTCTGTTTACCTTTCCCACCTCCAAGAATTGAATTTGTTTTAAAAAGTTGATTTGAGGGAGATTTTTGTTCTTGCCCAGGGCATGAAAATCAGTAGGCTCTGAAGGTTACTTACAACCACTACTGCCTAACATGCGTCTCTTTATTGCCTTTTGGGTCCCCTACAAATTTGGCACTTTGGAGACTGTGGTATTCCAAGATTATAGAAAGGGCTAGACATTGGGCCTGTGATTTCATTGGTATAGGGAACTCCTGATTGATAGGTAGTATTTTGAAGACATTGTTATACATACTTTGCCAATGAGATTATATTTCTGGGACCTATTGATAAAATTTGGAAATGAACTTTTCTAAAAATTTCAGCTTTTTCACACTTCTGTTTCATTACATTCTGCTTATGGCACTGTTCTAGTTTAGACTGATAAGCCTGCTTGCCCTCATCCAAGAAACCTCAGTACATTTCTTTCCATTAAAAATGATCATGAAGAACAGCTTAATACATGATATTTTGACAGGTTTTTTTTTTTTTTATAAAGCACTCTTTTCACTCTATGCCAGTTTCTGACTCCCTTATTAATAAAGGCTATGACCTTTCTTTGCTGAATCATTAGGAGAGAGGAAATAATAAGAAAACCAAAATTCTGTTCCTTTGATGAATGATATTCTAACTACCTACACATTTCTTACTAATCAGAATGAAAACTACTTTGGTTAGTCATTCTTCTAGTTCTAGGAAAAATCCTCAGTCTAGGCTGATATGGACTTCTAGACCAGTGGTATCAATCTCAAATGAAAATAGGAGATCAAGTATCCCTGCCACCTATTGATTTAGAAAATCAAATATTAACATTATATATGTTCTATTTTATTTTAATTTATTTTGTTAAATATTTCCCAATTCTCTTCTAATCTGGTTGGGGAGCACTGGGAAAAGAGCCTCCTGTTTTAGCCTCTGCTCATCAAGACTGTTCTTCTAATTTATCTTTCGGAGTGTGACTGGGTCAATAGCTGAAATGTTTGATGATTTTACATAGAACTATACTAATTTGAATTAAAAGACAAATCCTGTTTCTGCTCATGATTACTCAGCTTGTTGAATGCCCTAGAACAAGCAGTAATATTATCTTCAAGTAAGTGCTTGACTGAGGAGTATTTATACCACTATCAGCACATTTATTATAATTCAGTTTGTCTTCCTTTCTTATCTTAAAATTTAAAGGTGGATATTATATTATTGATTTAACATAGAAAGCCAAAAACATTGTTAAGCTGTGTCAGTAGAGTACATGTGAAAAAGATTATAAACACAACACTGGTCTGAGTATGCTTGAGGTGGCCCTTGTATAGATCAAAGAGTAGTCAGAGGGGTAGTGTTGAAGTTGTGGGAATTCATGCTGTGAGGAAACCTTCAGCATTCCATGGATTTTTACAAACAATTATTTTAGGCAGCTCAGTGCTTATTGAATAATACAGCAATCTATACCCTAAAATGAAAAGTGTGTGTGTATATATTTATCTCTTTCTCTCTCTCAGTATGTATACACACACTTATACTCACACTCAGAGTTATATTTGCATACATATATAATGTGATTAAATGAAAATGCAAAGTCATTAAAAAAAACATTAGAGCATGCTTGGTCACACCCAGTAGACTCTGTATCAACACCCTTGGGTAAGAGATGATTTCTAAGGTCCTTTCCAATGCTAACTTTCCATGTTTCTATAATTTGGAAGAATTTTGATTCAGAACATATTTTTCCTCTGCGTTTTCTTCCATTTCTTTGCTATTGCTATAGTGGAGAATGAAATAGAGAACTAGAAGACCCCCTCCCTCTCCACAGAGAACTGTGGAGACCAGAAGGAGTTAGCCCCTTTTTCCTTCTTAATCCTAGATATTTGTTCTTCCATGTACAATCTAGGCCCCAAGTTTGCTGGGGTTTGGGTTGAGGAAGGGAGCATTAACATTCAACAAGGCAGACTGATCTTGTTTGGAACCAAATGCACCTGGGAGTTGGGTTCCCTGAGCCAGCAGCAGAGGGAGCCCATACTCCACCAAATAGCATTGAGTTTATCCAGTACAAAGCCAAAAACACAATTATTGTTGTGTGGGATTTTTTTTTTTTTTTTTTTGCTGTGCAGTATGTCCTCACAGATGAAGCTTTAATCTACCTCGTACATCTCTGCTGCTGTAAATTCATGCTCCATTATAGCACCATATGCTTTGATTTGCCCAAAGAAAGCTGTAGCAATCCTCTCTGTTCACTCTGGCTTCCTAGCTGTTTATACTGTGTGTTTGATTGCATATTGTTTTCTTACACACTTAAAGGTTATGTCTTAATAAGTTGTTTTAAATGAGTTTATTAGCAATGATCCTGCAGTTGATGAGTTTTTATGTCATGAGAAGGTATCATTGAAATCACTGGCAATTACAATTCGAGATTCAGGAGACAGAAGGAGAGTTTGGCCCATTAAAAAAAAATCTGGAGGCACCAAACACAATGGTTTGAGTTTTATCTTGTTGCTGTCTAGTCAGCTGCCTCTTTGTCTTTTCATCTGCTCCTAAGTAATAGGTATTGATGCTCTTTGCTCAGAGCAGGCCTATTTCACATCAAATAACATGTGGTATGTGGAATTGTATTCTTCAAAATCATCATGGACTGATTACAAAGCTAGGCAAGATGTCTGCATATCAGGAGATCGGGTTATAATTATGTTTAAAACAAAAACAAGGAAACAAACCTCAACTTCTTTTGTAGGACTTTTTCTGGGAAAAAATAACTTTTCCACCCCAATACGCTTGCCCTTCCAGTCAGATACTATTCCTCTTTCTTTGGACCTTATGTAATGTTTGTATCTGTGCTTGGCTTTCATCGTTATATCCCGCCTTATTCTTCATAGGATCAACAATGTAGAGCTGGAAGAGAACTGAAATTCAAGGTTATCTAGTCCAAATCTATAATGTTTGTGTAAAATAAATGATGGAACTGAGACCTAGAGAGTAGAACCAGAATTTGAACCCTAGTCCTTCACTTCCAAACACAATTAGTTCTTTCTCCTGAACTGCACATGTTCTTAGAATTTTACATTCTGTCATCTGTTCCCTACTAGGCTGTAACCTTTATGAGGATAAGAATCATGTCTTCTCTATCTTTATCTCTCCCCTGATGTTCTGCATTCTTTTTATTTTTGGCAAAAATTTGAGCTTACTTTCTAACTCTGCACATTTTTCAATAATTCTTAAATAGAGCCATAAATAGATATTTTGGCTCCAAGGGCAAGCAACAAGAATCATGTACCCTCAAATCAACTTTGTAATTCATTATTGTATTTCATGAAAAATAGTACAAGTAGGAATTAAGATCAGTTTAGGTGAGAAGATAGAATTAGATGCTGTAGTGGCTTTTATGCTGCTAGAAGAGGCCATATCAGGCATGCCTCACAGAATGAACTATTTATATTTTTTGTTGCATATGCTATGCTGAAATAGAATAACAAATTTGTGGCTTTTCATTTTAATTCAATCATGTAATACTCCCTTTTAAATTTTAGTAGGGATTGGGACTAGACCTTTGATTTCATTGGAGTAGGGAAATCCAAGATAAGGAAATTCACTGTACAAATGTAGGTTGTCACCTTTTCTGCAACTTACAGTCTTAGAGAGTTACCTAGTGCATCAAGAGGTTAAATGACTCATCCATGATCATATGGCTATATGGCAGAAGTGGGATTTGAATCCAGGTCTTTCTAGCTCCAAGGCCAGTTCTCTATCTATCATGATACAGTGCCTGTTTTAACTTTTAATACTCTCAATTTTAGTGTCGTAGAACAAAATTCAAGTTGCCCCACCCTAGTTATAACTTTTCTTAGAGGATCTGTCTTCCCCCAACTGATGCAAATTGCAATTGCCTATGGCCTAATAGCTTGTTTTTGTGGATAGCTATGGCCAAAAAATTTATCGTCTTGTAGCCAACTTGCTGATGACTGGACTCTTTCTTGGATGGGAGATGTAATAATCTATAACAGACATATACTCTGCACAGGGTAAATAGTTGTCAAATGAATGAAAGAACTAACCATCCTCTGATAACATCCATGTTGCATGAGTTTAAAAAAGCCTTGCTCTTTTATGGGCAATGTGGAAGAGTGGATAGAGAACCATAGTCAGAAAAACTCGGCTTCAAGTCCCACCTTCAATTTTCAGGCAAGTCACTTGATGTCTCATTGTCTCCAGGTGACTCTTTAAGATTATAAGCTGCAGAACGGTTTTTGACCCGCATTGGTGGAAAGGGTCTTCTTTTGAAAGTTCTCTGCACCAATGATATCACAGGTATAATGTAAAAACAACAAATCCCAATGACAACCACAAAAACTAGGTGTCATTGTACCAAAGAGGAAGGGTCTTTGACGGTTTATATGAACATGATCAAAAATGTTATGAGTTGTTGCTTCTTCAATTAGAAAGACTGGGAGAATTTCTTCCTTTTAAAGAAGTATAAGCCAAACTTTGTGTCCTGTGATTAACTTTTGAGAATTACTTCTTTTTTCTTTGTAAGTAATCTTGAGATAGAAGAATGAGAAGCTAGTCTCTACGATTTCATCCAAGATGCCTCCATCATAGAATAAAAAACATTGGAAGGCACCTGGAGATGTCAGTTGGTTCATTTTCCTTCCTCTTCCATAAAACCATGCATAAATGATCATAGAAAATCATTCTCTGTCCTTTTCTTGGAAAAATGTCCAGAGAACAAGAATATAATTTCACTTCCAGGTAGAAACGCTATATTAAAACCAAGTCTCACCCTCCTTCATATCAGTCAGATGCCTCTTTTCCCAGAATATCATCTGCATGCCCAGGTTAGAGTTGGCTAATACAGTCCAATTCAGTTCAGTAAACCAGGGCTGGGAAACCTTCAGCCTCAAGGCCACATGTGGCCTTCTAGGTCCTCAAGTGCAGCCCTCACCTCAAGGCTTAGGGTTCCCCATCCCCGAATTAAACAATGCAACAAATATCCACTAAATGCCTTCGAAGTACAGATTATAAATATTTAGTGAGTGTCTACCTTGAGAATGATTTTGTGCCAGAAGGTCAGGGGGATACAAAGGTGTGTAAGGTATAGATGTCTGCCCTCAAGATTTTTCCAATATCATAATAGGGATAACAACATGTACTTGAATAAGTGTAGTACAAGGCAGAATGTGACAAAGGTTCTAAGAAAAGCACAAATAAAATCTTATTGGGTTCAGAAGAAGAAGAAATCACATTTATTTTTTAATTTAACTTAATTTTTTAAATTGAATTTTATGTTTATTTTTAGTTTACATCATTCATTTCCACAAGATTTTGAGTTACAAATTTTCTCTCCATATTTCCCCTATCCACCACCCCAAAACAGCAATCCCATTGTAATACCCCCTTTCCCAACCTGCTCTCTCCTATATCCTCCCCCATCCTTCCTCCAACTTTCCAGTAGGGCAAGATGGATCTCTATACCTCAGTGCCTATATATCTTATTTCCCAGTTGCATATAATAATATATATATATATATATATTTAAGCAATTGGGGTTAAGTAACTTGCTCAAGGTTACACGGCCAGTTATTTTGTGTGGGTGCCAAGTATCTGAGGCCGGAACCGATCCTGGGTCTTCCGACGCTGGGGCTGGCGTTCTTACGCACTGTGCCACCTGGCTGCCCTAATAATATATATTTTTTAAACATTTGATTTTAAAACTTTGAATTCCAGATTCTTTCCCTTCCTCCTTTGTCACCCACTCTTACTGGGAAGATAGGCAATTCAATATAGGTTGTACACATGTAGCTACCTGCAACATTTCCATAGTGGATATATTGTGAAAGACTAACTATATTTCCCTCCATCCTATCCTGCCCCCCACTTGTTCTATTCTCTCCTTTGACCCTGTCCCTTTTCAAAAGTGTGTGCTTCTAACTTCCCTTCCCCCTCCCCCAACCTGCCCTCCCCTCCAATCACATTTATTTTGAGGGATTGGAGAACATTTCATTGAGGAAATAATATTTGAGGCCAGCCTCAAAGGAAGAACATACTTCTGACACATTGGAATATGCAAACAGAGCATTCTAAGAGCAACATGATCAAAAGCAAGGAGTTAGAAAAGTATGAGATATATTGGGGAAATATTAAGTTTGACTGGATCATAGGATATATTTAGGGGAATGTTGAGAAATGAAGGTGGAAGATAGGTTTGACATAGCATATGGGGAGCCTTGAATGCCAAACTATAGAGTTTAGACTTAATTAGTAGAAGTCACTGTAGGTTTTTTTGACCAGGAGAATGATGCAGTAAGAGCTATGGCAAGATTAATCTGGCAGCAGTGAGGAGGATGGATGGATTAGAATGGGAGAAACTAGAGAGAATGAAGACTGGTTGAGAGGCTATTGCAGTAGTCCAGGTGAGCATTAATAAAGATCTGAACTAAGGTAGGGGTAGTGAGAACAGAAAAGAGCACTGATGCAAAAGACATCGTAAAGACAGAAGCTATAGAGTTTGGTGGCCATATTTTATTTAAGTTTTTAAAGTTCTAAATTTAAACACCAAAAAAAAGAGCATTTCCATATGTATAGCAGAACACAAAAAGAAGATTCCATATGAAATTGCCAATCTCCGTTTCATGCTGCTTTGTTTTACCAAAAAAAATTCTAATAAACTCTACATATGACTTTCAAAACTCTCCTGCTTGTCTGTGCTTCCTTCTGAACTTCCATCTGTTCTTTTCTGTGTATTTTAAGAAATGTTTCAATGACTCTCTTTTTATTTCCTTCCTTCCTTCTTCCTTCCCATCCTTCATTCCTTCCTTTCTCCCTTCTATCCATCTGTCTAACTATCTGTCCATTTTTCTTCTCTCTCTTTATTTTTTCTTTCTTTCTCTCTTTCTTCCTCCCTTCTTCCCTCCCTTCCTTCCTTCCTCCCTTCCCTCTTTTCCTTCTTTCTTTTTCCCTGTAGGATTATACTCAGCTTTGCAAGGTAAATTATTCTTGGTGTTACATCTGTCTCTTTGCTTTTGGGTCTCTTCTCATTAACAGTAGAAGCTATCAGGTCTTGTGTGATTCAGACTATGGTTCCTTGGTCCTTGGACTGCTTCTTCTTGGATTTTTCTTTAACAGGAAGCTTGAAATTTTGGCTATGATATTTCTGGCTATGGCTTTCCTTTTTGGAGTTCCTTGTAAGAGGTGAGTGGTGAATTCTTCCTCTCTTTATTTTGCCTTCTGTTTCTAATGGAGCTGGGCAGTTTTCATTTATAATTTCTTGAAATAGAGTCCAGACTTTTTAAAAAACTGGGGGAGTCAAATGATTCTTAAATGATCTCTCTTTAGCCTATTTTCTGAGTCAGTTGTTTTTGATATTAGATATCTTGAAATTTCTTAATTTTTGAAATTCTTTTTCATTATCCTAATATTTCATGTTGTCTCATGGCGCAATTGATATATGTTTATTATGGTCTAGTTTCCAGGATACCCTTTTCTTGGGAAAGAGGTACCACTTCTTCTAAGTTATGTATTCTTCCTATTCTTTTCTTTGAAGCTCTCATTTCTTTTTTCTTTTGCTTCATTTCCCTTGGATTTTTATGCAATCTTTATGGAAAATCCATATTTTCCTTTGAGTGTCTACTTGCAGTTGTTATAGACCTACCCACTTCTTTTGGGGGGAGATCTCTAGATTTTCAATAACATTTGATACCAGTTGGTATCTTCTTTGTTTTTTTTCATCTCTCCAACAATAGTTCTGGAATTAGGGCTTTGTGTCAGGGCCTGGCTCCTCCCTCTGCTGTGCCTTTGTTTGGGGTCGTGGTAAACCCTTCTTGTTCTTACCCAGTGTCCCCTGGCTTCCTTCTCTGACCTGCACCTCTTGTGTTAGGCAAAACCTCTGCCCCCTCCACTTTGATGTTTAGAGTGCCAGAGACCCTGGGTGTAGAGTATCCTTGTCTGACCACTGAGGACTATGCTGTAATACCCCAAGGCTCCCTAGGGCTTTATCAGGAGACGTCTCTGCTTCTGCATCTCTGTACATAGAATTTTGTAGGCTAAATGTGTCCCTGGCCCTCTGGTCATCTCTGGTTATGCTGGCTTTGTTGGTGCCCCCTTTTTCCATAAACTCGCATACTTCTGGCTACCTTCTTGTAAAGTTTTGGGGGTGGAAAAAGCCATTACTATATTTTCTCATTGGATTTGTTCTTTAGAATTTGGTCTGATTTGAACTTCAAGATTTTGCTGGAGGATATATGTGGGAGCTAGGTGGTCTGCCTCCCATTTAGGCAGGCATTTTGGCTGAGTCACAAACTTAGTGACAACATATGATGTAAGGAATGAAGAAGAAAGAATAAAAATGATTGAAATTTTGAGCCAGGGTTCCTGAAAACATGGTCATGCCACTAACAGAAATTGGAAAGTTAAGTGGAAACTCTGTGATGATGATGATATGTTGACTCTAAGGCAGCTGGGTGGTGCAGTGCATAGACCACTGTTTCTAGAGTCAGGAGTTCAAATTCAGCCACAGACATTTACTAGCTGTATGACCCTAGGCAAGTCACTTAGCTCTGATTGACTCCAAAATAAAATATGTTGACTATGAGACAGCAACAAAAGACCCAAGGGATTATGTTCAGCAGGCATGTAGAAATGTAACTCTGGGGCTTGGGAGAGAGGTCAGAACTGGAGATGTAGTCATTTGCATAGAAGTCATAGTTGAAGTCACAGGAGTAGATGAGATCACTAAGGGAGAGACTGTAAGGGGAGGGCACTCAAGGAAAATGGTAAATAAACTTCCTTCCTCAGACATGTATGAACTCACAGTACTTATGAAGACTATTGTTTCCTTTTTCCTGGATGCTTCAATTGGAAAAGAAAAGGCTCAGAGGGGACAAGAAGTCTCTGTTCAAGTATCTGAATGTCTGTCACATGGAAGAGGCATTAAACTTGGTTTTTTTTGGACCCAGAGAGCAAAAGAAAAAGCAACAGGCAGAGGTTGCCAAAAGAGACAAATTAAGGCTTGATGTCAGGAAAAACTCTCAGAAAATTAAAGATGATGTTGAAAAGGAGAATGTGTTGATTTGGGAGGCAGGTTCTTCCCCCTGAATATTTATTAAAGACAATTGCTTACATAGTTTATTAAATTTGTTTTCCTAGCTTACACAAAAGTATCATGACATTGGGAATGAAAAAACATTAGCATCTAAGCACACACAAAAGTTTAAAAAACATGACACAATTGCCCAGTTTTTTTAGACAACATCTTGTCCAGGGTATCAACATTTCTGTAGCTAGAAAATTTGGCCTGTAGCAAGCTGTACAAATTAGAGCCAGGGAAAGTGTAAGAATCATATACTTTCAAATCATTTTTCTAATTTGTAACATAAAAACAACACAAGATGTAATTTAGATAAATGAAGATAGGCAAGAGGAGGAGTAAATTACCATGGCTGCATACTATTGAAGGAATGTGTTAAATAATTTTGGGAATGAGGTTGTGGAAGATATGGAGCTGTGATTCCATCAATGGGAGAACTTCCTGGTCTTAATTCCAGTGCCTTCCCTCTGTTAATTAATTCCTATTTATCCTGTATATAGCTTGCTTTGTATATATTTGTTAGCATCTCATTTCCCCTATTAGATTGTAAGCTCCCTGAGAGCAAGACTGTCTTTTGCCTCTTTTTGCATCCCCAGGGCTTTAGAACAGTGCCTGCAACACAGTAGGCACCTAATAAATCTTTATTAATTGATTGAAAATTACTTCTACTGATGTATATGGACAAGTCATCTGTAACATTATCCTAGAGAGTTATTTGAGTCACAGAGAGGTGGTTACATAGCTAGAAGCATAACTCAGACCCAGATTTTCCTGGCTCCAAGATCAGCCCTCTAACCACTGCACTATATTGTTGCTTGTCTAATTTTTGTGTCCTCTAAACGTCAATGCCCCAGGATGAGGCTCTGGATGGCCTGCTCTGGTTGTGGCCCTGAGTACCATTAGCTTTATCAGTCAGTTAGATTCAAGAGGAAAAACTGTGTCCTTGCTTTCAGCATTGGATTATGCCTTATTTTCATATTCATAATTTCCACTTGGGTTCTGCCAGCAGTTTCCATGTGAGTGCTACTGTTATTATTTAACATTTGCAGACACTTTGTGTACCCAGTACCTACTAACACAACTCCCACTATATAGGGCAGTAGTTATTCACAGTACCTACTAACCCTTCCCCCTTGCTCTCTTTCCATTAATCTAGGTTGTTTTGTAAATTGTACCATTGCCCCCCTTTAGACTAACAATTTTATAGTTGAAAATATCATGTCAGGTAATAATAATACCTGCAACCAGCATTTATATAGCACTTTAAGGCCGCAAAGCCCTTCACATATGTTACCTCATTTGATCCTCACTTCAACCCTATAAGAGAGGTGCTATTGTTATCCCCATTTTGCAGATGGGGAAACTGAGGCCAGGAGAGGTTAAGTGACTTGGTCAGGGTCACATAGTAAGTATCTGAGGTGGGATCTGAAATCAGGTCTTCCTGACTTCAAGTCCACCACTCTGCCTACTGCATCACTTGGCTGTTTATATAAGGTAAACATTTCTCTAGAGCAGGACCGTGTAGTGGAGATGACTAAGATAATTTTGACAATTATAGGCTGATGATCACTGGCTAAATCTCTTCTACTGCGCCCTTCACAATCTCAAGGATCCGTCCTGAAATCCCACTTGAGACTCTGCTGGAAAAGTCTGGGTCCCATTCCAGACTTGACTCTTGTCATTGGTCAGGAGCAGAGCTAGGGCCAAGGGTTATTACTTGCCTAATGTTGTGACTTCTGCCACCATCACCGCCATCATCCAAGTAGCAAGTGTGGCTGTGGTGTTCCTATTTGCTGTTTAGACTGCCCATACCTAAGGCTGCCTAAGGAGAGGAGGTAAGATGTGGTTCTGAAAAGGGAAAAGTGATAGATTTCTTACTTGTTGAAGATCATGAACAAACCCATACTGTCTCTATTTCCCTGTTAAGAGGGAAAATAGAGGGCAGCTAGATGGCGCAGTGAATAGAGCACTGGCCCTGTGGCCTTGGGCAAGTCACTTAACCCCAACTGCCCTCCAAAAAGCAAAAAAAAAAAGAGGGAAAATAGAGTATAGTGGGGAAAATGTCTGAGTGAAGGGAATAGTCTCTTACACTACCCAGTTTCATGACTTTGGGTAAGTCACCTCCCCTCCTTCCTCCCTAGGCCTCAATTTCCTCAAATGTAATACAAGGATATTGGACTAGATGATATTTAAGATTTTCCAGCCCTGTTTTATTGGATTTTTTCTCCACCTCACCTGCTAACTCATGGTCATTCTCTAGCATGCTTGGAAGTATCTCATTTCTCATATTCATCCTATTATCATAACCAGCTTTTGTCTTTTTCATAGCTAGGTTCCTTTTTTTCCCTTTAAATTAATTTATTTAATTTTAGTTTTCAATATTCACTTTGATCAGCTTTTGAGTTTTAAATTTTCTCTGTCTCTCTCCCCTCTATGCTCCCCAAGATGGTATATAATCTGATAAAGACTTTATATATGCATTCTTATTAAACATATTTTCACATTTGTCATATTGTAAAGAAGAATTAGAATGAGTAGTAGAAATCACATAGCTATTTTCTTAGTTTCCTTCAAAGCTCAGCTCAAGTGCTATCTCTTTGAGGCTTTCTTGATATTTCTCCTTAATTGCTCTTGCTTTCCTCCCAAATTACCTTGTATTTCTTTTGTGTGCATTTTGAATGTCTACTTATATATGTACATGTTGGTCAGTTGTCAGTCAGTAAAAATTTATTAGACACTTGCTATGACCATGTACTGTGCTAAGCTCTTGGGATACAAAAAGATGTAAAAGATAATCCTTGCCCTCAAGGAGGTCACAATTTAATACATAATGAACTGTCTCTCTTTCTCTCTCTCTCTCTCTCTCTCTCTCTCTCTCTCTCTCTGTGTATATGCATATGTAAAAATATATGCAAACAAGCTCCATACAAGATAAATAGGAAATAACTAGTAGCCCTCTTTTAATTACTTATTATTTTTTTTTCCTTTTGGAGGGCAATTGGGGTTAAGTAACTTGCCCAAGGTTACACGACTAGTTTTTTTGTGTGGGTGTTAAGTGTCTGAGGCTGGAACTGAACTCGGGTCCCCCGGACTCCGGGGCCGGTGCTTTATTCACTGCGCCACCTAGCCGCCCCTTGATAAATTCTTAATAATTCATTGATTGCCCAACTTACAAGCCATATCTTATGCCTGCAATTTTTTTCTCTTCCCAGCTTTCCCTATCTACTCCCCCAATTTGGGAAGGGTGGTGAAGATTCCCTCTGACAAGTAAATACAATGACTCCCTTAACTTTATAACCCACTAAAGGATGATGATTATACTTTTTAAAATGAATATACTTTAAAGTGAAGAACACCAACACTTCAGTATTTGATCCTGCCTGAGGATCATAGGATTTAGATTCAGAAGGCACCTAGAGATCAATTTTAGATTCTAGAGTACTTGCCTTATGTTTATACAAATGCAACATGCAGATTACCATAAAGTGGTGGTTCTTTTGTGTTCAGGAAGCTCTGAGCTGCAATGTATTAAGTGAATAGGGTTTCTGTATTAAGTCCAGCACCAGTATTGGTGAAATCCTGGGGGTAGGGACAAAGTGACCCATTGGGAAACAGAGGAGGTCAAAGCTTCTTGTCAATTAAAACTGGAACCAAGCTGTGAATGAATGACTGTTGGACTTCTAGCCCAGGTGAGACAGAAACCCAGTCTCAAAAACAAAACAAAACAAACCAGAATGGAACCGCTTCTGATGATACTCTAAGGAGATCAATTCTGATTTAGATATATGCACATATACATAAATATATATGAATTATTAGTATAACTCCCTTATTTTATAGATAATAATCATAATAACAACAACACATTTATATGGCACATGACAGATTTCAAAACTTTCCTCACAACAACTTTGCAAATAAAGTAGTAAAAGTATCTGCATTTTACAGATGAGGAAACTGAGTCCCAGAGAAGTTATAAGGCTTGCTCTGTCACAAGCCTCATAAAAAAGTAGGCCTTTTGGCTCCCAGTCTAGTGTTTTCTTTATTATGCCACGTGGACACTCATAAACTCAGATAATAAACAAAAATTCTCATTGATTAGCAATACTATTTTTAGAAGAAGTCAACATGTGGACCAAGTGGAGGGCCTCCAGAGCAACACACTGGAAGAATCATTGGCATATATGAAGGCAGTGAACATCAATAACCCAAAGGATAGTAACAGTGATTTGAATTCATTTTTCATTTCAATTCAGATTTTTCCATGGCCACATCCTCATGGCTACTAGACTCACAATAATTTTTTCTTCAGGTTCTGGAACCTTCATAGCTTATGATTTGCCTTGGGTCTTTTTGAAACCTTGTTTTTGTTTTTGTTTTTTATGTTGCACAACTACTTCCCAGGTATTAATTTGACTGTTCTCAATTACCTGCAGTGTCCTTTAGATAATGAACCCCTGGAGATACAAGAGTTTTCTTCTATACCATGTGTGGCTTTTATGAACCGTAATCAACACTTTCTGCACAGTGGGTCAGAGCTGGCATTTAAATGTTAAGGAGCTACAGGGCCTATTTGAAAAGCATAAGCTACCTCTGAACCAGTGGGGATGATAGCTTTTTTTTTTTTTTTGTGGTGGTGGTGTTCAGCAGCAGGTTAGAATGCAATGAGGCTGGATTTCTTTCATTTGCTGTTAATCACTAGGCTTGTATTTCCGGGGGTTATGCTGAAAATATCCTCTGTATGAGCTTATCTTCTTTTGCCTAATTAATAATTCAATTACTGTGACCACAACCCTAATAATTACAGTTATATCAATTATTGTGAAATCAAGTTTTGTAATGAATACAGTTCATTATTTATTCTTCTTTCTTTTTTTAAAATTCAGCTTGGTGGAGGTCTCTAGTGTAGTGCCCCAAAGATCTGTCCTTGGCCTTTTGGTGTTTAAGGTTTTTGGCAATGACTTGAATGAAGGTAGAGATGACATGCTTTTATTTGCAGATAATGTGAAGCTGAAATGGGATAGCAAATCAGAAGAAACTGAAGCAAATGAATAAGAATAAATGTAAATTCTATTGGGGTAAAAAAAGATTAATTGCATAAATATAGGAGAGAGGAGGAGTGGATGAATCACAAATCACATGAAAAAAGACTTGAGGACTTTAATGATTGTAAGATGTAAGGGTTAACAGCAAGGCAACCAAAAATGATGATGTGTTGTCAGTATTTCAGATAGCTGAGATGTCATTGATGTGCACACAACTCCACTGATGCAGATAATAACAATGATAGTATTTATTTAGCACCTACTATGTGCCGGGTACTATGCTAAGCACTTTGCAGATATTATCTCTTTTCATTCTCACAACAACCATGGGGTGGGGTAGGTATTTATTATACCCATTTTACAGATGAAACTAAAGCAAACAGAAGTTAAGTGAGTCACCCAGGGTCACATAGCTAGTTAAACAGTCTGCAAAAACCCTTTGGTGACTTAATAGGCAAGTCTTTGAGAGTTGCTTGGTTAAAAAAAAATCATCAAGATTGCCACCATCTTGGATGAGCCCCTGTGAACTTAGGTGGTTTGGCTCTCAGATAGCAAGTATTCTTCTTTAGAGGCTTTAGAGGCTAGAACTGGAAACAGGAGGCAGAGATTTTTTTTTTAGCTAAAGATAAGCCAGAACTTAGCAATTAGTGATGGCCAGTAATGGAATGGGATGCTTTATGAGATCCCAACGCTCTCTAATATGGAATTGTTCAGCCAGTGACTGGATGATTGGTCAGGGATATTGTAAAGAGATATATGAGATGATCTCTGAGGTCCCTTCCAACTGAAAGAGTCTATGATTCGAAGAATAGAAAAGGTTGTGCATCACCTTTACTGAGCCAGGTACAGCGCCTCTTTCTGATATTTATCTTTATAATGTGCTTGTCATATAATGCTTTATTGGATTGTGCAGGGACCCTAGATCTCATTTGCTTTTCCAATTTCAAAATCTTCTTTCAGTCTCTCCCTAGACACTTGTAATAGCATTAAATCTTCATATTATAGTCATACTTTTGTTTCTTTTTTCTAAAAGTGACTTCCCTGTTGGTGACAACAATTTTTGATGGCCTCTGTGTCAATATAAAGAAGCCCTCATGCAACTTGCAAACTTTGGCTGGGGTACCAGTCAAAGAGCCAGAGATAGCCACTTTAGCTTTGTTGAACTCTAAGTACCCCTACCCTGCCCCAGCATAGCTCATTGATATAGAACTGGAAGGCAGCTTAGAGGTCATCTATTAAAATGACCTTACTTTACAGACATGTAGAGTGCACATCCTGGACATCTCCCAGAGCCAGCCAGATTATGTCTCCTCTTCAGGGGTCCAGAGGGCAACACTGAGGAGTTAATGGGTTTTTCTTCTCTAGTACCTTGTCTTGAACCCAACCCCATCCCCATCCTCCACTGACTGTGTTAGGGGCCAATTTTTAGCAGTCCAGTTCCTTTTAATCATATAACATAAATCTACTTTTCCTTCAAAGATATAGCAAGAACTAATCTTACAAACATTTCTCCCAATTCATCTGGAGCATATTGCCCCCATACCACCTTGGTCTCTGGGGGAGTGGTTCAGTTTCTACATAACATTGGTCTCACCAAGTCCACGCTCTTGGTTAGAGATTCCATTTCTCCACCTAGGGTGGAAAAGAACAAATGAAAAGTCAGAACTAAGGCCTGTTCCTTGTGGGGGAAGAGGGTGTGCCACAAGACACCCTCATCAAATGCTGTGAGTGAGTCACCAAATGCATCGGAAGGGTAGCCAAAGCTAGTGCAGGACTTTCTGCACATACTGACTATTCTGATTACCCAGCCAATGAAAACAGGTAAGTTCCAAAGAGGGGAAGGTAACAAGTTTAGTTTTAGCCTTTTGAGTCTGACATATCTATGGGAATTATAAGTTTGAAATGTCCATTAGGCATCTATATTGAATTTTGCTACTTTCCCTCCCCATTAAGTCTATTACAGAAATGGTAATTTGCAAGAAATGTCACTAGGTGTCACCTGTGAGTATTCTTGTGTGGGCAGAATTTCAACTGCTGTATTAACAGCTTTTTTCATTTGGACAAACTAAAGGAATTTTGGAATTCCAAATCCTACTCTTCCATTGAAAGAGAAGAAGCTACATTGTATCTTCTGAATAAATGTTGTTATTTTATATGTACTCCTTGGCTCCCAAAATCTGACATCTTTAACCTTTGCTGGTATTGGACCCATCTAATGCCCTGGGCAGCTAGGTGGCACAGTAGATAGAATGCTGGGAGTCAGGCAGACTCACCTTCTTGAGTTCAGATCTAGCCTCAGACTCTTATTAGCTATGTCACCCTGGGCAAGTCACTTAACCCTGTTTGCCTCAGTTCCTCATCTGTAAAATGAGTTGGAGAAGGAAATGGCAAACCACTTCAGTATCTTTGCCAAGAAAACCTTAAATGGGGTCATAAGGAGTTGGGACATGACTGAAAATGACTGAACAACAACAAAAAAACAACACCCATATACCCCTTAGCTATTGCATATGATTGCTTTTACTGGCTATTTAAAATTGCAACAGGCACATTAGCATAATTTAGGTTTTATGGTGGAAGTGAGGTCATACCGCATATTTCCTTTCTCATTATGAATGATTCCATTTTAGAATAGCTTTCCTTTCAGTGTAAATGGGTGGTCATGTCTAACCTCTATAATTATAACAATGATAATAATAAAACCAACATATATAGCGTTTTGAAGTTTGCAAAGCACCTTTTATATCTCATTTGATTCTCACACCCACTCTGTCAAGTTTGTGCTACTATTTTCTCCATTTCACAGATGAAGAAACTGAGGTTCAGAGACGTTAAAGTGACTGGGTTCTCCTCTACTCTGATTTGTGCAAGGCCAAACTAAATTTGCCCTTTCTCAGCTCTTCCAGGACACTAGTAAACAAGCAGATTAGGGAGTCTCTGTCCTCTCCTCCAGACCAAACAAACTGCCCCAAGGCCAGGTTGTGAAGACAGGTTGTAAACAGAATGATGATGTGTTTTATGTATACTATTATAGCACTTCTTTTTGGGCCATTTCCCAGACTCCCACTCTTGTTGGCAGGCAGCATCCCCAGATGGCAACTGTTCTTATGTGGGTTCTAGGGGTAACTGTCAGGGGCTGGGTTTCTAGTTCTTCACACATGACCCCCACTGTTATGCTTTCAGTTGACAGTCAGCTGTCAGCAGGGAATCACAATGTCATGAGACTTAAGTGAAAACCAGGTTTATTGCAAGAGAAAGGAATGTGCATGTGAAACCCGAAGAGTTCACAGTCCTTAATAGAAGTTTGTATATTTATGACAGTACTACAAAAGAAGGAGGAGAAAACACATATCTTTACCTACAGGGGCATGGCATGGGAAGGGGCCGGTGCAGTAAAGGTGGGAAAAGGACAAAATCCCTCCTGAAGGGGAGGAGCAAAGTGATGGCTAAAGTAGTATTCTTTTACCTTGGGAACCACGAGACTATGAAGATAGGAAGGTTGGCTTATCTGCAAAGGACCCCAGCGGCATAGCCCGACACAGACTGGCTGGTGCCTGTCTTGCCTCCCAAGGACACACAGGGAATCCAGCTTGGGGTACCAACAACAAATTATGTCAACTGGGGGAGCTTTGTCTTTGTCACATTCACAGCTTGTTGCATGCTCTAGGTCCAGTGTTTCTAGAAAATATGACAACTCAAAAAGTTGAGTTCGGGGGTCCCCTTAACAGTCCTTAACATAGCCATTTGTAATTATCCTTTTCTTAATAATGGTATTTTTAAGGTAGTATAGTAAGAACAATTGGTATTAATACATCCTCTCCAAACCTGTGTAGCGCCAATGCAATATTCACAGCAACTACGGCGGCTACGAATATGCTGGCATAATTCTTAATTGCAAAATATTATAGACTCTACACATGGAAGACAGAACCAAAATATTTATTAAAAAAAAACCCAGAAAGCTGAATCCCAACACCAGAAAGCCAAATCCATCATGGCAACAAAGAAATCTATACACAATAGCAATGCAGAGGGCACCACCATCCCTAAGCCTTCCCCCTGCTGGGGCCTTCCCACAAATGAAGAGTCACAGCTCACTGCCTGCTTCCTCTTTCTCCCTCAGCTCTAACTACTCTGACCAACTTCCTCTGGCCTCTGCTCCACCCTTCGTGCTCCACCCCTTCCTGTTCTACCCACTTGGCAAGCTCCTCCCACCACAGATTCATGTGACTCAGGCTTCCATATGACTCAACCAGGTCATATGGGCCTGTTAATGGATGGGAAAGATCTTTTCATCTACATTACCCGGATTGTAACTTCATTACATTACATTACAACCTGGAACACACTTTTGCACAAATAGACACAGAATTCAGGGGAAGAGTGATCTTAAATTTGCAGTACCATGGTGTTGCAGCACAAGAGTAGAGAACACATGGCCAAAGACTCAATCCAGAAAATACTTTCTTGATCTGAAGGGCAAAGGCCACACTTCTTGAAGCTGCTTCCTCCTTTGGGTGGGTAAGTTCTGTATCCATCTTAGCATGTGTTTGTTCATTATTGTCCTCGGTATGTTCTTCTCTGGTCCCAGCTGGATGTGTTGTCTCCTATTAGTTGAGTCTCTCTGGAGTGGGGGTTGGAAGAGAAACAGAGAGACAGAGAGAGAGACACACACACACACACACTCACAGAGACAGAGACAGACAGTGAGAGAGAGACAGAGATAAACCTTGGTTTGTCTCTTCTCAGTCTTGGATAAGAGACTTGACTGATTTTATGCTTTTATGAAGTCACCATTGTAATGGCTGTTATTTTTATACTTGACCCTTTCAACCGGTCACAAAAATATTCCCTGTGTGGCATCTCTTTTTTTTGGTCTTTTTGGAGGGGGGGGAAGGCAGGGCAATTGGGGTTAAGTGACTTGTCCAAGGTCACACAGCTGGTATGTGTTAGGTGTCTGAGGTTGGATTTGAACTCAGGTCCTCCTGACTCCAGGGCCAGTGCTCTACTCACTGTACTACCTAGCTGCCCCTTTCCCCTGTCTGATATCTTTTGCCTTTTACCTAATGGTCAAAAGTCTTGTGATCTTTTCAAATGGATTAAAGCCTTGTCTATACATTGTAATGAGGTTATGTGAAAATTCTTTCTTAATTTCTAGCTTATTTTGTTGATTGACTGAAGTGGGGGCATGGAACTCTCCCTTATACTCTAAGTAGGGTAGGGACTTAGCATGTGATATTATTGGTATAGTGCATTCCCAGGTGAATGGTCTCCCTCTTCCAATGCAGCTTGGTATTTTCTCAGAAATCTACTCTTAGACAGTTGCCTAGAGCCCCGGTACACTATTGGTACATCTGGGAAATAACATATTTAGAAGTCTACTTGTCCCATAGAGACTTCCTTCTCTCTGTATCATCTAATGCTTTTTCCTATACTTGGCTTGTAACTGTGGGTGAAATAAAGCCTTTTACTGACTTGTACCTTAAATTGAAAGCAGTAGGTTTCCTTTCGAAGACAGTTTTATATAGCATTTTTCATTTTCCACATATCTTAAAGCACTCTCCTAAAGTAATGAATTAGAATCCAGCTGGAATAGTAGCAGGTGAGTAGTTAGTGAAACAGCTGTTAGGAGCCAAGCATTTGCTTAAAAACAATTCTTGGATATAATTTTCTTCAAAAGAGAAGTGTTGATCAACTTTTCTTTTCATTGTTGCCTTTCACTGGGACCAGTTGCTAGTCCTGGGTATGTGAAGGCAATGTTGGACTCCATGAAAAATGATGCTTTCAGCAACATTAATCATGCTTGTCTTACGTGTCTTATGGCTGAAAAAGCATAGTGCTCACCAGTCTCAGTGTGAAAAACCCAACTTATGAGCTTTTGTACCATTTCCTTCTGTTCTTTAGATTTTAAGCATTTTATTGATACGACTAACAAATCACAGGTTCTTCTCCCCCCATGCCTCCAAATCACTAGCTTTCAACTGTCTCAAATAGCAGGGCAGGGAATAGATGACTGACAGAAACCTACAGATAATCTAAAACTCTTGCTAGCCAATAGTTTCTGTCCCACAAAACCTTCTATCAGAACTGGGGCCAAGAGGCTAGCCAAGCTCTATCCTGGGCCTTCTCTTCTCCTTCTGTACTATCTCTCTAGTACCTGGCACATAGTACATATTTAATAAAGGTTTATTGATTGATCTCATCAGCTCCTATGACTTGGATGGTCTTATCTTTATAGGTGATTCCTATATTTGTCTAAACAGCCCTAATTTCTCTCCTGAGCACCAGAACCACATCTTCAGTTGACTATTACACACCTCAAATTGGATGTCATAAAGGCATTTCAAACTCAACATGCTCAAAACAGAATTTACTCTCTCCCTACCCTCAGCCCAACCTTCCCCTTTCCCTCTTGAGGAAACCGCTGTCCTCCCAGTCTCCCAGGCTTGCAACTTCAGCTTATCATCCTTACCTCCTCACTTTCACTATGCATTGGAGCCCTTGCACTTATCCAATCTTGCTTTTATCATCACAGCATCCCCTTTTCTCTGCTAACACAGATACCACACTAGTGCAGGTCCTTGTCCCTTCTCATCTGGACTGCGGCAGTAGCCTTCTAATGCGTCTCCCAACTTCAGATTTCTCCCCTCTCTTCTTCTTCCTCTCAGCTCCAAAGTGGTTTTCCTAAAGTGGAAGTCTGATCATGTCACTCCCCTACTCAATAATTTCCAGTTACTTCTTATTAACTCCAGGATAAAATATAAAATGTTCTGAATGACATTTAAAAAACTTTTACAGAATGGCCTCTTTCTACCTTTCCAGAGTTCCTCCACTTTACTGCCCTCCACAGACTTTATAATTCAGTTATCTTTGCCTACTTTCTATTTTTCATACATAACACTGCATGTTCTGACTTATCAACTGTCCCCCGTGCCTAGGATCCTCTTTCTCTTTGTCTCTGCCTTTTGGCTTTCCTGGCTTCCTTAAGGACTCAACTCAAATCTCACCCCTTGCAGTCCCTTCCTCCCCTAGTTGCTAATTAGCATTAGTCTTCTCTGAGATTACCTTTGATTTATGTTGCATAGATCTTGTATTATAATTTTTTTTGCACATTGTCTTCCCTATTAGACTGTGAGATCCTTGAAAGCAGAGACTTTATTTTTGCCTTTCTTTATATTCCCAATGTTTAACATTGTGCTTGGCATGTGACAAGAACTTAGTAAATACTTTTTTGACTTACTGATTGGCCTTTTTGGGGAGGAAAGTGTTAGTAGGTAATGGAATAGCCAAAAGACTACAGCTAGAGGGAGAAAGAAGAAAAACTGAGAAGGTAGATTGTGAATAAATTTGGTGAATCAGTTCCTAGGTAGTCAACAGTTCTATTTGGTTAATTGATTTCTCTGAATACCATGCTTATATTTGACTCCTCTGGGGGAAAAATTTTTTTTCCAAAAAGGAGAGATTGCCTGACTGGATTGTTTTTGTGCAGGCTCCTGAAATAGTTTCCCTTTTTTTGATATGATTCTGATAGAACTGTATTAAAAATGGAGGGGAGCTATGCATTGGAGCCTGGGTTTCAACAATGAATCCAACAACACTGTTGAAGTGTTTATTATTTGCTAGGCATAGTCCTGTGGTCCTGTAATTCGCCTGTCCCTTGCCTGACATTTCCCAAGATGGAGCCCTGGGCTGTGAAGCAAACAAACCCTCTGGTGGGTTTGATTTTGGGGCCATGTTTGAAAACAGAGTTGCCGTGACTACCCAGGCCCAACAAGTTTCTCTTTATCAAGGCCACATGCGATTATGGGACCCACAGAGCAGCAGGCTGTGGGCAGACTTTCTGTCATCTTCCATTGGCCAGTGTTTTTGATGTGTGACATTCTTGCTAAATGCTGTCAGGGCTAATCCATCATGTTTCAGATGATCTGCTTGGACTCCTGCCTTTTAAAATCGACAGAAGTGTGGCTGAGATAATGTTATCCCCTGGAAGCATTCAAGGAAGGGGTGGGTAGAAGAGGCAGCATGGGCTTTGAACTAACCCAGACTTTTATGAATAGCTCTAAGGTTGTTTTTTCTGCTTATAATGTCAATTTCCATGGCTTTGTTTGAGACAAGCAGTATTTGTTTTTGCACATAGGTATTCAAATGTCATAATATAAAGAGAATGTTGTTCTGAATTCCACACAATCCCCAGGCACTGAGTGCTAGACCCAGGTAAAGAGAGACAGAAATGAAATAGGCAACTGCCTTCAGGGAGCTTATGTTCTATTGGAAGAAAAAGCATTCATATTGGCATAGAAAAATAGAAAACATAAATAATCTCACTTTCCATAGAAACTGGGAGTCTGCCAGCTCCATCTTGAAGATACGCTGACAGCATCCAAGTCTGTGGTAGGAGCTGTCAAAGCTGGGGTTACATATACAAAGTAAATATGAAGTCATTTATGTGGAGGGTGGAGAGGAGAAAACCTATAATTTGGGGTTATATAATATAATACTATGTCTTGGGGGGTGATTAGGAGAGGCCTGATTTGTATAAGAAGTGGTGCGGGAGCCTCACTTTGGAAGAGCTAGAGATTACAGGAAGCCCAAGGAAAGTGAGAACATTTCAGGACTCGAGTACAGCTTGTGTAAAAGTACAGTGATTTAAGATAAAATCTTATCAGTGGGGAATAGCAAGTTGATATAAGAGTATGAGGAAAGTATTGAGTAATCACAGCTAGGTGGCATAGGCCTAGATTTAGGAAGCCTCATCTTTTTTTTTTTTTTTAAAGCAATCGGGGTTAAGTAACTTGCTCAAGGTTACACAGCCAGTTATTTTTGTGTGGGTGTTAAGTATCTGAGCCCGGGACCGATCCCAGATCTCCTGACTCTGGGGCTGGTGCTCTTACTCACTGAGCCACCTGCCCGTCCCGAAGCCTCATCTTCTTGAGTTCAAATCTAGTTTCAGACACTTACTAGCTGTGTGACCCTGGGCAAGTCACTTAACCATGCTTGCCTCAGTTTCCTCATCTGTAAAATGAGTTGGAAAAAGAAATGGCAAACCACTCCAGTATCTTTATGAAAACCCCAAATGAGACCACAAAGAGCTGGACAAGACTGAAACTACTGAACAACAATAACAAAAATGAAGTCAACCTGGACAAATAGATTGGAAACAGATTGTGAAGGATTTTAAATGTGAAACGGATGAGTTTTTGTTATCCTAGAGGCAATGGGGAGTTCCTGAATCAAAGGAGTGTGATGTGGTCAGACTTGGGTTTTAGGAATATCAAATTGGGGTAGCTAGGTGGCTCAGTGAATAGAGTCAGTGAATAGGCCCTGGAGTCAGGAGGACCTGAGTTCAAATCTGGCCTCAGACACAACACAAAAACTAGCCATGTGACCTTGGGCAAGTCACTTAACCCCAATTGCCCAGCCTTCCCCCCTCCAAAAAAAAAGGATTATCAAATTGGCAGCTATTTGGAGGATGGACCACAGAGAGGAAGAACCTGGAGTCAGTGAGACCAGTTAGGAGACAATAGACTAGGTAAGAGGTAATGAGGGGTACAGTGAGGGCAATGGCCATGTGAGTGGAGAGAAGGGAACGAATCCAATGTGTTCATAGGATGGGCAAGATTTGGCAACTGATTGGATATGGGGAGTGAGAGAAAGGAAAGAGTGGAGAATGACTCAGGTTGAATTCGAAGCACAGATTCTAGGTTAGGAAATGTACACAAGAGGAAATCATTTTCTGGACAGGCAAAGAGATCTGCAGAAATGGCTCCTCAATCCTTTATTTTTATTATTTTTGTAAAAGAAGCTACAAAAGTGAGTGTTTAGGGAAATTCTGTTTTATTTCCTCCCCAGAGGCACAAGAGAGAAGCCCGTATTTTTGAGCTGAAGGTCATGAGTCTCTCTCCTTCCTTTCTCCTCTTGTGAGGTACCTGACAACTTGTCATGTCTCTGCAGGCAGGGTGTTGTGGATCATCCCATATGGTCCATTAATTCTTCCCTTTCTTCCTTCTGAACAAAGAAGGTGCCATTAAACTGTTGTGGAGGGTGTGAAAATTGTAAAAGATCAGGAAAAAGAACATTTGCTTTAGTTATGCAGGTGGTCAAATGATAACACATCTTTCTTTTACATTATATTTCACTACCATCTGGCAAACCCCTAGCCTAAATGACACATGTAAGATTAATCAATTCATCACTCCCATTGCAAATGGCAGCTCTTAGGAGCAAAGGGTGTTTGTTCTTTGTCAGCAGGGGGGAGGGGAAACGCGAGGGAGGGCAGAGGGAGGAGAAGTATGTAGGAGAAGAGCTTGCTTTTGTGGGTTTTAAATATCATGGTGAAGAAGTTATATATTTCTATATGATCCTTGTTTATTCTTAAAAAAACGTGAATCCAAGAGTGGAATCCATGGGGATTAGAGGTTATTTCTAAAAAAAAAAATCTAGTCACCATCTAGCTCTGCAGCTGGCTTTGCAAATGCCCATAATCTAGACCACAAGGTGGAATGTCCCAGGAGGATCCAAGGAGGAGTGGATGATGACAGTTCATTCTGAAGATGATACAGTGGGCAGGCCATCCCACTATCCTCACCTTTAGGCCCAGTCACCCTTTGGAATGACCCCTCTCTATAAATGGCAAGGTTAGTCAACTTTAGGTCTGTTCTCTGGCAGGAATTGCTGGGCAGCTCACCTCCAGCAAGAGCTGGGGATGGGAGGAATATAGGGTTACTCAAAGTGGTCACTTTTTTTCAGAAGGCCAATTGTAGGACTCTTAAGGTTCTTCAGAGATAGCTTTTCTCATCAAGATAAGGATCCAGAGATATTGGAAATAGGAGTTTAGAGGGACAAGTCCAAGAAAACTGGATTTGGAGTTAGAGAACCTGGGTTGAAAGCCCAGTTCTTCTAGTACCTGAGGAATTCCGATAAAGGCTATAACCTCTCTGGGCTTCAGTTTCTTCATCTGTGAAATGAGAGGGCAGGTCTAGATGAGTTCTGAGGTCCTTCCAGACCTAAACCTATGATCCTATGAACTCTCCTTACATGGCTCCCTAAGTGCATTGCAAAACTGCCAGTGCCTTCAGATCAGTAAGAAGGATATCAGGCATGCTGGAAACATATTATCGTGTTCCATTAGGGTGCCTGATTGACTCCTTTTAAAAAAACAAAACAAAGCTCACTTTGATTTATTTAGCAAACAAAAAAGAGGATTGTTAATAACTGCCTTCAAGAGGAATTGGAACGCAGGAGCAATAACTCCTAGACTCCTGTTAGAGCTTCAGGAAATCAAGAAAATATCATTAACAGGTTTTGTGCATTGAAAATAGCTTCTTTCTCTGAATTAGGCTGTAATGACACTAACCAGCTGCCTCTTTTCCCTTTCTTCCAAACCATTCAAGGGCACACTTCCAAGGGGAAGGGGCAGAGGCATCAATCCTACCTGTGTGGGGAAGTTTCAAATAATAAAAGATTAAAATGGAGAGGTTCCCCTCTGCCCCCCAAATGAGAGTTCATTCTTCCCCTAGGAATCTGTTATAATTCTTAGCAACTAAGAAAGGATCATGGATTGGGGTGGTGTTTTGTATGGCATTTAAAGAAGAAGGTGGGTTAGGGTATTAGTGTTAATAACGCTGGTTAGAGAGTCAGAGGACATGTGTTCAAATCCTACCTCTTTGCTTCCTACCTATGCCTCAGTTTCTTTCTCTAGGCAATTAAGGGACTGGACAAGGCAAGGGTAATTAACCTTTTCTGTGTCAAAGACTCTTTTGGCAATTTGGTGAAGCCTCTGGAACCCTTCTCAGAGTGTTGTTTCAAAATAAAACAAAATACAGAACATTGAAAAGGAAACCAATCGGAACCAGAATAGTTAGCATTTAAATATCACTTTCAGTTTTGCAAAGTGCTTTAGAAATATTATCTTATGTGGTCCTCACAACAACCTTAAAAGGGAGTTGTTATTATTAACCCCATTTTACAGATTAGGAAACTGAGGCAAACAGAGGTTGTGGCTTGCTCAGGGTCACACACCTAGTCAGTGTCTGAGGCAGGATTTAAATTCAGGTCTTCCTTACTCCAAGTCCAATGATCTATCCACAGTGCTACCTACCTGCCAATTATATTGAGACCAATTATATAGAAATACAGTTATCAAAATATTGAAAGAAAAACAAGCTTCTGGACCCCATGGGTCATTAGATGATATCTGGGGTATTATGAAAGTAATTGTACAATTGGGAAGCAGCAAAGATGAATAAATATACTTCACAGACGCGCCCCAGATTCATTTAGTCATTTTGATTGAGACTCCTTTACCAGCTAGGTGCCACAGTGGACAGAGCACTGGGCCTGCAGAAAGGAAGACCCAAGTTCAAATCTAGCCTCAGACACTTACTAACTGTGGGACCTTGGGCAAGTAACTGGGCTTCTCATAGCCTCAGTTTTCTCTTCTGTAAAATGGGAATAATAGAACCTACCTCCCAGTGTTGTGAGAATAAAATGACCTAATGTGTGAAAAGTGTTTTGTAAACCTTAAAATGCTGCACAAAAGTATTATTATTATTTATTATTGTTATTGCTATAAATTATTATTATTGTTTTACCAGAGAGATGATAATAAGTGTGGGCAGCTAGGGGGCACACTGGATAGAGTGCCAGACCTAGATTCAGGAACATTCATCAGACACTTACTAGCTATGTGACCCTGGACAGGTCACTTAACTCAGTTTCCTCATAGGTAAAATGAATTGAAGAAGGAAATGGGAAACCACATCAATGCCTTTGCCAAGAAAACCCCAAATGGAGTTATGGACTGAAAAATTGACATGAAAAAAATTCATGCATGAAAAATGACTAAATAACAACTTCAATAACAAATAATAAGAGTAAAATGTATTGATTTAATGATTTTTAGCTGCTACTTAACAGTTACATGACTATGGACAAGGCATTTCTCTTTTCTGGATCCCAGTTTCCTTTTTTGTAAAATGAAGGGATTGGTATAGATGATCTCTGTGATCCCCAGAGGCTCTAAATCCTATAATCCAGTCAATAAATGACGTTGTAGGATTGCATTGTTATCCAGTCAATAACTAACATTGTAGGATACTATTCAGTTTAACAGTGCTTCATACATATCATCTTATTTGACCCTCATAACTCTGAGGTAGGCACTACAGATATTATTCCCATTTTACAAATGAGGAAACTGAGGTTAGGGGAGGTGTAGTTACTTGAGGCAAACAGTCACTTAACCCTATTTGCCTCAATTTCCTCACCTGTAAAATGAACTGGAGAAGGAAATGGCAAAACAGTGCAGGATCTTTGCCAAGAAAATCCCAAATGGGTCATGAAGAGTTGGACGTGACTGAAAAAATGTCTGAACAAAAATCTAATCTTTGGAGAAAGTGAAGAAAACCTTCAAAACATTTAGGAGGGGAACTCTTGGAGCAAACTTATGGGAGGACATGGATGAGAATTGCATAGGCTGGACAGACATGGATGGATTGGGATCAGAGCAGTGTCTGGTATACTGTAGGAGTAAAGGGACTCTTTGTCGGTCAGTTGCTTGATTGATTGAGCATTGGAAGGAACATCCAAATGGATGAGATTGCAGATTCAAATGAGTATCTGAGAGTATGAATATTCAAATAGGAAAAGAATCATGGTGATTGGATAGAGAACCAGGCTCTGAGTCAGGAAGGCTTAGGTTCAAATCTTGTCTCTCATGCAAACTGGTTATGGCAAAACCCTTAACTTTTCAAGGTCCCCAGGCAGCTCTCTAAGATTATAAATTGCAAATCTGCTGTAGATTTGCATTGTCAGAGATAATTTCCTCATCTGGAGTTCCTTTATACCAATGAAATTATATCTCTTGACACACACATATACATGCATACACACATATATATATATACACATAGACATATATGTATATATATGCATGTGCATTCACCAATGTAAATGGTAGATATGAACCCAAATCTTCCTGATTCTAAAACCAGCTCTCTAAACACTTTACCATAATACATATGATACACATACATAAGCACACACACGCACACTGAGTGAAAATCTAGCAGGAAAAATGGAAATGAGAAGTCTATATAATCCACCAACTTGATAATCAATGTCCAAATAACAGAGTTATTTGTGTATTGAATATAATGTAGCTTTTAAAAAAATGCTGGCTAATATTTATAGGAAACACCAGAAATGACAAATTAATGAATTTTTTCTGTTTACATTTTAGTTGTAAAATTGCTTGCTTATTTATATGGATGTTCATTTTTGTCCTAGCAGTGAGCTTCCTTTATTCTTTCTCTACTTAGTAAGTCCTATGTAGTTGCCTAAGGGCACCTTGAGGTTAAACGACTTGTCTAGGTCATACAACTAGTCAAAATAAGAGGTAATATTTGAATCCAGCTCTTCCTGGTTCTAAGACTTTTACTCTATAAACACTGAGTTAATATTTTTTATTTTAATGCTTATATTTTGATTGGAAGTATTAGAACGTGGGTTCTAGGGGCACTCATCTTCCTGAGTTCAAATGTGACCTCAGGCACTTACTAGCTGTGTAATCCTGGGCAAGTCACTTAACCCAGTTTGCCTCAGTTTCCTCATCTGTAAAATGAGCTGGAGAAGAAATGACAGACCATGCAAGTATCTTTGCCAAGAAAACCCCAAATGGGGTCATGAAGAGTTGGGCATGACTGAAAATGACTGAACAGATTAGAATATGAAGGTTGTTGACAAAGTTGGATCCCTTATGTAAAGTATACTATCTATTTAAGTCATACACTTGCGAAATTCCAACAGTTAAATTTTTTAATGGTCACCTATAATCCATGCACAAATTCCTAGATAAGCAAAGCAAAAACTTCTTTTGATCTTGATCCTACAATAGTTGAGGTTTTCCCTAGCTTCTTTGTCTTGGCTTACATTTTTTTTCCTGTCATTGAAATGTCCTTTCCATGCCTCTCCTGTATGTCCTTTTTGACACTTTTACTGATCCTCTGAGGCCTAACTCAAATGTCATCTTGTCCATGAAGTCTTCTCTGATTCCTCAGATGAAAAGAATTTTTCTCCCATCTGTTCTCACAGCACTTTAAAAAAACCTCTTTTATGTAATTATCCCATTTTAAAATGTACCATTTATAACCCCTGCCCCAACTCACTTTGGAGTGTCATGGACTTGGGTTACAATTGAAGAAATTATTAATGGTTATTTTTCTTTTAGGTATACTTTCCTACCCAGTTGGAAAATTGGATTACAAATGCTAAAGTTAACTTAAATCTAGATATTTAATTGCCATTCATGCTAACGGATCCAGTTGAGGGATAATATTGAAATAGTAAAACATTTAATTGAGCCAGAATTGAATAGTAAAGCAACAAAAAATAATCCCAGCTAAATTTTTAAGCAAGCAAAATTCCATTCCTTGTGTATTTTGGAACTTAAGCTCTGGCTAAATCACACTGCTCAAATAAAGTGGACATAGGCAAAGTCTGAGCAGTTGCATTGTACTTCTGGGCAGGTCAGAAGTTGGTCTGACCTAAGCGAAAGGCCAAGTCTGTGTCTTGCTTGTCAATAGGCTGCCAGTGACCTGTATCTTTAGTTTAGCTCCTGGCTTTGCTTTTCTCAGACACTATTGATAGCTCCTGCTCATAGATGCAATTTATCAGTTCTTCCACAGCCTAGATATCTTATCTTCATGCTCTATGTTGAATTCATTTACAAAAAAAAAAATGACTAATGCACCTTGTTTATTCTTAGGTATCTTCCCACAAGATATCTCATGGTTATAAAAGTAACAGTGACCATCATTTTCTATATCTCATCATTCTCCTCTCCCAATTTATCTGACACAGTCAGACTTTGCCACAGGCCTATATGCCTTATGGGATTTGGATGTTTTGTTCTCTTAATGAATGTTCATACTATAGACCTGGTGTCCTGGGAAATGCAGTCCTTTCTTATCCACCCTAGCCCTGCTAGTTATATCCTACTTCAAGCATTCTGAAAATCATGTCCTTTCCCATCTCACTCATACCTGTCAAATGCTCTTTATTTGTCTCTATGTCTTCTTGCTCCTAAGAGATCATAAGCTCTTGGGGATCAGGGACTGTGTCTCATTATCTTTGTATTTCCCTCCACACTCAGCACATTAAATAGGCACTCAACAGTTAGTGAATGAATGAATTGAAATATAAGCAGAAGGATAATTCATGGTTGCCTATTTGTACTTCTCCCTCCTCAGGACTTAATTCTCTTTGGATATTTGATCTGAGCTGTTTCACATGTTTAAACACACACACATTTGTATTCAGCCTCCTGACACTTAGCATTCATGAGACGTGGGCAAATCACCAAAACCCTCTGAGACATAATTTCTTCATTTGTAAAGCAGCCCCTCCTCACGGGGTTGTTGAGAGGATCAAATGAATAATGTGAATGTAGAAGGTGTGATCCGTGGAACCACTGATTTACTGGACTGTGCTCCCGGAACTACAGAGGGAACTTTTGTTTGATTTCTAATAACTGGGGGCTTGTATTGAAGATTATTGATGACTTAAAGTCAAAGGAGGGATGGACTGACTCTTGTCTAGGAACCTGTCCCCTGTGAAATATAAAGGTGGAGTTGACTCTACCTCTCTTCTGAAACTCTTTTCTAGCTTTCAGCAGGACCTGTACCTTGCCTGAAATACCAGATCTGGGGGCAGCAAGGTGGCACAGTGAATAAAGCACCAGCCCTGGAGTCAGGAGGACCTGAATTCAAATCCAGACTCAGATACTTGACAGTTAGCTAGCTGTGTGACCTTGGACAAGTAACTTAACCCCAACTGCCTTGCCTTCCCCCTCCAAAAAAATACCAGATCTGGGTCCCTTGATCACCCCTGCTACATGTGTAAAGGGCTCAGCAAACCTTAAAAGTGCAACATAAATGCCAGCTGTTATAATTCATCATCATCACCATCACCATCACCTCAGATGGTGGCTGTGAGGAAACCATTTTGTTAACTTAAAAGTCCAATAGGAATGTGATAATAAAATACAAAAGAAAGATCCCTGCAAAAACTTCAATCTTTTGAGAAATCCAATCTTGCTAGGAAGAGAGGTGTACTGTTCTTCCGTGGCTGTCACTGGGCTCTGACTTCTTTTCTTGCCATCTCCATAAGATGAGAGATTTTTCTTGTTCCACCTCTGCAGTCCAACAGTGTGAACTTGGCTTTTTTGGTAACTGCTTGGAATCAAGGGGCTACCTTTGTTAGCCCAGACTGATACATATACACCCATTGTGGATTTATAGATCAACCAGAACTTCCTTTTTAAGGCTCCAGTTTCTTTCCCTGCTACTATAAGGATGATGCTCCATATAAACCAGGTCCCAGGAAAGTCTGTAAGAACATGCTTAGGTGAACATTCTGTGCATAATCAGTCCTCCAAGAGCAAAGGGGGCTTAGACTTTCCAGTCCCTCATCATGCCTAAAGTGCTTTCTTTTCCTAGTAGCCTGAGATGCAGGATTCTGTCATAGTGCTGACACTTAATAGAGCTGGTAGTCTTTTCCTGAACACTGCCTTTATCTTGACTTTTGACCTATAAGGGTTTTTTCATGATTGATCTGTAATACATGGATGGAGTAGAAGACCTCTTATATAATATAATTTCACAAGTGCTAAGAAGGCTCTAATATACCCCTTCCCAAAATATTTTTCTATCTACTACTAATGCCTGAATTAATAAAAATAATAATGATAAAAATAAGTTCCTCTAATAAAATGCAAACTTCTGGAAGGTAGGGCTCATTTTGTTATGTGTCCATTTGTTGGAAATGTAACGGTTAGGAAGAGAGTGTAAGGGCCTTGGGTACTTGAAGGGTGAGGGGAAGTGTTACTGCATGTGTGTGAGAAAGCAAAGATCTGGGAAATTGAGTGACAAGGACATCTTTGCTTACAACAGGCCCTGGCAATAGCAATCATTTCTTCATCAACAATGATGAAGACAAACGAATGACTCCATTAATCATTCCAGGATCTAATCTTCCCCAGTGTTTACTCAGGGTTCTTTCATTTTGGATATGTGAATGCTGAAGTTAAGTGACTAACCCAAAGTCATTTAGGCCATTACTCAAGAGAATCAGTGACAAAATTAATGAAGATGATGAAGGATTGACCACAGGGTACTTAGAGAGAAGCTGGTGGGCACATTCCATTCACAAATGAAAAATAGTTTATAGCCTTTATCTCCAAATAGGCAACAAGTAGAACAAAAGATAATACAACTTCACAAATTTAAATTGTTGCCATATATTCAGCCTAAATGAGTAAAAAATATGAATTTGAAGATATTTTAAAAGGAAATTGCATCATATATTTTTACTTTATTTTTTGCTCTTTTAAAATTCGATTTTATTTTCAGTTCCAGATTATCTTTCTCCCCTTAACCACCTATTGAGAAAACAAGAAAAACAAAGCTTGTTACACATATGCATAGTTCTACAAAACAAATTCCCACATTAGCATGCCTGGAAAAAAAAGAAATAGAAAGGAAGAAAAAAAAGAGAAAAATAAAGGATGGAAGAAAGAAAAAAAAGAAGAAACAAGGAAAGAAAGAGAGGAAGAAAAGAAAATATGCTTTAATCTGTAGTCTGAGTCCATCAGCTTTCTATCCGTACATATTTCATCATGAGTCCTTTGGAATCATGGTTGGTCATTGTGTTGATCAGAGTTTCTAAGTCTTTCTGAGTTGATTATCTTTATAATGCTGCTGTTATTGTATACATTGTTCTTCTGGTTCTGCTCGCTTCACTTTGCTTCAGTTCATATAAGTTTTCCAGGTTTTTCTGAAACATGTTCCTTCATCATTTCTTTTAGCAGAATAGGATTCCATCACATTTATATAACATAACTTGTTTAGCTATTCTACAGTTGATGGACATCCCTTCAGTTTCTAATATTTTGCTACCGCAAAAAGAACTGAAATAACTATTTTTGTATATATGAGTCCTTTTCTTCTTTTTTTGATATCTTTGGGTAAACCTAGTAAAGGTATTAATAGGTCAAAGGGTATGTATGCACATTTTAATAGCTTTGGGGACATGATTCCAAATTGCTTTGCAGAATGGTTAGACCAGTTCACAGTTCCGCAAATAGTATATTAAAGTACCTGTTTTCCACAGCCCCTCCAGCATTTGTTAGTTTCCTTTTCTGTCAACTTTGTCCATCTTACAGGTATAAAGTACTGCCTCAGAGTTGTTTAATTCTCATTTCCCTAATTATTAATGATTTTCATTGATTTCATTGGCAGTCCACTTCACTTTCATTTTTCATTTTCATTGTGAATTTCCTTTTTTATTTTTAATACTGGCAATTTTGATTTTCTTTCTTTTAAAAAAATCAAATTAAGTAATGTTTAGTTACAAAGTCTCAGACACAGCTGAAAGAGCTGGACAACAACAATGAAATCCATTTTATTAGTTTAAAAACAACTCCTAGTTTTATTCATTAGTTCAATGATTTTTTTAATTTTAAATTTTATTAATTTCTTTTTTGATTTCCAGGATTTCTATTCTGGTGTTTAAGTGGAGGTTTTAAATCTGTTAGTTTTTTTAGTTGCATGTCATATTCATTTGCCTACTCTTTCTTTTACTAATGGAAGTATATCTATCTATCTATCTATCTATCTATATATATATATATAAATGTGTGTGTGTATAAAATTTCCTTGTAAGTATTGCTTTGACTTCACCCCACAAATTTTTGTATGTTTTCTTATTGTTGTTTTTATCTTTGATTTAAGTTATTGTCTCCAAGACTTATTTTTTGTCCTACCCATTCTTTAGGATTAAATTATTTAGTTTTGAATTAATTTTTAATCTTTGCTTCAAAGGTCTATTTTTGAACGTAATTTTTATTATGTTATTGTCAGTAAAAGATCCATTTAATATTTTTGTTTTTTTTGCATTTGTTTGTGAGGTTTTTATTCTCTAATATTTGTTCAATGTTTTTGTTTTTTGTTTTTGGAGGTGGAAAGGCAAGACAACTGGGGTTAAGGGACTTGCCCAAGCTCACACAGCTAGTTAAGTGTTAAGTGTCTGAGGATGGATTTGAACTCAGGTCCTCCTGACTCCAGGGCCAGTGGTCTATTCACTGCGCCACCTACTTGCCCCTCAACTGTATTTCTTGTAAACAATGTACTATTGGATCCAGATTTCCAATCCATTCTGGTATACTCTTATGTTTCTTTTTTTTTTTTTTGGAAGGGGGGAAGTTTCATCCCATTCATATTCACTGTTATAATTGATAATTGTGGATTTCTCTCTTCTGTTCTTTTGTATTTTCTTTTCTTTTTCCCTGTGCCCTCTTTGAATATGTTTTACTTTTGACTACTGCCTCCCTTAAAGTACTCTCCTTATCTCCTCCTTTCCCTTAACCTCTTTCTGCCCCCTCCCGTGCCCCCCCCATTTTCCTGTAGTTTAAGATGTATTTCTATACTAAATTGGGTATATGTATGTTCTTCCTGCCTTTAACTAGTTCAGATGTGAGTAAGGTCCAAATGTCACCCACTTCCCCACCACTGGCCCCTCCATTGTAAACTCTTCCTTGTTCATTCCGTTTATAGGAAATACATGTCTCTAGTATTCTTCTTCTTCCCTACTTTATGCCACAGAGCATTCCTCTTCCATAACCTTCCATTCTTCTTTTGACATCATCGAAGCATAACAGAATCACACCCTGGCCCTATGCCTCATTAGACTCCAAGATCCTTAGTGATGATAAGTTCTGAGGGGTCACATGTATCATCTCCCCACATAAGAATATAAACTGTTTAACTTTGTTCAATCCCTGTGTTTAATCCCTTAGGTTTAATCCCCTTTTGTAATTCTCTTTACTTCTGTGTTTGTATGTCAGATTTTTCTACTCAACTCTGGCATTTTCATCAGGAATACTTGTAAGTCCTCTTTTCTTAAAGTTCCAATTTTTCCCCTCTAGGATTATATTCAGTTTTGTTGGGTATATTATTTTTGTTTGTATGTCTAGATTCTTTGCCATCTGGAATATTATATTCCAAGTTGTCTGCTCCTTAATAGTAGTAGATGCTAAATTACTTGTGATACTGACTATGGCTCCCCAGTATTTTAATTATTTTTTTCTGACTGCTTGAAGTATTTTTATCTTGACCCAGGAGCGCTGAGTTTTTGCTATAATATTTCTGGGAGTTTTCACTTTGGGGTTTCTTTCAGGAAGTGATTGTTTGATTCTTTAAATTTCTATTTTGTCTTCTGGTTGTAAGGTATCTGGAAAGTTTTTTTGTGTGTGATTTCTTAAAATGTTATTATTATTATTTTCTTTTTGGAGGGCAATTGGGGTTAAGTAACTTGCCCAAGGTCACACGGCTAGTTTGTGTGTGTGTGTGTGTGTGTGTGTGTATGTTAAGTGTCTGAGGCCACATCCCAACTCAGGTCCTCCTGATGCCAGGGCCGGCGCTCTACTCACTACGCCACCTAGCTGCCCCCTTAAAATATTATTTTTAGGCTCTTTTTTTTTTTTGTTCATGGTTTTCAGGTAGTCCAATGGTTCTTAAATTATTCCTCATCAATATGTTTTCCAGGTTAATTGTTTCCTCATGATATACTTGTATTTTTTCAGGCTTTTGATTTCTTTATATTATTTCTTTATGCTTCATGGAGTTATTAGCTTCCACTTGACAAATTCTAGCTTTCAAGGTTTTATTTCTTCAATAAGGTTTTTGAACCTCTTTTTCCAAACTGCTAATTCTATTTTCATATCTTTTTTTAATGGTTCTCCCTTGGTTTTCAAACTGATTTTTTGAGCCCCCCCATTTAAACTCTTACTTTAACACTTCTAGGAATTCTTGTTGTTGTATCCAAAATGTATTTTTCTTTGAAGATTTGCTTGTAGATGTTTTTCCATAATTTTCTTCTTCTGTATTTGTTTCTTGAGTTTCCCTGTCACCATATTTGCTCTTTATGGTTGGGTTCTTTTTTTTTGCTTGATCATTTTTCCAACCTGCTTCTTGGCTTTGGACTTTATGTTAGTTCTGGACTCTGCTCACTTCTTGGGAGGGATGTTTGGCTTAAACTTCTAGAAGTACTTTAATATCCTTTGGCTGCTTTCACAGCTCAGTCTGGGAGGCCTGCAAGCTTTCAGTGTTCCTAAAGTGGTATGATCCAAAGAGAAATTTCTTCTGGTCTGAACTCTGCAAATTCCTAAACTGGGTTTGGGTCTCTTGGTTTGCATGTGGTTGAGAGTTTCAGTCTCAATCACATTATTACAGTGTAGAAACCCTGTAAAATGATGTCTTCTCTTATGTACATTAAACATACCCTTCTCCTCTTCAATCTTCTTTTCACTGTTCCATAATTGGTTCAGCAAAGCCTTTGTTTATGGAAGGAAACTTCATCCAAACCCTTACTAAATTGTTTATCACATATTCTGAATTAATTGGACCTTAGTGAATGATGTTTTACTGAGCTACAATAGTAGTTACCTAGTACTACTCATACTGTTATAAGGAGATAATACTTGAGATGTATAAACTAGATAACCTACTAACTGTTCATTACTGTCAGTTTCTGTAGTCTTATTCTGCAAATTAGCTTGATTTCTTAAAAAGACTGTTTTCATCATGCCACCCTCCTCCTTAAAGGACTTTAGTGATTCTTCAGTGCCAATAGGCTAACGTCCACATTCCTTAGCTTTTTATTCTGGATGCTCCACAATCAGAGCCCACCTTACCTAACCAAATTTATCTCTTGATTCTTCTTTTCCAGCCAGGAAAATCTAGTTTAGTTCTACCTCTTCATCCTTAAGTTTTCCTTCATCTTCTCTTTTTGTTGACTCAGATTTCACTAATGATTCAAAGCTCAGTTTAAATCTGGCCTCTTTTATGAAACCATCCCTAATCAACTCAGTGCACTAGAATCTGAATTTCTTTGAACTTCTGACACACTTATTTATTATTTATAAGTTGCCCCCTAATTTGGCAAACATTATGCTGTTTTTTGTTACATGTCTTTTTGTATATGTCTTGTCTCTATAACTAGACTGTCACCTCCTAAAGGACAGAGGCCATTTCTTATGCTCATATAACTTCTGTGTCAGAGGCTCTGGTATGACATAAAGGACCCAAATACACTCTTAAGAAATTTCTCAGGGTTGGCTAGGTGGTGCAGTGAATAGAACACCAGCCCTGGAGTCAGGAGGACCTGATTTCAAATCCAGCCTCAGACACTTAATACTTACTAGCTGTGTGACCTTGGGCAAGTCACTTAACCCCAATTGCCCTATCTTCCCTCCTCCAAAAAAAAAAGGAAATTTCTCACCTCTTTTACTTAATGGACACACCCAGAAAAAGTAAGATAATTACATGACATCATCCAGTATATTGTTGTTAATTCATATCACAAGTATACATTGAAGAAAATTCAAAGGTCAGTTTTGTATATAGGTCGATGGAAAACAAATAGAACTTATAAGAGAGTTCATGGAAGACAATAATATACCTGTAGTATGGTGAGTGACCCTTTCTCAGGGACTTGTATTGTCTAAGAGTGCTTCTAAAGCTTTTTGTTGTCATAACCACTTAAAACTGTTAAAAATTATTGAAGATCTTTTTAAAAAATATGAGTTATATCTGTTGCCATTTACTATATTAGAAATTAAAACTCATAAAAGTATTAATTTATTTCAAAACAATGATAAAACCACTACATGTTAACATAACAGCTTTTTTAAATGAAAAATCAGTTTTGCAAAATAAAAAAGAATAGTGAGGAGTTAACACTTTTTTGGGGCATTTTTGCACATGTAAATTGCAAATTCTTTTTGTCAGTGCTATTGTCAACCCAGTTGTTCCAGGATAAACAATGAGATTCAAAAAAGTGACTAAATGCTACTTGTGTTTGTTGCCAGGAATTTGGATAAATGATTTTTAATGGTTAGTTGGTGCTAATACTGGGCAAATACAAACAAAACAGCAAGTCCAGGCATGTCTGTAAATCCTTCTATTTGTAAGACAAAAGCACAATTCTGTCTTCCCCCTTACTGCTAAATCTTTCATTCACAGGTCATGGAGCCTTTGGAAAACTCTACTGTACACTCATGAGACCAAACAAAGCTATTGATGTCGTAGTGCTATTATGAAAATAGCTTTGACCTTGAAGATACCCTGAAAGAGTTTTAGGAGACCCCCATTCCCTCACCAGGGGACGTTGGACTGCGCTTTGAGAACACTACAGAGTGCTCCCAGCAGGTTATTTTAACATTTTTTGTAGATGGCTTCTGTAGTTTCTCATAGTTCCAGCAGGGGGTGTCAGGGTGCCTTTGTTCCCTCTATAATTCTCTGCACAATTCTCATGTAGTAGGCACTTAGTAAATGTTTTGTTGATTGATTGATCTCTCAACCCAAAGAGTTCTCATGCATGGATCTAGATACTTAACAAAGTACCCAGCTGTTTTTTTTTTTTTTGCTACATTCATTTTTGTTTCTCTAAAATCCCAGGGAATCTTTCTGAAAGAAATGGGGTTGGTTTATTCAAATTCAAATAGGTAGGCTATCAATTCAAATTTGTAGGCTTTTTCCCTACCAGTTCTAGGGTGGATGGTTGTGGCAATGAACAGGAAAGCCATTATGTGTGCCACAAGAGGGGAGGAAAAAAAAAGTTCCTTCTCCATGTCTTTGTGCTGTAATAATGCAACACTGTTTAATACATGACCACAAAATATATTAAAGATCTTTAATTTCAAAGTTCTATTTGGGAACTCACCTCCATCAAAGCAAATTGTAACCTATACATTAATTGGGAACTCTTAGAGAGCTGCTTTTGATTGTTCATCAATCTTTCTTCCTTTGATCCAGTCAGAGGATATGCATAGCCCTTCTGCTCACCAATGCCAACCCCTCTACTTCTGCCCCTTAGCTCAGCCTTTCCCATCTCTCCCAGCAGCTTCCCCTTCAATCACCACCTTTTTCTCTCCAATTTCATATTCTTATCCAGTTTTCTGCTTCCTTCAAACACATGCATATCTCTTCTATTCTTAAAAAAAAAACAAGTCTTTTGCTTGACCCTAACACCTTCTCAAGCTATCATCTTATACCTCTTCTCCTGTTCAGGGCCAAACTTACAAAAGACCAAATTCTCAAAAAAAGCTGTCTCTATTTACTTCCACTTTCTCTCCTCCCATTGGAGTCAAGTTGCTGTCCCCACCACCATTCAACTGAAACTGCCTTTTTTCAAGGTCATGAATGAGCTCTTTATTGTTAAATCCAATGGCTTTTTCTCTGTTCTTATCCTTCTGATCTTCCTGCAGTGTCTGACCCCTTTGATACCTTCTTCCTCATAATCTCTTCTCCCTAGTGTTTTGTGATGCTGCTCTGTTACTGCTGTCTTCCTCCATGTATTTACTATTTCTTCTCAGTCCCCTTTTTAGGATCATCATTCACATCCTTCCCTCTATGTATGAATGTACCCTAGACCTTCTAGTCCCTATCTACTTTTCCTTTTTTTTGCAGGGCAATTGGGGTTAAGTGACTTGCCCAAGGTCACCCAGCTAGGTTTTGTGTTAATTGTCTGAGGTTGGATTTGAACTCAGGTCCTCCTGACTCCAGGTCCAACCCTACTTTTCCCTTTGCAACCTGCCTTTTGGAACTTATCTCTTACAGATTCAACTGCCATTTCTATACAGAGGACTCCAAAGTCTATATATCCAGGCATTATCTTTTTCTTAAGCTCCTGTCCCATATCTCCAAATGCCTCCTGGATAACTCTAGCTGGATATTCCATGGGCAGTTAAAACAATACACATATGGCACACATGTATGAGACTAAGCTCATTGTCTTACCTTCTATATTCACCCACCTTCTAAGTTCCCTATTTCTAGTGAGGAATAGTAAATAAATTCTAGTCAATAAAATTTGCAACCTAGGAGACATTCTCAGCTTTCCATCCTTACTTATTCCTCTCCTGCTCCCCCAATATCTAATCAGGTGCTAAGTCTTTTCCATTTTACCTCCTCAGCATCTTGGACATCTGTCCCATTCTTTTTATTCACGTTACAGGCTGCCATCACCTGTCATTTGTACTACTGTTGTTGTTATTCAGTCCTGTCCTGACCCCATTTAGGGTTCTCTTGGCAAAGATACTAAATCGGTTTGCCATTTCCTTCTCCAGCTAATTTTATAGATAAGGGAACTGAGGCAAACAGGAGCAAACAGGGAAAAGTGACTTGCCCAGGGCCACATAGCTAGTGTCCGAAGCCTGATTTGAACTTACAAAGATGAGTCTTCTTAACTCTAGGCCTGGGATTCTGCCAACTGCACCACCTAGCTGCCCCCTCTGCACTGCTGAAATAGTCTTCTAATTGGGCTCCTTGTTTCCAGTTTCTCTCCTTTCTAATCCAACTTCTATACAGTTTCCAAACTTACATTCTTTTTTTTTTTTTGCAATCGGGGTCAAGTAACTTGCTCAAGGTTACACGGCCAGGTGTTTCTGGGTGGGGGCTAAGTGTCTGGGTCCAGATTCGATCCCCAGGTTATCCCGAGACTGGAGCCGGTGCTCTTATTCGCTGTGCTACCTGGCCGCCCCCAAACTTACATTCTTAAAATACAGATGTGATAAAAGCAGCATCTGTTTTATGTAGGCTGTGTTGACTTCTCTATGAAGATTCTGGCTGGTGAACTTGGAGATAATAAGTGGGTGATGATATAGGGCAATTCTTGCTGACCTATGATGAAAATTGGTTACTATGTAGGAAGTGTATCATTTTTGCTGTAGCCCTGAGGTTCCTGGTACTGCTCCTGCTTATGGTCACCTTTTTATATTGAGAGGCTTACTGTATGCTGAAAAGACCTATCATCATCCACCACATAGGACGGATCATTTAGAACTGGGATTGAGTCCTTCTGGGACTTTCCCAGATTCAGTAACTTCTCTAGGGAACTATTACATTGTTTTTTCCCCTGTGGTTTTTTTTTCTATTTTAGTTTCTTGCTTTCCTTAGTGCTCCATATATCTGGCTTCTTAATTATGGAGGTTAAGTCAATCAGCCAGTAAAGTCATTTAAGTTGTGGAAAGTCCTTTAGGAGACTTACCACCTTACAGACCTTACCACCAAGGGGTGGAGTATGATAGGATCACTGTACTAACCTCTTCCCTCATGCAAGATAGGCTACTTTTTCATTAAAAGGTTCCAAGATCCTTATGGAGCTTTGATTAGCTCAAGGGACTGAAGGCCCAGGATGTTGACATTACGTCTTGGCTTCTGGAGAATAAAACTGCCATGAGGAGCACCAGGAGCTCTGTGATACTTGGCTGGTAGATCACAATGGATCTACCATCGTGGGGTAGATCTCAAGGGATCTACCATCGTGGGGTAGATCACAAGGGATCTACCATAGTGGGGTAGATCACAAGAGATCTACCATTGTGGATTACAACTCAGGCAAGGAAGCTTCCCTCAGCTGAATCAATGTGGGGTATCCTCAATGCCTATTTTTGTTGAGTATCTTCTTCTTGCTGTAGCTAAGTAAATCTCTTTTTGTTAATTGCTGAACGACATACAAGATTCTCATTCTGTTTCAATATCAAGCCTAAATCAACAAGGAACTGCCCTTAGTCAGGCCCAGACCAGAACAGATGGTTTAGTGACACTCAACAGATGTATATACAATATAATCAAAGCATTATCACAGAATAGCTATAGGCAAATACAAGATATTTATGGAAACCAATTCAATTAATTCCATAAACATTTCTTAAGCACCCACCATATATTTCGCTCTGTTAGCCTTTGGTAAGTAGGAAAGGGGGTACAAAGACAAATATGGAAAATAGTCTCAGCCCTTAAGAAGCTTATAATTTTCTAGGAAAGGAGATGGTGAGAAAGTGAGAAACAGCATATACATAGTGAAGTAAATACAAAATGATAGGAGGAGGAAGAGAAGACTAAGAATTGGGGGGATGAGGTGGTCAGGGAAGGCACAGACACAGGAGGTGGCACATAAGCAGAACCTGAAATGAGGCTAAGGGTTCTAAGAAGCAGAAATGAGAAAGGAGTGCAGTTTAGATGTGAGCAACAGCATTTTAAGGCAAAACTGCAGGCGATGAAATGTATAATTCCAGCAACAGCTAGTAAACAAGTCTGGCTTGATAGAAGTCAATCAGTAAGCGTTTCTTAAGCATTTACCATGTGCCATGCATGGTGCTAAGCACTGAGGATACAGAGAGATACAAAAATATGGTTTCTGTGCTCAAGGAGCTCCCATTCTTTTTTTTTTTTTTTTGCCTTTTGGAGAGCAATTGGAGTTAAGTAACTTGCCCAAGGTTACATGGCTAGTTTTTTTTGTGTGTGTGAGTGTTAAGTGTCTGAGCCTGGAACTGAACTCGAACTCGGGTCCTCCTGACTCTGGGGCTTGGGCCAGAGCTTTTACTCATTTTGCCACCTAGCTGCCCTAAGGAGCTCCCATTCTAATGGGAAAGATAACATGCAAAAAACCATACATACAAAATTTGTACAGTCTCAATTGGAAATAATCTTTGAGAGAAAGCACTAGCAGTGGAGGGGTAGGGCAGGGAGTTGGTGCTGAAGAAAGCCAGGAGGCCAAGGTGAGGGAGGGAGAGCATTCCAGGCAAGGCAGACAGATAGTGGAAAAGCACAGTGGGGCACTGGAGAGTCCTGTGGAAGGAATAGCAAGGATAGTATAGCTGAATCATAAAATGAATAGGCAGGTTGTGAAGAACTTCAAATGCTGAATAAAGGATTTTCTTTTACCTTTGAGTCGAAGCTAATAGGGTGCCACCGGAGCTTACTGAATAGGGGGATGAATGTGATACTTTAGGAAAATAACTTTAACAATTGAGGGGAAGATGGATGGGAGTAGGGAGAGATTTGAAGCAGGAAGAACAACTAGAAAGCTACTGCAAAAGTCCAAGCATAAAGTGAGCCACCAAGATGGCGGCTATGTGGGTGGAGAGAAGGGGAGATATGAGATAACAGAAAGATAGAAACAACAAGACTTGGAAATAAATTGGATATGTAGAGGATGACCCCAAGGTCAGGAGTCTTGTTGGTGACCTGACAGGGTGGAAATGCCCAACACAGTAATAAGAAAGTTGGGAAGAGGGAAGGGTTGGGGGAGGGGAGGAAGATAATGAATCCTCTTTTGTAAGTGCTGAGTTTGAGATGCCTACAAAACATCCAGCTTGAGATGTCCCAGAGACTGTTGGTGATACAATATTAGAACTCAGGTGAGAGATTAGGGAAGGAAAATCATATACATAAAGATGATAACTGAAACCATTGGAACTCAGAAGCTCACCAAGCAAGATAATATAGACTTGTAGGAATTCTTACCCTTTTTTTGTGTGATGGCAGTCTGATGAAACCTATGGATCCCTTCTAAGGATAATATTTATATAAAGTGCAGAAAACAAAATACATAGGATGACAAAAGAAACCAATTATATTGAAATATAGTTGTCAAAATATATTTTAAAAAACAAATTTACAGAACCCAGGTTACGAACCCCTGGATTAAAGGGAAAAGAGAAGTGAGCCCAGAAAAGACCCTTGGGAGCATATAGCAGATAGAGATCCTTCAAAGGAAACTGAGGACTAGTCAAATAGGTAACAGAAGACCAAGGAGAAAGCAGTGTCATGAAAAATTAGGTGATGGAGTATCCAGTAGAAAAAGGTAGTCAGTGGTGTCAAAGGATGGAGAGATATCAAGGAAATCAAGGAAAATACATTGAGAAAAGGTCAGCAGCCAAACTGCAGAGGTTTAGAAGAGAATTGAGAGGAGAGGAAGTAGGGGCATGATTGTAGGCTGCATTCTTAAGGCAAGTTTAGCCACAAAAGGGAAGAGAGATTGAGGATGATTGATAAAGCGGATAGTTGAAGCAAGTGAGGGTTTTCTTTAAAGATAATGGAGACCTAGGCATGTTTGCAGGCAGCTGAGAAGCAGCCAGTAGACAGAGAGAGACAGACGATAAAGTGAGAAACTGGGAATGATAGAGTGGGAAATCTATGGAGAAGATGGGATAGAAAGGGATCATTTGTACATACTGAGGGGTTTGCTATGGCAAGGGCCTCTTCCTGTGAGATAGGTATAATCTTTGAAGGGAAGTAATTTGAAGTAAACCTGCAAGGAGAGATGGGAGACAGATTTTGGAATTAGTCAGTCAAGCATTTATTAAGTAGCTACTATATGTCAGGCTCTGGAAGGCCATTATCGGCTGAGAAGTTTGAATTTTATACTAAAGACAATAGGGAGCCATTGAAACTTATTGAGAAAGGGAGTGACATGGTCAGATCTGTCGCTTGGGAATATGTGTTTGGCAGCTGTGTGTGGAGGACAGACTTATACAACCAGCTTTTCCATATCCCATCTCCATTCCTTTGCATAGTTTCAGATGTTCATCTCTGCCTCTTGCAACCCCTAGTTCCTTTTACCCTTCCCCTTATGAGACTGTGACCTCCTTGAGACCAGTCTTTTACTTCTCTTTCCTTATCCCAGTGCCGGGCACATAGTTACATAGCAGGATCTTAACAAACGCTAGTTGACTGAGTAAGGGTCAGCTCACATCCCACCCTTTTCAGTACATCTCTGAATTCCCTGAGTTGTTAGTGTGTCTATTTCTTTTTGCTTCTCTATGGACACATTCCCTTCACCAGCAGAATGTAAGCTTTGAGGGCAGAGACCGTTTCACTTTTGTATCCTCAGTTCTGAGTATAATACTTAGCACATAGGAGGGCCCTTCATAAATACTTGTTGATGGGTCGAGTAGTAATAATGATGATGATAACCACACTAGACACAGTTCTCTGGCTTTCACGTCTGTTACAAGGTTTCTATAAACCTTCACAGTGAAAACCCCCTGAACTCATACCCACTAATATGAACCTGGAGAGAACTTTCTCTTTTCTAGAATACTTGTTGCCTAGATGGTTGATTAGTTGGTGTGTTGCCAAAACAGCAAGATGACTGATGAAAATTCCAACTTATTTGTAACAACGGGACTGGCCTGTATATATGAGGAATCATGAGCAGACACATGCGCACACACACACACACACACACATAAGCTTTTAGTATATTTTACGGATGCAATGATCAGCATTTGCACCCCTAGATAACTAGGGTAAGCTTTTCAGTCCCAAGACATGAAAGTCATCTGCCTTCTGGCTCCCATTTCATTGCTAAATGTCATGCACTGGGTTGGCAAATGCTGACAGCTCTAATTTGTTGTGCAAATCATTGACCCTAAACCCTTATCGATCAGATAGCCTGGGGTGTTCATATCAAGTTAAAACACATGAGAGAAATGTGAACATAATCATCATAGTGAGATTTAAAGCTCCCTCTCTTTCAACTGTATAACATAATCAGGTTTAATTTTCTTCCTTTTGACATTAAAATGGCTATTGAGCTATTTGTAAAATAATTTCCTTCTTCAGTTCTAGCCAGTAGGTTACTTTTGCTCACTTAATTTATTTGCATTTAATGCAATTAATGTTCATTTAAATGTCTGATTTAGAAAAGACCAACTATATGACCCTTGGCAAGTCACTTAACCTCTCTAAATCTCAGTTTCTCCATCTGTGAAATGGGAAGAATAATAATAACAGCAATTTATCTCACAGGGTTTCTGTGAGGATTAAATGAGATGATCATATTTTTTTTTGGCCTTTTTGGAGGGCAATTGGGGTTAAGTGACTTGCCCAAGGTCACGTGGCTACTTTTTGTGTTAAGTGTCTGAGGCCGGATTTGAACTCAGGTCCTCCTGACTCCAGGGCTGGTGCTCTATTCACTGTGCCACCTAGCCACCCCTATTATTATAATCTTAGGGTGTAAAAAAACACCTCCTATATCCTATTCACTTCCCTTGAATTTGACAAATCATTTTATTTTATTTTTTCCAAAATTTTAGTTTAGATTCAAACACCAAAACACAAATAGAGAATAGAAAAAAGAAAAAAAAACGTATCATAAACTTAAATATTGAAACTTAAATCCAATGTTTGAAAGAAAGAAAAGCATGTTGTGTGCATAGTAGAACGTAAGAGAGTATTCAAAATATGTAAAAATAATAAATTTTCATTTCAAGAAAGCCTATATGATAAATAATACTCATGTTGAGAATTGCCCATCTTTGCTTCCTTGTGAGTTTTCTTTTGTTCTCTGCTGTTCACTTTTTTACTTTGTTCTTCGCCCCCCACCCCAAAGAAGGCCACAATAAAGTTTAGATTTGTTTCTCTAGCTATAAATATATACATACCCTCCCTCAATCATTTATCATATACATACCCCCTGACAATTATTTTAAATGAAACTGTGAATATTATGTATAGCTTATTTTTCAGAAGTATGTATTAAATTAATATGGTAGTTCGAACACTGCCCTGCTTGTCTAGGTCCTCTTCTGAATTTCGTTCTCTTCTCATCTTAAAAATGTTCCTCTGACAGGCTTTTCCTTCTCTTCTTTCCTCCCTCCCTCCCTTCCTTCTTTCTTCCCTCCATTCCTTTTTTCCATTTCTTCCTTCCCTCCCTCCCTCCATTCCTTTGTTCTGTTTCTTCCTTCCCTCCCTCCCTTCCTCTCTTCCTTCTTCCCTCCCTCCATTCCTTTGTTCCATTTCCTTCCCTCCCTCCCTTCCTTCTTCCCTCCCTCCATTCCTTTGTTCCATTTCTTCC
>NW_027185754.1:18095287-18175253 GCF_028583685.1 Petaurus breviceps papuanus | reverse complement strand
CCTCCATTCCTTTGTTCCATTTCTTCCTTCCCTCCCTCCCTTCCTTCCTTCTTGTGTTCAGCCATTTGACAATGGCAAGGACTTCAGTGGTGAGAACTTTCTTTTCTGGATATGCAGTAGCTATATGCTTGGTAGAGAGAGCTAACAGGCTGCATCTCCACAAGGGTTGCTTTTCTGGATAATGTTTATGGAGGAGGATGGGAAGTAGGACTGATGACTGGGGGGGGGGTATGTTGTTCTTCTTGGACTTACCTGAAGATAGCAACTGGTTGGTAGTTGGTGTTATTGGTACCAGGGGTACAACCAAACTTTGACAAGGAGTCAGGATGGAGAGAGAGGAGAAGGGCCAGACCAGTGACACCTGCCTTTCCTAACCAGCCAGTCACCTGCTTTACATGTTTGCAAACAGTTGAGTTTTCACTGCTTTGAAATCTGAGCCTGCTTGTGCCCAGCTTGATTTGAGCTAGCAAGCCTCCCCTTTAATACTGTCAGGGGAGCTCAGGCCAGAGGCTGAGAGTCATCTCCTCAGTAGCTGCATGATCTCTTGGCTGTTGGCACTGGTGCCCATCTGTTGTGGTGTCAATGGAGGAGGCACTCTGCCAGGGTAGAGATGGACAGCCAGCATCATGCTACATCTGCTGTCTCCTTAGCTTCTAGAGTGTGCCAGGGTCATATCACTCCCACAGGCCTGTGGTAACTGAGAACCAAGCTTCTTATGAGGATACCTCAAACCAGTGCTCACTCATGTCTTCCTCTCTTATTCTTGTGTGTCAGCAGGTGGGGGGAGTCACCCTCTTCTCTGAAGAGAAGGCTCTTGGGACTCTATAAATAGCCACTGGTGCAGAAAAGCCCAATTACTGGGAGAACAGCCATAGTGTCTGTCTCAGTCAGTTCTCTGCAGCTGAACACACACTACCTCTTTAGGAAAGAAGACAGGACTCAAGTTGTGGGTTCAATTTGTCTGACTATGTGAAAGAGAATTCTCCTCCACTCATTACCTTCCTTTCACCTGGCTAAAATTATGGCATATCTTTGTGAATTGGAGGGTGAAGCAAGGAGAATTACTTTGGGTTTTTTTCCCTCATGTGGAGAGGCCCATGAAATTCCCTCTTACTTAGGCCTAGCTGCGGCTAAACCCTTGGGAGGAGGAAACTGAGGCTTATTGTTTCTATTATTGAGTCCCTAGTTAAAAGGAGCAATTTGGCTCAATCCACAAACAGCTTGACCACATTTGGTGGTGGAAGTGGCAAGGAATAATTAAACTTAGTAAAAACTTTTGGGGGGAGTTGTTATGACAAACTCTCTTAAAGCCCCCTCTAATGCCTCATTGTGGCATGGAGGTGAAGTGACTCTGGGATTTGCCAGCATAATGCAGACTCAGACATGGTATACCAAGCTGGAGAGGCTTCGTGAATGGGCCAGCTGGAGAATGTCCTCTGAGAACCAGTGTAGCCAAATTCAGGGAGGCTTCTCACTAGAAGCCAATAGGTGGTTTCCAGGTAAGGATTGTTTTTTTCCATAGCCACCCATGGAGTAGTCTAATAAGTCATAAGTTTGAATAAAAGAAGGGAATACATAATAGAACTTAGATTTAGAGCTGAAAGAGGCCTTCAAACATATTGAATCCACTTTCTCATCTTAGATATGAGGAAACTGAGGCCTGGAGGCTGTGACTTTCCCAAGATCGCATAGGTAAGATGTCACTGAACCAGAATTTTGGTCCAAATCACCCACATTGCTTTACCTGGTGAAATTATAACCATTTGGAAGGATATTATGTCAAATCAGTGGTTTGTCATTTTTGTCAGTTGTGAGCAGAGGAAGTCAGAAATTCCCAGTTCCCCCCTCCACTTCCGGCTGTCCATTTGGATTATGATTCCAGAGAATACACTTATCAAAGCATCCCTGTGCTCTGCCAGTAAATAAATGTGTAAGGGAAACATATTCATGGCCCTTTAAGGAAGTTGTTATGTATGGATTTAGAATTATAGAAATCACTAAATGTTCGAAGTGGGAGAGAATATAGGGAAGTTACTTAGTTTAGCCCCCTCATTTTGCATTGAGGGAAATTGAGTCCCAGAGAGGGCAAATAATTTCCCTGCCCTCCCCAAGGTCTCAAAGCTAGACTAGATCTCTAACTTGTGATATCTAAGGGGCAAGTCCAAGGACAGGGCAGTGGGCAGGGGAGGAAAATCAGATAATGGGAAGTTTGTGAGAATAATATGTGAGGGAAAGATTATCCCTAGGCTGGATGGGCAAAATTTCTTGTAAGAGAGGGCACATTACCTAATTTAGTGATCCACTAGACCCCTTGACTGAAGCTGCCAAGGGGGTAGGAGAGGATACAGTTTGAAATGAACCTATTAGAAAAATAGAGTAATTCCAGATGAAGTATGACTGGCCCTGGGTTAGAGGTTGTTGCTGTGGCTTTTTTAATGAAATGATTATCTCTGGTAGAGTTAAGCTGATGAACTCTTAAGTGAAAAAAACCCCACCAACTTTAAGTGTTCATGACATAGTTGTGAGGCCTGCCAGAATCTTGTCAGCATGGTGACAGGGAGTCCAGGAGCCAATAGCCCTGACTGACAAGATCTCCATATTACAGCAATCACATGTTCAAAGTAACTAACACATGGATGCAAGTGCAAGTCATAAATCACTGTTTTAATTTTCTTTTGCAATTTGCCCAGCTAGGTACTTCTGAGTTGTTTCACAAAGACTTTCTCAGTTTCATTACTTTGGTACTTAGAGATGTGTGGGATGGAAACCCTATCCAAAATTTAATAAAAAAACTCAGAGGATTCTCTAGGTAAAAACAGAAAGGATTTATTCAATTCTTGCAAGAAAGGGAGTGTCACTTTCACCAGGACGAACCACTGGAGGGAGGCTAGCTACAGAAAGCAAAAACGTGGTGAATGCAAGCAACCCATCCCACTGACCTTACCCTCATTGGTTGAGAGCTCGGCCTTACAATCTAGCTTGGGAATCCACCCAGATACACGGAGCAAGGAAATAATCTTCAAACTGATGTAAACTGATGAAAGCATTTGATACCTTATTTGGTAGTGGGTGAAAGCAGGGGAGGGGTAAGTTTGCTGCAGCTGGACCCTAACTTGAGTTTGGAGCACTGTATCCATTTTAGAGTACAGTCTGAGGAGTTTTCATGTCCCTCACATAGAGAGATCCGGGCTCTTATCTAGGTGGGTACTTCCTTCACTGGGGCAGGTCAAAACTCATGCATGCCTTCCCATCCCCTGGGATTCTTGGTCATGCTCTTTCATATATACTCTACAGAGGACCTATCCAATATGAGTAGAGCCTTCTTTCAGATCAAAACTCCCCAAATTTCAGAGTTGGTAGGCAATTCATTGTCCTAACTAACCTTCCACTTACCTGCCCACAAACCAGTCATTCTTTGTAAGTTACTTTTTTTTGCTGTTGAGGTCACTGCCATCCTTCCAGGCTCATGAAATCAAAGACATCCTTGTCCTTACCCTCCATATCCAATGTTACCAAATATTGTCAGTTCTACAGTATATTTCATGCCCATTCCCTTTTCTCCACTCATATAGCCACCAACCCGTTTCAGGCCCTTTTCACAAGACTACTGCAATAGCCTCCTAATTGAACTCCTGGTTTCCCATTTCTCCTCTCTCCAATTCATTCTCTAAATCTTTCTAAAAGCTAAAAAAAAATCTTTCTAAAGCACTGGTCTGACCATTTTACTCTTTTTCCCAAGAATCTTCAATAGCTCCCAGTTGTTTCTAGAGTAAAGTGCAAACTTCTCACCTTTGCATTGAAAGTTCTTCGCCATTTGTCCCTAAGCTACCTTTCCAGGCTTGTCGAACACTATTCCCCTGTGTTCCAGTCATTCTAGCTTCCTTGCTGTTCCCCAAATGCAACATTATAACTCTCACTTCTGTGTCTTAGTACAAACTGTACTCAGTGCTTGGAATGCAACCCTTTCTCACCTTTGTCTCTTAAAATCTCTGGCTCCCTTCAAAGTTCAGCTAATATTTCACTTTCTTCAGATAACCCCTCCTGGTCCCTGTAGTGGTCAGTGTCTTTTCCTTTTAAAATAATAGTTTATAAAGGTCAGCTAGGTGGTGCAGTGAATAGAGCACTGGCCCTGGAGTCAGGAGAACCTGAGTCAAATGTGGCCTCAGACACTCGACACACTTAATAGCTGTGTGACCTTAGGCAAGTCACTTATTGCCTTGCCTTCCCTCTCAAAAAAAAATAATAGTTTATATACTTAGCTGTTTGCATGTTGCACCCTATCCCCACCCCCAGCCCTGGACCCCAGTAGGATATAAGTTCCTCGAGGGCTGGGAATGTTTTTATTTTATTTTGTAGCTACAGTGCCTAGTACAGTGCCTTGCACATAGCAGGTACATAATACTTACTGTATTGGATTTACTAAACTTTTACAGTTTAAAAACACTTTTTCATAACTATCATGTAAAATAGATAGTGTTATTCCCATGTAAGTAAGGTGAATTTTAGTGCAATTAAGGTGGATTTTAGTGTGTGTAAAGTGGCTTTTTGTTATTATTCCTTAGAATTCAGTTTCCCAGGATCCATAGCCATAACAATCTCTTGTTCCCAGGTGTTAGATATGAGTTCCCATAACTATGGTTCAAAACATCTCCACTATGCTTGGTATCTTTATATATCCTTGCAACAATATGAATATTTGTGCTTCAAGTCATAAATGTGTAGTGCGTGTGTGCTGTGCTGAGCTGACGTGATAATGCTAAAACTTAATGTAACCTTATGAAGTCACCTCTTGGTAATATGCCCTCTTTGTCTGTTACCCCTATAAAACAAGTGGTCATGGCCAGTGAATGGGGAACCTTAGGGTTGAATGCACAAATGCTGTGTGTGCCTCAGCTTTGAGGCTTGAGGGGACTTAGGGGATGTGCTAGTTGTGCCTGTCTCGAGTGACCCCATCGAGACACAGGGGTAGCTGTTCCCCCCGCCCCTTCTCACCGGCCCCTATGAGAAGGATGATTAAGGAATGCTGTAGGAGCTTGTGCTCCCATTATCAGCAATCCTCTTCTGAGAAACTAGACTAGAATAAAGTCAGATTATTAACCCCTTCTTAGCGTCTTTCCTGTCTGACCAGATGCCATCCTGTGTGCTGTGTTTATTTGTTTTACATCCCATTTTACAGATTAGGAGATTGTGCCTCAGTGATGTTAAAGTACTTGCTTAGAGTCATGACTAAGTGACAGAATGTGGACTCAAACCCAGACTCTTCTGATCTCAAGTTCAATATCCTTCTCCCCCTCCCACATTTATACAAATGCTGACTAGCCAAGCTCTAAAGGCACATATCCGTGTGTGCTTGCCAAACATTTGGTGACAGTGGACCAGGAGGCTTGTGATAATTTTCTGAACTTAAGATCTTAAAAACCTAGTTACTTTCTTCACCTCCACTAAAAGTATATGAACCATAATAAAAGTCACGGTGTATGCACTGTTTGTAGTGAATGTAAAGCAGCAGCATCCTATCTGAGGCATGCTTATCCGGGATTTAAAATTTGTGTTTAGGAAATCCTTTAATCAACTTGAATTTTTTTGGATCCTACTTCTTTTCTAGGGAGAAGGTGATGCCAGGGCCTCATCTTTCTTCACTTTGAGCAAATCAATTTTCTATACAATCCTAAGATTACCATTGACTCTTGGGGCCATCTTCCTTGACCTCTCATCTTTAGAGAAGACAACAGTTCCAATGTACTCACTCTCTATAGAGCATTCCTGAAGCCTATGTTTAGCTCTCCTTTTCTTCTCCTATTCCCATACAGAATGTGTATAAGCTACAAAAACTCATCTCTTTTCAATTTTCTTTGTTCTCTGGGCAAGGACAGGTAAGACAAAAAGCTTTCTCCTTGGCATTTTAGGGACAGCAGAAGAAATTAAAATTCTGGGAGATGACTTTCGGGGAAAAGCACTTCATTCTTTCTACTTTTATTCTCTTCCCTCCCTGTCTTACACTGAGCACAGTGTGGTGCTAATGGACTGATGCTTCAATGAGAGGAGACTACTATCTATTCTAAGTGCCTACCATGCTTTCTCTAATGGTACCAAGAACGTTACTCTAATGGATGTGTTCATTGCAAGGCATATCTCTGCCCAGCATAGATGCATCTGAATTTAAACCCATTATTCTAATTTTGTACCTGTTGGAGAGTCCTCTCCTTTCCCTTTCTGTCTCCATTAACCCAGCTGACCTGTTTGTATGTATGTGTGTGTGCTTGCGTGCTTCCTATCAACCCCCCCCCCCAAAAAAAACCCCTGAAGTCTTCAGTAGAAGTAGGTAGGATATTTTGAATAATAGCTCACATTTTCTATAGTATTTTTCAAAATGCTTTCTTCCCAAAGACCACAGAGGCAGGCAGTACAGACATTACTTGCATTTCTGCTGATGAGGAAACTGAGGCTGAGATAAAGTGACTGTACTCCAAAATCACATAGCTAATAAGTGGTAGACTTAAATCTGCCATTTTTATTCCAAGTCTAGACTCTTTTCACTGGGCCATGCTATCTTCCTATGCATGATAAATTTTTCTTCTCTGACTATATCCTGTCTCATAACACTTCCAGGTGGGTCCTATCAAAGGAAGTTAGTTCTTACATCCTGTCTCGCGATATTAACCCTAGTTGATCATTAGCTGGGGATGGTGATGATTCTCAAGAAAGTTATTATTCCTTGACAAATCAGGGTGTCATCAAACTACAGACTATTTAGGGAATCCTATTGAGGATAGGAAAAAAAAGAAAAAAGAGTATATTACAGCTAGAAATATTTAGGTTAGATATTTAAAAAGAACTTTTTAACATTAATGATTTTAAAATATTTAGAAGAGATTACTCTAGAAATCTCCTTTCTTGGAGATACTTAGGATGCCTTTTACCAAATTCATAATAATTCCTTTTCCTTTTTCTCTGCCCTACTTCCATTTATGGAGAGGAAAGGGAAGATAAAAAGAAGGCTAATACCATATGTAAATAAAAACTCTGGTTAAATGACCATGGGATATGAGGCAGAGAATTTGGATTTCTGAGCCCTGCTTTTGGCTGGATTATGTCTCTGCTGCACAACTAAAGCCTTTTTTTTGAAAGAGCCTCAGAAAAAGCTGCTCAAAAGCTAAGGATCTATTTTCTGGTTTGACTTAGTATAACTGCATTATTGCTTATTTTCTTGTGTTTACGGTCTGAGGATTGATGTGTATGTAATCCTTCTATGGCTTAAAGTGCCAGGGTTTACTTTGGTGGATTTTCTTACTCTTTTGGTTTTTACCCCTCTGCCAGAGAACCTGTCTATGCTGAAGTCTATTCCCTACTTGTAGAAAGACATTTCACAATGTTACAGAATAAAATTGAATTAAAAGAAGTGTCACATAAGTTAGGAATTTTTGATGGACAAATCATTAAATCCAGGGATGAATGCAGGTCCTCAAGAATCCCGCCTTAGTTCCAAGTATGAGAATGGGAAAGCCCAAGATTCTTGGGAATAGCATACGATTAACCCTGCTACAGCCTCCCCCGAACCCCCTTCAGCTACTGTCCAAGGGAGTGACCTTCATGGAGATGGGGCCTGGGAACCTTCTCTGCAGGTGCTGCACCTCTTACCTCCTCAGGAGCCACAGCTACTGAAGACCCAGAAAAGAAAGTTCTCAACACCAATGTTAAATGTTCAGCATCAGAAATGCACAGTTTTCTTAGAAATGACTTTTAAAAAGATACATTATCATCTTTTTGGTTACTGCCTCCGAACTGCTGGGCCTTTCCATCTAACTTGCAGCAAAAACCTCCTGTTAGAAATGTGAGCTCTGTGGTTTTTCCCTTTTGTTCCGATTCTTCTTTCACAACATGACTAATGTGGAAATATGTTTAATATGATTATCATGTATAGCCTATATCAGATTGCATGCCATTTTAGGAAAGGGGGAGGGAAGGAAATTAGGACTCAAAATCTTATAAAAGTGAGCGCTGAAAACTAAAAATAAATAGATTGAAAAAAATGTGAACTCCTTGAGATCAGGGACTGTTTTGCCTCTCTATTTGTATCAACAATGATTCGCTTATAGTAAACATTAAAAATTGTTTTTCATTCATTAGGTGGAAGTCCAAAGCTCACAAATCCTTCTTAGGTAATTTTCTTTTGCCAGACTGCCATCTTCCTGAAACAATATGGATGTCAAAAAAACCTCTTTCATTTTTTTTCTCTTTTAGTTGTCACCTCTTCCTGATTTTATCCTTCTTTATTGTTGACTTTCCTTTTCTTCTCCTTATTCTAGCACCACCCAAGGGAAAGAAGTTGGGCACAGAGAAGACTGGTAAGATAGAAGAGATATTTAGGGCACATCAGTAATTGGGGAAAGGGTGGAATAAGGAAAGGGAAAAGGAGTGGTACTCTTTTAGCAACATTTAAAATGACTATATTGAATGGCAGTTGACCATTTTCTTCCTATGATAGCCCACCTCAGGGGTTTTTACCCTTCTGTTATATGTCATGGACACCTTTCCCAGTCTAATGACACAAATGGTTCCCTTCGTAGAATAATGTTTTTGAACACATAAAAAAATACACAGGATTACAAAGGAAATGAATTATGTTGAAATAGTTATAAAATATTTTTAAAAGGTTCACAGACCCCCAGGTTAAGAAATTCTGTTTTAGATATAAAAATGGGATGGATCTTTCAGCCAATTGGATTTTTGGAATTAGTAAATTTTGTCTGGAAGTCATTATTTGGATAGAAATGAAATGAAAACCCCTGCACCAAATTAATTCTTTGCAGGGCAGAATTTATCCTTCATGAACACTGCTGTCTTTAAGGATTTGTCTCTTTAGAGTGCCCCATTGGAGATGACCTTAGCTGAGCTGCTTGGTGAGGAAGAGGTGAGAAAGGGTTTAAGTAACTGTCCTGATACAACCTAGTTTTATACTGAGTTTATAGAATAGGAAAGGAAAATATGTTTCTTTGTACTTGTACTGTAAACTTCAGATTCATAAAAGATGGCAGTAATAACCACAGCCTAGCTTCAGGAATAATCTATGATGGGTGGGTAGAAAACAGAATACTACCTTCCCAACCATGTGCTTCCCAGGGGCCCTTTCTGAAGATAGACAACAAGGAAGGGAAGTGGTAGATGTTTTCTTTCTATTTCCAAGATGACACCGAGGAGGCACAATAGTTGATTAACCTTTAAATTTAGGGAAGACATTTTAAACTTATTTGATATTTTTGGTTTTTCCATCACCGTTATTTCTGGCAGTCAGTTAACAAGCATTTATTAAGCACCTAGTATGTACCAGACACTGTACTAAGTGATGATAAGAATACAAAAAAAAAAACCAAATCCTGTTCTTAAGTAGGTTACAGTCTAATTAGGGGAAGGGAGGCAGGGAAGGAGCATATCCTTTCCTTCTTTCCTATCCAGGAAGCCACTATTTGTGATAAAGAATAGAAAAGAGAATGAAAAGTTCATGAAAAGCAACCAGGCATGAACTGAGTTTGACAATATAGTCAATGTACCACATTCGTAGTCTCCCACCTCTGAGAGACTGAATTGTATTTTCTCTTCTCTCTTTTTTTTTTTTTGATGGGGGGGGGAGAGGAATAAGGTTGGTCATTATGATTACACAGGGTTCAGTTTCATTTCTGAGGGTTTTTACTCTTCATTTACATTTTGTCATCATATATAGTTTTCCTGGTTCTGCTTAATTCACTTTGCATCAGTTCATGTAAGTTTTGCCATGTTTCTCTAAAGTCTTCATATTATTGTGTGAGTGTGCTTTTTACGGCACAGTATTTTTTTTAAACTGCATTCATATATCACAATACATTTAACATTCTCTAAATCAATAGTTGGCCTTTAAATTAAAGAGCCATCTTACTTTGCTGTAATGATAAATGCCAAGACAAAAAAAGTGATTCATAACTAAATATTAATTAATAGCAATGGTAAACATTCTCAGTCCATAAATAACTTCTGAAGAAGCAAGACACATTGAAAACATACACTCTCCACCCTGATAATTATGCCATACCAGATGTCACTGTTATTTCACTTTCTCAACTAGTAAGAAGTCAAGTTTGTTGAAGGTGTGATTTCTTCAGACCTGAGGGAATTAAACATTCCTTTCTGGTCTGTGACTATGTGACAACTAGTAGATTGATTTTTTAAAATGTGAAAGAAGCAATGATACCAACTGTTTAGGTTTTTGGTATTATTTTCAGACTTCTTAGTGATAAAAAAAGTTTTTAGACTATTTCCATATTATGAGATGATTTTCTGCCCTGGCTATCTGTAAGCAGTAATGGCAAATAGTAGTAGAGTGACAGAGGGAATTACTTCATCCACTTACCTCACAGCTCTTGTCAGCCAATCAGGTAGGTTCTCATTACAATGTCAAATGGGAAGTGCCTATTTAGGCCGGAAGGTGAATATAATAGACTGAAAAAATGAGGTAGGGCATAGGTTTCCAAGCTTGTTGGCCTACTGTCCCCTTTAAAAAAAAATACTCAGCACACTCCTGCAAATCTACTTTCTTTAACCTTTTAGTGTTTTTAAAATTTGTATCATTTTAAAAAAATGATAGATTTTAAATTTAATAATGTATTGTAAATTTGTGGTTTTTCTCTTGTATTGAAATTTTGATGATGCAGTATTATATCATGTAACTGTATAGTATCATATTATAAATAAGTGATTACACATACATATTCTTGCTGATGCATTGCTGAAGTTCATGACAATGCGTGATATGCTTGATTGCTAACACTTGCTTGTTAAAACTTGTAAGTGGACTTGATTGGTTATTAACTTGCATTTTGTGTATTTGTTTAGAAAATAATGTAATTGCTATGACTTTTACTCTGTTACATAACAGATGGAACATATTTGAATGGTTTTTCAAAATTTTCTTCTCTTATGTTTTCACCATCACCTTATTTTTATTTAATGCACCCCAATTGCCCTGGATCATTCCAGTGCCCCCTAGGGGGTGGTATCACCAACTTTGGGAACCTATGAGCTAGAGGATATTGGAGCCTTCAGCTACATGTCCTGGAGCAGTTTTTGCCTTTGGGACTATCAAGAAAGTGATTCTAATGAGAAAGGAGGCACAGGGATATTAGGATAGAGAAGGGGAAGAAGGGAGAGCCAGATTCCTGTCCAGGGTGTGGACATAATTCTTGCTTATTAGTTAAAGAGTATACATGGCTGACAATACCTGGGAATGGCCCATCCTGGTGCACAGAAATCAGTGGTTTTGGTGTAAAATTCAACTGAAAAGTAATGTGCTGGCAACTGTAATGTTAATGGGATAATAAGATCTTCCCTGCCCATTAATAGGCCATGGAGCCCATCGGGGGGCGGCACTTGCCTAAGGAGGAGCTTGCTTTAGGGGGAGGCTTGCTTGTAGGAAAGCTGCCACACCTTTTGGTACTAAGCTGATTAGGACCTGAGTCAGAAGGGTTGTGATGCCTTCTGGCTCAGAGAAGTATACATATACTTAGAGTTGGTATTTTGCTTTGGGGGTTTGCTTATGAGAAGGACTGTTTGATTTCCTGGTCAAGACTGAGTGCCGTATGTTCAAAACTACCGAATGCTCAGATGTAAAGGCTCTCTCAGTCCAGGGATGTATGTAAAGTTTATAACAGTATTGCTTTGATTCAGGCAGTCAGAGCCCCTTGTCTGTTGGTCTTTATGCTAATTTCTCTGCTTGTATGTTCTCTGGCATTCAGGGTGCTGACTAGTGAATGTAATTAAAAGTAGGATTGTTAACCCCTTTTTTGAGCAGTCTTTCCTAGAAAAACAGATCAAAGAACCTGGGCTAGCAGGCCATCCTGGGTATGCTAGGGTGCTTGCTGTTACAACAGACTGAATTCAAATAGAGAATGTGATTGTGCCATCAGTCAGACACTGGCAATCAAAGAGAATGAATACTGTACATCTTTGGATAAGTTTCTTAGTTTTTATGAGCCTGTTTCTTCATTTGAATAATAGGGATAATGATATTTGTACTATCAACTCCCAGGGCTGTTGTGATTATCAAATGGGATAATGGATACAAAGTACCTTGCAAATCTTAAAGCACTATATAAATGTCAGCTCTGGTGATTAATTCTTAAATGCGTAGCTCATAGCATGCTACATACATGATATAGTTGTGGGAGAGAAACATCGGCCATTCCTCAAGTACTGGGGAACCTCTTCTTTATATATACATTGAAGATGCAGTGCTCCCAAGAGCATGGTTTTTGAATCTTTGTGAACTAGGACATGAATATGAAGTGACCCACTACTTACCTCCTAGCAGAAAGGAGAGAAAGAAGCCCTACAGTTTCATGTTGAGGTTGGAGAGACCGCCACAGAGGCCTGCAATCAGGAGCACAGTGACCTACCTTGAAGCACATGCACCTTTAGATGCTTACTCAAAGTTCAGGGGAAATGTATGTAATAACATGCTACTATTGCACCTGAGGCTGCATGACTAGCAGTAGCAGCCGTCATAGAGGTGATTTGGTCATCCTGGGAGGTGGAGGGGAAATTTCAGGAAAGAAAGGGAGGAGGGGGGGAAGGAGGAGAGAGGAGGGGAGAAGAGGGGGGAAGGAGAAGGAGGAGGAGAGCCCACAGGCAAAACATTGATCTTAAGAGGCCTCACCTGATCTTGACTGTGGGCTGCTGAGATCAAAATTGGGTCCAATTCAGACCAGAGTGATCTTGGGGAAAGAGCTTAAGTTGGGTCCACTATTTGTTAGACTACTGTTCAATCATTCCTCCCAGGAAGACAAGGTGGTTTTAGTTCTGAGTTCAGGGCAACTTTCAGGAGGAGAATGCGGCCTTGGTTTAGCTAAACCAAGTCCACTAAACTTTTGTTGTTATTCAGTCATTGTTTAGTCAAGCATGATTCTTTGTGAACCCCATTAAGGGTTTTTTTAAATAAAGATCCTTGAGTGGATTCCCATTTCCTTCTCCAGTGGATTAAGGCAAACAAGTCAAGTGATTTACCCAGGGTCACACAGCTAGTAAGTGTCTAAGGCTGGATTTGAGCTTGGGTCTCCCTGACTCCAGACTCAGAGTTCTGTCCCCTGAGTCATCTAGCTGCCTCCACTAAACTAAACTAAAGTCCACTGGGTTAGCACTGGGGAATTGGGATGGAATTGTGGACAGACTGTGCCCCCTGGGCCCCAAACAACTTACCTCACCAAGTTTTCCTGTGTTCTACCCATTTGACCTCATTAGGGCCTATCGTTGGAGCAATGATGTCAGGATTGAAGATATAGAGTATCCTGCTGTGCTGGACCAGTGAATCCAAAATGAAAATTATATTTCATGGTATTAGCTGGATAAGCTGATCTGAATTCAGGTTCAAATGAAGAGAATCAGGAAATAATTACACAAGAGAGTTACAGTTATTGAGTGAAATGAGACTCATTTCAGAGATACACATAATGAAGCAAAACTATTAATACTCTACTTCCTTTCCTTAATTATTCAATGACTTATGAGTACCTCATTTAATCCCAACATTGAACCTGAGTTAAGAGAGTGCCAACATTAGTCACCTCTGACAATTCCATATTTGTGAACTGCCACTTCTGAGAAGAGAGGGAAACTGTCTTCTGTCTTTGCTTTAGGACCAAGCTTGTTCTTAATCATTTTGCAGCATTCACTTTCAATTCTTTGGTGGTTGTTCTTTCTTTAGATTTTTCAGGGAAAGGAAGTGCAACAATAACAACAATGTGCTTTTATTGTGGGGAAAAAATGGTTTTAATGTTCCAACATCTGCCTTCTCATCCTTCCATGCCCCAAGGGAGGTGATGAGAACAACAAAATCCATCACAAACATGCATAGTCAATCAAAACAAATGTCCACACTGGCCATGTCCAAAACAATTGCCTCATTCTGCATCGTGCTGAACACTTAATTGAACCTCTAAAGGTCCATGCATTTCAAGGTCACTGTGCTTCTAATTGTAAGCCTCTGTGGCAGTCTCTTCAACCTCAACATGAAATTGGAGGGCTTCTTTCTCTCCTTTCCCCTCGGAGGTAAGTAAATGTTAACTGTATCAGAACCGGCCTTTAACCTGTTGGTGTCGAGCCATACAAAGCAGGCCAGAGGTAGGAGTGTCAGGACAAAAACAGAAGTTTAATTTCAAAATGAGGAGATGCTTGCAGAAGCAGAAGCCATTCTGAGGAGGAGGGCTTATCATGCTGGGGCAAAGGCAGGTCTTATATACAAAAACATGAGTGGGCTAGACCATGACATAATTATTCTTAGCCTTTCCCACAGCAGGCTCATGTGTGGACAATGCAGGGTTTCCTGGGTTCTGTGGGAAGTCTCCAGCTTGATTGTCTCACAGATACAAACAGAAACAGAGTTAGCATGGTGGGAACAGGAGTGTGGTACCTGGTTCAGTTCCCTTAACTGTTATAAGAAATAGGGATTATGGGGCGGCTAGGTGGTGCAGTGAATAGATCACCGGCCCTGGAGTCAGGAGGACCTGAGTTCAAATCAGGCCTCAGACACTTGACACAATTACTGTGTGGCTTTGGGCAAGTCACTTAACCCCAATTGCCCTCCAAAAAGCAAAAAAAAAAAAAAAGAAGAAGAAATAGGGATTATAAGCATGTTAGGAGGTGTGATAAATCATTCTCAGGTCTCTGGGAAATAGAAAAGACTCCAAATATAAATCCCTCAGTGAACATCTGGTGCTGGTCAAAGCAAAACACTTTGTCAGAGGGTGAAATCATCCAGAGTGCAAAGGATTGTTGTTATGCCAAACTCAGGGCAAAGCCTGCTTGCTGGGCCAATAGGTAGCTTTGCATTCATTTCCTTAGTTCACAAAGATTCAAAAACCATGTTTTTTGGAGCATTGCATCTTCAGTCTGTGTTTAAAGAAGAGGTGCCCTCTTTCTCTTCGCCATCTTCCTGATGCTTGCAGCCATGAAGGTCGAGCTGTGCAGCTTCAGTGGGTACAAGATCTACCTGGGTCATGGGAGGCGCTATGCCCGCACAGACGGTAAGGTTTTTCAGTTTTTGAATGCAAAATGAGAGTCTGCCTTCCTTTCAAAGAGGAACCCCCGGCAGATCAATTGGACTGTCCTGTATAGAAGAAAGCACAAGAACGCCCAGTCGGAAGAGATTCAAAAGAAAAGAAGTCTCAGGGCTGTTAAATTCCAAAGGGCCATCACTGGGGCTTCTCTTGCTGATATAATGGCCAAGAGGAACCAGAAACCTGAAGTTCGAAAGGCCCAATGAGAACAAGCCATCAGGGCTGCCAAGGAAGCAAAAAAAGGCTAAGCAAGCAACTAAGAAGACCGCTACATCTGCTGCTAAGGCTTCTACAAAGGCAGCACCTAAACAAAAAATTGTGAAGTCTGTGAAAGCTTCTGCACCCCGAGTTGGTGGAAAACGTTAATTGTATACTAAATTGGATTAAATAAAAGGAAATTTAAAGCAAAAAAAAAAAAGAGGTGCCCTGGAACTTTAGAAATGGCCCATGTTTCTTTACACTGTATTCTCTACTATGTTCTGCATCAAGACATGGATAGCGTATTTTATAATTAGTCCTCTGGAATATCTGGTTGGCCATTACACTGATGAGAGTTTAGGAAAATGTATTCTATTACATTTATATACTATAACTCACTCATCCATTCTCCAACTTACGGATATCCCCTCATTAAAGATTCCGTTTCCTTCCCATGAGTTAGTTGTTCTGTTGCTGAGTAAGTTGTTCTTTGCTAGAAGTTTATATGTTTTGCCTTCTGGAATATCATATTCCAAGTTCTTTTCTCCTTTACAGTGGTGGCTGCTAAATCTATGTGACCATTACTGTGGCTCCTCACATTTGAATTCTTTCCTTCAGACTGCCTGCAGTATTTTTTTCTTTGCCTTAGAAGCTCTTGATTTTGTCCATAATGTTCCTGGGAGTTTCCATTATGGGATTTCTTTCAGGCACTGAGTAACAGATTCTTTCTATTTCCTCTTTCCCCTCTGGTTCTAGGAGATCTGGGTAATGTTAAGATTTCTTGAAATAGGATGTGTAGGCTCTTTTTTTTTTTTTTTAAGCAATCGGGGTTAAGTAACTTGCTCAAGGTTACTCGGCCAGTTATTTCTGGGTGTGGTGCTAAGTATCTGAGCCCGGATTTGATCCCCAGGTCATCCTGATACTGGAGCCAGTCTTACTCACTGAGCCACCTGGCTGCCACTAGTCTCTTTTTTTGGTCATGGTATTCAGATAGTTCAATGATTCTTAAATTTTTTTCCTTGATCTGTGAACAGATTATGATATTTTTTGTAATGTAATATAATATACATTACATATGAATAATCACTTCCAGAATCTAGCCCAGTCTGTAGAGGAATAACCAGTGTAGAACACTGAAACCAAAGGGGAGCCTACAATTCCACCACTGTAAACCAGGAGAGCTTTCCAGTTGGCTAATTGAGGTGGAGTCTAGCAGCAGTCTATTCTTGTACAACCCCCAGACCTTGGACAGAAACTTGCAGAACTCAGAAGGAAGTGAATAAAAGGGAAGGGGTATGTGACAATTAGACTCTGCCTAGGAACACTGAAAGCTTGTCTGTCCCTGCCATCTCTAAGATCCTGAAATAATCCACCTCAGCACAAAATAATGTAATCATTTTTATCATTTCAAATATAACACATAACAAATACAAACAGATTACTTTGTTTTGCTTTGAGATATTTTATATTTTCTTCCACATTTTTAAAAAGCCTTTTGACTTTGTTTTAACATTTCTTGTCACTTTATGAAGTCATGTGCCATTCTTTAATTTAGTTTATTTGAATTTTCAGGGAGTTTGTTGCTTGGGCAAGGCTTTATACCACTTGTGCCAGACTTTTAATTCACTTTCTAATTCTTTCTTCCATAGCTCTCATTTCTCTCCTAATTTTTTCCTTGAGTGTTCTCATTCCATTTATAAAAATTTCACTTTTGGTTTTAAACTTCCTTTATATTTTCTAGAAATTCTAATTGAACTTGTGTCCAAGTTTTTCTCTGAGGCATTGATTGTAGATGTTTGGGAGTTATTTTTTTTCGCATTTGCATAGTGTCCTTTCCACCATAATAGCTCATTATGATAGGGTTATTTTTGTTTGTCCATTCTTCCAGCCTACTTCCTGACTTTGCTTTTTTTTTTTTCTTTCTATTTCACGGTGTTTACTTTTTAAAAACTATGTAATAAATACAACTTGTTTTCAAAGTTATTCTGCATTTCTGTGTTTCCCTCCAAGTTTTCTTTTGTTCTCTGTTGTGCGCTTTTAATTTTTTTTCTCTCTCCTTTCCCTGCCCCCAGAAAGCTACTATTAGGCACAAATATGTATATATATATATAAAACCAATACTATATATAACTCTGTTTATCAGTTCTTTCTCTGGAGATGGATAGCATCTTCCTTCATATGTTCTTTGTAGATGATTTGAGTATTTACTATATTCAAAATGACTTAGTCATTCAAAGATGTTTTTAGAATAATATTGCTGTTACTGTGTACAATGTCCTTTTGATTATGATTTTAACTTTTCATTATTTCATGCAAGTATTTCCATGTTTTTTCTAAAATCAATCAGCTCATCATTTCTTATAGCAAAGAAGAATTCCATCACAATCATATACTACAATTTGTTTAGCCATATCCCAATTGATGTACATCCCCTCAATTTCAAGGTTTTTTTTCCTTTCCCCCTAATAACTTTAAAACTGACTTAAAAGTGGTATTGTAGGGGCGGCCAGGTAGCACAGCAAGTAGGAGCACCAGCTCCAGTGTTGGGATGACCTGGATCAAATCTGGGCTCAGATACTCAGCACCACACCCAGAAATAACTGGCCGTGTAACCTTGAGCAAGTTACTTAACCCCGATTGCTTTAAAAAAAAAAAGTGGTATTGTGGGTCATAGGGTATACATAGTTTTATAAATCTTTGCTCTCCAAAATGGTTAAATCAGTTCACAGTTCCACCAGTAGTGAATTTGTGTCCCAGTTTTTCCACATCCCCTCCAACATTTTCCTTCCTGACTTTGGACTTGATGTTAGGCCTGACTTTTGTAACCCTCAGGCAGGAAAATCCAAGCTTGTTCTGTTGTTGTTTTCTTGGGGTATTGGGTATTGGATTATTTCAGGATTTTAGGGACAGGCAGGGACAGACAAGCTTTCAGTGTTTCCTGGCAAAATCTAATTGTCACATACCCCTTCCCTTTTATTCACTTCCCTCTGAGTTCTGCAAGTTTCTGTCCAAGGTTTGGGGGCTATGCAAGAATAGACTGCTGCTAGACTCCACCTCAATTAGCCAACTGGAAAGCTCTGCTGGTTTATAGTGGTGGGATTGTAGTCTACCCTTTGGTTTTGGTGTTCTACACTGGTTTTATTCCTCTACAGGTGTAATGCGAATGTAAATTTTAAAGATCTTCCCTGCCCCTAGGCTAAAATGCACCTGAAGCCTGGGGAGGGAGGCTTGTTTTTCAGTAGATACTTCTTGATTGGCCAGTGAGTCAATAAGGTTGTTACATTCTCTGAGCCAGGAGAAGGCTATATAAGCCCTGATGTGTAGCTTTGTTTTGGGACTCACTTTGAGAAGTGTTCTGTGATTTGATCTGAATTCTGGGAAGCCGTTGTTGAGAGTCCCCCGGCTTTGAAAAACCCAGATGTGGAAACCCAGATGTTGACTGGGTATGGATGTAATGGTTGGACAGTTTGGAAATCTGTCTACTTGATGTTTCTGTCTTGATAATTATGCCTGTATACTTTGAGGTTCAGGGTGCTGACCTTTTCTCCTGAACAAGGTAAACGATATATGTCTGACTGATTAAAGTAAGCTTGTTAATCCATTTTGAGTTGCTTTCCTTTAACAAAGCAGATCCAAGAACCTGTGGTAGCAGCAAACCCTGAGGACGCGCTTGGGGTGCTTGCTGTTACAACAGGCTGGGCTAGATTCTGGAAGTGAGATTGGGATTGGAGCTGGAGCCACCCCACTGCTGCTGCTGCCTTCTGAACTTCCTCCTTTCTCAGTACGTCACCCAGCGTCTCTTTATCTAGGAAAGGCAATGCCGCCATCTGAGACCTACAATTGAGTAGTGGGTGACAAAGTGGTCAGTTGGTTCCTGTAGTAGTGCCCAAGTGTGGACCTGGAGGTGCTTCTGCATGGGTCTGGAGCCTCCTTTTTGGCTGGTGCACAGCCTTTCCCTGGTGTTGAAGTGCTCCATGGACTGACTGTGTGCTTTTGCCCAGACCCTGACACCAGTGTCTGCAGACTTCTCTGTCTATATCCTTATGCCGACCTGGGCCAGACAACAAACTGCAGAAGACTATCTTTTTCTACATTATTCCTTCAGGATTTGGTTTGATGCATTTTGTGGATCTGTTTGGAAGAGTTGTAGATGGGTGCTCATTCTATTCTACCATCTTTGCTCTGCCTCCCCTGCTCCTGATCCCTCCCCCAGTTCTCTACATTAACATTTTTGTAGTCATTATTTAATATTATTTTGGGGGGGGGCTTTGCTTACTTTACTCTTATCATAAAGTATAACTTCATTCATGTCTTTCCATATTTCTCTGTATTCATCATGTTCATTGTCATTTATTAACAGAGGTATCAAACTTAAATAGAAGCGGATACTTGCAAGATGCATATTTACTTGGAAAACTACCAATCAGCACTATCTATTTGTATTCCATTTTTATTTATTTTGTTAAACATTTTTCCAATTATATATTAACTAGTTCTGGTCTCTCAGAGTTTTGTGTTCTGCATGTGGTCTATAGGCTGAGAGACTAGCACTTCTGATTGACATAGTAATATTCCATTAAATTTATATACTACGATTTGTTTAGTTATTTTCCAGTTGAAGAGTGTCTACTTTGTTTTCAATTCTTTACTACCACAAAAGGTGCCAGTATAAATATTTTGGTGTATATGGAAATCACACTGGATTTGGAAAAGAATGGCAAGAGTTGGTAGTTGGTTGTGGCTGGGGGAAGATGTTTGAATAACAAAGATCATTGACACAAAATCTAAGATACAACACTAAGAATAGGGTGGGAATTGGTGGGATGCTGGATGGCTGTGTGAGGGATAGTTTGCAGTGAAGTTTCCCCATTCTGAAAAATCAAATCTAGAGTGGCTTCAGCATCCACTAGGCCTAAGTTTAAAGGTCACCTGACCTTACAGGAATCTGGGACTGAGAGCAATGGAGACCCTCCCCAGGGCCACCTCAGCACAAGATATGCCAAATAAGGATAAAACCGCTTTCCTGGCCTTGCACTGGACACCCACATGTTTCCGGGTCCTTTGTCTCTAAGATAGGTTCCCATGTTTAGGTTCAGGTTGTGGGCCGGCCTCCCCACCAATGAGACTGAAGGTCAGTAGAGGTTTGGGTTTCTGCATTAGAAGTTTATATAACAATGGGCTTGCTTCTACCTGTTGCTCTTTCCCTGGCAGATGGCATTTGAGTGACTGGAAGGGGGGGGGAAGTGGGGGAGTCCTTTCTCATGAGAAAGAATAAAGACCTTTTCTAATCTCAGATTCAGACTCAACTCTTTCATCTCACATAGTTAGTTGGTAGCCAATTTCCTCCTTCCCTTCCTTCCTTCCTTTTATAATTTTAGTCATTCTAGTGATTATAAGGTGGTATTACAAGATTGTCGATTTGTATTTCTTTTACTATTATGGTATTTGAACATCTCTATATATGTTTATTAACAGTTTACATTTTCTTCTTTGTAAATTGTCTGTTCATGTTCTTTTACCCTTGTTCCATTGGGAAGTATGTATATTTTTAGTTTTGTAGCTATGCATTAATTTCTTTTAGATTTTTGGATGACAGATCTTTATTTGATATTTTTACTAAAATATTTTCCCAATATGTTTCTCTTTTAGTTTCTATGCTTTCTTTTAAAAAATAACTTATAAAAATTATAAACATAATAACACATACCAAATACAAACAGAATATGGATGGCATGGAGTCCCAGATAAAACCAGAACAATTTTATTCCCTTTAGGCCTCTTTATTGTCTTTGTACGTGTAAAGATTTGTTGCTATTTTTAAAAAGTATAGTTGTAGCAGTGCTCTCCTTTTATTTCATATGAGTTTTTTGTTTTATTTTGTTTGCTTTGTAGAGGAGCAATTTTAAAGACACAGGGAATTTTGGGGTAAGAAAGCTCCTTCTGCCAATGCATATTGACAAGTTTTCTAATTTATAGTCTCAGTCTCTCTGGGACACTGTGACTTTATTGGGGCACAATTTTTAATATTTAGTCACACTCTGTATGTCAGAAGTGGGACTTGAACCCAGATCTTCCTGACTTATACTGGTTCTCTCCGCACTCTGACATATTGGCTCATGGTGCAAAAATTCTGTGTTGTTCTGTGATTTCTAAGGACACAGTGATGTTTATTCCTAAATTCCTTTATTTTTCTTCCTCTTCCTCTTGAATATCTACTCTTGCCCTTGGTAGAAGGTTGCCTATAGGATGAGGTTCTAAGCATATTTAAATCTATGTTCTCCAATCCCTGGGAGCCAGCTGTTCCTGTGTAGGCATATGCCTTCTGGTCTTCATCTTTGCCTCTTCTTGCAATATAAGCCTGGAAAACTAAGGGTAAACTGACTTGATTATAATAGATAGATAAGGAAGACAGAGAAAAAAAATAAGAAGGGAATATTTTTAAGGAAGCCATAAAATTGACCCTTGAAGTGCCCCTAAGGATCAATAACATGCTCTGAATAGGATTATGCAAACATCTGCAGGTATACTTTTGGGCTCCAAAACAATCTTATTTGCTGTAGGGAAAATATTAATGCAGGCCATTGCTTACTGTTTTAGGGGTAACTAAAAGCAACTTATTTCATCCAGAAGATTGTTTAGGGGGAAACAAGGATGGTTGCAGACATTTAGGACCATAGGATCAGGAATCTTAGAGATAAAGAAACCTCAGATGCCATCTAGTCTCCCTCCCTTGTTTGACAGTTGAGGAATCTGAGGCCCAGGAGATTAAGTCACACAGGTAGGAAGTGTTGAGACAATGATTTGAACCTTGGTCCTCTAACTCCAGGGTCCAAGGGTTATCCTTCTAGGAGCATTGACGTCATGTCACTAATTTATACATATTAAATTATGTTAATCTCCAAATAGATTACTTATGAAATTAAATGTTAACCAATGTCTGGTACATTTTGCACATTTGACCTCATGAGGGAAGTGGGTAATGGTCATGTGGGTTATTTGGCTATTACAAAAGGTCTTAGGACTTTGAAATTTTATGAGAGATTTTGGTCAGAAACTATATCTCTACATTTAAAAATTTACTAAAATGTGTTTTTAAAGAATGTGATAGAAATGTTTAGAAATAATATAACACTCTTATAGTATGTATTTATCTGGCGATAACTCAAGCATCACAGTGCATTATTTCAATGGAATAAAGAATTTTCTTTCGGGGCGGCTAGGTGGCTCAGTGAGTAAAGCGCTGGCCCTGGAGTCGGGAGGACCCGAGTTTGGTTCTGGCCTGAGACACAACACCCACACAAAAATATTAGCCGTGTAACCTTGGGCAAGTTACTTAACCCCAATTGCCCTCCAAAAAAAGGCAAAAAAAAAAAGAATTTTCTTTCAACCTTTGATAGAAAAGAAGTTTGTATGTTTTAGAAAAACTATAGTTGAGCTTTGGACAGTGTTATAAGATTAGGCCTGGTGTTCTTAAAACCATCATGACACTTTCCTCTTAAGGGAGGCTATAATTTATAGAATCTATGCATAGAAACTATTGTTATATAAAATTAGACCTAATTGTTTGAGGCCATGATGACAGTTTACTCTTAGGGGAGTCTGTAAGCTTATAGAACATATTCATGAAAAAAATACTGGCAACATTTTTCAAAAGTTGTTATAGCTGTGTGCCCCAAATAATATTTTGTCTACCACCAACTTGCTTTTTTCTCTGATAAACCCCCCAAATTGTATTTTGCCCTGACCCATCATAGCAATTCTGCTCACTCCAGGGAGGCCATCTACAATCATAGTGTAAGACCTCACTTTCAGAAGAGTATTTTGGAGCACCCTCCTCTTCAGCAGGAGTATGCCTGGTGCCTGTCTTCCTGCTGGAGCACACCCTCCCTGCCACTAGCAACACACTCCTGTCTCCAGCAGCAGTATCTCTTCCCACTGGAGCACCCCTTTTCTGCTGAATGGACAGACATGGGTCTCTGCGCTGCCCTCAAGTGAGTTATACTCTATATTATGCCTGAGTGTATGCATGAGTTGCATGGTGGGTCCCCTTTTCCTCTTTCCCCTCCCCCTGTTCCTTGCAATAAAGCTTAGGAATTGACTCCTATTGTTTTACATATTATTCTTAGCACTTGGACTCAGAAATATTTCCCCAACATCTCTGGCTGGCCCAGAGGCATTTCCTTAGACATAAATTGCATACCTGGACAAGGACTTAACCTATTAAGAGCCACACCTACACTGGGAGAGTATGACACTGTGAACCCAGTTGTAGAAAGCAAGGGCCAAGAGGGGAGTCATATATCCTCCAAGCAAGGACGCCTTTTTTCAGAGAATTGACTCAAAACAAATAGTAATCATTCCTCTAACACTTGAGTGTCACTGAGATATATGTCTAGTCTTTAAAGGCCTTATTGTAATTCATTTTTTTTAAGCATTTGGGGTTAAGTAACTTGCTCAAGGTTACACAGCCAGTTATTTCTGGGTGTGGTGCTAAGTATCTGAGCCCAGATTCAATCCCCAGGTCATCCCAACACTGCAGCCGGTGCTCTTACTCGCTGTGCTACCTGGCCGCCCCTATTGTAATTCATTTTTCTGAGATTTATACATTGTAACCACACATTCTATGTAACAATATGATTATTGCTTAGATTTCATTTGTCATTGTTCACTTGTTTTAGTTGTGTTTGACTCTTCATGACTCCATTTGGGGTTTTGTTAGCAAAGATAATAGAGTGGCTTGCCATTTCCTTCTACAGTTGATTTTACAGATGAGGAAACTGAGGCAAACAAGGGTAAATGATTTGCCCAGAGTCACCCAGCTAGTAAATGTCTGAGGCTAGATTTGAACTCAGGAAAATGAGTCTTTCTGATTCCTGACCTAGTGTTCTGTACACTTTGCCACCAAACTGTCTTAGATTTTATTTACCTAGAATTTAATAATAAGATAATCATGATTAATTAATAAAAATAATGTCTCTAGCCTAAATTTTCCCATGGAACTATTCTGTTTAAGAGATGACAGGTTATTGTAAAGTTTATTCAAAGCAGCAAGGTACTCTGAATGAGAGAGGAGGTAAGCATGTGCCAGGAAAATCAAACCACTGCCACTTCCCCACAGAGCACAGAGCACTAAATCCAAGAGCCTTAGGAACAGAAATACTTCTAGCCTTTAGCCATCATCCTGGGAAGTAATTCCTGAAGAGATGCTGCCTGGCAACTGCTTCTGTAGGTGCTGCAGTCACAGCTACTAAAGACCTAAAAAAGAAAGTTCTTGCCACCAAGGTCCTTGGTACTGTTCACTATTGAAAGAAATCGATATGCTTTTATCAGTGAAAATGACATTAAAGAAGAGGTATTAGTATCTGCTTTGCCATTGCACTTTAGGGATAATGGGGCCATTTCATCTGATTTGCAGCTGATAATTTCCTTATGTAGAATCTCCTCCATTTGAATGTGTGCTCTTTGAGAGAAGACTGTTTTTTTCTAGTAGTATTCCCAGTACTTAGTACAATATTTTGTAAAATTTAAGCACTTAAAAGCTTTCCTTTCCTTTCCTTCCTTCCTTCCTTCCTTCCTTCCTTCCTTCCTTCCTTCCTTCCTTCCTTCCTTCCTTCCTTCCTTCCTTCCTTCCTTCCTTCCTTATTTCTTTCGGAATATTTTCATTCAATAGATTCATGCAGAAGGCATTAGAAATTTCAGTCTGTTGAAAGGATCTTTTTTATTTAAATTTGGATATAATTCATTTGAAGTGAAGTTAAAGACAAGCCAGAATTGTAAAAGTAATAATTTTGCAAGCAAATGTCTTTGCTTAGAGATTATTTCTACCATACTACAGTGGAGACAATTGACTTCTCTATTTCCTGTAAATGTACCTAGTCTTCACTAAAAACAGGAAGTTCTTTAGGGACAGGGACAATGCCATCTTTCTTTGAATTGAGGCTAGAACCCAATGATGTGCTATTGCTACAGTTTGTAAACCACTCTTATGAATCATTGAATTACTGAGAAAGGATAAGAATGGATACAGACTAAAAAAACAGATGAAGTCACTCTTACTTCTGCATTGATATACAGTCACTTTATTTTAGTGAAAATTTATGGACATTTTAATAGATCATCTGTACTTTTGCATCATGTATGATTCTTTTCTGTGTCTTTCCCTAAACATATAAGGGCAGTAATTATTATTCCCCTTTTACTGAGACTCAGAGGAGTAAAGGGAGCATAGCTGGAAGGACATTAGAGTTCATCTAGTCCAACTCCTTTGTTTTATAGATGAGGAAACTGAGGCCCAGCAAAGTTAAGTGGTTTGCTCAAGGTTATTTAGATTGGAAGCAGCAAAGCCCAGGATATAAACTCAGGTATTGTGACTCCAGAACCAGTAATCCTATTGATGTTGGCATCTTGACCTTCTGATTCAGTCTACAAATCTGCATTTGAAGTAAAAGAATTGCCTACTTCTGGTGTAATGGGTAAAATTGGGCTAATGAATCCCTACAATGCCTTAGGCATTTATTGCAGAAACACTTCCAAAGATCTGGTTAAAAACCTATCATCTTTTTTTGGTGACTGCCAGCTGCTCATTCTGATTTCCCTTAGTTTAATCAAAGATTTAAAGGCGAATTTTACAATTTACCAAAGATAGTGCTATACAAAGTTCCCTCCTCTTCCCCTTCCCAGGGTGCCCCCTCCAACACCTCCTTTGCCTGGACCTTGGAGTGGCTTGGGAAGCAGGACAATGAAGCTTCTTAATATGACAGAGACACCTGGTTTAGGTGGTGAGTTCTGGAGATATTTCCTTCCACTACTTTTACGTCTTTAAAGCTACCAGCCTTCCTTCCTCCTCACCTTGCCTTTTCTCTGCCCTACTCTGCAAAGGCTAACACACCACCGCTCTTCATGAGCCTTTTCCTTTGGGTAACTGGGGACATTCAGTACAGGAAAAGAGGAAGGAGAGAAGGAAGAGGAGATGGTGACTATGTGGAAGAGTCCCACCTTATGCCCCACATTCTCCATGCTATGTGGACTCCAGTGAGCATTACCCATTACCTGCTGCTGTTGAACAGGGCAGGCATGGGTGCTCGCTGTTGCCTGATTTGCTTCTGGGTTGCCAATAGCCCAGACAAAGTTCCTTAGGTAGGTGACTGGGGAGAACCTCCCTCCCTCTTCCTTTTGGACAGTGCCAGGGTCCACACACTTCCCTGGCACCAGAAGCTACTGGACTGTGACAGCCATGCACAAACTCACCCTTTTCCTCTTACCCTCGTAGTCCTTCAGCCCACTCACTCCCTGGACCCAGAGGATTGCAGTCATTATTCCCAGATTATGAGGCTCTGCCATGTATGCATAGGCTCAGATTGAACAGAAATACCAAGGAGGTTATTCTCATCAGGACCTTGGACAGCGGGGGAGCCTTCAAGTTCCCTGAGCTGGGAGGTTGGGGGCAGATCTGATGCATGCCACTCATGGTGCACACTCCTGCTATAGGTACCATATTCTCAGGGGTCTATCTAGGTACCTGAGTTCTGGCTCAATGGTTCATCTTTACACAAGACACATGGTTTAAAATGAGCCAGCAGTTGTACTAAATGTTTTCTGAATGGGTCATTCACAGGAGTTTATAGCTTCAGAAGGCTCTCTGAATAGAGATTAGTGTGAAAAACTAATACTTGCAACTTTTGATGTATAAAAGTTTGTAAAAGCTGGTTTGGGTCTTACTTTTCACTCTAACACTGTTAATATTACTTATGTGTGATATTTGAGATTTATGGTAATTACACCACAGACACTTTAAAAAACTTAAAACGTAGCATAAACCATTCTGTCAACATACATTTAATAACAATGGATAATATTTACATGGTACTTTGACCTGTGAAAAAATCCTTTACAAATGTTGAGGTGCCAGAAGGTTCTATCCTTGTTTTATAGACGAGGAAACTGAAACTCTGAAAGATTAAGTGATTTGCCCTTGATCATACAACTAGTAAGTATTAGAAGTAGGATCTGGACTCTGAGTTGACCAGTTCCAAGGCCAGTGCTCTTTCCGGAACATCAAAAGAAGCACCCAAAAGAGTCCAGAGCTTTTCAGAGTTAAAAGCTTCTAAACTGATAGAGATATCAAAGAAAGAGTATCTGTGCTTGCTTTTAAATCATGTAAAATACTGCTGTGTGAAATATATATATAGTGTGCGAAAAATCTTAGTGCAGCTGCTTAAAACTGCACTAAGACTTTGGGGACACCCTATTTTACAATGGTTTTAATAAATAATTATAATGTTACATAAAGCAATGTTAAAAGTATCTGCTATTAAGTTGCAGATTTTTTATAACTTTGTGATTTAGTGTCATTTCAGAAAGTGGTAGTGGCACAATATACTGCCTTATGTCTGAAAGTGATAGGCACAGTGTTGTGTGAGTATATAAGAGGAATGTCAAAGTTTTTAAAAAGTTTTTTTTTAAAAGAATTTCTGTTACTGGAGGCAAAAGTTATGGAGCATTAAGACAGCATAAGACAGACTGCATCAGAAAATACACATAAGCAAAATATTCATCAAGTTTATGTGCTTTAGATAGCAAAAATATCATTAAAACCAAATAGTCCAGACTAGAGATTTTGAGGTTTGAGTGATTCATGTGGGAAATTCTTGACCTGGACTAAGTTTGGCTAGAAAAGAATAGTTTAGCAGATGTTGAGGCCTTTGTAATATGCCACTTGTCTACTGGGTGAATAGAGTGATGCTCCAGAAGCATAGAGAAATGGCTTGCATAAATATCATTTATATGTATCTGCTAACTCTTCCATGACCTAGAAAAATTGTGGGAACTGGAAAGTGTTGTAGCACCCTACAACTGAAAGCAATGGGACACAGAAGCACCTAGAGATCTGAGAAATGAAGCTCAGAACTGCAATTATCCTGGAACTGTAACTGACATGATTAAGAGAAACAAGCATCATGGTCCTCCATGAATTCAAAGATGGGAAAAATGAGATCTAGAAGTTCGAAATAACTTGCTTAAAATTGGTGAGTTCTTGGCAGATCTGAAGAGTAAAATTTTGCTCTTATAATACCAAAGCAGGTCAATTCTGTCTTAATCACTCAATTCATAAAATTGGTTGCTTATCATAATATAGTTTACATTGATGGTGACATTTTTTCATTTTTCAACCAACATTTGTTTTGACAATGAATATGTTAATTTTCTTGACACCACTTCATTTTTTTGGAGTGTACTTTTCCTTATTTAATGTGCCAGGGCAACACTGTTGACCACAGACAGGGCGTTTAAGAGGTGCTTACGATGTTCCAGCTGCTGTGCTGAGAGCTGGGGATACAAATACAAGTAAGCAAGATGGTTCTTCTTCAAGGAGCTTCCATTCTAATGGGGGGAGACAATACGTAAATGGGAGCTGGAAAGAAGATGAGTAAATGGATAGAACAGCATTGTATAGGGATAGCTGGGAAGATCATTATGTAAGAGTATTACTTCTAGAATTCATTATCTTTGTTTGACTATGTTACAAATAACAAAACTTCCTCAGATTTTCATAAACCTTCCCCCTTTTTTTGGTCCTGATCTGTGACTTAGTTGTTGTGGGGAATTCTTAATGTGGAAACTCCTTCCACTAATACAGATTTGCAAGTTATCTCTAACTCAGAATTTTACGCAGTCGTCTGGGGCACTGAGAGATTAAATGACTTGGCTATGATGTGAGAGACAGGGTTTGAACTGACATCTTCCTGACTCCAAGGCTGGTGCTCTGCGTACTAGGTGACATTGTCTCTTTTTTTCAAACTTTAAAAAATGCTTTAAATTCATCTGTTGATCTGGGGAATAAGAACTGGCCCATGTTACTTTTCTTAATTCATTTTCTTCTATTCACTAATTACTTTTGCCTGGCAGTCTAAGATTTGAAAATTAATTTATAATTAATTCTGACACTAGTCTAGTCCTGGCTCAAGTAACACTGATAAGGATGAAATAAGTCTTCTTTCATTCTTTAAAACATTAATTCTGACCTTTCTTCCAATGTATTTTAAAAAATTCACTTGTCATCTACAACTCATTGTCTAAATTAGTGGATAAAATAAATGAACACTTCTAGCAAAATAAGCTTGGACCACTTCCAAGAGTGTGGATAATTAGGAGCACCAACTACATTATATTAATGTCAAGGGAGATCGGTTTGTTTTAAAATAGAGACAAAAAGGATATAATATATTACAGCTAACATTCAAAAAATTAGGATTTTCCATACAAGCATTATGTCCAAATTTTCATTCTTTTGAAACTCAAGAAGAATTTAGACTCCAAGGATGGATTATTTTGTGTATAACAGAGGTTTACTTGAAAAATCTAAAATGCCATTGACATAATCTGTATTTGTTTCTGATTTTTTTTTTGTTAACTGAGTTTAAGGTATTTCTTGTTTTTAGAGTCTCTTGATTCCACTTTCTAGTTAATAGGTGACAAAATCACCTACCTATATATTTCTTTCTTTACTTTCTGCAAAAGGACAGCAATCTCCTTTGCAGGTCACAAATTTTAGTATATACAAGATAAGTAAGCAGTGGTCATTTTTGACTCAACTTTGAGGTTAAAAAGGAAGAGAGATAGCATTAATTTCTAATATTTGTTCTATTATATTTAAAATAACAAAGCCCTCATTAAGCTAATAGCACTTTTGTCTTCAGTAGTTAATTTAAAAGGTAAATGGTCTTAAACTAGTGCTCATGATTGTTTTAATAAAGCTTCACTCTTTACCTTAAGAAGATTCCTAATTCCACGAATGTTTGGGTGAAATCGTTGGAAGCCCCCATCGCCCTAAACCTTTGCACTTTGAATTTCTGTGGCCATACCACATTTCTGCATAAAATAGAGAAGGTCTTTCTCATTTTATTTTTCATCTTAGAAGATTTTCTAAAGACGACAATTGGCAAAGTCTTCTAAAGAATTAATGTTGGCCTAATATATGCAGATATAATATATGTATATGTATCCACATATAAATCATTGTGTATATATACACATATATGTTGTGTATATATGTATGTTTGTATACATTCATAGACACATATACACACATATACATTTGTGTATGTATACATACTTACATGTCAACATATATGTTTGTGTATACATACATACACATATATACAGACACACACAGAGAAAGAGAGAGAGGGATAGAGAAAAGGCACAGATCCTTCCCCCATCCCAATATGGGGTATCTAGTTAGCTACTTCCAGATTCTAGGTATTTTATTTAAAAACCATAGCACATAAGCCACATCTGATATGTTTTACTTTTATTAGTCAGTAGTACATTATGCTTAATTCATAACAAAGGCATCTTAAATTGTAATGTAAATGCACATAATATTGGACTTGGCTAGTGTGTTGGTTAGTTTTGCTGAATGGGATTTTCTCCTCTTTTTTATTTTTATTTTTTCATAAGAGATGACTTCCTGGAAAGGGGAAAAAAGAGGTATATTATCAGGAATTAAAGGTGATATGAAACCAAAAATTTCAATAAAAATAAACAGCCACCTTTCTTCCACCAAAACAAAAGAAAAGAAAAAAAGAAGTTCATAAGGAAATACAAACAGGGCAAGCTTTTAAAAAATACTTCCTTGTTAAATACTTTCTAAAAATAAGCCATACATAACAAATTCACAGTTTTATATATATTATCTTTTTTGTTCTTTGTATATTATATTGGGCTTGTTGTCAAATTCATAGTAAAAAAAGGAATATTTTGAAAATATCAATGTGAATAAAATAAACATTTAATATTCCTTCCATAATTCTTGAGTTCATTCTCCCAAGAATACATATGCTCTTAGTGAGAATTTGTTCAGTCATTTCAGTTGTGTCTGACAATTCATGGTCCCATTTGAAGTTTTCTTGGCAAAAATACTGGAGTGGTCTGACTTTTCTGTCTCCAGCTCATTTTACAGATGGGGAAACTGAGGCAAGCAGGGTTAAGTGACTTTCCCAGGGTCACACAGCTAGTAAGTAAGTGTCTGAGGTCAGATTTGAACTTGGAAAGATGAGTCTTCCTGACTCCAGACCCAGCACTCTATCCACTGCCCCACCTTAGTGGGAAGAGTGTGCCTTTATAGGAATAATGTGCAGCAATCCACATTTGTAGATAAGAAAGACATTTGTATGTAATAGAATACACATATAAGGGATACATGTAACATACATGGAGAGGTAACTCATAATCTAGACACCACAAACCTGAGGATGCCAGTACTTGGCACATGGGGTGCGTAAGAAGTGATTTTTGATTGATAATCTATCAATAGGCTTGCTCTGTCAGAACTTGCCTAGTGTGTTTTAGTTGGTCTCTACCAGATGTTGCTCTTCACTGCTCTCTGCCAGCTGCTGCTCTCTGTCAGGCACCACTCCATATATCCTGTTAAGATCTCTATTGTTTCTAGACACTGCTGTCCCCTCCATCTGGTCAAGTCCAGTTGTTCTCAGTTATCTGATACCCTGAGACAAGATTTATCTGAGATGCTGTAGTTATAGTTTTTTTTTTAAATACCAGCTCTTTTAGCCACCTCCATCATTTATTATGGGAGGAGAGTGTTGTGATTACTAAGCCTCTCTTTTGCAAAAGAAAGGCTACAGATCTGTTGGCTTCCTGCTGTGTCCCAGGTAAAATTTAAGCTGAGATACTAATTTCAGTATCACCTGCAACTCCATCCTCCAGCTATTGGAGTTTCTATGATGTGTTTTCCTCTCTCTACCAGAAAATACTATAGCTCTTCTCATCCAACATTCAGCCAGGATCTTTGAAGTTTGCTTCAGTTTTCTCAGTCTGGCTTCTCAGTCAATAGCTTTTGAAGCTTTCTGTCATATTTGCAGCCAAATTCCTCTCAGCTCAGGAACTGACAATTCAGTTTTCTTTTCCTCAGCCAGATCACCTCAGGAAATATAGGAACCTAGGCGGTGATCAAGTCATCCCTTTGACCTCTTCTTAGTCTTCATATGTTAGATTATATTCTTCAGAACCTTATTCTATTTGGGTCTGCTTTTAACTATGCTTAACTCTTTTTAACTCTTAAGCTGAACTATGCTGCCTTCCTCTGGGTCTTTCAGTTCACCTACTACCTCATCTGTGATCAGAAACCCATTTTGGAGTTTACTGTATCTCCAGATAAAGTAACTCTCTCCATTTTCTCAATAATAATCATGAGATGTTATGATTAGGAAACTTTTAATTTTACTCTAGCAGTCCCTTTGCTTTACATATACGAATTACAACTGCCATATTGGCTAGAAAATTCTAAAAGTCTTTCTTCTACAATTAACAACTATTACACTAGTTATCGAATTCTGAGACCCATTGTGACCTTCCCCACTTCCCCCAGAAACACCTCACTGCCTGATTCCACACTCCCCCCCAAACATATATTTATAAAATTTGAAAGATAAAATGAGACCAATTCATTTTTTTTTTCTTTTGGAGGGGAGAAGGCAAGGCATTTGAGGTTAAGTGACTTGCCCAAGGTCACACAGCTAGTGTGTCAAGTATCTGAAACTGGATTTGAACTCAGGTCCTCCTGACTCCAGGGCCAGTGCTTTACTCACTATGCCATCTAGCTGCCCCAAAATGAGATAAAAAGAGAAAAAAGGGTTTCATTTTGTGGTGGGATCTCTAGTGGCTAGTATATTCTAACTCTTAAGGGTCTTTAGTAAAGAACCAAGAATTATCTGCTTGTATTTTATACAAGGACCTATCTACTACATAGCTATTCTTTGATCATCTGTTTAAGGTTTGAGCTATGAAACAAAAATTTATCTAGTCATTTTTAGAGTCTTTTAGAATGTTGAAATTGATAGAGAATTCTAATCTAATTATAGTAGTTGACCAGTAAAACACAACTATTATTATGAGCAAGATTTAAGATATATTATTAAATTATGTTCTTTTATGTATAATAAAGGTGTCATCTAAATGCTTCCTGGAGTATTAAGGAAACAAAACTGTATTTTCTCTCTATTGGTGAATATCTTGTCCTTCCTTACAGCTGTGCCCTAGTCTGCATTGCAGCTGGGGAAAGTTCACCAGGAACACTTAAACATGACTAACTAATGCCTCTTTAGGATATATAGTAACCCCCCCCAGGAGTACTTCAGGCTATTTTCACAGATAGCAATGCAGGGTCTGTGTCCCATCCATTGATACTTCTTCTATTCTGAGTCTGAGTATATATAGCTATGGAAGGATGGGTTGTTACTAGCTCTGCCTATGCAGGGTTGTGGAGAAGGATTAAATGAGATGATATATGTAAGTGCTTCGCAAAGTTTAAAGTGCTATATAAATGCTAGATATTATTATTATTAACAACAATGATAACAATAATAAGGATGATGGTGGATGTCAGGAATTTTTTCTATATGTTGTATAGGAATGCCAGACACATTTATGTGGTCAAAGGATATGAACAGGTAGTTTTCAGATGAAGAAATCAAAGCTATCTACAGTCATATGAGAAAATGCTCTAAATCACTATTGATTAGAGAAATGCAAAGCAAAACAACTTGGAGGTACCACATTATACCTTTCACATTGGCTAATATAACAGAAAAGAAGAATGACAAATGTTGGTGAGGATGTGGGAAAATTGTGACAGTAATGCACTGGAACTGTGAATTAATCCAATCATTCTGGAGAGAAATTTGGAGCTATAACCAAAGGGCAATCAAGCTGTGTATACTCTGATCCAGCAATACCACTACTAGCTATATATCCCAAAGAGACCATAAAAAAGGAGAAGGACCTAAATATACAAAAATATTTGTTATAGCTCTTTTTGTGGTGGCCAAGAATTGGAAATTGAGGGAATGTCCATCAGTTGGGCAATGATTGAACAATTTGTGGTATATGAATATACTATTGTGCTATAAGAAATGATGAGCAGGCAGATTTCAGAAAAACCTGGAAACGCTTACATGAACTGATGCAAGATGAAGTGAGCAAAACCAGAAGAACATTGTATACACTAACAGCAATATTATGTGGTGATCAACTTCGATAGACAACTCTTCTCAGCAATGCAATGATCCAACATAATTCCAAAGGATTTATGATGGAAAATATTATTCACATCCAGAGAAAGTACTGGTGGAGTCTGAATGCAGATTGAGGCATACTATTTTCACTTTCTTTACCTTTGTTGTATTTTTCCCCCTTTTGGTCTGTTTCTTCTTTCACAATACTACTAATATGGAAATATGTTTTACATGATTTCACATATATAACCTATTTAAAATTCTTACCTTTTTAGGGAGGGGAAGGGAAAAGAGGGATGGAGAAAATTTAGAACTCAGTTTAAAAAAGAATATTGAAAATGTTAACTATTTCCTGAAAAGTTATTCCAAACCACATAAAAGTGTGCTTGTGACTAATCATACATGTTATTTCCCACTTTGAGAATTTATAGATTGTTAACAGAAAGGAAGGAGATGTACTTGGTGACTGGACAGGTGGCTAGAGTTAGTGATGGACTTGGAATTGGAAAAATCAGTGTTTAAATCCTGCTTCAAATACTAATTAGTTATGTGACTCTGAGCAAGTCATTGAAACTCATGAACCTCAGTTTTCTCATCCATCAAATGAGGTTAATAACAGCACCTCCCACCTCACAAGTCATTGTCAGGATCAAATGAGATAACGCATTTCAAGTGCTTTGCAAACCTGAAAACACTCTCTAAATGTGAGCTTTTATTACTGTATGTCACTTACAGTGTCTGCTATATTTGACCTGGATTTTGTTGTCAGACCTGTCATTTTCTTTTGTTTTTTAAAACACATGTTTTACTGAGACTTTCTCTTTTACACCCCCTTTCACTTCTCAAAAACTCCCCTCCCTCCTCATCTCCCATGTCATACCTATTCTACTAGCAGAGTTAAAACAAACCAACACAATGGTGAGCCTTATCATTTTAAAGAAATTATGTTTTATTTAGATATCATGATTCTATTTGTGCTTCACATTAGGTTTTATTTGTGATACTAAAGTATTTACTGGATGAGAAGGCACAATGTACTCACAGTTATGAAACTGCAGTTTTAGTGAGTATTGACGTACTAAGAGGTATTATTTATGAATGAGGAAAATACGGCTTAAAAATCAGTGCATTCCCATTTCACCAAGGTTTAGACAGACAAGAGGTCTAACCTAGAGGTTTAACCTTTGTAGGCTACTCATTGTGTGCAGTAAGATCTAAAACACCAACTCTTCTTTTCCTTTCTCAGCAGTTAAGTCTTTTTGGATCCTTCCTGTCCAGAGGAGGGATTCCAGCTCTCCCTCTTCAAGCTTTCCTAGATCATTTTGTCACAATTTCTCCTTTGCTGCATCATATTCTATCTGATAACATAGCACTCTATGCACATATCATATTCCTATCACCTTTGCCATTAGATTGTAAGGTCCTCAAGCTGAGAGTAGTTTTTCATCGTTGTATCTTTCCCACCCAACATAGTCTCACACATGCTTGATAAATATTTGTAGAATTTTAGGTGACCATCAAGTTGTCGTTTTTTTGTTTATCTACATATTCATTCATTCATTACCATTTGGTGTCATGCTATTTTCTTTTTTTAGAAAATATTTATTTATTCTTAGTTTTCACCATTCCCTTCCATATGATTTTGAGTTCCAAATTTCTTTCCATCCCTCCCCCTTCCCCACCTCAAGACGGCATGTAATCTGATACAACATGTATATTCATATTAGACATATTTTCACATTAGTCATGTTGTAAAGAAGAATTAGAACCAATGGGAGAAACCACAAGAAAGAAGATACGAGAGAGAGAGAGAAAAAGAGAGAAGAGAGAGAGCGCGCGCAAACAGTATGCTTCAAACTGCATTTAGCCTCAATAGTTCTTTTTCTGGATGTGAATAGATGTCACGTTTTTTTCTCTCTGAAGTGGCAACTCTGTGTAAGCAGAACAACTGTGGTTGGGAATATGGTCATAGAGTGAAATTTAGAAGGGACCTAAAGAGGCTGTTGAGTTCAATCCCTTCATTTTATGGATGGTGAAACTGAGGCATTAAGAAGGGAAGTCACTTTCCAAGGGTCACACAGTTATTAAGTGTGAGAGGTAGGATTGGAGCCCACATCTTTCTGACACTTAGTACAATGCCCTAAACATTAGGTACTGTACCCTACTACCTCTCCTACAAACATGGATTTCATGATGATTCTGCCCCACAGAGTGAGGTCTGTTTTCCCATTGGATTGAGAGGCATTCTGCAGCTCAGACACTATAGAAAAAGATAAGTTTGAAGCAATTTAGTTTTAAAAATTAACTTCAAAACAGATTCCTTATTATTCAGAATGAAATGTCCCAGCCCTGGAAACAGTGTCCTGGATTCGCTATTTCCATATTTTTCTCTTTATCTCTACTGGCAGACCTAGCTGTGAGAAATGCTACAAAGTGGGCCTGCACTTCAGGAGAATCACAAACACTACTTTTTGCCCTGTTGCTCTGCTCATAGCTGATTTTGGAGGCTTATGGAATACTGAGTATGCTTGGATTTTGTTGTATAGAGTAGCATGGTCACATTCATATGAAAGGGAAGGAGCTCCCTCACCATGTCAGAGTATTAGGAATGCTCTGGTATGCAAATAGAACAATCTATTTAAACTCAAGTGCATGAACAATACTATTACTAATGATAGTAATAACTAACACTTGTATAGAGCTTTAAAGTTTGCAAAGTACTCTCCTGGTAACACCCTATGACTCTATTAGCATGTATATTCTTGTCCTTATTTTTGAGGCAAAGCGCGATCACTTTTCCTTGGTCACATGGCTAGAAAGTATCTTAGCCAGGATTTGAATGAACCCAGGTCATTGCTATAACATCTAACTACTTTTCACCAATTTTTATATTGTAGTCAGTTTATATTCCAAAATTTATTCTATTATATAACTTAATACCAGTGTCTCCAGACTTTTTTGATCATGTACCCCAACAATAAAAATTTGTTAAGCACGTACCCAGTATATTAATTTTTTACTTTACAAATTATGTACACAAACTGCTGTGCTAAAATGGCATACATTATAAAAGTTACACGAATAGAAACTAAAAAGAATGAGATAAACATGAAATCCTATTTTGAAAACAATATTTTACTTGTTAATGGTGCAAATCCTTTTTTACTTCTACTGAAATGTTACTGGTAATAAAGATATTTTAGTAAGAGCAAGGTGATTGAATAGGCTTCATTATTTTTGAAAACATTGGTTTAACTGTGTGATGCAAAGATTCAGAGGCCTGATTTTAGTTTATTTCGGTACTTGGTTTTAATGGTTGTCACAGCAGAAAAAGATACTTCATAAAGATATGTGGATCAAAATATAAGAAATGTATCCCTGGCTATGCTTACTAAATTGTGATGCTCATTTTTCAATTCCATCCGTCAATTATGCAAAGATGTTTGTTGAAATTTGGCTAGTAAATTTCCATTTCTTCTGATGTGAATTGGTTCTCTTAAACAAATCAGAAAGTGTCGCATTTTTATAGTTTTAACAAATGGGTTCAAAACCCACTGAAACTCTTGATTTTGGAGATTTAAAAATATGTTAGAAGAGTCTGTTTCTCAGTTCTTTTTTAACTGTGTAGATATAAGAACTTTTATTGGTGACACAGTTAGGAAATTTCAATATCTCAGAGAAGAATGAGTAAATGTCTAGAAGGAAAGGGTGTTCAAGGTGTCAAATGTTTTCAAAAGATCAAGAAGGATGAGGATTGAGAAAAGATCATCAGACTTGGCAATTAAGAGATCATTGGTAACTTTGAAGAGAGCAGGTTCAATTGAATAAGGAATGAAGGATATAGGGCAGATTGAGAACATGGGATATTGGAAAGAAAGATATGGGGAAAGTCAGATGAAGGCACGTTTTGGGGAAGAGATCTGCGATGCATATTGTAAGTCTGTTCATCCTGTGTGACTCACTTTATGCAAGCCTAAAATGAAAAGGTGGGAGATGGGATCCATTGCCCTGGAGTTCAGGGTGCAGCCAGATGAGAGGTGCCTGATACAAACTCAAGGTGATTTGGGGGAATGGAGGTAGGGAACACCAGGGGCAGGGGAATTCTGTCTGCACAGCTATTGATGTGGGTGTTTAAATTAAAGTTAGGTTATAAACACTCTAACAGGCAGAAATGAGAAGCAGAAAGGGAGAGGTTAGAGGTTTGAATATCCATGGGAACCCAGTGTCAATAGGGTGGGGAGTGGGGAGGTGTTCGTTAAGAACAGATGAAGGGAGTAGTGAGGATGTGTTGGAGACAAGTCTCACGATTGGCTATCACGGGGACAGTGAGATTCAGCCTTACATTTACACCTTCTTATTGGTCACTGCTTGAAGTCATGCCATGTTCTACTGCAGGTTCTCCACCCCTGGTCTAGACTTTAAAAAGATATATGTTATGCATAGCAAACTTAGAGGTGTGTGTGCATACTTTTGTTTTCTGGAGACCCCAGTTGTTAAACACTTATCAGCACACCCCTGGGTTAGGGGTGTCTCTTCTCTTATTGTCCTTGGCTTGTACTCATACTGTCAGTGTTCTACTACTGTTAGCTGTAGTGACTTGTAGTTCCTGACTAGCACCCCAGTTCCATTTAACCACTTTAACTTCAGTTAGGTTTTATAAAGGGATGTTTACTTAGAAAATAAAGCAATAACAAAAGTTTGAATATTTCCACCCAACACTTAGGGAATACCATTTCTCTTATCAAATCTAGGTATATGGGTTCAAACTTAGCCCAGCCCCTATATGACATTTATCTTGCAAAGTTCATGTACAAATGCAGCACTACTGGTAGATAAGTCCTCATTTTTTTTTTTAAGCAATCGGGGTTAAGTAACTTGCTCAAGGTTACATGGCCAGGTGTTTCTGGGTGGGTGCTAAGTGTCTGAGCCCGGGATTCGATCTCCAGGTCTTCTCAATACTGGTGCCGGTGCTCTCACTCGCTGTGCTACCTGGCCGCCCCTGATAAGTCCTCATTTTAACTGCTGCTGGGCTGAGTCTCAAAGGTCACTCCTGATTTCTTGAGGCATCAATACTGAGCTAGCTACAAAACCCATATACTCGGATGCCAGCATGTTGGGGCAGCTAAGTGCTGGAATACTTGAATACCTGCATACCCAGACACTTGTTCTCCCAACCTTTCAAAACTCAGAAGTTTGATAAATGGTCGAAGACTATGAATGGTCAATTTTTCAATGAAGAAATAAAAATTATATATAGATATGAAAAAAATTCTCTACATCATTTTTAATTATAGAAATGAAAATTAAAGCAACTTTGAGATATCATCTCACACTTATCAGACTGACTAAAATGATAGAAGGGGAAAATGACAGATGTTGGAGGGGATGTGGGAAAATTGGGCATTAATACATTGTTGGTGGAACTGTGACCTGATCCAATTATTTTGGAGAGCAATCTGGAATTATGCCCAAAGACTTATTAAACTGCCTGTACCCTTTGACCCAGAAATACCACTACTAGGTCTGTTTCCAAAGATGATTAGGGAAAAAAGGAAAAGAACCTATATATTCTAAAATATGTATAGCAGCTCTCATTGTGGTGGCAAAGAAATGGAAATTGAAGGAATGCCCATCAATTGGGGGATGATTGAACAAGTTGTGGTATCTGATTGTGATGGAACACTACTGTGCTATAAGAAATGATGATTGGTTGATTTTAGAAAAACAATGAAAAGTGAAATGAGCAGAACCAAGAAAACATTGTATACAGTAACAGCAATGTTGTTCAAAGAATAATTGTGAACAACCAAGTTATTCTGAGTATTACAAATCCTCGTATCAGTCACAAAGGACCTATGAAGGAAGATGTTATCTGTCTCCAGAGAAAGAACTGATATTTGGAAGTATGTATAGTTTTACATATATTTATAAATCTGTCAATGGTGATCTCCTTAGTGTGGGGTGGGGAGAGAGGGAGGGAGACAATTTGGAACTTAAAATGTACAAAAAATAAAATATAAAACCTCATAAGGTCAGAGCCTCTAATCCTTCTTCACCTAGAAAGGAAAAGAGCAAAAGCAGAGGCCAAGGAACAAAACCCTTTCTTTGGAACCACATGGCCTTGGAAGGGAAAATACCCGTGACACTTTTCCTTACAGCACTATCCCTCACAGGGGCTTTGCTGCACAAAACAGACCAGGAGCAGAGCAGCCAGAAAGCATCAAGAGAGTGACTGAGGCTGACTAGGTCTTTTTGAAGGTGTCCCCAGTTCCAGTGACACAGCCAGTTAAAAATAAAAGCTTCTCCTAGCCATATGGTTAATAAACTGGAACCAGTTACAGAATGTCTTCCTGTGTTCTACAGTATCTCCAAGGTATTTCCATTATATGTAATCATGAATCCATTTTAAACTGACTCTTCATCCTCTCCCTGTGAGGAATTTGCATCAACTAAGCCCACTGATGCCTTCTGGGTATGGTATGCTCCAGTCTCCATTACAATCCTTGTTTAGCCCCATGACAGAAGTGGAGGAGGAGTGGCATCAGCTTGAAAAAGAGAAATGGAAGCCAGTTCACTCTCTTCCTTTGATTCACTTGTGTAGAAGTTGTTCTTTCTCTCTAGATTTCCCATGAGACAGGAGGAATGAATAGTACCCTGTAATGTTCATGGGATGTAAGATCTTCCCCACCCAATAATAGGCCTCACGTGGAGTCCATTAAGGGAAGCTTGCTTAGGGGAGGCTTGCTTGTAGGAACTTTGTAATTAAGCAGTGGGTTGCAAGGGTTGTGATGCCCTCTGACTCTGAAGAAGTGTATATATAGTCTCAGGTTAGAATTTTGGGGTTCTCTCATTGGAAGAGTGTTCATGTGATTTGGCCGGATGAGACTCTGGGTAACCGTTAAGGATCACCCCCTGCCCCAGTTTTGAAAAATCCAGATGTTGGTGCTTCTTTCTCTGGTAACTATGTATGTATTGCCTTGGTCAGACAATTGGATCTGTCTATTGATCCGTGCTCATTTCTCAGATAGTTAGAAGCCCTATCTGTTGGTCTTTATTTCTCTGCTTGTATTTTCTCTATTTTCTTTGTTTGGATTTTCTCTGAAGTTCAGGGTGCTGACTTTTCCCCTGAGCTAGTGAATGTAATTTAAAGATTGCTGACATCTTAAACAGCTATCTTTCCTAGTAAAGCAGATCTAAGAACCTGTGCTAGCAGCCATCCTGGGTATGCCAGTGTGGCTGCCACTTCATACACTTTCTTCCACCCTGGAAAAAATTATAAAGCTTGAACTCACAGCAGTTAAAGCATATGTGTGCACTTAGGTGAATTTGAACCTGGGCCTTATCATATCAAAGATCTAGATCTGGAAGAACATCAGAAGCACCTTCATTTTACAGATGAAGGAACTGAGGTCCAGGGAAGTTAAGTGGTTTGTCCTGGTTCACATAGTTGGTAAATAAGAGAGGCAGGATTTGAATCCAGGTCTAGTGTTCTTTCCATTGTACAACATTGCCTTTTCTGCTTTTATTTCCTTCTCTGAGTATAGGTGACCTAACAGTGATTCTGAGATGGACATGTCTTGCCTTGGAGTCAGCCTCATGAATACAGATGTCCAAAGATTCTGGGTCTCTTGTTCAGAGATAACTAGTATCAGGAGTTTTTTTTTTTTCATTAGAGAGATTAACTACCAACAGAGGAAGGAGCTCGACTCTTGAACTGGCTTGCCAGAATACAGGACTCTAGAAGGAATTGTTTGGACAGAGAAAAGCCAAGGTGAAATGTAAAATTGTACCATGTCTTGATATTTTAACTATCAGCCTCCTGGAAGAGTATGTCAATAAGTATCCTTTTTTGAGGCTCTGTTGATACATACTTAGGAATTTTTGTGTTTAGCATTTTTAGTGTGGAAGAAATAAATAGCTGAAATATTCTTTCTGATTCACATTTCATATTGAGTATCTTTTTACTCTCTCTTTTGGGGAAACCCTAGATATGAGCCAAACATCAGATTTAAGTAATTTTTTTCAGAGCAATGGGATAGGGATATTAAGAGCTAGAGAAAATGATACAAAAAACTATTTTTGGAGATGAAGACCCCCCCCCCCCAATTTGGATCTGGTCACTTATACTGATGTAAAATGTGAAAAGAAAGAGAACTGTGAGGTTTAGGCTTAGATTTGTAAAAATTTCTCTTTCTCTTTCATTTGTAAACAAGTCATTATGTTTTCCAAGGTGGGAGAAAGAGAGGACTCTTCCCAACACTTTATTTCTTGGGAAGCCCAGGTGTTGCAGTTTGACAGATGGGGGAGTGTGACAGAGGCAGAAGCCAGATCATGAAAGGATCTTTACACATTATTCCCTTCTCTATGAAAACTGAAGCCTAGAAAGGTAAACTGACTTGCCCAGAGTCACACTGGTAGATAGATAGGTAGGTCATAAATCATACCTTTTAGTTCCGTGAGGGACTTTCAGTGAGTAGAAGAACTGGAATTTGAATCTAAATCTTCTGAATCCAAATCCAGTTCGATTTCTCCTACATTTCTGAGTAAGTGATAGGGAAATGGAAGAGAAGAAAAAAAGGCAGTAGCTAGAGAGAGCATCAAGGTCAAGCAAAGGCTTTTTTTCCTAAAGATAAAGGTGACTTCAGTCAGTTAGTCAATAAATGTTTATTAAGTATTTACTATGTGCCAAGCACTGTGCTAAGTGCTGGGGATACAAAGAATGGCAAAAATGGTCCTTACCTTCAAGGAGCCCCCGGTCTAATGGGGTAGTTAACATGCAAACAACTATGTGCAAACAAGCTATATACAAGATAAATAGGAAATAATTAACAGAGGAAGGCACTATGGTCAAGAGGGGTTGGGAAAGGTTTCCTGCTGAAGGTGGGATTTTAGTTGGGACTTGAAGGAAGCCAGGGAGGTGAGTAGTCAGAGATGGAGAGGGAGGCTAGGTGTGAGGGGCCTGTAGGTTTATAGTTAAGAGAGATGGAAAATGTTCAGGGGTTCTTAACCTGGGGTCTGTGAACTTGTGTTTTTTTCATATTTTGAAAACTGTATTTTACTATAATTGGTGTTTTTTTAATCACATGTATTTAATTTATGCATTTAAAATATTATTTTGAGAAGTGATCTATAGACTTCACCAGACTGGCAAAGGGGGTCCATGACACAAAAAAGATTAAGAAACCTTGTATTGGAGAGAGAGGAACAAAGTCCCTAGAGAGGTAGGAGAGGAGATAGGATTGAAAGGATAGGCATAATGGTGTATAAGGGCAAATTAGAAACCAAACAAGTGATATATTTTATATGTATGCATATACATGAAAATATGCACATACATGTATATTATGTATATATCTGTATATGTATATACATACATATAACTAAAAGAAGCATTCTTCTGTATAGCAGATTTCAGGTACAAAGATGTTTGCTATCAGATAGCATATGCATTTTTGTTTGCTGCTTAAATATTCAACAGAAAATACCCATATATGCACATAGATACACATGTAAGTACATGACATTCCTGAACTTTGTGAGGAGTCTTACTATCCAGCTTTCTCATGTTAATAGTTTAAATAAAGCCACTTGTAGGGATGTACAAAAATGGTCCTTCATATCCATGTGGTTTACAATAAACTTGTGGGGTTAGCCACAGGCTGAGCCCCTTTTCACTCTTCAACCAATTGTGGTACCCAAAGACCTTGAGGCATTCATTGATCTTGAAATGTGGAATAAAAGAGAACACTTCCACCACCCCCTTCCCCAGCCAAGTATATAAATAACAGCACAAAGATGGGGGTATGACATAGGCTGCTTTGCCCACAGATGCTTCAATCTTTGTACTGTAGATAACACAGGATAAAGAAATGTGTCCCCAGGGTGGTTGGAGATTAAGGATGTGCCCTAAAATTTAGGACAGAATCTGATAAAATGACATACAGCAACACTGGGATGGATTGGAATGGTTTCTTTTATTTTTTTTTAAGATATTAGAAACAAAATTTTTATTCTGAATTGAACATACACACACATTAAAGAGAGAACTTTTCCACAGATGAAGAACAAAGATTATATGTGAAACCAGAAATTGCTATTATGTACAGTTTGCTTTTTTTAAGTTCATAACAAATTTAGCATATTATTTCAAAATTTCCCTGTTTGTGTTTCCCTTTGAACTTCCTTTCCTTTTGCATATTTCTTAAGATGATTCAATGATTCCCTTTCTTTTTTTATAAATTAATTAATTATTATTTTTTTTTTGTTTTCAACATTCACTTCCTTAAGTTTTAAGTTTTATTCATTCCCCCCTTCCCAAATGGCATGCAATTCAATATAGGCTCTACATTCTTTTTCTTAATTTTTTTTGTTTTTTTTAAATGCTTTATTAACTTTTGATTTACATCATTAATTTCTGCCAGATTTTGTGTTACAAATTTTCTCCCTGTTTTTCCCCTACCCACCACCCCAGAATAGCAGTCCCACAGGCTATCCCCTCCTCCAATCTGCTCTCTCCCATACCCCCTTAGACTTTTTCAGTAGGGCATGGTGGATCTCTATGCCCCAGTGCCTGTATATCTTCTTTCCCAATTACATGTAAGATAGTATTAATAATAGTATATATATAATTTTAAACATTTGATTTTAAATCTTGAATTCCAGATTCATTCCCTTCCTCTCTTGTCATTCACCCTTACTGGGAAGATAAGCAGTTCAGTATAGGTTGTATATGTGTAGCTAATGCAAAACATTAACATAGAAGATATATTGTAAAAGACTGACTATATTTCTCTCCCTCCTATACCACCTCCCACTTTGTTCTATTCTCTACTTTGATCCTGTCCCTTTTCAAAAATAAGTGCTTCCAACTTCCCTCCCCCCCCCAGCCTGCCCTCCCTTCCATCATCCCCCCTCTCATCCCCTTCCCCCCTACTCTCCTGTAGGATGAGATACCCTATTTAGTGTGTATTTCATTCCCTCCCCAAGCCAAATTCAGTGAGAATAAGGTTGACCCATACCCTATTTCCTTCCTATTCTTCCCCTCCATTGTAACCCTTTTCCCTTGCCTCTTCTTTATGAGATAGTTTACCCCATTCTGTCTCTCTCCATCTCCTCTCATTATATTTCTCTCTCACCTCTTAATTTAACCTTTTAAGTATCATCCCTTCCTATTAAATTATTCCTGTGCCCTTTATGTATACCTGTAAGCATATATATATGTATGTATATATATACACATTCACATATATATTCATACACCCGTATACCCTTCGATATAAACATATATATATATTTATTTCTATTCCCTTCAACTATTTTGATACTGAAAAAAGTTTCATCAGTTACAATTATCGTTTTTCCATATAGGAATGAATGTTCATAGTTCAGCTGTCATCAGTGGCTTATGATTTCTTTTCCCTGTTTACCTTCTCAAGCTTCTCTTGCTTCTTGTACCTGCATGTCAAATTTTCTATTCAACTCTGGTTTTTTCATTAAGAATGCTTGAAAGTCCTCTATTCCACTGAATGACCATATTTTCCCCTGAAAGATGATACTCAGTTTTGCTGGGCAGGTGATTCTTGGTTTTAATCCCAGCTCCTCTGCCCTCGGGAATATCCTATTCCAGGCTCTTCAATCCCTCAGTGTAGAAGCTTCCAGATCCTGTGTTATCCTGATTGTGTTTCCACAATATTCAAATTGTTTCTTCCTGGCTGCTTATAACATTTTCTCCTTGATCTGGGAATTTCCAAACCTGGCTATAATATTCCTAGGAGTTTTCTTTTGGGGATCTTTTTCAGGAGGTGATCAGTGGATTCTTTCAACCTCTATTTTGCTTTCTGGTTCTAGAACATCAGGGCAATTTTCCTCGAGAATTTCTTGGAGGATGATTTCTAGGTTCTGTAGACCAATAATTTTTAAATTATCTCTCCTGGATCTATTTTCCAGGTCAGTAGCTTTTCCCGTGAGATATTTCACATTGCCTTCTATTCTTTCATTTGTTTGGATCTGTTTAACATCATCTTGATTTCTCTTAAAGTCACTAGCTTCCATTTGTTCCAATCTAAATCTGAGGGAAAGATTCAACTCATTGAGCTTTTGAGATTCTTTTTCCATCTGGCAAATTTGGCTTTTCAAGGCATTCCTCTCCTCATTGCCTTTTTGAGCCTCTTTTGCCAATTGAGTTAGTCTGTTTTTTAAGGTGTTATTTTCCTCAGTCAAGCTGTTGACTTGTATTTCATAATTTTCTTGCATCGTTCTCATTTCTCTTCCCAATTTTTCCTCCACTTCTCTTATCTGCTTCTTAAGGTCCTCTATGGCCTGTAACCACCTCATATTTTCATTTGAAGCTTTTGGTGCAGGAGTTCTGACTTCACTGTCTTCCTCCTGTTCCATGCTTTGCTCCTTTTTGTCCCCAAAATAGGAGTCTAATGTTGGAGTCCTGTGTTTGTTTTGTTTCCTTTGCCTGGTCATGTTGCCACTTAATTACTTGGCCCCAGGGCTTTTTGCCACAGTAGGACTCTGCTACCAGACAGGGGAGCTTTCGTCCCAAACGCTGGGCTTTTCTCAGCTGCTGGAGGTATTAGTTGGGTGCCCTCTCTGAGGCCTCCACACACTCTAGCAAGCTGGTCACAAACCCCAGGACCTCCACCCTAGACTGCAATCCAGATCCAAGCAGGTTAAAGCAAGAGCGATTACCCCTGAGACTGGTGTTTGGTCTCCCTACAGTCTGCAGGCCAGGAGGTGAAGCTGCCACGTGGCGCTGGCTGTGCCTTGTGTCTCAGCGGCTTCTTGCCCTGGGGTCAGAAGCCCATGCTCTCCCAACTACTGGTCCCAACGTCCACACTGCACTGACTTTGTCCTTAGCATCTTTGTGTTGATAAATCTGGAACTGGCCACAGCTGCTGCTGATCTTGGGTCCCTCCAGCCAGCGGCTGGTCAGGCCTGCCCTGGGGCCAAAACCTCCAGCTCACGGGGGCCTGGGCTTGGCTCCCAGAGTGCTGTGCTGGCCTATTCCTGCCGGGGTGTCCTCAGCGGTAGGTTAGCTTCTCTGTGTCATTTTGTGGGTTTTACAGCTCCAACGTTTGTTCAGAGTCACCTTTTTACATGGATTGGGGAAGGTGGAAGCCGGAGCCAGGCGGAGGTACTGCTTCTACTCTGCTATCTTGACTCTGCCCCCCCTCTACATTCTCTGGAATGGTTTCTTGATACTCACAGCCAAGCCCAGCATAGGAGGATATGAACAGATGCCATCAGGTTTGGAGTTGCATATGGCCTCTCTCACCATCCCCCCCCCCCCCCCCGCCAACTCACCTCATCCCATGGGACAGCATACTGTGATTAATGGTTCTAAAAAGTAATAGCATGTCCTCTCCAGCTGAAGATAAAGAGCTGCTGGAGAACCAGTTTTATATAGGGGTCCAGACAGAGGGACTTCTGTGTCAACTATCCCAATGCCAATGAGGCCAAAAGAGGAGGGAACATGAACCAGGAGCCAAAGGAGGGTCTCTAAAAATTAACTAGAAAGATTTGCTCAGGATGAGGAAGGTGGATTTATATGCTGCATGCTTAAGCTTTCTGGAGAGTTTTGGCAGTCAGTTCTAGCTAGAACTAGATGTGGTTTAAATCTTAAGTGTATCGGAGCTGTGAATAAGAGACAATCCTTGGAGGATGGAACCATAGTCTTCTAGCTATTCAGTATGAATTGAACTAGTTGCTTTAGGAGAGAACTCAATGTATTGCTGAACCAAAGTGAACCAAGGGCATATAAATATGAATTTTTTTAAGAGACAAGACTGCATGGGTGGCTAGGTGGCGCATTGAGTAAAGCATCAGTCCCAGAGTCAGGAGGACCTGAGTTTGGTTCCAGCCTCAGACACTTAACACCCACCCACACATACACACAAAAACTAACTGTGTACCTTGGGCAAGTTACTTAACCCCAGTTGCCCTCCAGAAGGCAAAAAAAAGAGAAGACTACATTTTTCACCACTGAGGAAGGAAATGATACTCCAGTCATCCTTGAGAATGGTGACTAATTGTGTCTATGCAGTGTGATAGCCCCTTGCCAACCTAATACTCAGAATTAGCTTTGGAAAAGAGGAAGGACTTACTTTCTCCTAAGATTTATTTGAAAGCTTGAAAAGATGGGTCTAGACATAGATTGTGAAACAGAGATTATGGTGGATCAAGGTGGTCATGCTGGATGACATTGGTCATTTCAGTAAGGTAGGAAGGGAGCTTATTTGCTAAAAGAGCAGGGATAATGGATTTGAAGTGTGGTGGCAGTTTGGAACAGCCAGTGTGGGGAGTACTTTAGAGAATCAATGACAGAAATAAAAGGATTCCCAAGGGGCCCAGAGGCCCAGGCTCAGATACATTCCTGATATGCCCACTTCTCTCCTTCAGAAATCCATTTATGTTCCAAGAATAAGGAGCCATTCACCTGAACTCTGCCCTAAATTTGTATGGAATATACTTAATCTCCAGCCATCTTACAGACACATTTCTTGGTCCTGTGTTATCCACAGAAAATTATGAAGCATCTGTGGGCAAGGCAGCTTATGTGATGGCCCTATATTTGTGCCATTATAAGTCCACAGGCTCACTTTGAGGGTGGGTTATCTTTTACTCCCCTCTTCTGTATTTGTCAGGTTCAATGGACCCAGATCAGCTTTGCAGGTGTTTGATTAATTAAACAGAAAAGCCAGAGAATTCACACGGAACTTTTAAATATCCATTAAAACATGTTGCCTTTATGGGATCAAAACTAGGTAACTGTAATGGTAGAAGAGATTTACTGAATTAACTTAAAACTTCTCTGTGACAGAAAAAAACAAATGGAATTTTTGTGAATAAAAACATTCCTTGTATTTTCTGACATTGTAGGGCACTGTGGCTCACTGCAACACCTCCTGAAATCTGGTGTCTCTCTAATGATAACTAATAATAATACCAGTGGTGTGGTGGAATATATTTCAGAACTCTAGTTACTTCTGCCTGTCCTTAGCCAAGAATAAGATCCCACCTTATTAATGAAGGGATATGTAAAAATGTAGGCCTAAAAATAGCTATTGGATAGCAAGGTAAACTGCAAAAAAATTCTTAAGTGAATTTTCTGCTGCTTAATATCTCTATAATAATTATATGCTCCTCAGAAATAAACTCTTTTGAGAGTGAGTATCTCATTGGGGCAGCTAGGTGGTACAGTGAATAAAGTGTTGGACCTGGAATCAGGAAGACTCATCTTCCTGAGTTTAAATCCAGACTCAGAATGTATGACCTTGGGCAAGTCACTTAACCCTGCTTCCTTACCTGTAAAATGAGCTGGAGAAGAAAATGGCGGACCACTCCACTATCTTTGCCAAGAAAAACCCAAATGGGCTAACAAGGTCAGACACCACTGAAAAACGACTGAACAAGAACAACAAAAAAAGCTAATTAGACTACCATATTATCCTTTTAAAGGATTCTATTCCCTTGTATTTAAAGGATTCTATTCCTACAGTATTCCCTTGCCTAGCATTCAAGGTCTTCCATGATCTAGCTATAGTAAGCAAGAGCCATAACTAAGGTGGGGAGGGTGGGGCTTTGGCCCCCGTTGTTAGCAAAACTTGCAACTTTTCAGCAGTGTAAGAACAACTGAGCTTAGTATGTAGTTAGCAAGAATAATTATAACAAGAAACTACCAGAAGGCACAGTTGAGGACAGTTTGACCCGAGGTGAGCTCTTCCCTGACCTCGCCCAACTTCCTATCATCATGGTTAGTTTTCAGGTATCCCAGGTTCTCTGCATAGCCTCTCCTCATTCAACCAATTAAATTGAAGATATGTTTCATGGCTTTTACCTTGAATATGTTTTGAATTGCTTGACTTAGAAACGCAAATTGAGTTACAATTCTACAACTTAGCCTCCCAACTGTATCTTTATAACCCTTTTACTGCTGCCATATTTATTTACTCTCTGCCCCAACTGAAAAGTGCTATGTATACTTGCTGATGGCCCTTAGAGAAGTACTATACAAACAGCTGATGTTTGGTCAATATTTGTGGAATGGATCAAGTCTTTGGGGAGGCCAAATGTTTTTTGTTCATTAGAATATTATAGCCAGTTACAAAGGAAGAGATATGCCCTTCATTGTCTGTGTTTTGATTGCTTTTTCTTTTCTAAGACTCCTATGTGTTTTACACACAGCAGTGTGTGAGATCAACCTCAGAAAAACACTGTAAAATAGGTACTATTATTCCTATTTTATAGGTGGTAAAACTGAGACGTAGGGAAATTAAGGGACTTGCTCATGGTCACACAGTTCATAGAAGGGATATGACCCAGAGTATTCTGATATAGGCCCAGCACTTCAACCACGAGGGTGTTTCCCCTCTAATTGTCTTTTCCAAATTGTGTAGTGCCTGACATACACTAAGCACTTGATAATGGCTCATTGATCCCAGGTAATCACCAAGGAGTAACTTTGTAATTTGATTTTCATAAGCAAATGTCAAGATATTTTTCTCCATAAAACAAATTCTTAGTACATTGTGGTGCTCTGGTAATTTTGCATGTTGTGCACTCTTAGTGGAAGGCTATCTCTGTTGGTACAAATGATTTTTGGCCAATTTAGCTCAGCATCAGAGTTATCCTCTAGTGGTAATTTTAGGCAATATTCCTTAATAGATCTCTTCTGAAAGCTTCTTACCGCTACACTGGTTAAAATCAAAGTTCATTCTAATATGTAAATGATTGTTTCTTGAACCACAGTAAGAAATAAGCATCATTTCATCTTAAGGCTAGTTAACACAACCACGTGATTTTCTCTTCTACACTCCTCCCACTTTTCTCCCTCCCCCCCCAAGTTTTATACTTCTTGGTATGGCCAAGTATGAGGCACCTCACAGACCAAGAGGTCATACCCTTAGATAGCTCTGCCACACCACACCTGAAATGATATTTATTTGAGCATAATTTACCAAGAAGGGTCTCCAAATGCTCATATTTGGAAATTATATACTCATTGCTTTATGCACTGGAACACTACAAAAGCTTCATGAGTGAAATCTCTAGGAATGCCAAAGAAGTTGCTCTAACTACCCATCCTATGGACACTTGAAAAACTCATATTGCCTGGATTATGACATGCAGCTGGATGGACAGCCCACTGAGTTAGTACATCAGTATATTTATCTTGAAGAACAGCTGCAGATGAAAAATGTGTTCATCCCAGAATTAAGTAGGAGGGAGAGATTGAGCTAGATCCTATTTGGGAAATTGGACAGTGTAGTCATTGAGCCTGAGTTACTCATTACTTATTGAGGCCAAAAATCCCCAAACTCATCTTTTGCATCAATATTCTCCCAGTGATGCCATATAACTTAAAACAATGGCATCATGACAATGAGAGGTAATGTATGCCAATCATACTACAGCATTGGTACAGCTGTGGTATTAAACTACCCAGAAGACCTCTTGAGCTCTGGATGGATCCTACATGAAGAACTTACTGAAAGACATGCATAAGAATTGTGCAAATGTATGGAGGGATTTGGGTTTGTCCAAATGTCAACATCATTTCTTTTATACCCCAATATACAGAATATTCCTTGATCTCCTCATAAAAAAATGTGGGTATCAGGACAAAGAAGAACTATTTTTTTTAAAGATTCTTTTGGATTAAGATGGAAAGGGTAGAGATTTTATCTCATACCTGAACACCATGTGTCTCTGAGCACACAACAGACACCTCTATTTCTTTTGTTTATTTTTTCCCTGATCTTAGGTGATTGAATATTCTAAGAGGGGAGTACCCAGGTGATAGAATCTTCAGAGGTCCCATTAGCAACTGGAGTCAGTAACAGTGCTCATTAGAATGAAAGTAGCTGATGACTGAGGAAGGACCTGTAGATGGAATGAGAAGATAGTTATACAAGAATGATGGCAATTTCAGGGATCCTGACCACTTGTGAGGAAAAAAAAAAACTTGTTACAGCTTTAAAAAAGAACTGGTTCTTGCAACTCAGTAGAGAGCTAAATGCCACAAAAGAGGGAAAAAGGACTTCCTTGGTCATGTCTAATCTCTGCACATGTGTCTTACTGCCTTTGCATGTTAAATTCGAACTCTTCTCTCCAGGGAACTCAGGGACTGCCTGTATTCAAAGGAAGAATGTGGTTCCATTTTGGGGATATTGTATTATAATAATTGTTCTTGCTATATTTTCTCAATAAAACTCTTTTCTAAAATCAGTCTGGCTGATTGGTAATAGGAACATATTGGGTGGGGGTTTATGAATGACAGTACTGGAAATTTCAGCTACTCAAGATTATCACTAGAACCATGAGGGGAATGAATAGTTTATTACCCCTTTGGGACCCAACCCGACAGTGTGAATGTGAGCTAGAGAGAAAGCACAAAGGCGGTGTTAAATGTATTTTCAAAATCAATATAAAAAATATCTTATGCCACTTATATAAATTGAAGGGAGAGACAGACACTCAAATCAAGTAAGGAAATATTTATTAAGTACCCATATTGTGAAGACACTGTACCAGGTACTAGGGATACAACGACAAAAAAACAACAAATGATCCCTGAACAAGGCCTCCAGGCCCCTTCCCTGCCATCTCCTTACTCTGCTGCTTGGGCTCAGGCCATCATGCTCATCTTCCCCAACACACAACTTAGGATTCCACCCTTTGGTCCTCTCACTCTGATAGGTAAATTTTAATCTTTTCTTTCATGAAAAGAGGCCTTCATGCTATTTCTATATTATCTCCAAACCATTCCACCATGCTTATACATCTCTTTCCCTTTCAGCTCCCCTTAATGTGTTGTTTTTTTCCCATTAGAATATAAACTTCTTGAGGGCAAAGTCTGTTTTACTTCCTTACATTTTTATCCTCAGTGTTTATAATAGTGCCTGTTATAAAGCAGGAGCTTAATAAATGCTCTATCTACATTAGTTTAACTATGCATAATCTTGCCATATGTTTATTTGTACATGGGTTCCTATTTCTGCACATTCTATCCTTATGTAGGCCTACTGATGTTAAATTTTAAAAACTTTTTCTTGTTATACATATTTGCTTTTCTGTAGATAGGCATATACATGTGCATGTATTATATCCTACATGTAATTTAGACATAATTACTGAAACAACCTGCCAAGCAAGGCTTTGCATTGTGCATGTTTATTGCGTGTTCACGTATGGTTCCAATGAATGGTACTCTACTGTGATTATCTGGGACTTTCAGTTAACCATTCTTTTACCATTAAGTGTTGATGTTTATGTTGATTCCAGGATGTACAATTCTAGATGTCAAGTGTACTAGCTGATTTTGCAAGGGACTGCAAAATTCCAAAGCCTGGGGAAGAATGAATCAGGTCGCTTCTCTCCAACTTGGAGAAATGGCATGATGGACTTTGAAGTTCCCCTTGTCAGGATGGAACCTTGCCTGGGTTGCTATTTTGAGTGAAAATGGAATAGGGTAAAAGGAGAGTTCTGGTGTAGGGAATTTAGTTTTTAGTTTCACTTGTGGTTAGAGATGATACAACATGAAAACTATAAATGGAAGGAGAGAGAAAGGGAGAGACCCTCTAGCAGGCATTTTGTAACTTAAGTCCACAGACTGAGGACTGAATATAACAGACAGCTGGCCCCACATATCATCTAATGCCTTTTCCTATTGGGATTGCTAATTAAAAGCGTGATTGGAATGGATTAGAGAGATTGGCTGAACTTTTTATATCTGAGAAAAGGCAATACTTTAATTCTCTTTCCCTCAATCTCCTTCACCCCCCCCTTTTTTTTTTTTGCCTGAAGTGGCAAGAGATATACTCCAAAAGTTTTATGTTCTTTAAATGTGTTCATAATTCTTGATTTAATTGCTAATTTAAAGCCAGCTCAGTCTAGATAAAAATAAAACCAATCTTAACTGCTTTTGGATTCGTGTATGTCTTAATTTCAAACAGGAGATTTATAAGTGAGAAAGGAGACAGTGAATGGTCTATAGCACATAGAGAGACAGAGATAGAGAGGACAGATGTTTTTTGTCTGAAGGTTCCAGTGGAAGGAATTATTTTCCATAGGCTCCTAAGCTAAAATCATAAGAGAATATTATGATTTTGATTTATTAATTTTTAAAATAAACTTCCCAAAAAGCAGAACTAAACTCTTTTGTTTTTTCTTCCCAATGCTCTAAGCTGAAAAATTAATCAAAATGTGATTTTATTATCTGGGATAATGCTCCGCTATCATGCTATCCTGTGATTCCCACTGTTTTTTCCCCACATATGCAGGTGGAGACCAGGGGAGAGGTCTGGCATGGTGGGACAAGAATAGGGAGGAGTTGGGAAGAATCTGTCTTTCCACATTCCAAGGGTGGGGGCCAGAGAAAGGAGTGAATATCACTTCCTTCATGTAGCATTATAGCAGCTGAGGCTTTTGCTTTCATTTTCAATCAAACCAAAACAGAGAGCTACATTAAAAATATATTACAAAAGACTTTCACCACACTGAGCAGTTTTCCTACTAAGTAAGTTTCCTACATAGTGATAGGTGGGAGATAGGAGTTTGAATAATTCAATCAATTAATTGTTCAATAATCAATCAACATGTATTTATTAAGCACCTATTCCATGCCAGGCACTGAACCATTGTAATATAATGCCAAGCAAAGGCAACTTCCCAAGTTCAAAATACCAGCATAGGTGCTCTCTATTTTATTCAGTGACAAACCAAGAACAGAGAAGATCAAAACATGACATCATTCAAAATACAGCATTTACTAAGTGTGATTAAATAATCTCCAAGTACTACCCCACCCCAGGACCTTCCAATCATTCAATCAATTACAAAGTCTCTGTTCTAAATACTTCTCCACCCCTAGGCTATACCTTAATTAAGTCCACCACAAAGCCCCTCTTCTCAAATGGAGATTAGTTTCCAAACATAAGGTCAAAAGTTCCCCACCCCTGGATCACAATTGAATCTACCCCAGAGTTACATCAAGTTTAAACACAGCACTTAATACCCAAATGGAGGTCTTTTCTTCATCTTGACACGAGGCAAGTTCTCAGCAATCTTAGTTCCTGGGGAGACAAGGCTTAGCAAAGCCACAAGATACATTGCCAGTCCCTTCATGAATTTATCCTCTGTCTGTAGAACAGTCCTAGAACCCCTGAACACATTAGCAAAGCCCTCTCCCAGGATTTCTGTAAACATACAACAAGAAAATCCTTCTTCAGGGCTTCTGAACCAACAGAAAGGCTCCCAGACCCCTGCAACAACAGCACTGTCCTTCACCAGTGGACAGTATTCATTCTGTCTGCAGGACAGTCTCCAGACCCCTGCAACAACAGCACTGTCCCTCACCAGTGGACAGTATTCACTCTCTGTCTGCAGGACAGTCTCAGGGCTTCTTAGCCAAATGCCAGGTTCCAGGACTTCTTCAACAAAAGGACTGTCTTTCACCAGTGGACAAATCTGGCAAAACAACATCAAAACAGACAGACAAAGTACCAGCAAAACAGCCATGTCTCCTCAGTCCTTGGCAGCTCAGGGGGCAGGTCTCAAAAGTCCAGGGCAATTCAAAGCGGCCACCAGCAATTCTCTTAGTCTCTCTCTCTCCATGAGGTGCTGCTTCCAAAAAGATCTTCCGCCTCTCTCTTACCTCTCCCAAATCTAGGTCACCAGCTCCTCCCAGTTCAGGACTTTCTTTTCACATCAAAAAGTCCATCCCACAGGTGGGATTAACAAGCTCTGGGTTTTAACACAATCAGTTTGAAAACCAAGCCAATACAGGGGAATCTTTAATTGCCATTACTATCACAACCATGCACTAATATACAAGTATAAACAAAGACACAATTCCTATTCATAAATAGCTTGTATTCTAATGGAGAAAATAATAAATACATGCAAAATATATGGGATAAATATAAAGTTAATAAATAAAAACATGAACAAAAGAGTTAAATACCAAATCGTTTGGGAGGTAGTATACAAGCAAGGAGATGAGAGGTGGAAGGTCATGTGTGAGGAAAATAGAGGCCACTTTGGCTATATCATGGTGTGCAAGGAGAGAAAAGTCCAATGATGCTGGAATAATAGGTTGGGCTAAATTTCAAAGCTAGGCAGAGGAGTTTCCATTTTTATCCTAAAAATAGCAGGAAGCTATTGGAGTTGATTGATGATGGAAGTCACAAAGTCATTTTTAATCTATGATTAAAAATTACTTTGATAGCACTATGTAGGATAGACTGGAGTGGTGAGAGACTTGAGGAAGAGAGATCAATTAGGATGTCATTGCAAAAATCTAGGTGGTAGCTATATGGGTGGAGAGAAGGGATTGAATGCAAGAGATGCCAAGGCAGAAACATCAAGTTTTGCAACTACTTGGATATGTGGGGTGAGAGAGTGAAGAGTCCATGATGATGTTAAGGTTATCTATCTTGCTTTCTTTCCTACTGGTCCTTTTGTATTAATTTTTTTGTTCTGAATTAAAAAAAAACACGTGCGCGTGTGAAAGTAAAAAGGAGAGAGAAAACATTTCCATATACCAAGTAGAATGCAAAAAGTGCATCATATATGAAATTGTGAATCTCTATTCCATACTGCTCACTTTAAAAAAGCATAAAATAAATTAAACATGTTACTTTTAGAATTGTCCTGACTGTTTCTGCTTCTTTTAAACTTCCTTCTATATTCCTCTCTGCACTTTTTTTTTTTTTGCTTTTTGGAGGGCAGTTGGGGTTAAGTAACTTGTCCAAGGCTACATGGCTAGTTTTTTTTATGTGTGTGTGTGTGTGTGTGTGTGTGTGGCTTTTAAGTGTTAAGTGTCTGAGGCCTGAACCGAACTCGGGTCCTCCTGAGTCCGGCGCCTGTGCTTTACTTACTGCACCACCTAGCCGCCCCTCCTCTCTGCACTTTTTAAAATGTTTCAATAGCATTTCTCTTTTCGGCTGATAACACCATTGCTAATCACTTCCCTCTCAATTTCCTCCAATAAAAAAAACAGAAGGAAAAAATCCTTGTAACAAATAAGTCTAGTTAAGCAAAATAAATTCACATAGAGGCCATGTTCAATAATGCATGTTTCCTTCTTCACCTTGATTCTATCATTTCTCTTTGAGAAGATGCTTCATCAAGTCTTCTAGAGATGTGGTTGGCCATTGCTTTGTTAGAGTTCTTAAGTCTTTCAAAATTGTTTTTTATTCTTTATAATGTTGCAGTCCTTGTATATCTTGTTCTGCTCACCTCACTGAATCAGTTCTTGCTCCCCAGAATTCTCTGAAATTGTTTTTCATAATTTCTTACTGTGTAACAATATTCCATTGCATTTATATACTACAATCTATTTAGACATTTAACAATTGCTGGGCATATCCTTAGTTTCCAGTTCTTTGTTTTTTTTCCCTCCTTTAATTTCTTCTTCAGGATCAGCATCACTTGATTTTGTGGCCATTATTCAGTCTAGTGTAATTTTAAAAGTTTTTTGTCTTTTGTTTAAATGTTACATGTTGAATTTTTTCCTTTAAAAAAAACTGTTTATTTCATTCTGAACTTAAAAAAATAAAACAAGCATTTTCATAACACAGAAAAGATGATTGTACATGAAACCACAAATCTATTATGTTCAAATTGCTATTCCTTTTAAATATATAATACAGTTGTCATGTAACTCTCTTTTATTTTTCCTTTTTTCTTTCCTACACCATCTTAGAGATGGCCAACATTAGACATAAATATATGTGTATATATATATACACGCATATATATATATATATGTAAAAGCATTTTATACATACTTCTATGTATCAGTTCTTCCTTTGGATGCAGATAATGTCTTCCTTCCTAGGTCCTTTGTCGTTAATTTGGGTATTTATAATAGTCATGTTTGTTTCTTTTTGAAAGACTAAGTGTGGAGGAGGTTAGTCTCTTACCTCTGTTCAGGCAGTAATCTTGGCAGAAAATCTTTCCTCATTCTGTTGAATTATGTGTAGAGGTAGGAGTTCAGGTTTTATAAGTTCTGCACAAATCTCATCATCACATAAAGTTCTCAGGACTTCTTTCCAGAATTTAAAAAATAAATTAGTTTTCATTTACAAGTAACTTTACTTGTTTAAAAAATTTTTTTTAAAGAAATGAAATGATGAATGTACTTTGCAGAAATGCCATATAAATCAGTCAACAAACAAGGATTTATTTAGGTCTTACCATGTCTCCAGCACTGTTCCAAATGCTAGGAATACAAAGACAAAAGTGAAATAGTTCCCTACCCTTAAGGGACCTTATATTCTAATGGAGGAAACAACATGTACACACAGACAAAAAGAATACAAGATAGTTTGGGGAGGAAATGTGCTAGCAGCTGTGCAGGGTGGGAAGCAGGCAAAAATCAGCGTAGAAATGGCTTTGAGTTGAGTATTGGAAAAACCCAGATATTTCAACAAGTGGAAGGAAGAAGAGAAAGCATTTTACTCATGAGGAACAGATAGTACAAAGATAAGGACTTGGGAGGGGAAGTAATACCTATGTGGAAAAACTCTGGAAAGAAAACCTGAAAATTTTTATGTGGTGGCAAGACTTTCAGAAGGATTTATACTGGTAAGAAGGATGGAGAAGGGGGGGAGTATTAACTAGGGGAACTTCTTTAATCAATAAACATTGATTAAGCACCTACCATGTGATGGGCTCTGCACTAGGTGCTGGCGTTCAAAGACAAAAATAGGCTCTAGAAGCTTCTTTCTATCAGAGAGACAAAGATGCCCATATAGTATGTATACACACAAGAATATATACAAAATACTTTTGGGTTGAAGGACATTAGCAGCTTGGGTTGTGATGAGAACAGACTACATGCAGAAGATAATGTTTGAGGTGAGCCTTGAAGGAAGGTTAAGTGTCCTAAGAGGTGGAGGAAAGGAAAGAATTCAGTGTAGGGGTGTTTATGTTTGATTCTGAAGGTAATAGAGAGCCAGTGGAATGCACCGAGTAGAGGAGTGAAATGACTAGCTCTGCACTTTAGTACAATCACTTTGGCAGGGAAAGCCTTTTTTTTTTTTTTTAAAGCAATAGGGGTTAAGTAACTTGCTCAAGGTTACATGGCCAGTTATTTCTGGGTGTGATGCTGAGTATCTGAGCCTGGATTTGATCCAGGTCATCCGGACACTGGAGCCGGTACTCTTACTCGCTGAGCCACCTGGCCGCCCCTAAGCAATTGGGGTTAAGTAACTTGCTCAAGGTTACACGGCCAGGTGTTTCTGGGGTGGGTGCTAAGTGTCTGAACCCGGGATTCGATCTCCAGGTCTTCTCAACACTGGAGCCGGTGCTCTTACTCGCTGTGCTACCTGGCCGCCCTGGCAGGGAAAGACTTGAGGCAGAATTAGGAAGCTATTGTAATGATCCAAGGGAGAGATGATTAGGGTCAGAACTAAGGTGGTGTCAGGATGAGTAATGAGAAAGGGTTGGACTGGTAAAGTGTTGTAGAGGTGGAAATGGCAAGACTGTATTGCAAATGCATCAACTGGATACATGAAGTAGTAGAGAGTGAGAAGTTAAGACTAATGCTGAGAATCGTAAATCAGAGAAACTGGAAGGATTTTGGTGACCTTGACACAAATAGAGAAGCTCAGGAGAGGTTTATTGAACTTAAATTTCAAGATGAAGTTCTATAACTGGAGCAAATGTAATTCTGATCAACTTAAAGTAAAGAGCCATATTTGCTTGAGCACTTCATTAGCTTTAAGATTATACATATATTTCTGGATGTAAACTAGAATATAATAGCTGTATTGACCCAGAGATTTGCAAAGCTTTTAATGCTCTTATGATTTTAGCTTTGAAAAATTAAATTGAAATGACCTGAACATGCCAAGGGCAGAATAACTTTTTAGTCATTATTGTTTTAGCATAAGAACACAATAGTAGTTCCCTCAAAAAAATCTCCATATTGATTTTTGTCTTTAGGGATTTGACTTGATAGGAAAAAAGAAACCTCATCATTTAGACTAAAAAGTTGTGTATTTAATTACCATTATCTTCAGGAGCTGATTTTTTTTCTATAACACAAAATTCCACTGACAAAAAGCCCATTTCAAATATTATTTCTGTTCAATTTTTTCCTTATTAAAAGTAAGGCTTTGCAAAAAAAAAAATCACTTTTGGAGCTGTTTTGTTTGTTCACTTATATTTGTTCACTTCTCAATTGCTCATGGCCTCTTTTTCCTATTTTTTTTTTTCTTAGCATGCCTGACATTTTTGAAAACCTTCTTTGTCATCCAGGTCATCTCTGTGCCAGGGCTCTCCTTTGCCTTAAATGACCTTCCCTTAAAAATCTTTGATTGCCTCTTATGGACCTCTCCGGAGGCTCTGGAGCAAAGGACCTTTTTTTTTTCAATTACTGAATTTTGTATTGACTACTTTTTAAAAAATTGTACTTTTATTGCTTATGGGTTCACATCCTGTCTTACCTTTAGGATTTACTCTAGCTCTCCGAAAAGAGAGAGAAAGAGAAGTGATGCCCTGGATTAGAAATGCTCTCTCTCTTTCTCCCTACCCTCACTCTCTGTGTGTATGTTTATATGTATAGATGTGTGTATACATATATATTCATTCATCAATATATATTCATTTAGTACACTGGATTTGGAGTCTGAGACCTGAGTCTGAATCCCATCTTGGTATATATTGCCTATGTGACCTTGTCAAATAACGTACCTGAGCCTCAATTTCCTTATCTATAACATGGTGGTGGTGGGGATAGCTGAGATTTTATCTAAAATCTCTTCCAACTCAAAATTTATTGTTTAAGTACTTATTGACTTGAACATAGCAATTTGATACAATCCAACATTTATTAAGTGCAATACGTTGTCCCAAGTGCTAGGGACACAGACAAAAAACCCCCTAAAACCAGTCCTTATCCTTAAGGAGCTTACATTCTACTGGGTGCAGGGATAGAACATGTTATCAGGTAAAACTGACTGCTTAAAGCAAAGGGAAAGAGCACCAACCACAAAGGGGAACAGAAAAGTGATCTGTGGAAAACGGTGCAGAAGCTTGAACCTTGAAGGAAATGAGTCCTTCGGCAGTCTCCAGAAGCAGATCAAGCAGCTCTGCACCTATGACATGACCTCTGTTACATTATGGTGTGATCATCTTCCCTTTTGTTTATATATACCACTGTTTGTTCAGCCCTTCTCCAACTGTTGTACATTTGTAAACCTGTAAGCCCTTATTTATTTATAGAATGATTACAGATTTCACTGAGGAGGCTCCCAGGTTACATGGGATTATTACAACATTACCCACCAAAAGGAGTATTTGAAGATCCTTCCTTTCCTTTTCCTCCTATTCCTTTCCTCTATAGAGAATCCTTCTTCGCTTTGGTATCTCCTTTATGACACTGGTGAACATCGCGGTTGTTTATTTTATGCCTCACTTGCTGTCAGTATTCAGCAGGTAGCTGAATTCCATGATCTCTGTATTTGTATCTGTTGTACAATCTTGTATAACTTTTATATATGCACACTAAACATTATTTAAAGAGGATCTTTCAAGCTGTATTTTGTCTTCTGAGGTAAAGTCTTAAAAATCAACAAATGTTGGATGAAGGGAATCTTGTATTGTCTACACTTGTCAGGTGTGTTGTTGTAAAGAAAGTATTTTCAGCAGAAATGTATCTGGGAAGAAAGGAAAGAAACACTTTTTTATTAAGTACCTTCTACATACAAAGCACTTCACAAATACTTTCACATCTGATCTTCACAATGACCTTGTGACATAGGCACCATTATTATCCCCATTTTACAGTTGAGGAAACTGAGAGAGGATAACTGATTGCCTAGAGCACATAATTGTTAAGTGTCTAAAGCTGGATTTGAACTTGGGTCTTTCTTCCTGACTCCAGGCCCAGCACTTTATCCACTGTGCCTCATAGCTCTGCCTGTTGCCTTTTCATGCTTTCGTCAATGATATCTTTGGTGTATTATACTTATAGACTTTCTGTTAAATTAAGAGTAGATTAATCAAATTAGATCCCCATGTGTAAAGGTACATAGCATAGAGTGAACCCTCCTTTTCAGGTACAGGGAGCTCCCTAAGGGGTGGCCCAGTTCCCCCAGAAGGAATTGATGGTGTGACTAGGGATAGTTTAGCAGACTTGTCTTTGCTGCAGGAAACCATGCATCTTATCCCTTTACATTGACCTGGGTTCCAAAGAATAATTCATATAAAGTTTTTCATAAACTTGTGACAAAGCAGGGAGCTGGCCCAACAGTCATGAAGGCCTGGCTTGAAATCCTACCTCTGACACCAACCGGTTGTGTGTGACACTCCTGTTGTAGGCATACATGTAGTTCCTGTTGAGGATTGGGCAACTCCCCTGTGCATCCTGGCACGTCTTTCTGGCAACTATTCTCTTGCCAGCCCTGAACTCCACAGGCGTCAAATAAAAAGCAAGAGAGGGGATGGGGGAAGTGAGTGAGGATTCCTCTTTTGCTTCATTGTCCATGCCTTTTTCTCCAACTAAGCATCATTCTAGAAGCAGTCTGACCAGGGCAGAGTACAGCAAGTCTACCATCTCATTCCTAGGTGCTCTCCTCTCTTAATTTAGCCTAAGAGGATTTTCCATGATACTTTTAATTCATATTGAGCTTAAAGTCCACTAAGTCTCCCAGATCTTTTTCAGATGAACTGCTATCTAATCACAATGCACCCCCTACATTTTGAATTCATGGAGTCAATTTTTTTGAACTCGAGTATAAGATTTTATTTTTGTTCCTACAAAATTTCATCATATGTATCAATATTCTAGCATGTCAAAAATTTTTTTTGGATTCTGGCAGAATGGATTGTGTTAGCTATCTCTTGCAGCTTGAGTTAATCTCCATATAACATAGATGTTACATTTATGTCTTTCTGAAGCCATTGATAAAGATTTAAAAAATAAAGGGTCAAATGCAGATCCCTGGGACATTCCATTGGAGACCTCCTTTCAAGTTGACATTGAACCATTAATGACTACTCACTCACTCAATCACTAAACCAGTTGTAAATCCACTTTGTTATTCTAGACTACATCTCTCACTCTTTGCCATAAGAATAGAATGAGAGACTTTATCAAATACTCTGCTAAAAATTGGGCAAACTTTACCCATGAAATTAACCAGTCTAGTAAACCAGTCTGCCAAAAAGAGGAATTGAGACTAGCCTGGCATAGTCTATTCTTGATGAAGCCATGCTGGCTCTTTGTAGTTACTGTTTCCTTTTCTAGATGTTTAGTAACCTTTCCTTTAATAATATATTCTAGAATTGTGCAAGGAACCAAAGTCAAGGTTGTTGGCCTATAGTTTTACAGACTTCATTATCTTCACATTTTCTTTCATAGTTCTCAAATATATTTTTCTAATAATTTGTGTATTATGATTATACATATTATGTGTATGTATGTATGTGTATATGTGTGTGTGATTATGTATTTTAGTCTTATTCCCCACTGACCTAGTAAACTATAAGTTTTAGGAGGAAGACTTGATAGTGCCTTTTAAAAATTCTGTAACCTCTCCAGGAGCTAGCATAGTTCTTTGCACACAGTAGGCACCTGATGAAAGTTTGTTAAATAAATAGGGTATCATTTTATGTGAAATGGTATTGTAATTTAAATATAGTATTTTAGCTGAGATGGCATGCCAAGCTGTTCATCTATTTTAAAAGAAAGTCACTAGGAAAAGCTGATTTAGTTAGCAAAAAGCCAAAGTGGCTTAAATCATTATAATGGTATTTTTCTTATCCAAGTAAGGTATATGAGTTCTTTTCATTAAGTAAAACAAAATTAGTTTGTCCACAGGTGCATTTTAATACTAAATTCTGTATGGTTATAATGATAGCACCTGCTTTCCATTTACTTGCAAATCTAATCACATAATTTAAATGAATTCCTCACTTCCTATTTGATTTTGGCCCTAGTTAAGTCATTTACAGACAGCTGGGAAAAAGATATTTTAAAGGTTTTTTTTTTTATTTTTTTAAAGAACTGCCTTTCAACTAGAATAGCATGTTAAGATGGAGAGATATTAAGAATTTTAATTTTGACCTGTTTAATTCCAGTAACTACCAATGCATTTTCTAGAAATTCACTTGAAGTTAGAGTTTACCCTTAAGTAAGATGGAAGTAACCTGGATAAATCAGATAAAATTTACAATTATGGAAAACTGAAGCTGATAGCAGATTTGACAGTTGTACCACAGAGACAAACTATATCTTCTTAACTAAGAAAATGAAGGGACAAGATAGCAGTAATAAGATCAGACATGCTTAGACTTCAAGGATCTGTGATTTCTTTGGTTTGGGAATTTCCACTGATGTAGATTGCAATCCCTCTGTGACTTTGCAAGACATCTTCACGAGTTTCAGTGGCTGAAAAAATCATCCCCCTGTAGCTAACCAACTGGTGATAAATGAGGCTGCTTCTTAGGAGGAGGTAACTGGGGGTTTGCCCTGGAGTACCAAAACCTAAGAAAATTTGTCGGCATTTGCATTCCTTTGTTATTGTTTAGTCATTTTGGGTTCTGTGACCACCCTTTAAGGGTTTTTTGTTTTATTTTTTGGCAAAGATACTGGAGTGGTTTTCCATTTCCTTCTCTAGGTCATCTTATAGATGAGCAAACTGAGGCAAACAGGGTTAAATGACTTGCCCAGGGTTACACAGCTAATAAGTATCTGAGGTCAAATTTGAACTCAGATCTTTCTGACTCCTGGCTTATCACTTTATCCACTGCATCACCTAGCCATCATTCCTTTAACAGCATAAAAAACCCACTGGGTTTAGTACTTAATTTGAAATACTAATTAGTTAAAATAGGAATCTGCCAGATAACACAGCATCCTTTTCCTGCTCCTGCCCCTCTCTTTTACCCCCAACCCCTCCTCAGAAGCAGTTTCTTAGTACCCTTAAGTCGTAGTGGCCTGTTTCCTCCTCACCTGATTATATGTCACAGGCCCCAGTAACAAAGATTGCTAGTTATGGAGGCCTAGGACAACAGATCATCCTTAACTGCCCACATCTGAAGCTTCTATAGCTTAATGTCATCTGTTGATGTATCTTTGGAGACCCCATTTCCTTCATGACACAAATGAGGCATTAGATTAAGACTTCAGTGGAGGAAAATAATATACAAAGTTAAATTTTACAGTATATGGTCACTGAGAAACCCATAGAATCCTGAAGCTAAGAGACCTTAGAAGGGAGCAGATCTAGCTCCTTGTCTTGTTGATGAATCTCCTCCATATCATTCTTAGTAAGTCTTCATCCAGCCCCTGCTTGAGTACCTCCAGTGAAAAGGAACTCATTCTCTCAAAATGCAGTTCATTCTGGACAGCTATAGTTAGGAAGTTCTTCCAAGGCTGGAATCAGCCTTCTCATAACTGCTAGTCATTTCTCTTAGTTTCTTGCCTCTGAAGTCACACATAATTATTGAATAAGTTAAGCTCACTAGGTTCAAATTCAAGGAAGTACCTTTTGGGAGAAGTTTTGCACAAACCTGAGATGGGGAGTAAATGTTGATACATGAATACTGAGTTATGATCATCATGGAATGAAAGTGTACACCCCCTGAAGGCAGGGAGAAGATCCTTAGTAACCATATAGAATTCTAAGTGTTTAGGGTGCTATAGATAGTTGAACATCTTTCAGAATATTAATCTTCAGAGAATTAATTAGGTGTTAGAAGAATGGATGGGTTTTTTTGGATAAGCATAATTACAATGGAAAAATTTTGTTCAAAATCTGCCTGGGATCTTCCTCTAAGTTTATATTTTAAAAATTAAATTATTAAGAAACCAACCAAAATGGCAGAGTAGGAAGAAGTAGTAGAACCCAACTCTACTCCCATCCCCACCCTCTCATTCACAACGCAGTTCCTGACCATCATAATACTCAGAACATGGGCACAGGGGAAGCAGCTCTGTCACACTGATTCTGATCCCTGGGGGAGGGGAAAAATCTCAAGCTCAGCCCCTGAGTTACCATGGTAGCACTGATAACGGTCACCAGAGGAGGTAAGATATGGTACTCTACCTTTGGGTAAGGATCAGAACCTCAGCTCATTTATTCCACTCCCTAAGAGCATTCATTCCAATCCCCCAGAATGGAAAAACAAACAAACAAACAAACAAACAAACAAGATAATGTCCTTTTATGTTTCTGAGATATAAACCCAAAAGAGATTAACTCCAAAACTCATGCAAACAAAACCTCAAAGATAAGTGCAGCTTGCCAATAAGATTAATTAGAATTCCTAGAAGAAATTATTCAAGAGCTAAAAAGAATTTAAAATGGTGTTATAAATGAAATGAGAGTGATAGAAGAATTGGAAAGGAAATAAGGGTTATGGAAGAGAGACTTGGAAAGAGAATTAGCAGCTTAGTCCAAGAGGTACAAAACCTCATTCAAGTAACAGACTCTCTAAAAATTAGAATAAGCCTAGCAGAAGTCAATGATTCTGTGAAATTTTAAATCAAATATTAAAATAAAGTCAAAAGATTAAAAAAACAGAAGTAAATATAAGGTACCACATAGCACAATCAACTGACCTGGAAAACAGGTTAAGAAGGGATGATTTAAGAATTAACAGACTGATATCCATGACCCAAAAGAAAATCTCAATATCCATATTTGAAGAAGCCTTAAAAGAAAATTGCTCAGATCTCTTAGAATCAGAACACAAAGTGAAAATAGAAAGAATACACTTCCAGAAAGAAACTCCAGAAGGAAAACTCCCAGGCACATTAGAGGCAAAAGCCAAAGCTTCTAGGTCAAAGACAAGATACTATGAACATCTAAAAAGAAAGAATTCAATTAGCAAAGAACCATAGTCAGGATCATACAAGATTTATTAGTGACTACAATAAAGAAGTAGAGAACATGGAATAAAGACTTCCAAAAAGCAAAATATAGGCCTACAACTAAGAATAACTTGCCCAGAAAAAACTGAGTACAATCCTATAGGGGGAAAATGGATCTTCAATGACACTGAGGATATTCAAGCATTACTGATGAAAAGATGAGACCTCAATACAGACTCTGAAATATCAACACAGGCATAAAGACAAACAAAAAAAAGGTAAATGTAAGTGAGCAATCAGAAGGGATAGTGTAAGGATGAATTGTTTACATCTTAGTTGTGGAGTTAACATATATGTGTGAAGTGGTATATTATTTACATACTTAAAGGAAAAGTGAAATGAATTATAGGGAAGACTTGTATGAAGTGATGCAGAGTTGTATGAAGTGATACAAAGGTTTCATCAGAATCATCATGTTATCAGTGATCATAAAGGGAGTTAAATAAGACAGAGGATCTTAGAGTGGTTTCTATGTCTTGACGATCTGGAAAGAAGAAAGGAAAGGCAGGGAAAAGGATAACACTATGGATTAAAATGGGGAGGAAAGATGGGGAAATTTCTCTCACATAATCAGGGTGCAAAGGCAGAAGTCTATACAAAGCTGGAAGGCGTATAGGGAATGGGTATTATCTTAACAGGTCAAAGGAAGGTGGAACATACACATAGAGTTTAGTGTAGAAATACATTCAATGATAGGTGGTAGGGATCAGGGAAATGGGAAGGGGGGAAAGAATAAGGGTAGATTTATGGAGGAATTAATAAAAATAAACCATAAGCTTGGTAGGTGGTGGTGGCAATGGGAAGATTATAAAGAGAGTTTTAAAAAGAAAAAAAGAAAGAAAAAGAACCTTTGATAAATAAGGGGTAAAAGAAGAAAGGAGAGGAAAAAGTATGTGAATAGGATGGTGGGAAATACTCAATGATCATACTTGTGAATGTAAATGTGAATAGGAGAAACCTACAAAATAGAAAAGCATAGCAGAGGGCAGCTAGGTGGTGCAGTGAATAGAGCATCCGCCCTGGAGTCAGGAGGACCTGAGTTCAGATGCGGCCTCAGACACTTGACACACTTACTAACCCTGTGACTTTGGGCAAGTTACTCAATCCCAGTTGCCCTCCAAAAAGCAAAAAAGAGAAAAAAGAAAAGGATAGCAGACTAGATTAGGAAACAGAATCCAAAAATTTCTTATTTACAAGAAACTCATTTGAAACATAAAGACTCAAGAGTTAAAATGAGTGGTTAGAACAAACTCCCTTATGCCTCAGCTGAACAACAACAACAAAAAAAAGAGAGAAATTACGATTTTAAAGATGGCAACAGAAAAAGTAGACTTAATTAAAAGATATAAACAGGGAAACTACATGTAGCTGAAAGGTACTATGTACAATGAATTAATTTAAATAGTTAACATATATATCATTTACATACTTAAAGGAAAAGTGAAATGAATTATAGGGAAGACTTGTATGAAGTGATGCAGAATGCAGAACAGGAGAATATTTTATATAATAACAATAATATTTTGAAGACAAATAACTTTGAAAACCTTAAGAACTCTTATCAACAAAATGACCAAGCACAATTCCAGAGAACCAATGATGAAATTTTCTGCCCCCCTCTTGAGACAGAGAGGTGTTGGACACAGGGTGAAGAAGGAGTCATATACTTTTTAGACCCATACAAAGTCAATTTTTTCCTTTGATTATGCACAGTTGTCACAAGGATTGTTTTAGTTTTCCAGTGGGGAGGACAGGAAGGAGAGAAAATCAGTTTCTGATCATTTAAAAAATAAAATTAAAACTAAAAAATGTAAGCCTGTAGATAGAAAAAAAAATGAATAACACAGGATGGTCTTTTTTTCCCCCACCCCTGTCTGTCTTTCCCACTTTCTACTAGTGTTTTATTCAAATGTTTAGGTGGATAATTGTTTATATTTAAATTTTAAGTGTTCATTGCTGTCAAGTTTTTACATCACTTTTATTTCCAAATTGCCTTTCTCCACTCCCTCACAGAGCAGATCATCCCTTATAACGAAATTTTTTTTAAGCGAGGAAAAATAGCCTGACCGTGTGTGTAACTCTACACCTAGAGTCCCTACCTCTTCAGTGAAAGGAGGGAGGTGAATTTTCCCGCTCTTCGTGGTCAGGCTTGGTCATTATAATCATCACGCAGAATTCAGTTGCTCTGTTGCTGCTTTTTCCATTTCCATCCTTGTAGTCATTGTGGAAGATGTTTTTTGGAATCTGATTACTTTGCACAAGTATTTTGAATAGAGAGTTTTTGTAGTTCTTGTTTTCTTACCCTTTTCTGTTATCTGAGTATTCATAAACTCCACAAATTCAGGAACCCTGGTACTTCAGTCATGGAGAGTTAGGAAATGGCCATAATTTGTCTGCATATCACTTAAATGTGTACTAAGAGTCCAAAGTTGAGGTATTTTGATTTCACTGCAAGTAAAATGGAAATGATAGCATTTAGAATTTGTAGAAGTATTCTTTTTTTTTATTCCTTACTTTTTCAGGGGATTCACCAGGCATAGAATTTATTTTTTAATGCTTGACACCCTGGTGACAAACACAAGTTCCTGGGATCCACCTTAGACTTAAGTAGGCCTGCAGAGAGTAGGCAGTCTGTCCCCCAGACCTTACTGAGTATCTTTCCAAATTGATTGGATATACCAAGTCTTGGGCTGTGCTGGTATAGCTTTTGTAGAACCAGGGTCATTCCATGGGGAGGCGTTGGAGAAGGAATTGTGCATAGCCCACAATAGATATGGCATCCATCCCAAATGTTCCTTTCAAGGATCTCAGAGTGGGAAGGGGCCTCAGAGTCCATGAATAGTAACTTATTCCTCAACATATTCATTCTTTAACATGTCCAATGAGTGGCTACCCAGCCGGTATTCTACAACTCTAGTAAAGAGGACCAACCTTTGCCCCCTCCCAGCCAAGGCCACTCACTCTACTTTGTGATAACTCCAATTTTTATTAAGTTTTCTAACACCTGACTAGGCAGGCTTGAGTTTTCCTATACTTCTTCCTGTAATTTCCCACCCAGACAGTGCCTGATGGCAACAGGTAATGCAGAGGCCCCGGGGGAGCTGCTGGGATTATTGTAAAAAGAATTGCCGAAAGATCATTAAGTGTATGCTGAATGGGACATTTTAAATGGAGAGACTGCAAGGTTGTTCCATGGTGATGTCCTGGCAGAGGCAGGGCAGAGAGACTTCATAGACAGTGAGCGGGTAGCATGGGGGTGGGGTAGGGCGGGCAGGCATATCACACTACCAAGCTCAATAGCAGTCTGCCCCTTGCATATGTTTCTGAGGCTAGAATTTAGAGACACCAATGAGGGGCGCTGGAGCCAGAAAAGAAGGTGGAGAGGGTGTGGCAAGGTGCCAAGCACATGTATAGGGGGAAGGCAAACTGATGCTGTGGAGGGGAAGGCAAGCATCTGTCTGTGGGTGAAGACCTCACGTATTCCTGGCCTGAATCCTCAATGGTCTACTTAAGGCACTGAATGCTAGAGCGAATATATACTCTCCTTAAAGATCACTTGCATGGGGTGGCTAGGTGGCATAGTGAATAGAGCACCTACCCTGGAGTCAGGAGGACCTGAGTTCAAATCCAGCCTCAGACACTTAACACAAAAACTAGCTGTGCGACCTTGAGCAAGTCACTTAACCCCAATTGCCCTCCAAAAAAAAAAAGATCACTTGCAGGTTGCCTGGCCCTAACCAGCTGAAAACTGGGTCAGGAGAAAGAGGAGATTTTTCAGATTTTTATAGAACAGCAGAGCAGCCAGGAATTTTGGGTACTGTCTTTTTAGTAATGATTTTATGGATGAGGCAGCAAGGTAAAGGGGTAAGAGTGCTGAATTTTGGACTTATGACTTAGGTTCAAATCCAGCCCTTGACACTTCCTACATGTGTGACCTCAGGCAAGTCACTTATTCTCTGTGGGCCTTGTTGAGTCATTGATCAAAATAGTCATCATCACAGGGCCAGGGATCCCAGGAGGGACTCGGGCTAGTGGATTGCTTCCATGGTGCTTTCCAGCTCTTACTCCACAATCCTATGTACTCCAATCTGTCAGGTGAGTATGTCATCTTTAAATGCATGTGAAGTTGGGAGAGTGATGGGAATCTTAATGGGATGGTGGCAAATGTGAACCAATTGTGATAAATTTATTAAATATTGGATGATGATGACTTTTTCATTTTAAACTCGTTATTGTTTGTCCTTTGTTCCAATTACATCACAAGGGTGATGTCTTAAACCCCAGATTGAACCAAGAAGAACCCAGGCATGTACTGAGTAAAAGCTGGGAAGGCTTTCTGGTATAGCCACAGGTGTTCAGGCTATGCCCAGCCCATGAAAGACTGCCAGTCGCTCAAGCTCAGATGCACCACCTGGTGGCTGCCGCAGAGACTGCAGTCTCTGGAGCGTTTCCAGACCTTACCTCTGGGGGGCACCTGGATATTGCTGTTTATCTATGTTTTTTCTTCTAACTGGATCAGCAGCAGCAGACATCTCACAGTTGTTCCTTATATACATATCTCTCTGTGTGTCTCTCTGTCTGTCTGTCTCTCATCTGTTTCTTTGGAATTTTTACCCATCACTCCTAGTCCTGTTCTCTAGAACCAAGTAGAACAAATTCATTTCTTCTACATGACAACCTTCAAATACTTCTTTTATTTACCCTAGCTAGCCTTTCAACTAAGCCCCTACATGGCTCGATATGGGGGCCCTTCACCATGCTGCTTGCTCTCCTCTGTAGTATCTCTAATTTATCAAAGTTCTTCCTAAAATATGGGACCTGAACACGATTGCCCTGATGTGGTCTGACAAGGGCAGAGTGGAACAGCGCTATATTACCTCTTTTAATGTAGTCTAAGACTGCATTAGCTTCTTTGACTGCCATAGCAGACATGTGGGGGGAAGGGACTTCTTCTCTAGCCCCATCCCCCACCATTCTATAGTGAGTGTGGCACTAGACTTGATATCAGGAAGACCTGCATTGAAATCCCACTTAAGACACTTATTAGCTATGTGAAACTGGGCAAGTCACAACTTTTCTATGTCTGAATTTCCTCATCTATAAAATAAAGGAGTGGGACTTGGTAGCCATTCAGTAGCCTTCAAAAACATCATAGGTTCTCAGGGATTTAACTATTATCTCTATGCAAATGATTCCTAGATATATACATCTAGCCCTAACCTCTCTCCTCAGCTCTAATCTCACATCCTCAGCTGCCTGTGGGACATTTTGAACTGGATCTTAAACTCATCATGTATAAAACTGAACTCATTATTCTCTCCCCTCCTCCAACTTGTTCTTTTTGCAAAGTTCTGATTTCCTTCTAGTAAATCAGGTTTGTAACATCAGCATCATTCTTGACTCTTCACTCATTCACCCCATATATCCAAGCAGTTGCCAAATTTCACACTTTCCATCCCTATTACATCTATCATATGTGTTTCTTTCCATCCACTCACGTAAACCACCACTCCAGTTCAGGCCTTCATCACTTGTCACCTGGACTATTGCAACAATCTCCAACTTGGTCTTTTTGCCTCAAGTTTCTCCCCATTCTAATCCTTCCTCTTCCCTGCCACCATTTTCCTAAAGCTGACCATGTTACTGCCCCTACCCATTCCAAATCAATAAACTCCAGTGGCTTCCTGTTATAATTTTTTGGGGTCTTTTTTTGGAGGGGGGAAGGCAGGGCAATTGGGGTTAAGCGACTTGCACGGTTAGTGTTAAGTGTCTGAGGCTGGATTTGAACTCAAGTCCTTCTGACTCCAGGGCCAGTACTCTATTCACTCTGCCACCTACCTGCCCCCCCCCCAGTTAATTCTAGAATGAAATATTAACTCCTCTGTTGGCATTTAAAACTCTTCATAACATGGCTCCCTCTCTCCTGTCTTTTCAGTCTTCTTGCACATTACCTTTCTCCAAGAACCTCGTGATTCCATCATACTTACTGTTTTATGTATTTGATATCTCTCCCATCTCTGTTTCTGCACCAGCTATCCTCCATGCCTGGAACGCAATCCCTGGTTTCCATCAAGATTCACCTCAAGCTCCATTTTCTACATGAAGTCTTTCCTGATTCCCCCCTCGCCGCATTTGCTACTGCACTGTTATCACCTTATGCTTATTTTGTATATGTTATACTTATACATGTACATGTTGTCTTTACCATTGGAATATGAGCTTTTTGAAGGCAGGGGCTGTTGCATTTTTGTCTTTTTTCCCAGCACTCAGCACAGTGTCTGATACGTTTTAGGGTCTTCATAAATGCTTGGTGATTGATTGGTTTGTGAGTGAATGGTTTGTCATAAGTGGGGGTTTCCATATGGAAGGAGAGTTTGAGATAACTGTGATGGAAAGACAGAAGGCATCAAAAAGATAACTTTTACAAAGTAAGTAAACATTATCTGTAGAATTTACCTGATCTACCAGGATTTACCCTGTTAAAGGAAATGGGCTTAGTTTGGTATGACCTGTTCTTGATAAACCATGTTGGCTTTCTGGGCTAATTACTATTTCTTTTTCAAGCTGTTTTCTTTAAGAATGTTGGTGCTGTTCAATAATTTCAGTCCACCTGACTCTTCATGACACTTCAAAATTTCGTGTTTTCTTGGCAGATACTGGAGTGGTTTGCCATTTTCTTCTACAGCTCATTTTGCAAATGAGGAAACTGAGGCAAACAGGGTTAAGTGACTTATCCAGGGTCACACAGCTAGTGTCTGAGGTCAGTTTTTAACCGTCTTTCTGACTCCAGGCCCAGCGTTCTACCCACTGTGCCATCTAGCTGCACTCTTTAAGAATACATCCTTGAATTTTATCAGAAATCAGTCAAGATTGGGGCAGCTAGGTGGTGCAGTGAATAGAGCACTGGACCTGGAGTCAGGAGGACCTGAGTTCAAATCCAGCCTCAGACACTTGACACACTTACTAGCCGTGTGACTTTGGGCAAGTCACTTAACCCCAGCTGCCCTCCAAAAAGCAAAAAAGAAATCAGTCACACTCATTGATCTATGGTTTGCAGTCTGTCTTTGTTCTCTTCTCTTCCCTCCCCTCGGCTCCCATCTCCTCTCCCACTCCTCTCCTCTCTTTTCTCTCACTTTTTAAAAATATAGATAATATTTCCCTTGAGGTACCCTTCTCATTCCTTGAAGTCTTTCAAAGAACACTGACTTCAGTACAGTATATCTGCCAGTTTTTTTCAGTGTCCTAGGATATGGTTCATATGGGTCTAGTGATGTGAACTCATTAAGGAAACTATGTGCTCTCTTTCTGTCTTATTTATCTCTAGTATTAGCTTCTTCCCATCAATCATTTTTGCTATTTTTTTTTCTGATCTAAAGATCCTTCTCCTTGGCAAAGAAAAAAGGAGAGAATTTGACTTGAGAAGTTCCACCTTCTTCTTCATTCACTATCATTGTCTCATCCACATTAACCAATGGTCCTATCCCTTCTTTGATCCTTCTTTTCTCCCACTTTAGCCAACAAAATACAAATCCCCCTCCCCAAATCTATCCTCAAACACTTTTTGCCCTTATCGTTTTTCTTTAGCTTTCACTTAATCTGAGTTTTTGCAATCCTGACACAATATTTACAGGACCATCTCATCATTTTCTGTTCTTCCTTCATTAAGATGCCCTTGTTTGCATATTCTGTACATTAAAAAAAAATTCTAAGTTGGTTGGTGAGTTGGTGAGTTCCTTTTATATCCTCTTAATGTTGTTCAGTCATTCTAGTCATGTCCAACTCTTTGTGACCCCATTTGGGGTTTTCATGAAAAAATACTGCAGTGGTTTGCCATTTCCTCCTCTAGCTCATTTTATAGAAAAGGAAACTGAGGCAAACAGTGTTAAGTGACATGCCCAGGGTCACACAGCTAGTAAATGTCTGAGGTTGGATTTGCGCTCAGGTCTTCCTGATCCAGTCCTGGTGCCACCTAGCTGCCCATATCCTCAGATATCTTTTTTATTCCCCATAAGATTTTTCTTTTTGTCTTAAGAATTTTGTTTTTAATAGAGCACCGGCCCTGGAATCAGGACGACCTGAGTTCAAATCCAGCCTTAGACACAACACAAAAACTAGCCATGTGACCGTGGGCAAGTCACTTAACCCAAATTGCCCTCCAAAAGCAAAAAGAAAAAAAGAAGAAGAAGAATTTTGTCTTTAATAGCTTCCCTTTCCTCCCAGATTGTCTTCTGAAGAATTTTAGTGCATACTCAAACTTTCTCTGAACACTTTAGAATCTGCTCTCCTAAAAATCTTTGGTATGTGTCAAACCATGCCAAGATTCTCCACTGTATCACAGATTCTAAGATGGAGTGCTTACTTCTCTCCCAAGATTCACATCATTTCCACCCCAACAACCAGTCCCTCATTGTCAGTGAGAATCACACCCATAGTAGAAGTTTCTCTTGTTAGTACCCACAACCTTGAAGGATCAAACTATCATTAAGACAAATCAGGAAATTATTAGCTGTTCTGTTTTGGGTACCAAGAGTGAATTTCATTAGATGCCTGGATAACTGAGGTCTCCCATCACTATTGCTCTAGCCCAGGACTTCTTAAACTTTTTCCACTTGTGACCCCTTTTCCTGGTTCCTCAGCATTCATTGGCATTGCATAGCCATGCAGTGCAAAGTACACATTCTTTGTGTTCAGACCAAAAACCGCCATGACGTTGTGGATGCAACATGGGCAAGCTCAGCCAGAAACATCTTGGGTCCATTACTTGTTTGATTTTGAATTAATTTTTGGTCTTTGTCCATTCAGAAACTTTTAACTATTGCCAAATTTTTCACGATCCCATATATGGGGTCGCGATTCACAGTTTAAGAAATACTGAGTAGCATGTCCCCACCAGGCTTGGAAACCGTCTCCAGAACTCCTCAGCTATTTCTTCTCTCTGTCCATGTGCCTTTAAATATACCCTGATGATAATATTGCTTCCATTTTTTCCTCTTTTAATCTTTACCCAAATGACCTCCACCATGCTTCCCCTTTCTGATATGTGGATTTCCTTGTATATTGATTATATCTTTTGAATATACAGTGCTATTTCCCTTATCTACCTTTTCTCTCTTTTTATCTTTCCTTCCTTTTGAATGAGACCTATCCTTTTAAAGTCATATACCAGGGTCTTTCCCTGGTTTTGCCCCAACAAATCTTAGTGATATCTTTATCATCTTGTGCTAAGAGCTCTTATTCAATAAATCAGTAAACATTTATTAGGCACCTATTATATGCCAGGCACTGTGCCTTATAAGCACTGGGCTTACAAAAAGAGGCAACCCCCTCCCCCCAACAGTTCCTGCCATCAAGGATCTTACAATGTAATGGGGGGGGGGAGACAACATGCAAACAAATTTTATATATAAAGTAAGCTCTATACAGGATAAATAGAAATAATTAATAGAGGGACAGCTTCCTGTAGAAGGTGGGACTTGAAGGAAGCTGGGGAGGTCACTGAGTCATTTCCCCCGACAATCCATGGAGAAGAGAAGATACCCTCTCTGGCAGCTATCCCAGGGAAAGAGGACTGCTCTGCACATCTGCCAGGTGGCTCTGACAGAACTCCAGCTGCTCTTTATCTACTGTTCCCTGAGGGAGAAGGTGCAGTGAAAATGGTCGTCATTGTCACAGGATTCCATCCTGTCCCTGGAAGTTGGTGCTCACTTAAGAACCTTCTTGGAAAATGACAGTCATATGTGTGACTCCGAGGACAGAAAGAGCAAATGCTCAAGGCAGAGATAGAGCATCTTGTTTGTAGAACAGCAGGAGGCCAATGTCACTGGACTGAAGAGTATGTGAGTAAGGTGTGAGAAGACTGGAAACCTAGGAGGGGGGCTAGGTCAGGAGGGGATTCATTACTCACACTCTGTATGGACATTTGTGCATAGAAATCTGAACTTATGGCTTATATTACTGCCTCCTTTCTTGGATTCTGTCTCCCATGAATTTGTGGCCGTCTCTACCATTATTTTGATATTGTAGGAAGGAGTACGCTATATAGGACATCTAGCTTGGTGGACAGACACAGGCACTTTTCTCCCTCCCCCTTTATTTTCAGTTTAAATTACTTTTGATTCTATTTGCACAACTCCAACTAAATACATTGTTGCCTGTACTCCATCCCTGGCCAGGGGTTCATCTTTCCAATTTCTTAAAACAGAGGTCCTGGTATCAAAAATTGGGGTGACTTGTTTTTCTTGTGAGTGTGATAATAGTGACTATCACTTCAAAATTATTTATGTGTTTTTCTAGTGTATTTCTATTTTTTTGTTGGTTCTCAGGAATTTAGTATTATTTGTTATCTACAGAGCTCATGTGATAGATAAAAATGACAAAGACACCAGAGGGCAATGGCTTCTTGTCATTGCCTCATTGTGGTCCTGCCATATGCCACTATAACCCTTCTATAACCCTTTTGTTGATGATTATAGAGGAGTCCCTTGATGACACAGCATATTTTCTTCTAGAAAGCAAACAGAAGTATCTGTTTTTAAATGTGTACTGATGAAGTCAGGCATAAGATCATAGATTTAGAGCTGGAAGGGTCAGCCATTGAATTAAATTCTCTCATTTCACAGTTAATAATAACATTAAAAAATTTTTTTTATTACTTTTTTATAAGCAATCGGGGTTAAGTAACTTGCTCAAGGTTACATGGCCAGTTATTTCTGGGTGTGGTGCTAAGTATTTGAGCCCAGATTTGATCCTTAGGTCATCCCAACACTGGAGCCAGTGCTCTTACTTGCTGAGCCACCTGGCCGCCCCTAAGCAATTGGGGTTAAGTAATTTGCTCAAGGTTACACGGCCAGGTGTTTCTGGGTGGGTGCTAAGTGTCTGAACCCGGATTCGATCCCCCAGGTCATCCCGACACTGGGGCCGGTGCTCTTACTTGCTGTGCTACCTGGCTGCCCCTACATAGCATTTTAAAGTTTGCAAAGCATTTTACAACTTTTATTTCATTTGGCCCTCACAACAACCCTGGGAGAGAGTTACTGTTATTATCCTCATTTTACAGAGGGGAAAACTGAGGCAAATAGAGGTTCTGTGGCTTTCCCAGGGTTACATAGCTAATAAGAATTTGAACTTGGGTCTTCCTGATTCCAACCTATCCTTGTACTGCCTTGCTGCGGAAATAAGTCAGTGAGGACATGTATTCTTATATAGGGTTGACTACTGGCTGTGAATTCTTCCCTGCATCCTTCCCTAAGAGAAGCATAAAGTTTTGTTGAGTAGTGTGTGCTTTGAAATTCAAATGAAGAATGGGCAAGAGTGACATCTGCTGGTCAGTAGAAGAGTTCAAGTAGAAAACCAGCTGACTCACTCCACTGACACATGGTGCATTGTAAAAGTACCAAGGCCTTTCACAAAGCTGTTACTGTATCTCCCATTCTAAGAAATGTATCCAGCCATCATGAACTAACTTCCTTCCTTCCTTCCTTCCTTCCTTCCTTCCTTCCTTCCTTCCTTCCTTCCTTCCTTCCTTCCTTCCCGCTCTCTTTCTCTCTACCCTCTCCCTCTTTCTCTCTCCTCTAGTCTTCTTCTTCTTCTTCTTCTTCTTCTTCTTCTTCTTCTTCTTCTTCCTCTCCCTCCTTCCCTCTCCCTCTCCTCCCCACTCTTGCTCTCTTTCCTTCTTGTTCTTTCTCCCTCTTCTCCTCCCTCTCTCCCTCTTTCTCTCTCCTCCTGTCTCTTCTTTGTCTCCCTCTCTCCCTTTCTCCTCTTCTTCTCCCCCTTCCCTCATTCCTGCTCTCTCTCCTCTCCTCTCTTGTCCTCTCTCTTTCTGTCTCTCTGTCTCTCTCTCCTCCCTCCTCCCTCTCCCCTTCCCTCCCTCTCCCCTTTTCTCTCTCTCCTCCCTCCCTTCTAAATGGAAAAAAATGGAAAAAAAACAGAACTGGAGGAGCTAGAGTGTGACTTAATGGCAAAAGAGCCTTGGATTATAAATGAGGTCTAGGTTCTGTTCACAGCTACGCCACTCCTCACTAACTAGCTTGTGACTTGACAATTTCCTCCCTGGCCCTGGGCCTCAGTTTCCTCTTTTGCAAAATGAAATAATTTATTTAGATGACCTCAAAGGTCCCTTCCTGTCCTAGAGTCTGTGATGTTGTGATATTGCTTAAAGATCCCTGGAAGCCAACTGTTAGGGGAAAGATTCATTTTATAAATTATATTTCTGAAGAATGAATCATCCTAATCACATCTGTTTAGCAGGAAGGGTAGGTAAGTAGTCACTTAATGACCACTTAAGATAACAGTGCCTTCAAATCAACTGTGATTATTACTAATATAATTCACCATTGTATTCTGAATAAGAATCAGTGAATTGAGCAATATGAACCAATATGCAGTTATACAACCTGTGATTTCATCTGGCTGCACCATCTAATCAGCGTAGGAATCTTCTAGTATGCTTACTCCCAGCGCCGATTAGCCTCTTAGGGAATTGTCTGCGGGTATGAAGAGCTACAAATCCCTTATCCACAGTCTCTTACCTGCGCAACAGGCAGAATTTGAGCACAAGTCTCCTTGATTTCAGCTGGTCCTCTGGGCACTTTGCCACACTGCCTCTCATAGGTCTGCACCAAAATATAGGTAAAAAGAGAGAGAATATTCATTTTAGAATATATGTGTGTATATGGATATATGTATGTATGTTTATATGTGGTTCAGTAGATAGAGTGCCAGCCCTGGAAGATAATGTTAATGGACTAGAAAGATCTTCCCCATCC
>NW_027185754.1:18014900-18095277 GCF_028583685.1 Petaurus breviceps papuanus | reverse complement strand
GAAGGCCTAATAATTAAGAGTGCTGTAACGCCATGCACGAGCAGCTTTCCAGAAGGATGCTACTGTGATTATACAACCTGAGTTCAAATCTGGACTCTGACACTTGACACTTAACTAGCTGTGTCACCTTGGGCAAGTTACTTAACCCCAATTGCCTTGCCTTCTCTCCTCCAATAAGACAAAAAAAAAATCAAATCTGTTTGGGGTGGCTAGGTGGCACAGTGAATAGAGCACCAGCCCTGGAGTCAGGAGGATCTGAGTTCAAATTTGGCCTCAGACACTTAACACACACAAAAACTAGCCGTGTGACCTTAGGCAAGTCACTTAACCCCAATTGCCCCTCCAAAAATAAAGAAAAAAAGATTCTGATTATATAGTATAGTGGACACTCTACTCCATAACAAATCAAAACAAAACATTCACAGAAAATCAAGGTACAGCATTCACAATATTACAACTTATCACAGAAAATCACAATACAGTATTCACAACAGCTTATCATTAAAATGGCCACATAGTTTTCACTATAGTGGCCACAAAGTTTTGTTTTGTTTTGTTTGCTTTTTGGAGGGCAGTTGGGGTTAAGTGACTTGCCTGAGGTCACATGGCTAGTTTTTGTGTTAAATGTTTGAACCCGGAATTGAATCCTGGTCCTCCAGATTCCAGGGCTGGTGCTCTATTCAGTGTGCCACCTGGCCGCCCCCTGGCCACAAAGTTTTGAACAAAGAACAATCATCTCAAAGCATAATAGTCAAAGTCTTCCACTCATGAGGCACACTAAGTTAACTCAATCAGTCACTTATTCAGCAGTTACTAAGTACCATTAATCACTAAGCACAAACTTTAGAAAATGCACAAACCCTCCACCCCTGGGTCACTAGTAAACTATAATTTCATCACTACTCAGTACCCAGGAGAGGTCTTTTCATCTTGACTAGAGGTGGTAACTCCTACCTGAATCCACCAAACAGTCACCTGGATTCAAAGGCAGACAGCTCCCAGTTCCTTGTCCAGCTCTCTGGGTAAGTCCTGGTCCACACTGAAGTTCACAGTGTCCAGTCCACCTCAAATCCTTCACAATCTCTGTTCCCGGGAATTCAAGGCTCAACCAAGCCACAAACAGACAAAGCCTTAGCATCCCGGTCATGCTTCCTCAGTCTTCTGCATCTCGTTCAAAAAAATCAGAATCACCTCCCTCTGACTTGTCCTAACTAATGTGACCCCAGGGAAACCCATTAATTTCTTAGGTCCATAGGCACGCTACAAAGACAATAAATTACAGAGAAGATGTTGGTGCACCCTGGGGTGAAGATGATCAATACCTTGTTAAATATTACCTCCTGTATTCTAACCCAAATAAATACTTTGATTTTGCATTTAATGAAGAGATTTTATTATATCTTGTGAATTTACCCTGGAAATACATCTTCATAGTCATAGCAGCTGCTATGGGTATCGCATGGGTGCTACATGGAGTCAGGAGGACCTGCGTTCAAATTTGACCCCCGATACTTACTAGCGATGTGTCCCTGGTATGGGATGTGCATATATGTATTACCATTTCTCTTATGAGGAAATCATGTTTTTTATGAAGAGAAGAGACGAGATTTTTTCCAGGACAGCGGCTGGAATAAAGCAAGAGGTTTGCCACTAGGTCAGGAGAGGGAACATCCCCTCATGATTCTAGTGCCTGACAAGAAAAGAAAGGTGAGAAAGTAATTTCCCCTCCCTGGGCCTTATTTTTCTTATATTTAAAATGACTGTCACTGGTACTCAGGCAGCTCTATAAGCCCCTATCTTGGAAGACCCCCCCCCCCACCAGGCTAAGTACCATTTGAAAATGTGATGGTTTTGAATTAATGTTCTATTCATAACCAAGTTCTGCCTTTTGAAAGCACCAGGAAGCTATCCCAAGGAAAAACTAATCCTTTAATCCTCATTAAATCTCTATCTATATGTATACAAAGAAAACAGAGAAAGTGCCACCAGTAATAATACAAAAAGAAGTCTTTGATTCAGCTTGCTAGTATTGGGAGTATTGTGCAGCTGAAAGATGTCCCAACAGGTGCAGAGCTACGTGTTTACTTCAGTCAGTCCAAACCCTGGGTACTTGTAATTTTGTACTAGGTGTTAGAGATAATTAGCATGAAATTAAATTTCTTTTAAAAATTTTTTTCGGAAAAGAAGAGTGCAAAATACCTCCACATGGGTACTTTGCATTTCATAGGAATTTACTTAGTGAGTGGATGGATTATACCTGCAACTCTGAAGCTCTGTGGCAGATAGCACTAGACTTGAGGTCCAAGGGACCTGGGTTCAGATTATATCCCAGGCACTTAACTTTTCAGGTCACTAAATTTCTCTGGGCCTCAGTTTCCTCATCTGTAAAATATGGAGTGGGGGGTGAGGACTTGGATTGAAGAATGCTAAGAGCCCTTCCAGCTCTGGCTCTGTGATCCTCTGATCTCCCAGGGATAGAGAGTCCAGCTCAGTAGCCTTTTCAGGGTGTGGATTCAGCATTTTGGAAGAGAGGTATTTGTAAAGAGTAGCATCAGCTTGTTGATGGTGGGGGTGGGGAAGTGGGTTAACAGCAAAGTAAATATTTATAAGGTTGTTTGAGGCAAACCATAGGCATGTTGGGTGGCACCTTTTGGGGCTTTGGTATATTTTTGACCCCCAGCCCATGGAGCAGTATTCCTGGAGCTTCCCATAACATAAAAAATGAGACTAATGTGGGTTTGATGGATCTTCTCTAGTCTGGAAGCCACTGCAGGGGGTTTGCCTCAGCTCCACCCTGGCCTGACTTTTTCAGGACTCTTGGGGATGTGGAATTTCTCAAGAAAGGGATCTTGGTTACCCCCTAAGGATAAGGATCAGAAACCTTTGAGTGACTTCAAAGGAGGTCTTCCTTCTGGATCACAGGTGCCACTAGCCCTGGAACTGGCTACTGAATACAAGGGTGGGGAACTTGTAGCCTCAAGACCACATGTGGCCCTCTAGGTCCTCAAGGGCGGCTCTTTGATGGAATCCAAAGAAAGGGCTGCACTTGAGGATCTAGAGGGCCACCTGTGGCCTCGAGGCTGCAGGTTCCCCATGCCTGGTTAGGATTTCATGGTGATTCATTGTAATGGACTTAAAACAAATGCATGGGATGAGCCTGTAACCTCAGAGTCAATGCTTGACTAGGTAGATGTTATAACATTCAAGTAATCTCTTGGGGCTTTTCAAAAGTTATTAGAAGCCCTCCGTTTAGGGAGAAGACCAATAGTTAGTTCTTTCTAGAAGTATGTTGTTCAGTTGTGTCTGACTCTTTGTGACCCATTGGACCATACTGTCCATGGGGTTTTCTTGGCAAGGATACTGGAGTGGTTTGATATTTTCTTCTTCAGTGGATTAAGGCAAACAGAGGTTAAGTGACTTGCCCAGAGTCACGCAGCTAATAAGTGAGTAAGGTCAGCATTAGAGCTCAGGTCTTCCTGACTCCAGGCCTAGCATTCCATCCATTGAGCCACCCTGTTGCCTAAATTAAATCTTCCCTGGCAGCATTTTTTTTTCAACAATGGGCTTTTACATAGATTCTTTTATTACCGTTTCACAACAGCTTGGTGAAATTGTCAGCACAGGTATGGTTAGCTCTGTTTTGCTGATGTGCCTACTGAAGAGCAGAGAGATTAAGACACTTGCTGAAGGTCACACAACAGATTAGTGACTGAGCTGGAGCAAGAACTCGGTGCCCCTTTCTTCTGCCTCCTCCACCCTCAGGCCCGGGTGTTTCACCTCACCATGCTCACATTGGGGCAGCTCTATGATCAGTGATTTTGTGGACATACTTAGCAATGGCCAACATTTATATAAATGACAACAGGATTATTAAGTGGCTCATTACTGGCTCTTTGGTCTCTGTTGCTGTTCCTCCCTGGGACTCTGCCATGGGCACCTGAATCTTGCTCCAAAGGCGAATCTTGAACATTTTTCTTTCCTTGGCTCACCAGATGATTGGTGGATTGGCACAGTTGACTGAAAGGTATAGGGAACACAAGGCTCTGCGGGGTTTATTGTTGACTGATTTACCAAAGAGCCTTTCAACTGAATTTCTTGAACAAAAGGCAGCCTTGAAGGTTTTACTTGAATAAAGTATGCCGTATGCTTATATTAAGTTCATGCAGAATTCCTGACAAATGTGATCTGGACGAGTCAGAGTGGTAGATGGTGGATAGAGGGCTGGCCTTGGAGTAGGGGAGGTGGGTTCAAGTCCTCCCTCTAACTTGTCCTAACTAATGTGACCCCAGGGAAATCCATTAATTTCTCAGGTCCATAGGTACGCTACAAAGACAATAAATTACAGAGAAGATGCTGATTCATATCCATGCTAATGAAATCATAGATCTGGAAAAAACGAAGATGTAAGCCTTCAAATGATTTGTTAAAAGTCTTTGAATATCTGCACCAAGAGAGGAAGCAGATAGGATGTTCAGGACTGTGAGAAGGCTGTCCTATGAAGAGTCTTAAGTGTGAGGATTCCCTAGGGATGATGAATCAAATCAACTAGCATTTGTTTAGTGTTTACTGTGTGCCAAGCAATGTGTTAAGCACTGGAGGATACAAAGAAACAGACTCCGATCTCAAGAAATTTGTTGTTGTGCAGTTGTGTCTGACTCTTTGTGAGCCCATTTGGGGTTTTCTTGGCAGAGATATTAGAGCGGTTTGCCTTTTCCTTCTCTAGCTGATTTTACAGATGAGGAAACTGAGGCAAACAAGATTAAATGAGTTTCCCATGGGTCACACAGCTAGTAAGTGTCTGAGGTCAGATTTGAATTCAGGAAGATAAATCTTCCTGACTCCAGACTTGGCATGTTATCCCCTATGTTACCTAACTGCCCATGATCTCAAGAAGCTTACATTCTAATGGGGCCCTTCAGATGCTCCTATCTGCAGATGACATCGTACTAATTGCATCAAGTGCCAAAACACTATAGAGCCTTTTCAGGAAGATCTGTGGCCACTCAAAAGAAATTAGCCTATCTATACAGGAAAAACTCCAATATATAAAGTTTATTATCCAGACTATATGGCTTGCCCACTGAGTTAGTCCATCAGTATATTTATCTTGGATAGGCCCCGAAGATAAATAGCAGCAGAGCCCAGAACTGATTAGGTAGAAGAGAGCAGGATGGATGGCATTTGGGAAGTTGCATAGCTTCAATACAACATCTCATACAGTTTCAATAATATAAGGCTGCACATCATGGAACACCACAATCTCCAAAGAATCAAAAATTTCAAATGGTCCAAAAGGCGATGGAGAGGAACACAGCATGTGGAAGCAGACTGTAGCACATTAACAATAATGATTTGTGCGCAAGAAGTAGGAAAAAAGACATTAACTACAGAACATATCATTGGAAGGAGCAATGCTGGTCATCTGGGCGAGTCAGGGATAACCGATGGACAGCCTGAGTGCTGCATTGGCAACCATAGGGGATTAATGTCAGGAAAGACTTTTGAACAACTAGAGAATCCAAAGGAAGAATGTGCTTCCTCAGGCTACAGCGGGTCCCCCATCCCTGGGAGTTTCCAGGGAGAGCCCAGAGGCCCACTTGTTGGATACATTATTGTCGAGATTTGCGGGGGGAGGGCATGGGTTGGATCAGGTGGTCTCTGAGATCCCTCCCAACTCTAGAATTCTGTGATTTGCCAAAGACACGGACAAGAATCACACAGGATTAGGGTTACAGTGTAGGGCACTGTGAGGGGAAGAGCTGACCGGGAGGAGAACATGGAGCTATTGAAGCATAGGTCACTAGGCTAAGGAATTAGACTTGTCAGCATTAGGTGGCTTTGGAACATTTGCATAGATAAGAATCAATAAGAAGCAGACGAGTAATTAGCTTGTCAGGTTACCTAGTAATATCCAAGGGGTATGAAAAATTAATATGAGTATAATTATCTTATAATATGGCACCAGGGGCCAGGGCCTTGGGTATTGTCATCCAGTGGAAGCATGTTATTAATAACAAATAGCAAGAAGAGCTAATAGACATCCCTGTAGGCTGCCCATTAAGCCGAGTCCATTAGTCAAGGTTTGACCTAAAGCAACTTTGTGCAGTGAGTCTGAAGATGAACTCTCAGCTTTGTGAGGGAGGCAGGCCCTCACAAAGGCCCCGGTTAACAGTATCTGAATCGACATGACAGAAAGGTTGTCATAGTCCCCGTGATGTTTTATAAGTCTTTGTAGAGTGCTACTCTGAGCTCTGAAAAGCCTGGGTTTAAATCTAGACCACCAATGATGTTGAATCAAACAGAATTAATAATAATAGCTGACATTTATGTAGCCCTCTAAAATTTGCAAAGCATATAAGAGATATGATTGCATTTGAGCCTCTGGACAATGGTTGGAGGCAGGAACTATTGTAATTATTCTGCATTAAAGAGCAGGAAGGTGAGGCTCAAGTAATTTGCCTGAAGTCTCACAGCTAGTAAATTTCAGAAACAGAATTTGAATCCAGCACTTTCTGACTACAAGTTCAACCCTCTATCTGCAACATCATGCTGCCTTTCAGGGACATAATTAATATGCTAACATTTGGAGCTCATTGAGACCAATGCCTTCATATACATGAGAACTGGACCAGAAAAGTTAGAAAACTTGCTCAAGGTTACAAAGGTAGTAATTAGCAGTGTTGGGATTTGACCATAGGTCTTTTGACGACAGACCGAATGGTGTTTCCAATATACTTGCTTAATGGAAGAGAACTATAAGAAAATTAGTAGTAAATCTTGGAGAAAAAGGACATCAGAGTTTTTAAAACATGATCCATGATAAAAATCTGGAACTGTGTGCCTAATGGTAGTTGAGTGACTCTAGTCAATTGGCAGAAATGAATGGATAACTAAGGGGTGTGGTCATTCATAATAGAACATAATTGAATTTTCTGCATAATTAAGTACCCAATTATGCATCTAAATTTAGCTGAAGTACTTGAAATTGTATGGAATTTTGATTTGTCTGCAATGCCTTTTTCTTTTCTTTTGCCAAATTTCTGAGAAATGCATTTACTTAAATTCTTGTAGATTCATTGTTACCTTCTAATTACATATTTGTGAAATTTGAAAGTTGCTACAAATAACTGTAAGAAAGACAACAAATAAAGGAAGATAATTTGGAACTCAAAGTTTTAAAAATGAATGTTAAAAATTGTTTTTACATGTGACTGGGGAAAAACAAAATACTAAATAAAAGCTTTAAAAAAAAGACCAAAAAAGGGCAACAAATATAAGCAATGGAAAGATACAATAACATAATTTTTTATTAGAAGGACAAGGCTCCCAGAAATAGATTCCTTATCTTTTTTTTTTTGGAGAGGGTAAGGTAGGGCAACTGGGACCAAGTGACTTTCCTAAGGTCACACAGCTAGTTTTGTGTTGTGTCTGAAGTTGGATTTGAACTCAGGTCCTCCTCCTGACTCCAGGGCCAGTGCTGTATTCACTGTGCCCCCTAGCTGCCCCTCAGTATCTTTTAAAAATTTTATTTATTTATTTACTTTGAGTTTACAACATTCAGTTCCAAAATCCCTTGAGTTTCAAATTTCTATCCTCCCTCCTCCCCCCCCCCCCACCCCATGGCAGGATTCAGTATCTTTTTAACAAGAGGGAATCTCAAAAGAATTCTATACTCTTAAATTTTAATTAAGATGAACAGACTTTTCTTACTTCATTTTTATTAAATCAGAACTCCCTATCCTTCCTCCTCCCCAGAAAAAAATTATCCAATGGCTCCAGGACTCTTAACTCAGTGCATTCCTTGTATTCAACATCCGACAAATAACTGAGTGCCAACAACATGTAAAGTACTGGGGGAGGGGCTATGAGGAATACAATTCAAAATTTGAGTGCCTACTATGTGCAAGGTCTTATTCTAGTCATCGAGATACAAAGATGACTGAAATGCAGCCCTTGCTTTCAAGGAGCTTATGGTAAAGTAGGGAGGGTAAGGGTAAGATAAGACAAGCCATATAAGACAAACGTGGTAAAATGTGGGTGGGGGCAGGAGGTCCCTCATCTGGGGCACCAGATTGAGTTTGCTTCCTATACTCTACTACTTAGTAATTGAGTGACCTTGGACCAGTCATTCAGCTTCTCTGGGTTTCACTTTCCTCATCTGTAAAATGAAGGCATTGGACTAATAACCTCTAATGTCCCTTCCAGCTCTAAATCTAAGACCCTATGATGTATAGTATGGGGTAGGCTGTAATAGATGCTATAAGAATTCAGAGGTAGTTAGTGTTAGCTCTTCCTTCAAGACCACTATCAACAATTTAGGTCTCCCACTCCTACTCGAGTGCAAAATATTCTCTCCCTCTCCAGACTTTCCTAAACCTGGAGCACCTTGGATCTCTTCTTTACCTTGATTCCACTCAATCCTGTGAAACGCTAGGTGGCGCTGTTTCACCCAGGTCACCACAATAGAATGAAAATTAGGCTGAAAAATTGAAAGTGTCTAGTACTGGTGGTGGTGAGATGTAAAGAAAACCCCAGGTCACTCTGCCCTTTGGAGTTTAGTCATAGAACACACGAATGGTTCATACTATGCCCCTAGTTAGAGAGATTCTCTGGCAATGAGCTGGCACTGGGGATCCCAGTCTGGGGATGGATGGGGAGGTGGCCCATACTTTCATGCCTTGAACCAATGGACACAAGCAAATATACCCCAGAAATTTATGAGAGCTAAGAGAAATTTATTTTTTAAAGAAATTTTAATAAATTTATGAGATCAAGTACTAAAGTCTAGTTTTGAGCAGAGTGAATGAATGATTTTAGATCCAGGGTCTAAAATAAGGCAGGAGGTTGAGGGGAGAAGGTCTGCTGGTTCTCCACATTCCCCAAAAAGCATCTCCCTCTCATTGCTGTTCCAGCAGCCCTGATAACTTGTGCCTCACAGCTCTCACTTTCAGTTTTCTCTCCCCTCTGTGGGCTTGATATGCACAAACTTACACTCCAAAGCTGCTCTTATCTGCTGCCCTGTCACTGGTGAAGACCCTCTTTTCTCCTCTTTGGAGTGGTTCTCTCTCATTTTCTGAGGGTTCTTCCAAGTTCTACACCTTCTCCCATTTCCTTGCTTGGGGAGATGATCAAAACCTCAAAATCCCAGCAATATCTGCGGTCCAGGTTCTTGCAGAGTAGTTGTTATACTTGTATTATAATTGTCTGTGTACCCACATTATATATGCACCTCCTTCTCTCCATCCCTCCCTCCACCTCTCCACCAACAGGTCTCCAAGGACCTGTGTCCTTTTCCATTGTTCTCTTCCTAGTACCTAGCATGTTACCTTGCAGTCTCTATAAAAAGATCAAGGATTTATTTTTTCTGAGTAAGGAACTCTACCTATACAGTAGTTCAGTACTGTAAAGTGTTAGTGCCTAGGAAGTTGTTTGAGAAACATGGAGAATAGTTGACTTATTCAGATCACACAGCGTCAACGGTAGCATTTGAACCTAGGTGTTCCTGATTCTTACCCTGGGATGTTGTCTACTATAACAAGCTGCCTTGCTTGGAGTGGGTGCTTAATAAATGTTGAGTTGAATTATTGAATTAAATTGAATATAAGTCCTCAGATGTGAACCTTCTCCCACTCCAGCACATAATTCTGATGAGGTGTGGAAAATATCTGAGATCAAAGATGTGCTCTTTGTCTGCTAGAAGTCAGTCAGTTAATAAGCACTTAATTATTTATAATATATTTATAGAATTTAAATATATTTTATAATGTGATATATACTATTTTATAATTATTAATAAAAGCACCTATTATATGCCAAATCTTTTGTTAAATACTAGGGATACAAAGAAAGGCAGGAAGTATGAATTGCAAGGAAAATGATACAAAGTGGGGAATGGCGGAACAAGTTGTGGTGTGTGGATAAAATGGGATACTATTGTTCAATAAGAAATGATGACCAGGCAGATCTCAGAAAAACCTGGAAAAACCTTCATGAACTGATGCTGAGTGAAGTGAGCAGAACCAGGAGAACACTTTACACAGTAACAGCAATGTTGTATGATGACTAACTTTGACAGACTTAGCTCTTCTCAGCAATGCAATGATCTAAGACAATTTCAAAAGACTCAGGATGTAAAATGCTAACCACTTCCAAGGAGTCTGAATGCAGATCAAAACATACTAGTTTCTCTTTGTTTGTTTTTTCCTTTTTTTTTTTTTGGAGGGCAATTGGGGTTAAGTAACTTGCCCAAGGTTACACGGCTAGTTTTTTTTTGTTTGTTTGTTTATGGGTGTTAAGTGTCTGAGCCCAGAACCGAACTCAGGTTCTCTGGACTCTGGGGCCAGCTCTTTACTCACTGTAGGACCTAGCTGCCCATTTCCCTTTTGTTCTGATTCTTCTTTTACAACATGACTAATGTGGAAATATGTTTAATATGATTATACACATATAGTCTATATCAAACTGCATGCTATCTTGGGGAGGAGGAAGAAGAGAGAGGGAGAAAATTTAGAACTTGAAACCTTATAAAAGTGAATGTTGAAAACTAAAAATAATAATTAATCTAAAAAATGACACAAAGATCTGATCTAGAGTTGCTCTCTTCCAGAATGCTTTCTGAACAAGTGTACAAAGGAGGGTCTTTAAAATATGGTCTTTAGTTCATCATTGTGTTTTGAGAAGAATCTTGCCTGTAGAGAGCTGGTTTCAGCTGACCTTTTGGCAACAAAAGGTCTGAGTTCAAGTCTCACCTCTGATATAAACTAGCTGTGTGACCTTGGGCAAGTCACCAATTTTCAGGGTTCCAGGAAAGTTTTGAAGACTATAAGTTGCAGAGTAGCTGTTGACATTAGTAAGGGAGTTTCTTTACCAAGAGTTGCCTGTTTAATGAAGTTACTATCTGGTGCAAAAAAAATCATTAACTTCTATGTCCACTCTCCTCCCCACAATGGTGCAGTTTTTGTTGATGAGCTGGTGTACACTGGACTAGGTTGGCCCTAACACAAATATGCAGCCCTGCTTTGCTTGTTTTTAGAAACTGTCTGGCTTAGCAGGTCCTGCTAGACCATACACTTTGTTAGTTTAGCCTTGCAGAAGCCAGAGCTGCCTCTACATCAGAATGAGGCTTCTGAGGACTTTAATGTCCTTAGAGATTTAAAGATCCTTTGACATTTAAAGATCCTTTGATAGGGATGGAGTGTTAACTGTTACCTAGCAGCAGGGATAGGAATTGGACCTGGGATTCACTGGCATAGGGAACTCCCTCTACAAATAGAGGGTACCATCTCTAATTTTTAGACTTAATTGCCCAGAGCATTGGGAAGTTAAATGACTTGCCCAGAGTCACCCAGCTAGTAACTGTTACCTAATCATACTAAGTCTTCTGATTTATTTTTCCATTTATGTGCTCCAGTGGAAGAATCTAGCTTAGAGGAATCTCATCGTGGTAGATAGAGTGCTGAGTGTGTCCTGGATGACAAGTCCTGCTGGTCCCACATACTGTCTGTGTGACCCTGGATAGGTCAGTAAGGTCTCAGTGCTCTAGGCAACTCTCTTATGGATATAAATTGCAGAGAAAGTGCCAATCTGCCTTGGTAAAGAGAGTTCCCTAAACCAATTAAATTGCTGGTCCTGTCCCTAATCTGAAGAATTATCCTGGAATGAAGGTGTAGTGACAGAATTTAACTTATAAAGATGGGATATTTCTAGGTTGTTAAAAATCCCTACAAATAGGGGTGGCCAGGTGGCTCAGTGAGCAAGAGCACTGGCCCCAGAGTTGGGATGCCCTGGGATCAAATCCAGGCTCAGATACTTAGCACCACACCCAGAAATAAGTGGCCGTGTAACCTTGAGCAAGTTACTTAACCCTGATTGCTTTAAAAAAAAAAAAACCCTACAAAGGAAACCCTGTGTACATCTAGGCAGGCTTAGAACCTTCCTACCACTTCCCTCTCAAGTTACTAAATGCTAAATCCATTTTAAAACAAGGAACACTGAGAAATTTTTTTATCTCATAGGTAACATTTTGAAATTGGCTGCTGCTCCCATTTCTTTTCCTTCTCAGCATTGCTGAATTTTTATCCAAATTTCTGTTAGGGTTTGTGCTCTCTTATCAAAACAAATCATTCCCTTACTAACTAACCTTAGTGGCCTGTTTAGCATCCCTCAGTGGAGGGGAGAGGTCAGCCTGACCCAGAGTGTGGACTATGAGGAAATTATATAGCCAATTATAATGTTAACTTAAAATGTAGTGAAGCAGAGAGTCGGGTTAATGGAATTAGAAAACCGTGGTTTAGAAGTTGTGCAAGAGAATGATGAAGCCATATACTTAAATAGTTATGATAGTTCTAAAAAAAATTAGAACAAGTATTTTTATGAGTATAGGGTCGAATAATCATTTTGTGATTAAAAATAAAAAGACTACAAGTCCAGTTCACATATCTTAGCAATAAAAAGGGAATTTAAAGAACTAGCCTTTTCCTGTAGGTAATATGCATTTTAAAATCCTAAATAATGATTTTTTTAAAAATTCCAGCACCACATTATATCAGCAGTTACTAAGGACCTCGATAGAATTCATTCTGATGCCACGCCACTCAGAGCTTTAATCTCATTTCTTCCATTTAGGTTTGGGTTGCAATCATAGATGAGAATGATTGTTCTTCAGACTCTCAGCAATCAGTCTCTAGCAAAGAGGATGTCCCTGAGACAGTTTCTATGACAACCTCCATTCTTTCCAAGATGTGCTTTCTGAGTTTTCATCAAAATAAAGAAAATGGTTTTGTGTCACTAACTAAATTGGCCAGTGTGATGTTATTTGTCACAGTGTAGGAACTGTATTCATAGTCATGCTAATCAAAGTGTGGATCTTTTGAAGTAGTCCAGGATGAGTGGTATTGGACATATATCCCTGATTCGCTTCCTGGGGCTTTTAGGCATCATGTGTTTGCTATGCAAGTAACCGACCCATAGGGGGTGATGTTTCATGTGTGATGGCTGGCTGACCTGTGCAATTTCTCTTCTGGTGCCCAGGATCTCTAGAGAATCCAAAAATAAGAATCATTTTTCTAAAGAAAATTAGCATTTCTTAGAATCTAGATAAACAAAAATGTAGCAATATAATATATATGTATGTATATACTCATGTATATGTACATATATACACATGCATAATGCATACATACATATACATATACATATATTCTATTTCTGTTTCCATAGAATAATCTGCTCAAGGAAGCAGATAAAATCCTAGACTTACGTTTGGGAATACCTGAGTTTAAGTCCCAAATCTGATCCTTATTTTCTGTGGGCCTATGGGCAACTCACTTAACCTTTGAGCCTCAGGCAACTTCCCAAGACTTAACCCCTGAATGGGATTGAAATCTACTTTCTTGGAGAGAACTCCCATGTGGATGGTGAGGAAGTATGGTATACACATTGATAGGAAGTACAACATTTCTTTAGAAATACCACTTAGAAACATTATCACAAACATACGTTGAGAGTAGGGTTACTAAATTTCTATAGATTCTTCCTGAATGAAACTTGAGATATTCTCTCATAGCCATCATACAGGATAAGATAAACTTACTATATTGGTTTGGGGCCTTTGTGTGAAGTCCCCTTTACCTAGGAGGTCTGCCCCTGCTCCTCTCTGTACTGTAGAGAATCAAAATGGACTGCATCAAGAGTTAGAGCATTTCTTTACATCCATTAGCTCAGTACTCTTCAATGCCAAGGAGATCTAATTCTTCCTTTGTCGGTTGTAACCCCTCAACAGCCAAGTCAACATGCTCAAAACTTGCTGTGGTTAAAAAATTCATGATCTTACCTACTGCCAAGCTGGTGAGGAATTTCTACAGATGTAGCACCAGCTGTACAGTCCATCAACCTCCCATTCCGGAAGCCTTTCCAGTTTGCTATAGGATCTGCCAAATCTTGAGTTCCACTGGCTTAGCCTGAGAGCTTGGCTCAGTGCTTTCTTACCAAATACTGATTTGATCAATTTTTTTTTAACTTTAGTGGGAGAACTTATCAATTTACCTACATAGGCTATATCTGCCCTTCACAGTTATTGACAGAACCAGAGGTGGCTCTCTGCCTCTATTTAGTGCAAGATTCAAATTGAAATTAAATGCAACAGCCAAACAGAATTAGTTTTTTCTTGCTTCTTTCCCCCCATGACTTATCTTCTCCAGTGAAAGAGGATCTTGAGGAAGAACCTGAGACTATGGGTCAAATTTTGGCTTGTGCTGCTATGACCCTCTCTTTCTCTGCTTTTCCATTTCTCCTCTCAATGTATGCATAGATTTAGAACTAGAAGAAACCATCTAATCCAACTCTCACATTGTACAAATGAGGAAACTGAGGCACAGAAGTTTAAGTAAATAGCTCAAGGTCACAAATGAAGTTAGAGGCAGAGGCAGGGTTTGAACCCAGGTCCCTGGATTCCTAGCTAATTCTTTTTTCCATTGTATTATGCTGGCTCCACTCTGGTTAAAGCTATTTAACCATTGCTTTTGCTACAGAAACTGGAAGTTTATCAATGACCTCTGATTCTGCTGATGTTGTCTGAATATCAGTCAGTATACTGGCCTAATTGAATTTCTGCTGATAGAAAAGAAATCTTCTTACCTCTTTCTCATAACCAGAAACTGTGTGAATGTATAAGCATATTTTAACCAGTTCAATAATAGAATTTTCTCTCTGGACACATAAGGCCTGTCTCACCATGCTGTTGAAAAGCCTGTCACAGAATTCCCTGGAAATTATTTTTCAAAGGGTAGTTAGGTAAGAAACTCACGAGATTAATTTGATGAAGCACCATATAGCCTTGAAGCTTCTCTTTTCTTGCAATCAAATGGCACACACTTAAAGAGAGGCTCATTTTTATGACTGTGATCCCTTAAATTTTACTTTATGTCCCCAAAGAGTATTTGAAAAATACTTTTCCCCACCTGGGCAGCCTGCTAGAGCCTAGTTAACGGCTCCTTATAGAGTCCATATGCTGAGAATCAGGGTAAACACAATATGGAGAAAATAGCATTACATCTGAAGAATATGCTTGCTTCGGTCCTGCTTAGCATTTCACTGCTGTGATATATTCCAGTAATTTGCAGGACTATAGTGTGCATGTCTAAATCCTGAAATACTCATCCTTCTAAAATATAATTTACATTAGAAAATGAATAATTTGAAAGGGTAGAGGTTCAATCATTTAACAAGTGTTTATTAAGAAGTACCGGGGTGGCTAGGTGGTGCAGTGAATAGAGCACCGGCTCTGTAGTCAGGAGGATCTGAGTTCAAATCTGGCCTCAGAAACTTAACACTTATTAGTCATGTGACCTTGGGCAAGTCACTTAACCCCAATTGCCCTGCCTTCCCCCTTCCAAAAAGCAAAAGCAAAAAAAAAGAAGTACCTACTTTGTACAGAGAATCGTATGTGTTAAGTACTGGGTTTAAATAGTATATAACCCTTGACATACTAGAGTCTACAGTCTTTGTCTGTTTGTTTCTCTGTTAAACATCAGTTGATACCCTCTAGGGTATTCTTTATGTTTGAATAGGATCTTTAACTGCTAAATTAAGATAAACGGAGATGGGAAATTATCTGAGAATAACAAACTATGTGACTTTAGTAATATACTTAGGAGGTTGTAAAATTCAATAATAGCCAAGTTTCATCATGGAGAAGAGGTAAGAAAAGGCAAGGTCTTCCCTTCTTCACAGAAGTAGAAGACTATGTGTGTATGGAATACTGTACATGTTGGAAACCTTGGTTGATAAGTTATTTAGTTGTGTGTATGTATTTCGCTTTCTTATTTATACTTTGTTAAGAGTGGATAGGAGATGATGAAGAATATTTCTGCAAATAAAAGTGATTTTAAAAACAAAATTTATCAATATAATTTTAAGAGGAAATGTTTAAAAATTAAAGTTTAAAAATGATGATTCATGTTTAGTGGAAGGAATTTGGAACCTAAGTAAGTATATATCAGGACTTCAAGGACCTGTGGGTTCATGGTTGTGCATCATCTCTGCAAGGAAAGATCATAGCTCATTCTTCAAAGCTTCAGTAGATGGTTTTTGTGAGTTGCTGTGGCCAAAATTTTCCTCATATTATGGCTCACTTGTGCCCCTTGGAATTTCTCTAGGGTAGTCTTCAAGGGCTTAAACCATATTTGGATCCTTTCTAGTTTGGTAGGACCTGTAAGTGCTTGAGTTCTGCTGGCAAACATTTTGACAGTCATGGGTCCCTTCTACACCATGATGAAGTAGTGGAGCATGAATTTAGGAGACATTCAAATACCCCAATTTTTATTCATACTGAAAATCAAGATCCAATAAGATTTGGTCCTACTCAAGGCAAAAGCAACATGTACTGGGTAGAGAACCAGCCTTGGCATCAGAATGACCCAAATTCAGGTCTTGACTGGGACACAAATTGTGACCCTGGGAAGGCCCCGTATTAACTTTTCAATGTGCCAGCTAACTCTCTAAGACTCTAAGTTACATGTAGTTGCTATTGTCATTGGGAAAGGGAGTTTCTTTACCAAGGACCTTCCTAGAATGATGAAATCAAAGGTTTATTTAAACCTTCTAACTAAACTATTCCTGGCTAATTAATCATAATCTATATTCTCAAAGATTGTCAGAAAAATATAAGGTCTGACAGGCCCTAGGCTTTGAGTATAGGCCTACCAGGTTCAGGGATCAACTTAGGTGGAGAGTTTCATGGCCAGGTTTGCTAGGATGATGGAAGCTTTAGTTACTACTGCTCTCAATGACCATGTGTGAAATAACAGAGGGGTTGCAATCTAAGTAGGTGAAGGGGGTACTGATATCTCATCAAAGAAATCACTAATCCTCAAAATATTGCGTGTGTTCACCTATTAAATGGAACCCTAAACAGTTCACTATAATAGCCTTCATAGGTCCTCCAAACAACAATATGCATAGTTGTCATCATAATTGCTTCTTTTCCAAGGTAATGCTATGTTTTTCCTCCATGGACAACCATTCAGCTTCTCCCAATTATACCTATTTAACAGCATATGATAAAGGGTGTAGTTTCAGTTAACTGGCACAGTCTGTCAAAGTGAGTTACCTTCTGCGCATGATATTAAAAATATATCATAGTATTACATTTTTAATTTGATATGTATTATGAAGTGCCAAGTTAAAGATTTTATGTATCACATTTAATAAAGTGATAGTTAATAGAGTCCATTTATCCTGTACTTTATAAATTTAACAATGGAAGGGTAATGCTGTATAAGATTCCATGACAGCCAACGACTACTGGGACTGGAAGAGACATTAGGAATCATCTAGCACAACCCCCTCATTTTATAAGAAAGGAAATTAAGGCTTATAAAGGTGAGGGCATTTTGCCCAAGGTCATACAAGGAATTAGTGTCTGAGCCAAGGCCAGACACCCAGGCCTTTTGACTCTGAATCCAGGGCTCTTTTCAATATACTGTGGTACCTTTGACCCTACTTTAGGGTGGATCATGGAAAGGAGGAGACAAATTTATTCATTTTATAGACACAGGATGTGACATAATAGAAATATTTGGATTGAGAGTTGAGTCTTGATTTTTGCCTTAGATCTGTAACTTAATGGCTGTATGTCCTGGGATAAACTATCTCAACTGAACCATCATTCAATTCAATTGAAAGAATATTTTTTTCAAGCATCTACTATAATAGGTTGTCCCAAAATTCTTATTGCAATTTACTGAAGCTTTGATGAATGAGCTTTATAAAGAGTACAAACTTAGAGATAATATCATTTGAAAATTTATTTATGTAAATTTATTTTCTACTTATTTAGCTTTAATAATTTTGAATAATAAATTTCTAATTTAATTTTAACAAGATGGGGGCATACTGTCATTATGCATTGAGTGTGTGACAGTTTCTGGATGACTCTTTCTCAGATTGGTGGATCAGAAGAGGACAGCCTCTCATTTGACCTCCTCAGACACCTGATCCATTTCCTTTAGACTTTTTTGGTGGGATCACATAAAACTGTTGTGTATGCAGCAAAATCCTGTTCTTTAGATGAATGTAACACTAGGATTAGCCCTGAGTAGCAGCTGATGAAAATTTTCAAGAAATTCAAACATCAGCTAGAGCAATGTATGGTATAAGATGGTGATTATGTGGAATTTTAATAAGAAACATGTCAGTATTTTAAAATTTTAAAAATTAACCCTTCAAAAAATCTTTACAGGTTGCTTTTCATAAGTCTATAAACTTAGCATTTATATTTCTGTGGTTGTTAAAGCCTAAAATGGCACTAAGACTCTTGGAACACTCTATACATTCAAGCTACTGTGTAAATTGCTAGGGATTCAAAGACAAACAATTCCTTCCCTCAAGGAGCTTACATTCTACTTGGAGACACAACATATAAACAGAAAAGCAAAATACAAAAAAGTAATTGGAGGTAGAAAAGAAAGATCACAACTAGGGAGAGCAGGAAAGTCTTCCTAGAGGAGGTAACACTTGAGCTGAGCCTTGAAGGAAGCAAAGAATTCCAAGAGGTGCAGGTGAGGAAGGAGAAAGTATATTCTAGGCCTAGGGACCAGCCTATGTAAAGGCACAGAGAAAGGAGATGGAATGCTAGAACAGTAAACGGGACAGTTTAGCTGGGTTTATACTGGATGAAGGGGAGTAACATGAATCAGTCAATCTCAAGAAGCACTTATTAAGACCTTAATATGTTCCAAGAACTTTGCTAAATGCTAGGGATCCCAAGAAAAAAGTGACAGCACCTTCCCTCAAAGAGCTTACATTCTAGTGGAAGGAGACAATGTATACCTATGCAGGTATAGACAAGGTACATACAAAGTGTATACAAGAGAGCTTTAGCCACTACCAGCTTGGAGACTCTCCTGTGGATGTGGAGTTTGAGCTGAGTCTTGGAGGAAGCCAAGGAATCCAAGAGTTGGAGGGGAGAAAGGAGAACATTCCAGCAGACATGGGGACTTCTAGTGCAAAGGTAAGATGGGAGAGAGAAAGGGAGGGAGTCAGAAGTCAGAGAAAGTGTTACAAAAACCTAAGAGGAGATAGTATGTGGGGAGTGTGGTCAACACATATCAAATACTGCAGAGATCAAGAAGGATAAAGACTAAGAAAAGACCATTAAATTTGTGAATTAAAAGATCATTGGTAATTTTAGAGAAAGTAATTTCAGTTGGATGATGATGTCAGAAGCTAGATTGCAGAGGGATTGGGGAAAAAATGGAAAAAAGAGGAAGTTGGTAATGCAAAGTTCATGGATTTTGTCTGAGAAGCATAGGAGACATGGGATGTTATAACTAGCAAGGACAGTGGGATCTAGTAAGTGTTCTTCTAAGGATGGAGAGATGGGCTGTGCTTCTAGGCAGCAGGGAAGGAAACAGTTGCTAGTAAGAGGGTCACTGTAGTGGGGTCCATATGCTGGAGAAGGTAGGCAGGGATAGGATCAAGGGTACATGTTGAAGAGTTGGTCTTGATGAGAGGGGCCATCTCTTCATTTAAGACTAAAGTCTCCTGATGATGTGGGGCTGATATCAGAGAAATGTGAGATGAGGAAATGGGAAGAAGAGGAACTCATAGAGAATGCCCTCAATTTTTGTAGTAAATTATGAGTGGAAGTAAAGTTATGAGTGATAGTGAAGGTCTGGCAGTAACTCTGGGGAAACCAAGGCTATCCTGATTCCCCCATAGGGATCAGTGAGTCAAGAAGTCTGATAAAAAAGTACAACCAGTACTGGAGAGGATGACCAAGGACGCAGGGTAATCTGGGGCAGTCAGGTCTCAGTAAATGCCAGAAACTGGAAGGAGCATAAATTGAAGACCTCTAAAATGGGAGGAATTTTGTTAATTATGGAGTAGAAATTCCAGAAGACCAATATAAGGGGAGAACAGATCAAGACCCGGACAATAGGGATATAGAGTTGAGGTAGATGAGAATAACAAAGCCAATAGTAGGTATTGGATGGAAGGGGTTTTTTTTAATTTTGGTAGTTGGGGGTTCGGTATCATTAGAATAGAAAGAATAATAGGAGATGAGACTATGCTAACCATTGGGGATGTGTCCAAGTAGAGTTTCTGTGAATGTAAGGAGCTCTTCTTATGACACCATGTGATTAGACATTTGGCAGTCTTGGCATTATGTCTGGAGCAGCAGCCTGGTGGTGGTAGTGTGTGTGTGTGTGTGTGTGTGTGTGTGTGTGTGTGTGGTGTGACTTTAGAAGCTAGCACAAATTCTGGGGTACTTGGAAACCTAATCCATTGGGAAGTACAATTAATGCTTTTGTTCTGTGAAGAAATCATCTGTAAACTGGGTCTCAGGGAAAAGTGCAAACAAGGTATGGCAGTGTTTTGTCGGGTGATATCCAGAAGCTCATCTTCCCCCCAAACTCAGATGGGCCTGACAGTGTTGTGTTCTGGGATATGGAAGCCTGGCCTTGTGGTCCTGGTTGAATCTTTGGTTCCCTTGTCTAAACTAGAATTCTAAGTGCCCTTCTGACTCTGATATTCTATGACCCCACCAAGTCTTTAAGAATGTAATTCCTGAGGTCAACAATCCCCATTTATCAACTATTGTGAAAAAAGTGGAGGCTGTAATCATTGCAAAGGTACTCCTTGTTTTCTCTATCATCTTCATTAGGGGCATCTTCACTTACTTTTCTTCTCTTCTAGACCTTGGTTCTGGGTTATAGTGAATGTCTTTCTCTTTCTTTTCTTATTGCCAAGGGATAGTAGATACTCAGTTTCACTGAAAATACTGAAATGTTATATTCTAGCTTGAGCCTGGATTTTAGCATAGCCTCGCATGGGAACCATTTCCCCAACCAGTTGTCTGGTTTATGAGCATTTCAGCTACTCTTCTGAGTTCAGTATAATAGCTATAGATAAAGGAGAGGAATCAAAATTAGGCACAGTCAGCAAGACAAATGTGAATAATGAATCATCATTTTTTTCCCCAATTTGATAACTATAAGATCCCCCTAAGCATTTGTGGGTGTTATTTGGTCATCTTTTACTTTTAATGCTCATTATTTCAGGAACAATGATGGGTTTTGATTTTCATCTCCATAAACCTGCCACATATTTCTGGAACTTGGAGTTCATTCAAATGATGACTCACCTACTTGATATTGGTTCTATTTCGTCTTTGTATTCTCATGTCCTAACCCAGTGCCTGGAATATCCAGACATTCTGGAGAGCAATTTGAACTATATCCAAGGGGCTATAAAACTGCTTACCCTTTGAACCAGACATAGCACTGAGGTCTTTATCCCAAAGAGATGCAAGAAAAGGGAAAAGGATCCATATGCATAAAAAATTTATAGTAGCTCTTTTAGTGGTGGTAAAGAATTGGAAATTGAGGGAATGCCCATCAATTGGGGAATGACTGAACAAGTTGTGGTAGATGATTGTGATGGAATACTATTGTGCTCTAAGAAATCATGAGCAAGATGCTTTCAGAAAAACTTGGGAAGACCTATATGAGATACAGTAACAGCAATGTTGTAATGATGTTCAACTGTGAAAGACTTAGCAACTCTGATCAGTATGATAATCCAAGACAATTCCAAAGGACTCATGATGAAAAATGCTATCCACCTCCAGAGAGAGAGCTTATGAGCTCTGAGTACAAATTGAAGTATAATTTTTTTTTCACTTTTTGTGATGCAATTGGGATTAAGTGACTTGCCCAGGGTTACATAGCTAGCAAGTATCAAGTACCTGAAGCTGGATTTGAACTCAGGTCCTTCTGACTCCAGGGTCAGTGCTCTATCTACTATGCCACCAAACTGCCCCAATTCTTCTTGCTTTTTTTTGCAATATGGATAATATGGAAGTATTTTGCATCATTTTGCATGTATAATTGATATCATATTGTTTGCCTTCTCAATGGGTGGAGGAAGAGGAGGAACTGGAGGAGAGGGAGAAAATTTCGAACTCAAAATGAAAAGTAAAAAGGAATGTTACAAATAAATAAACAATAAACTTAAAAAAGAGAGATCCAATGAGAAACTCTAGTAAGTGACTTCCTCCAATTCAAGACTGCCCTAAAAATCAGCCTGAAGACCAAGAGCAAAACCCCATTCCCAAAGCAAAATAGTAGCTAGTGTGGGTTAGACTCATAGACAGACTAGGGACATGTGTAGCTTTGTATCTGCATCTGAGGTCAGGAAGAATTTGGGGTTCACCTGAGAAAGCCCCAGGGTTGTCCGAAAGCCTCAGGGCCTACCCTTAGCAGCCAGGGGGAGTAAGAGCAGGCAATGCTCAGACCTAGACAACTCAAAGTTGATAAGTTTCAGACAAATTAAATGCCTGTAGGCCCTAATTAGCTTACAGGTATTCTAGATTTTAAAAGAGCTTAAGCCTGTGGAGGCCAAGACTGTGGAAGTTCAGGCTCCCTTTTTTATGGAGACAAAGAAGCTGAAGCCTTCCCCTCTATATTCTGATGATGAGGTGTGAGAAGGGCACGCCTTTCTCACTGAAAGCTTTAGGGTCCTAAGGTAAAAGAAAGATGGGGTAAGGAGACCCATTCAACTTGTGGGGAAGACTTCAACGGAGGCCCAGTAGATGACAGAAGTAAGGGAGGGAGAAGAGTGGGCAGCAGCAGAGAAGTGATGCAATGACCAGCAGGGAGATGACATTCAGTGGGGAGGAACAAAGACACAATGGGACCAGGCAGAAAGCATGACCAGAGAGGGTAGTGTGATGACATCATCAAAACATTGACAACCCTTCAGTGTTGAGGGCATGACTTCCTCTCATGCACCTGTCACATGTGCTCCCTTTGTATGAGTGTGTCCCTCAATGCACGGACCTTGTGGACACTTTGGATGTCTACATGTGTGTCCTTCTACATATGTGCCCTCACCACACATGTTCCCTACTTGTATGTATGTCCCTTATTGTGATTCTATGTGTGTCTGCTCTTCCCACTGATGATGTGTGTTCTAGTGAAGAGTATATCCCTAGGTTTGGAGGCTACTTTTTCTTACTATGCTATTTCATTAAATACCTTTACTCTGAACAGTGTTCCCTGGCTGACTGGTAAAAGATGCCTCAGTTGTAGCATATGAACTGTGATTTTGTGTGGTTGTGAACCCATGGAGTCCTTTGAATCCTGAATAACTTTTTTTCTTTTTTTCTGAATAGCTTTTATAGGGGCTCCATGAACAAGAAGTGGAGTGCCCCCAGTGCTATATAAAAATTATATCTTTTTAAACTCCAGTTTTTGAAGTCTAACATGGAAATTTTGAATGTGGATGGGGGCTACTAATTAATTTTTCCTTTGTAACTTTGATATGTAATCAGAGCTATCCAAACAATGAGAACTATCATAACAATTAGACTATTCAAAAGTAGAAAAGGGTGCCTTAGGAAGTAGTGGGCTTCCTTTCACTAGGGGCTTTCAAACAAAGGCTGAACGATCACATGTTGGGGATGTTGTAGAGAAGATTCTCTTTTGGGTATGATTTGTATTAGATGCTCTCTCAGAATCCCTTCCAGGTATGAGATTCTGTGATGTTGATGCCAGATTATACTGAAAAATTCTTCTGTATATAAATGGTACCAAGTTAAAATTCCCTCTTTATGCATGTAAACACTATTTTTTAAACCAGCTATGAGATTATCTTTCTGAAGATCTGGACTAAATACTCTAATTTCCACTAAAGTTGATACAGATCTCAATGGAGATGGAATAGCTTTTGAGGGAGATTCTTTTGAGCAATAGAATAACAACTTTGTCTATTCTCAAAAAGGTTAAAAGCAGATTTCTATTATCAAATGATTCCTTCTAGAATTGTTTACCTGACAAAATGATTTTACCCCATAGAGGCATAACTCTAATTGTGAGTCTTTGCGAAAACAAGTATGTAAGTATGAAGTCTCTTTAAATCAGTTAACTGGCTAAAGATACCATTTCTAATTTGCCAGCATCAATTAGAACCATCTGTTAAGAATTCTGTGAGTGCCTGTTATGTGCTAAGCGCTGGCCTTGGTGCTATGGAGATGCCAAAGAAATAGAAGAGGTTGTAGTTCTTGTCCTCCAAGAGCTTATAATGGAGGCAAGACGATGAGACACCCACACGTGTAAAAAGACAGAAATATACAGAATGTGCTCCCAGATATCAGCAAAGGGAGATACGAGTGTATGCTACAGAAGCCAAGGGAAACTTTTTGGAGAAAGTAGAACTTGAGGGCCTTAAGGAATGGATAGCATTTGGGTAGCAAAATACAAGAAGGGAATGAATGTATCCTAGGAAAAAGGAATAGCATGAAACAAGGTGAGGAAGAGTCTGGTTTAGGGTGGTGCATGATACTACATGTGCAGTACTGTTCTTATCCTTCTTTGTTTCTCTGAAGTATTTGACCCCACTGATCACCCTCTCTTGCTGGATACTCTTTCCTCTATGGCTCTTCATAATATTGCTTTCTTCTGGTTCTCCTCCTGCCTGTCTGAGCGTTCCTTCTTAGTCTCCTTTTCCTCATCCTCATCCATTCTACACCCTCTAATGGCGGGTGTACCACAGGGCTCTGTTTTAGGTCCTTTTATCTTTTTTCTTTATTGTCTCTCTTGTTCTCTGTCTCCTTGTATCTCTGTCTCTGTCTCTGTCTGTCTCTCAATGATCATCAGCTCCTGTGGGTTCAATTATCATTCATACGTAGATGACTCCCAGATCTGTATAACCAAACCCTAGTCCTGAGCTATAGTCTCACTTCAGCAATTGTCATTTATTGGACATTTTGTACTGGATGTCCCATAGGTATCTCAGATTCTATATGTCCCAAATAGAATTCATCTTTTCTCTGAAACCTACCCCTACATCATCATCCTTCCTCACATTCACAACTTCAATATCATCCTTGATTCTTCATTCTCATTTGGCCCACACATATGAATTGAATATTTTCATTTCTGTTTCCACAACATCTCTTGCATACACCCCCTTCTCTTTACTCATGCATATAACACCCTAGTGCAGACCTTCATCAGCTGGACTGCTGCAATAGCCTCCTAATTTTTCTCACTGATTCTAGTCACTCCTCACTCCAATCCTCTACCCAGCTGCCAAACTGATTTTATTAAAGGTCAGGTTTGACCATGTGATTCTCCTACCCATACTCAATAAACTGCAGTGGTACCCTGTTAACTCTGGGATCAAATATAAACTTTTCTGTTTGGAATTTGGAACTCTTTGCAACACAGCCTCATTCTAACTTTGCAGCCTTATTGCATGTTACTCCCCACCTCTCATTCTATGCATTCTGTGAGCCAGACCTTCTGACTTCTTGTCATGCCTCACCTGCCGCTCCATCTCCCATCTCTCTGCCTTTGTACTATCTGTCTCTTGTGCCTCAGATGCTTTTCTTTCCTCATCTCGACACCTTCCTTCAAGATTTGGCTTAAGTACCATCTTCTGTATAAGACCTCTCCAGGTCCAGTCTCATACTAGTGTACTGCCTGTCAGGATTACCATGTATCTGCTTTGTATATATCTATCTACATACACATATACGTGCCTCTGTTTCAGATACTTTCTCTTTTCTCTCCTTCCCTCCCCCTCCGTCTTTTAACTTCCTTCTATGTGTTTCCCCCATTATATAGTGAGCTCCTTGAGGGCAAAAATTGCCTTTATTTTTTCATATTTGTATCCCTAGCACTTAGCACAGTATTCAGCACATACTAGGCACTTAATAATATTTATTGAAAGACTAACTGGTGAAGTTCTCCCTTATTAGAAAGTGAGTTGTTGAGAGTAAGGTCTATTTCACTTTTGTCTTTGTATTTACAGTACCATGTACTTAATAAATGTTTAACAGGTACTTATTGATTGATTGAATGATTCATTAATGTATATTTTCAATCCCCCTAAAAGAGGAATTTAATTAACTCTATTGTTACTGGTTTTTTGTTTCAGAGAAGATGGGGGGGATTTTGGTTTGCTAGGTTTTAGAAATTGATTATTATTCATGTTAACTTGTAATTGAGGATTTGTGTTAGTATCCATTGGCAAAATAAGGTGTGGATAGTTCTCTTTATATAATATTCCCCAAACCATTCAACCACCTGCCATTGTTATCTGTCCTTGGAAACCCTGCCTAAATAACACTCCATCAATGAAGGCTGCCTGATTAGGAGGCCATCCCTCCTAATGGGTGATGGCCCTTCTTTTATCAGATCTCACATTGTACTTTGTATCTCTCTTAGATAGTTATATCATTATTGTATTTGATAGTTATTTGTATATTTCTCATCTCCTTTCCTTCACTGTACATTCCATAAGGACAGAGAATATGTTTATCATCAATTTTCTTTCATCTCATTCTTTTATTTTTTATTTTTATTTTTGCCTTTTGGAGGGCAATTGGGGTTAAGTAACTTGCCTAAGGTTATACGGCTAGTTTGTGTGTGAGTGTGTGTGTGTGTGTGTGTGTTAAGTGTCTGAGGCCAGAACCGAACTTGGGTCCTCCTGACTCTGGGCTGGTGCTTTACTCACTGCACTACCTAGTCTCCCCCATCTCATTCTTTTAGAGCAACATTGCTCTAACATTGCACACAATGTTCAAGTCAATTGGATTTAGCAAGACTTTCATAAGAACTTAATACATACGTGCAAGGTACTCTACTAGGTAGTAGGGATACAAAAACAACATGGTGAACGGTCTCTATCTGAAAGAAAGTTATATTCTACTGTGGGGGTACTACCTACCAACAGATCAGTACATAAGTGATTATTTGAAGGACAGAACCCAAACACCTAGAGGGACTAGGAAAGGCTTCCTATAGAAGATGGCTCATGAGTTGAGCCTTGAAGGAATCCAGGGATGCTGAGAGGTAGAGGTGAAGAGGCAGTGCATTCGAGGCAAGAGGTTCAGCCAGTGCATCAGCATGGAGGTCAGAGATATAAAGTTGGTTATGGGAAATAACCATTGTTTAGAATGTGGAGTTTGTGGAGGGAATCATATGCAGTAAGCCTGGAAAGGTAGACTATAGCCAGGCTATGGAGGGTTTAAATGCCAAACTGGGAAGTTTAATTAATCAGTCAATATTGATTAAGTGCTTATGGGCCAGGCACTCTGCTAAGTGCTAGGGATACAAATGCAGGAGAAAATAGTCAGTCCCTACCATTTAGTAGTTTATATTCTAATGGGGGGAGACAGTGAACAAAAGGAAGCTGAAAAGGGGAGATAGAGAAGTACCAAAAGTGGGGGCATGGTGATATCAATTAGAAAAGTCCCAAAGTATGCAAGTCAAGTGGGAAATGAGATGTCTGAGCTGAGCTCTCTCCTTGAACAAAGGTTTGGAGTTCATGGCCCTGCACTCCAGTAGTGATGAATACCAAAGCTGAGGAGACCTTACAGGTAGATAAGGTTAACCCAGTAGTGAGTTTCCTGTGATGTAGTGGAGAAGTCAGTCAGAGAAGCCCCAAAGTACAGCAACCAGATGGGAAATGAATTTGTATTTTATCCTAGAGGGAATAGTCATTTGAGCAGGTGCATGATTTCTAGGAAGATCATTTTGGTAGCTGTTTTGAGGATAGATTGAAGAGGGGAGAGACTGGATGACCAGGGAGAAAGAGTAGGAGGCTATTACCATAGTCAGCCTTAGAGGGATGAGGACCTTAACTAGGGCAGTGGCCACGTTAATAGAGGGAAGGGAACAGACATAAGATGTTGTGGGAATAATCTAGATGAGACCTGGCAACTGATAAAGTCAGAAACGACCCAAGATTACAAATCTGGGTGACTGAAAGAATGACAGCGCCCTCAATAGATATAGGGAAATGGATAGAGGAGGTGAGTTTAGGGGGAAGATAAAGAGTTCTGTTTTGGACAGGTTGAGTTTAAAATGCCTATGGGAGGTCCAGTAGAAGAAATCCAACAGGTAGTTGGCCATGAGCAAATAGAGCTCAGAAGTGAGATTCGGGCTATATATGTATGGATCTGGGAGTCATCTGATGACTGAACCTATAGAAGCTGATTCTATTATTAAGAGAAAGGGCATATATAGAGAAGAGGAATTCAGAGAGAGTCTTGGAGGGACATCTATGGCTAGATAGTGGGCTCCCCTTTTTGTTCCTATGAATTTGATAAACACCTAAAATGTAAATAAGTCTATATACAGAAAAAAGGCTATACACGAAACTGAACTCAGAAGGAATTCCAGCCATAACTGCCTGCATAACAGGTAGACCACCCAGCTCTCATATATCTATTCTAGAAAAACCAGTGAGAAACTATAGTGACTCTTTCACCAAAAAACTGCACAAAAGTCATCCAGAAAACAAAGGCAATTGGAATGGAGTCATCAGCAAAGCCAGTGCAGGGTAGCCTCCTAGGACAAATAAAGGTGGCCAGAAAGCACATGTAGCCTAGAAAACTATGTGTCTGGAGCCAGAAAGTTTGGAAGACTCCCCAAACAGTACCAAAGGCCTACAGTGGTCAGAAAGCCCCAGTGTGGGGACCTTGGAATATGTGGGAAGTGAGAGTGGGTATCAGTTAGCAAACATTGTGAGTCACACATCTTTGTTCAGGACAGCCCAAATTCAGGGGCTTTGATGTCCACATCATTTTCCTGAACTGATAGTGAGGACCTTGAAGATCCCGTACTCTGGACCTTAAAGATCCAAAGAAGTCTCATTTTGAGAGGTGGAGATCTGTGCAAGAACCCAGGTGACTTAGAGTTAGACTAAGGCTGACTCCTCTATCCAAAAACTCAATAGAAGAATGCAGTCTGGCCCTGGCACAAAGTCCCAGTTAATGAACCAAAGCTGGAGATAAAAAAAAAAAAAGAAAACACCAACCATTATAAAAACTTATCACAAATCTTGAGATCCCTAAAAAGAAAGGAATGAGTAAAACAATAACAAATATAAGCTGAGAAAAAATGGGTTTTCCACAAGGACAGCACGAATTTCTAAATAGATGGAGCAAGACAGAAAAAATAAAACAAAACTCTTGAGGAAAAAATTGGAAAAAGAACAAGTAGCATAGAAGAGAAAGTTATAAACCTTAACCAAGAAGTGGAATCCCTGAAAACAAGAATGTATCAAGTAGGAGAGGGCAAGAAATATTAAAACAAAATAAAAATATTGAAACAAAGAAAATATAAGACATCTGATATAAAAAAAACGATTCACCTGACAAAGTCAAAGAAAGATAATTTAAGAATCATTGGATTCCCTAAAAACCAGAATTTTAAAAAAACCCTGTACCCTATATTTCAAGAAATCATATATAAAACTTGCCTGCATCTATTAGAACCAGAGGACTAAATAAATATAGAATCCACCAATTACTTCTTGAAAGGAACCCTAAAAGGAAAATATATTTGAAGCATCCAGAAAGAAGTAGTTCCAGCACCAAGGAACTCAGTATCACACAGAACCCGGCAATTTCTACTATAAAAGATTTATTATCTTGGAATAGAATATTGTGAAAAACAAAAGATGTAAGTTTACAACTAGGAATAACCTTACTCTGTAAAGCTGAGTAAGGGGAGAAATGGATCTTTAATGTAATAGAAGACTTTCATGCACGTCTCATGGAAAGAGCAGAGAGTTGTAGGAATTTTATAATATAAACACTAGAATCTAGAGAAATACATATTTATTTGATGTATGATGATATTGTGCTAACATTCTTTTTTAATTTATTTTTTAATAATCAACATATTTTTAAAATATGAAAATATAGAACCGCTTTATTTATACATACACACATATGTGTGTTATATATGATATCTTTATATGTGTGTGCATGTCTATACATCTATATGTGTATATATACATATATACATGTATGTATACACACATACATCCCAATGAGGACAGGATTAAAAAAGTCTTATATAGAATGTGCTAATATTCTAAGAGGGTGAGAGGAAACAAGTGTCTTTTCAGAACTTTAATGTTTTTAATGGGTGCTGAGACAGTTAAATATGAACATAAGTCATGGGTGATTGGTGAGAGTCTTAAAAGGGGAAAGAAAAGGGAAGTTGAAAAAGGAGGAATGTACCAGCATAGAAAGAATGAATAAGGGGTAGAACTTACTATTCTACATAATTGGGCACAACAGCAGATGATTATATGTACATAGTGGAAAGGGTGGAGGGATTAGACATCAGATGAACCATGCTTTTTTTTTTGAAATGGACAATGGTAAGTTGAAATATACACATACACAGAGTCTGATGTAAACAGACATCAAACACAATACAGAAACAAGTGGAATAGGGAGTGGAATTAAGAGAGAGGATAATATCTGGAAGGGACTAGTCATAAGCAAAACAAACTTCTTGATCTGGAAGGGAGGAATCAAAAGGAGTGGTGGGGGCTAGGAAGGGGGAAACAAAGATTTAGAATCTAAGGGAATGTCTTAGATTGTCTCTTAGAAGTTGGGGAATGACTAAGCAAAATGTGGCATGTGAATATAATAGAATGTTAACAGTAAGAAATGATGAAAGAAATTACTTCAAAGAATCCTGAGTAGTATGAAATGATGAAGAGTGAGGCGAGCCAAGGTAGGAAACAATTTATTCAAGGACAGCAGCAACACAATTTAAAACAACTTCAAAAGACTTTAACAAGTCTGATCAATACAATGACCATCCTTTTCTCCAGAGGACCTATGATGAAGCATGTTACCTGACTCCTGAAAGAGAGGAGATAGTCTGCCAAAAAAGAGTGCCATTGAAACATTTTTAAATGCACAGAAGAGAACAGAAAGAGGTTTTGAGGGAAGCACAAAAAAGCAGGACCGTTTTTGAAAGTAATATACAGAATTGACAAGCAAGCAGTATGAAATAGAGATGAATGGTTTCATATAGAATCATCTTTTTGAGTTCTATTCGTGCATGGAAATGTTTCTTTTGGTGTTTAAAGTTCAGAATAGATGAATGGATGGATGGATAGACGATAGGTTGATAAGCAGATGAATGGATGGATGGATAGGTAGACAGAAAGATGCTAGACATATAGACAGATGGAATGGATGGAAAAGATATAAATATATGGATGGATAGATAGATAAATGACAAGTGGATAGATGGAATGATCCGTGAATTCAAAAGAAAGTAATAGTGTAACAAGAACAAAGATCTTTTAACTCAAGCTATATCTAGTTTACTAGTTGAGTCATGCTGGATAAGTCACTCAACCTCTCTGATTCTCAGTTTCATTTTTTGTAAAATGGGGACAATAATACTCACCATACCTCCTTCACAGAGTTCTTCTCAGAAAAGTGCCATAGCAATGTTAACTGTTGTTGTTACCGTTACCAAGTCCACATGGAAAGAACTAACAGTATTCAGAATGCCTACTGACCAGGCTATAACATGCAGCTAGATGGACGACCTATCTATTTTGAATAGATGCTGCAGATGAACAATGAGCTGAGGCCAGAATTGAGTAGGAAGAAGAGAGAGCAGGCTGGGATGTACTTTGAAAATTGTTCAGTATTTTCAATGATTTCAAGTTACTGCCTGTTCCAAAAGCCCATTTTTTTTTCTTTAAAAGGCATTATTCTTCCAGGAATGCTTCATGGCTACAAGTAATAGAACACCCAAATCTCTGAATCACAAAAATTGCAGGTGACATACTAGGCATAAGCATCATAGGCTATTCCACATTCACAATGATGACTCATTTACTGCAAGTGGGATAGGCAGCTAGGTGGCATGACGGATAGAATGCCATACTTGGAGTCAGGAAGACCTGAGTTCCAATCCTGCCTCAGACATTTACTAGCTATCTGACCAAGGGCAAGTTATTCTGTCAACCTCAGTTTCCTCAACAGCAAATTGAAGATAATAATAGCACCTACTCCTTGTTCTGAGGATTAAATGAGATGAGATTTGTAAAGTGCTTTGCAAACTGTAAAGTGCTATATAAATGCCTCCTTTAAATAATGATGATGACGATGAGGATGATGGTGATGATGATGATAACTACTTGTCTAAGGTTCCTTATCTGTAAAATGAGAAACTTGGACAAAATGATCTCTAAGGTCCCTTTCAGTTCTGTAATCTTGAGAGATTTCATGAAAGGCAACATGGTACAATGGAAAAGTCATTGGATTTGAAGCCAGAGGACCTGACCTCAAATCCTACATCTACCACTTACCATCTATTTGAACTTGGCACATTGTCTCATCTCTCCAGACCTCAGTTTCCTCATTTGTAAGATGAGAAAGCTAGACTAGGTGATTTCTTAGGTCCCTTCTAGCTCTCGATAATATGATCCTATGCCATTATTGAGGACATGGATGACTGAAGAAGGAAGTGGGCTGGCCAAGCAGTGAGAGCACGGGTTAACAGATGGACAGGCAGAACATTGCACTGGTATCCATAAAATTATTTAAAACTTAGAAGAAGGTCTATAATCAGTCAGTTAACATGCATTTATTAAGTAAATACTATATGTGAGGCACTGTGCTAAGTACTGGGAGTATAAACAAAAAACACAGACAGTCCCTGCCCTCAATAAGCTTACTTATTGGGGAAATAACACACAAAAAGAAGCTGAAAAGGGAACAGAAGGGAGAAGGTACCCAGTGAAGGAGCATGATGGAGAAATCTAAAGGAGTACAGCCTGGTAAAATGAAGAGATGGTTGGCCTGGGCATTCTCCTTACATGGAGTTTCTGGGTGGAGCTGTCCAGTTACAAAGAGGGGCCCCAAAGGCAGAGCATACTACTGAAATGTGAGTTCCAAGACTGAAATGAATTTCCAAAATGAAGGGTTTCCTGGGGCGTAATAAAGTCCATAGGACTGCACATTGGTGGGAAATGAAGTGTCTTGGTTAGCTGTCCTGGGGAAGATTTATGGAAACACACAGACAAGAATCATGCAGAATAAGATGGCATGCATGGATGGGTTTTGGTTTGTACCAGTGGAGAGAATCTCTGCACTAATGAGATTAAGAATCCACCAAAGGAATGTTCTTCATTTAAAATTGTATGTCTAGTGTCCTCAGTTCTTCAGAGAAAATGTGTAGTTATAAATATTTTTGAAAGATGATAAATGCCCTTTATGTTTTTGAGGAGAATAATCAAAAGGAAGAAGGCAGTGATAGATTGCTATATTATAGATAAAGGAGAAGAATGTAACATATGAAGGAATGTCCATCTTGCTACTTAGTATAAAAGCTTCATTTCAATACTTGGAGAATTTTGCAGTATTATTTTACATTTTGGAAAGATAATACAAACTTATCTGGAGATATTACAAGCATGAAAGTTTTGCTAGAGTGACTTTAACTTTTGTGAAGAGTTGAAAATCTAATGAGAACTGCCGTTTATAAGTGTGGTTTAATAAGACTGAATTTTTATTCTTGGAAATGTGTTTTGTTTCCTTGGAAATCAATTTATGTATTTTGATTTTATCTCCTGACTTTGGTTAAGTGACAAAATCAAAGCAAAACTTCATAGATAACACATATTTACAAAGCAACATTCTGAATTAAACATCTATAATACATTTTTATATATGGAGATAGTCTCCAAAAAGTAAAACCTATTTTTCCAAGTTCATCTGCTCACTTAATTTTTTTTCCTTCTTTTTTTTGGAGGGCAATTGGGGTTAAGTAACTTGCCCAAGGTCACATGGCTAGTTTGTGTGTGTGTGTGTGTGTGTGCGTGCGTGCGTGCGTGCGTGCGTGCGTGTGTGTGTGTGTGTGTGTGTGTGTATTAAGTGTCTGAGGCCGGATCCGAACTCAGATCCTCCTGACTCCAGGGCCGGTGCTCTACTCACTGCACCACCTAGCCGCCCCTTCACTTAATTTTTTTATGTGATAGGATCATGATGTAGTGGGAAAAGCACTGGAGTGACTCCTGATTTCATAATTACCTCCGAGAAAATTAGAAAGCAATTTAGCAGAACATAAATTTAGGGCAACATTTAATACCAAGTGCTACAATAAACTTGAAGTGAATTCATGACCTAGATATCAAAGATCGTATCATTAAAAATTTATAGGAAAATGGAAGGAGGTACTTTTCATAACCATGTTTGGGTGAGAATTCATAAGCAAACAAAAGGTAGATGAGATTGTTAAAGATAAAATGGATATTTTCAATTGTACTGAATTTAAAAGTTTTTACACAAACAAAACCAATGCAGCTAAGATAAGAAGGGAAACATGTGAATTGGGAAAATGAAAGTACTCAAATGGATCTGTGATTTTATTGATTTAGGAGGTTCCTCCAGTGATACCAGTTGGAACTGATCTATGCTTTTTAGTCTGGTAGGACTTATTCATGTCCTCCCCAAAGTTGATCACAAGGGGTCTTTTTGTGTATTTTTTTGTGTGTGTATTTTGCCTCCAATATAATGAGAGTACCAGTTGAGCGCTTTGGTTTTCCATCTGTCATCTCTTGCTCTTACTTAATTAACAACCCACATTTTCTTCCTATCATACAATTATTTGATGGCATCCTTTCCTCCTGGTCTTCTTTAGAGTTCTTGATTGGTTATATGTTATAGTCTGTTCACACCCATTATATGACTCTCCATTGCCTTCTGTGTGGTACCCATCTTAAATAATTCTTTGGCAGAAATGGTTTTCCATGTCTTGATACCATAAAACAATACTGGTAAAATGTTAGTATTAAAAAGATATGCTTCTTTGCTTTCATGGAAAGCTTAGTCAGTAAAAGAGCTTTGTAATTTCCCCAAAGTAATTCAGTCCAGTCTCCTCCTCTTTTAACTCTAGACCCAGCTTGTTAGTCTGTACTGCCTTTCCCAAATTAAACACACTATTGGAAAGCTCTATAGCAAGGGTTTTTAAACTGGGGTCCATTGCTTTTATAAAAAAAAATTGGTAATTGTATTTTAGTATGATTAACTTTCTTTGTAATCCTGTATATTTTATTTTACACATTTTAAAATATTATTATGAGATGGAGTCCATAGGCTTCACCAAACTACCAAAGGGGCTCATGGTACAGAAAACTGAGAATCCCTCCTTAATAGAGTATTCTTCCAAATGCATATTGAAGTCTAAGCAATAGTCATTTTTCACATCCAAATTCTGTGCAAAGTTATCAGCTTCTCTCTCTCTTCCTGAATCATTGGAGTCCAGTGGCAAGATATAGGTCAGAACAACTGGTGATGGCCCAGGACACATACATACAATAACTACTATGAGGTAAATGAAAAGAACATGAAAACAAAGCCCAATGTCATGTATAGTAACGACCCAGTCTTGGTGGAGGAGAAGAAATGAGGGAATGCACCTCTTTTCTTTCTTTGGGGAGATAGGGTACTCTAGGTTCAGAATGTTGCGTGCACGCCACATACCATTACTGTTGTCAGCTGGTTTTACTTAACTGTTTTTTTGGCTACAAAGGAAGGCTCATTGGGCAGGTGGGTGGAAAAGACTTTGATTGAAAAATATAAGATATTAATTAAACTTTTTTTTTCAAAAGAAAAGGAAAAATAGAAAGAAACCTGGGTTTAAAATCTGACGATTGAGTCAAATCCAGCTCTGCCACTTACTGTGACCTTGGTTAAGTCACTTAACATCTCTGACCCTTAGTTTCCTTCTATGTTAAAAGATGGGATTAAATTACACTCAAGGCCTCTTTCAGTTTTAACTATTAGAACCCTATGCTTTTTTGTTTAGTTCTAAATCTGTGATTTCCTTGGTTTAGATTATACCTAGTGGGGAATCTCCCTCTGCCAATGCAGATTAACAACTTTTTCCAATTTACAGGCTCAGAGAATTGCTTGGGAACTCTGATCACTTACTTGCCCAGGGTCACATAGCTTACATGTGTCAGAGACAGGATTTAAACTCAGTTATTCTTCATTCTGTGGCTAGTTCTCTATCCATTCATTACTCCATACTGCTTCTCTATGGAAATGTACCTGAGAATTAAGGCTGGTTTTACACAAGCAAATAATATTTGTTATTTGGCTCAAAAGCCAGCCACTCCACATCGTTTGTCTATATCATGCCTGCTGCTAAGGATGTAAAAGCTGAGGCAGGATGGAAACTGAACCCATTGACAGCTAAATAGAAAGTGAAGGGAATAGCATAAACATTTTTTCTTTTTTAAAAAATAATTTTTATTGATAAGTTTTGTTTTTTATTTTTAATTTAAGTATATGTATTTATTTTATATGTATTTTAATATGTCCCTTCCATTGCTTACCCCAATTGAACAGCAACAACAATGAACTTTGAAAAACAAAACACTCATCATAAACATGTGTAGTCTAGCAAACAAATTCCCACATTGGCTATGGTTGGAAATGTATAATATTTCTGCATTTTAATTTCATCATCTCTCTGGCAGGAAGACGAACAACATTTTTTAAATACTCAAAGTTGGTAGAATTGGTTTTAGTGTTGTCATAAAGTATAATATGTTCTAGTTTTTGGTTTAATTCTCCCCCTCCCCCACAAAACCATTTTCGATGTAATGTATACACAAACTTAGTCTTCTGTCCTTCATAATTTTTACTTTGGCATAGCATTTTTCCAAAAATAATAATTAAAATATCATTCATGTAGAACTTCAAGGTTGGCCCAGTACTTTACTTAAACAAGCCCGAGTGTCAGAAATGCAGAGAATGTAACAAAACTCATTCTTTTTGGTGTTGGATGGAGGATTTAATATTGTAGCTGGAGAGAGGGAAGCATAATCTTGATGTTGCAGGATCAATTCAACTTTTCTCTTATTTAATTAAGATTCTTGAGGGCATAGAATGTAATCAAAATTATTTTAACTACAGTGCTGATGACAATGCTGGTCTTTTTTCTCTCAGTCTTCTAGACATCTGTTCTCATAAGACAACATGTCTGTATGTTCTCACAGGTGACAAAATAGACCTCTGCTAAAGTTCTGCTTGGTTACTTTATCTTATAAGAAGTAAACCTGGGTTCTCAAAGACTATTCCAGGGGACAATAAGTTCTGGCAGGTCTTTGCATATAGGACTATTGATGGACCATTTGTTGAGAAATAGCCTTTCTCAATTTGGAGGGGATTTTCCCTAGAAGATTAACTGCCTTGGAGTGAATTATAATAATAATTATCATCATCATACTACTACTACTACTAATATATTAATATTATTAATATGATAGCTAGTATTTATATAACACTTTAAAGTTTGTAAAATGCTTTACAAATATTATCTCATTTGTGCCTCACAACAACTTTGGGAGGTAGGTGTGATTATTACCCTCATTTTACAGATGAAGAAAACTGAGGCATACAGAGGTTAAGGGACTTCCCAGGGTCACATGGATAGTTATTGTCTATGGCCAAATTTGAACTCATGTCTTCTTGTTTCTAGGTCCAACACACTGTCCACTGTACCAACTATCTGTCTATGTTACTTAGGAATGAAGACTATCTATTAAAGTGCATGAAACGGTGCTCTGCTTCAGTGCAGAGACCATCCATAACTAAAGTCATGAATCTGGGGAGTAATGAAGTAAGAAGTCATACTGGCTTTGGTTATGGGTTGTATTGCACATTCTGCTTGGGACCAGTCTAGAGTATCCCTAACACAGAGGCCAATGTCCTTCACTGTTTTAACCTAAATGAATTAATTTATTCAAATGACATTTCTAGATCCTGTAAAGCCAATCACAAGCAGCTCTCCTGAGGACTGCTGCTGTGAATAACTTTAAAGGATCTAGTCACATAGTATAGTGAGTTTTCTATTTGTTCAGCAGTAAACTAAAGCAAAACATTCAAGAAACTAAAGCACAATATTGACAAGAACATAACATAACTTATTATTAAGGTGGCCACATAATCTTAAACAAAACGCATCATTCAGTAAGTCACAATCTCCTCAATCAATATAAAGTACCCATCTAAGTCTTTTTTTCATCTTGATTGGAGGCTGGCTTCCAATCATCCTTACCCAATCATCCTTAAGGGGTAGTGGAAAGTACAAAGACCATCCACCCCTAGGTCAAGTATGTTACAATATCATCAGTAACTATTGAGTACCCAAGTAAAGTTCTCTTTCATCTTGACTGGAGGCTGACTTCAAAACCCCATAGCTTCTTTTCCATGGATTGACTGCTCCCAGCTCTTGCCTGGATTCACCCAACTCTTACCTGGATTCATAGGAGGGCAGCTCTCCCAGCTCTTGCCTGGACTCACGCATAGGCAACTGTCCACACCTCTTTCACACCTCAGTTTACGAGGACAGATATATCTTCGAAATATCTGTTTCTAGGAAGGCAAAACAGAGTCACAACAATATTTATACACATTTCTGGCACTATCATCTCAATTCATTTTCTGTCTGACAAAGTAACACAAACCGACAAAGCCTCTGTTTAAGAAATCAAACACAAATCAGCAGTAAAGTCCCAGGACTTCTGTAAATTGCAGCAAAGTCCTCTTTCAGGCGTTCTGGATCAGCAGTAAAGTCCTTGTTCAGGACTTCTGTCTAAAAACAACAGACAAGACTTTGTCTGACAGACCAACAGACAAAATTGTATATTAACTGTGTAGAAACCAATGGTCAGTGTCTTTGGCTACTGAGAGCCTTGGACCTAGTTTGTTTCTGCAACCACATGCATTGGTAAATAAATCATTGTCTGGATGTAACTACTCATTTTCTTTGTTCCATGGTAACACTGGGATAGGTTCTACCTCTGATGGGAATGTAGGAGGCATACCTGGTGCCTTGCTATATCTCAGGGGCTCTGTAATTCCTTCACAATTCCAGTGTTTCTCAGGGTTCCACCTGATAGTATATATGTGGGTATCCAGGTGGTCCCTTAGAAAGTACTGGGATATTTATTTTCAATGTAACATTAGGCTCCAGAACTTTGCAAGGATTCATAATGAAAACTATAATTTTTCACAGAAGTTTGGTCTAACTACCCACACAGGGAAAACCAAGTGAATGAAGAATGCCTATTTTCCAAACTACTATGTGCTGTTGGATAAACAACCCATAGAACTTGCCCATCAGTACCTGTATCTTGGACAGACAATGCAAATGAACACTGAACTAGAGCTAAGTGGCACGGGGTTAGAGAGCTGGACCTGGAATCATAAAGACCGGAGTTCAAATCTAACCTAAGACACTAACTGGTTATATGACCCTAGGCAAGTCACTCCACCTCTATCTGCCTCCGTTTCCTTATATGAAAAATGAAGATGATAATAGCACCTACTTCCCAGGGTTGTTGTGAAGATAAAATGAGAAAATATTTATAAAGTGCTTTGCAAACAAATCTTGAGGCACTATGTATATACTAGTGATGATAATTATTATTAATTGAACTCAGAGTTAAATAGGAGGAGAGGAATGTATTGAATTGTCTTTGGGAAATCACATAACTCTTTGAGAGATTCCAAGGTTTTCTCTGAAATTAAGGATTAATAACAATGTTCTTTTGGTGGTGGTGTCTGGTCATGATTCATGGAGTATGGCTTCTGAAAAATGGAAGCACAGGGTCCTTCCCTCAAAGGGCAGCAGAAAGGCACAATGTAGGCATGAGAAGGAGAGAAGTCATGCAGAAGAAGTGGTGTAAGGTTGTCATCAGACCAGAAAATAAATGGAACAGTCACATGGCAAGAATGAATGATAAATAATAGACCTCCATTGGTAACTACACAATGTTAAAAGAACATGAAAAAGGTCCTCACTTTCCAAGGTGAGCCCTCAGTTTTGAATTGATGAAGGATATGGATAAGAATAGCACAGGATGGGAAGATGTGGTTGAATTGTATCATTGAAGGAAATGCTCAGGTTAATGAGATCAGGAATCCATTGGAGTATTATCTGACTCTTTTAAAGATCTTCAGGAAAGGAATTTGCATAAAGGACTCTACTCCCAAATGAATTAGGTTAATACTCAAGTATTTCTCCTGTAATGAGAAGTTTAATATAATTTTAATTGATTTTTTCAATTAACAAGCAGTTCTCTTCTCTCATTCCTTCCCACTGGAAAAGAAAAAGAAAACCCTTGTAACAAATAAATATAGTCAAACAAAACAAATAGCTACATTGGCCATCTTAATGTCACTTAATATGCGTGTTATTTTCTTGGGGCTAGGACTATCAAGAACATGTTTCTGTAATGGAGAACCACAGAGGCAGTGAGGTGTCCAGTGGATAGAATTTTGGCTTTAGAATCATGAAGATGTGTCCAAATCTCACCTCTGGTGCTCACTACTTGTGTGACCATGGACAATTCTGAGTCTTGGTTTCTTCATGTGTAAAATGAGGACTCAAGGTCGTAGATTTATAGCTAGAAAGGAACTCAGAGACCAGTAAGTTCAACTTCCTCATTTTACAGATGAAAGTAATGAGGCATAAAGAGGTTAAATGACATTCTCAGGGTTACACAACTATTATGTGTGCAAGGTATTTTTGACTCCCAGTCCAGTTTTCTCTCCATTGTATCACCTTGCTGCCTAGCAAGGTTGGACTAGATGGCCTCTATAGTCCCTGCTGGCTCTAAATCTATGAGTCTATGAATCTGCAAACCAGCCTCTGGGAAAACTTGTTCTGAAAATGTTTAGAGTCAATGGAAAAGTAAAATATTAACTGACACAAAGAGATTACCTTACCACTATTTAACATACAGTCAATACAGGAAACACAGAATAAAAATTTTGAATAAGAATGAATCCTCTGGATATTATCTGGCATCAATTATTTCTAGCTTCAAAGTGAAAGTGTCCTCCACCCCCTGTGAATTCAATGGTCACAAAGATCTGGGCATAATGACATTAACTCTGCTTTCCTTCTCTGCCTCAGATATTAATCCATTCCCTACTCTATAATGGATAAAAAGCATATAAATATCTGAATGAATGTGAAATGAATGTTGCTGTTTGATGCTCTCAGTTTAACATGGATGGATGGATGGATGGATGGATGGATGGATGGATGGATAGATAGATAGATAGATAGATAGATAGATAGATAGATAGATAGATAGATAGATAGATAGATGATGGATATATAGATAGCTTTCTTTTTTCTAAGACTTTTGAGAACAGGATAGTTCAGAGAATGGATTGAGAATCTCATTACTGAGATAGCAGCATAATGGTCAATAGAAAAGAAGTTCCATATCAGAGAATTGTCATCTTGGACCCTCAGAGATTCACAGATAGAGGCAGTGCATTCCCCCTCCTTAGAAGTCTTCAAGCTGAGGCTGGATGGCCACTTGTTGAGTATGTCAGAGTGGACATATTTTTTTTCAGATATAGATTGGGTTAGATGGTTAGCGAGCTCCTTTCAGACTCTGAAATTCTGTGATCTAGTGATCAGACTCCATCACATAATATTGCCATATTGGACCATCCTGGCACTCACCCCAAATTTGAAAACACCTGTTCCAAATGGATCATTGGAAGCATCTCCTTTTTCAGAGTGTGAGGAAGCTTAACTGGTACCTAAGACTTCTCCATTTTAGTTTTCCAATCTTTTTTTAAAAAAATTTTACGTAAAGGCTGGCACTGGGTCATATTGAAGGTAGGCTAACTTTGTGAATTTTCAATGTTAAGTACTCAATGGGTTAGCTAAAGGTTTTTACATTTTCTATGGTGGAAATAAATGTTTAAAATGACTTTTCATTTGGACCCTGATCACTTATTTTTCTACATGAAACTCCAAAATGTTCATTTGCCACATAATAAATTTTCTACACTTCTTCCATAGTATTAAAAATAGTATAACAAAGCTTTGCCTCGCTGAGTTAATTACTCTAGAGAAGTCAGTCTTCTGGATTAGTTGATAGGTTATTCCTTGAAGTGCTAGTGTTGTTAGTTTGTTTGTTTTAATGTGCATTCATGATGGAAATCTCCCTAGCATTTTATTCCCCTAAACAGAGGGTTCTAAATGACATTTAATCTTTTATTGACTCAGTCATCATTACAAACATCCACTATTGCACTGTGTGTTCTACAATGAATCATTCAGGGCCTATTGAAGGATTCATCACTACACTGTGACCCCACACTGCTCTCATGTTTAGTTCTCGTGTCTGATTCTCTTTCTCCTTCTTATTGTCACTTAAGACACCACAGGTATGCTTGCCCAACTTCTTTGCCTCTGCCAATTTGCTTTTTGTAATATGTCCTTGGACTTGGAAACCAGATAAACAAATGGATCAGAACTAGGTAAATTAAGAGTAGAGCTTTCTGGTAGTCTCTCATGAATAAAAACCCCATTCGTTGCCTTTTGTGCCAAGATTGCTGACTTGAGCCGACCAAGGTCTTTCTATTTAACTGGTTCTCAGCTATATTCCACATTGGTGAATTTGGAGGCTAGGTGACTTCTAGAGAAGTGAGGGAAGCTTACTATAGCACTTTTTAGACCCAAGACAAACTATTTTATATGTAGAGCATTCTAAGAACTTGTGAACTAATGATGTATTGGAATATAGCACCTTGAGAGGAGCAATTGTCACGTTCTTTGTATTTGGATCCCTAGTGTGTGAAACATAGTGAGCTCTTAACAAATACTTGGTTGATCGATTGAGACAAAGTCAAGCAAATGTATATGTGTATATATATATACGTATATATGCACACATATATGTATATGAGTAGATATATGTGCACATATATAAATATACATGCATATATAATTTGTCTACATATATATTATTGTTGATAATGATATTTTTTTAATCAGAAAAAATACACCTTCATACTTTCCCATCCCAATTCCCTCTCTTCCTCCCCACCATTGAGAGCAAAAGAAACACAAAACCTCTGTTACAAACATATATAGTCAAGCAATACAACTTTTACATTGGCCATGTCCAAAAAAATAAGTCATTCTGCACTTTGAGTCCATCACCTTCCTCTCAGGAGGTAGGTAGCATGTTTTATCAGTAGTCCTCCAAAATTGTGGTGGTCATTGTACTGATTAGAGTTCCCAATTATTTCAAAGTTGTTTTCTTTTTTCCATATTGTTATTTTGTTCACCTGGTTCTTTTCACTTCACTCTGTGTCAGTTCACACAGGTTTTCCCAGGTTTCTCTGAAACCATCTTCTTCACAATTTTTTACAGCACAATAGTATTCCATCACATTTATATACTATAACTTATTCAGCCATTCTCCAATTTATGAATACCACCTTAAAGTCCTACTCTTTTCTACTTCAAAAAGAGCTATAAATATTTTTATGTATCCTTAGAGTTTGTTTTGTTTAGAATTAATTTATTCTATAATCCACCCTCCATCTAATTCTTCCTTTTTTGTCTCCTTTTCCCTCCTATTTTCCTAATAAGTGAAATGCATTTTTTAAAGCAATTGGGTTTAAGTAACTTGCCCAAGGTTACACAGCCAGTTATTTTGTTTGGGTGTTAAGTATCTGAGGCCAGAACTGATCCTACGTCCTCCTGACTGTGGGGCTGGCGCTCTTACTCACTGTGCCACCTAGCCACCCTGTGAAATGCATTTCTTTTTAAATTTTTTTTATTTTTCTCAATTATATGAAAAAACATTTTTAACATTTATTTTTAAAAATGTTGAGTTCTAAATTCTTTTCCTCCCTTCCTCCCCTCCCTTTTCCTTGAGAAGGCTAGCAATTTCCTATAGATTATACACGCAAATAAATATATATTGCCAGTTGTCTTTCTGTTTTTATTTCTGATGCAGTTGGTTATTATCTCATGAAATCCATGTTATCACATTTGCTTTTTGACAACCACATTCCCCCATCAATTAAATCTGATTTTTTTTTACTATAGCTTATTTTCTAAAAATTTATAATGTTTGACAATTTCATCTGATCCGCATGATTTATGAAGTTATTTGGTATAATTACTCTTGCTGCTTGCCCCCTGAAAGATACTTTTTTCTCCAAATTTAGAAATGGTCTGAGAAGTCAGTGTTCTTAGGTCATAGTACAAGATCCTACAGATTGACCTGAGATCGCTGAAGGATGATGTCTTAAGAACAGAATGTGGCGATAATTCTGAACCTCCAGAATATTATTAGTAGAAGTCATATACCATAGTGGGGTCATAAAGATCTGGGCACAAGTTTCATATTCGACACACACTGGTCTAGGCACCTCTCTAAGACTATAAGTTGTAATGAATGTGCCAACCTGCAGTGGTAGAGAAATTCCTCTCTAGCTCCCTATGTGGATGTAATTCCAGGTCTAGTCAGTGATGATGATGATGATGACAATGATGACAAAAACAACAACTCCTATTCATATGAGGCTGCAGGTTTTGCAAAGTGCACCCTTCACAATCCTGTGAAGGAAAGAAACATGGGTGTTATTAGCTTCACTTTACAGATGAGGAAACTGAGACCCTAATACTACACTATACAAGCCTAGGCTGATACGCAGGTGTGGATTTTGTTGTTGTTATTTTTTTTTAATGTGTTTTCAGTCTCAGTTCTGATCTTCTTGTATTTATGTGGGTGGGATTTCTTAGAACCTGCTTCAGTTTTTAATGCCTTGTTTTTTGAGATTCAAGATTATATTCTAGTTGAACAGGAAGGCTTCTAGGTTTTGTGTAATGTTTCAGGATCTCAGAAAGCAGAAAAGGTTTGTAATACAGGGGACCTCAAAGGTTTTGGTGCAGTTTTAAACTATTAAAGTGTAAAAGCTGCATTAAGACTTTTGGGACACTCCCTATAGTAGATCACAGAGAATTGGCCGTAGCTCACATTGCTCTTTGACAAAATATGTAAGCTTGAGAGTGGTGAAATATGATTTTTAAAATTTTCCACTAAGTCATTGCAGCAGGCTTTTTCACATAAGTTCAGCTCCAGGAAAATGAGGCCAATTTCAAGGACACTTCCTTTATTTTAGCTTTCTTGTAGGAAGAATGCTGCCTAAAATAAGCTTTCTTCATACTGTAGTTCATAAGGACATCTGTGGTTCCAGTGAGGCAAAACACTGGGCTTACAGTTTGGAGAGCTTTGGGTTCAAATTCTACCTCCCATATTTACAAGTTGTATGGTGGGTCATAAAATCACTGAGCCTTAGTTTCTTCATCTATGGAATGGGAATGACATAATTTATCTCACAGGGCTATTGACAGGATCAAAATTGATTATGTAGTAAAACATGGGCATATAGGTGGCACAGTGGATAGAGTGTCATGCCTAGAGACAAGAAGACTCATTTTCATGAGTTCAAATCTGGCCTCAGACACCTAACACAAAAACCTAGCCATGTGACCTTGGGCAAATCACTCAGCCCCAATTGTTCTACCTTCCCCCCTCCAAAAAGGAAAAAAAAAAAAGAAACAGCAAACCACTCCTGTATTTTTGCCAAGAAAACCCCAAATGGGGTCATGAAGAATCAAACACTACTGAAATGACATAATAATAACAATAAAAGATGAAACATTTGACAAATTTTAACACCATATATAAATATCAGTTTATGTCATTAATAGGAGGAGAAGGGTTATGGGGCCAATGCTGGGAGTTAGGAAGTCCATGGTAACTTGTCTTCATAGCAGCCCAGGCAACTGGAGAAATAACATCCATTTGGGTAAATTTCAGAGTGGAAAGGAATAGATCAGAAATTTACTGTTTGAAAATGCTGACAGTTAATTAGCCATTAAGTAAAACAGCCATGATAGCCGTTTGTGAAGTTGGATCAGAATAGACAAAGCCCTGGTTTAAGCTCCTTGAGGGTAGGGACTTTTTCTTTTGTCCTGCTACTTGGCCTGGCACTGACTTAGTACATGATATGCCTTCTGCAAATACTGATTGAATGGAATGGAATTAATTCAACTGCAAAATGGATGCTTCTCTCTCTGGGTTTTGTGGTGTTGATGCAATTAGCTCTCATTTGGGATCAGTGATCCAAAAATCCTGACAAAAGGTATTTTGAGGATTGGGTAAGGCCCTGTTGAGAATTTTTCATCCTACTTTTATTTTTTAACAAATGGTATATAAACTCATTAACTCATCTTTCAGCCTTTCACACTTGAGCCAAAATGTAATTATGGATTTGATTTTGCCCACATTTGGGGCCAGCCATATGCAGTGATCACAAGTGCATTAAATGAAAGGTGAATGCTATTATAGCTCTTAAAAATGGAGCTTAATAAGTTTTGTAATTATGGGGCAAATCTATGCAAATTGCGATTTTTATTAGGTAATTTTGTATCTTCATTTAGTCTCTAATCATCTATTAGGCTTGTGGCAGGCTGCTCAGGGCTTCTATTGAGAAAGTTCTTTGGCGTCTTTTCTATTTTGTTCCTTATGAAGAATGAACTGTATTTTTCAGTAAAATGGTCACAGAAAATCTGCTCTTGCTTTTTCCTTCTAACCATATTACAAATGGGAAACTCCATTTGTCATTAATTTTCAGCTAAAATATTCAATATAGCCAATACGGATTTTATTCATATAAAGAAAGGCTAGGAATAAAAGCAAAATATATCCATGCAAAAATTTCTCCTAAACCTGAGAGTTTTATAATTTAATGTACTCTTTGCTTGAGTCAAAATATTGGCCCTGAACAAATGAACCTTTCAATTTTGAAGATTCACTTTGTTGGATTTTTGGCCCTAGAAGCAAAAGGTGCTGTTGGAATCTAAAAATGTATAGCTCATATTTCTGATGACTCTGAAGAGGTAATTCAAGGAGTTAGCCATATTTTCATGAAGAGCTTAGGGCTAGGTTCAGCATGGTATTAGACCAGATTTACAGCATAAGGCCTCTTTGATATCTTCCATCTCTCCATACTCCCCCAAGGTCCATGAATAGATGACTATTCAAATTCACCCCTTTGACTAGTTCAAGACAGGTGCCATGAACTCAAAGCAGAAGGCATTTAATGAACTATAATGAGAAAGAGTCCCCCATACTGCAAAAGCCACAGAATCCTATAGATTCCCTTGCTTTCAGTAGGAGTGAGGCCTTTCCTCAGGCAATTTATGCTTTCAGAGTTACTTTTCTGAAAGAACATCTCACCCATTAATTCAGTCTCCAAACAACCTACTGTGCCTTATGTGGCTTCCCTCCACTTCTCAAATTGTCCATCTCTTCTGCTGAGTTGCTACTTCTATCACGCAGTGAAGTCAGTCAGTAAACATTGATGATGTTCCGGACACTGTGCTAAGCAAGTAAAACAAAGACAGTCCCTGCCCTCAAGGGGGTATATGATCTAATCTTTTTTCTGCTGGAGCTCTCTATGGTACCGTTACTGCTCTTTTGTGAGACTTGCCTGTCCTTGGATTTTAAGTCAGAGATCATAGATTGGAGAACCATAAGGGACCTTAGAAGTCACCAAGTCCAATCAAAACATGCCTTGTGCCAACTGGCATACTTTCAACTCTTTTGTCAGTCCCACAGTCAGCAGAGGGGAAAAACTCCCCCAAACTCCCCAAATCAGTCTTTCTCCTATTCCCGCTCAATGGGAACTGCTCCAAGCTTGCTAGAGATTTAGATGAGAGTGAGTAAATTCCTTTCAACTGCCATTCTTAGTAGCTAGTGCTAGGGTCATGCAAACACCCCTGCAGATTTCCTTAGCAACAGTGGAAGGCCTTGAGAGGTGACCCTTGCCTTACGTTCTCTACATTCTCTACATTCATGACCTTTGCCTCATGTTCCATACATTCATGATACTACACAAAGACATTTGTTTTCCCATGATTTGAAAGTTGTATAGTACCTGGGGGGGGATAACAAAAACAACAATTTAGCCCCTCTCCCTCTTTTTAGAAGAGGGGAGCTTCTCATGTAAAATAAAAATGTTGGCCAAGTTATTTGTAACTTTTTTTGCATGTTTAATTCACAGAGATTGTTACTTGAAAAGGGTCTCATCTGTGCCTCATCATATTGATTGGCTGAAGATTTTGTACTCAGAAAACACACAGAAGGCCTGAAAGATCAAGCTTTTTATATTTACTAAAGCAAGTTGATTTGGTGGAAGGATCTGAGTTATTCTGGACTAGGTTAATTAGGATTTGGCATCATAAAATAGTTAGTACCTTTGCTTTGTATATAGATGTTTTCCTAATAAGTTGGCATTCTGTCAATAGGAGAAGTGTACCCCTGCACCTTTGTTTGGTCCTATGCCAAACACTGCATCCCTGCACAGGTGGTAATCAAAGCTTCCTTGACACCTGGCATCCTCCATGTATGGAACCTATACTTCTACCTATTGTTCCTCAGAACAATAAGCCTGTTCATTTCTACGTGAAAACAAATGAAGAAGATGAATCTTCTGTCTTAGTAACAGACATAGGTAAGGCAGAATAAGGCTGCAATACTGCTGATGATATCAATGACACTATGTGTTATTCTGGTGGGTAGGTAAACGCAGAGATTCACTTACTTTGCTTTCAAAGACCTTTGCTATTATCAGATACCAAGCCAGCATTTTTAAACTTTCAGATCATAGGATCATAGCTTTAGAGGTCTCAGAAAATTTTTGGTCCAAATTTGCCCTCCTCATTTTACAGATAAGGAAAGTGAGGCCTTGGGAAGTTACATGACTTGCCTAAGGTCACACTAATAGTAAGTATTAGAAGCTGGATTTAAATCCAGTTCTTCTGACTTTAAAGTCAGTATTCTTTACATTGTACCAGATGATAGTAACACCTTGATATTTTCCACCTGGCTAACTAGGAAATTTAAACAAAAGATGGAAGGAGTGGGTGTGAGGATTTTAGTTCTTTGGGTGTATATATACCTCTGCTCTTATAAGTGTAACCTGGGCTTCTCTAGGCATACCCGCTTCTCCTAAGGTAAAGGAGCCCTCGAGAGGCCTTCTGAGCATGTCCAGATTGCCCAACATGGAAGTCTCTTCTCCTGTCCCATGGTAGGAGACAGGAAACAGCAAGTCAATGTTAGGAGAATTGGGCATATCCAAAGAAGCCATAGTTACACATTGAAGTCCAGTCATGTAATTGTGGGGGGAGGAAAGAGATTTGGTTCATTCCTTCCCTTCAACTCTTTAGGCAAATCCATGTAGTCATGGAATATAATCATTGATGACAAAATGTTAATGTTTTAATAAGATGTTGACGCCCAGTGATCCCTTTGTGAAGTGTTCATACCTTTCTCTGATGGAATATAAGGGAGCCCGCCATGAGCAAAATTTGGTAAAATTAAAAACCACAAGTGAATCCCTCGAGGTGGTCAGAAGTTATCAGTTGGAGTAATTTTGTTACACAGCCCCATGCTTGTGCCTTTAAATTTTATTTTAATAAGCTCGTTTCATTTTAATGTGTCATTTTGGTAGGTAACACTTGTCATCATAGGTTCTATAAAACAATCAATGCTTCCATGATACTTTGAATTATTATCCAACACTTGGGAAAAGGCTGGGGGGAAAGGGTAACAAATTTCTAAGCCATAACACTGAGTTGGGTTCTAAGCACTACAAAATTTAGCATTTGATTTTTGCCTTTTAAAATAACTTCCAACTGATGCATAACTATAAATGTCACTGGAAATTTAGTTTCAGCTTTGAATACATTTATCCCCATTAAGTTTCATCTTGTTTGATTTAGCCCAGTGTTCTAACCTGTTAAAATCTTTTTGTATCCTGAGTCTGGCATCCACTATGTTAGCTATCTCTTCAAGTTATTAATAACCATCCTCAAATGTGGCCCCTGAAAGTGGACATAACACTCCAGAGGTGGTCTGACCACAGTGGGATGATAATTTCTCAAGTCCTGGATACTTTGTCTTTCGTGATGAAGTTTAAGATTGCAGCAAAAAAAAAACAAAACCAAAATAAAACAGCTGAAGTAATCAGTTGACTCTTGCTGAGCTTGCAGTACGCCAAAACCCCTACATCCTTTTCTAAAAATTAAATTGTAATTTTTTAATTAAAATTTTTTTTTGCTGTATTCTACCTCCTCCATCCCCATTTAAAAAGGGGGAGGGAGGGGACCCTTGCAAAACATATGCATAGTCAAATAAAGCAAATTCCTGCATTGGTCATGCCCCAAAATGCATGTCTCATTTTGCACCTTGAGTCCATCATCTCTCTGTCAGGAGTCCATCACCTCTGTCAAATATAGCATTGTCAGTCCTCAGGAAGTATGGTTCCCTCTAGATCTTTTTTCAGACTAACTCTCTCAGGGAGCAGAGTTAAGAGAGCAGAAAGTCATTATTATTGCCTAATTCTCCCAACATACCTCCTCAACAGCAATCTAGAAAATACCAGATTATTCTGATCAGGAAAGCCAAGAAAAAGGCACAGTGAGTTATGTTTTTAGCCCAGAGCAGCTTAGGAAGATAGAGAGGTCTGTAGATACTGGGGAGGAGACTGTTCATGAACACAACAAAGTGTTAGTGGCAATAGCAGTGGATCTAGTTCCTGCACTCTGAGATAGAAAGAGATCCAGGATAAAGCACCAGGTCAGGAAGTCCTGACATAAAGAGACCCCAGAGGACCTCTGAACTAGTGCTGGGAGCAGGAACAGGGACCATCCGGAAGCTCAGTCACCCATTGCCCTGTTCCAGGACACAGATCCAGGGTAGCTGTGACCAAGTATGAAGCCCTAGCTGAGTACTGAGCAAAAAACAAATTCCAGCAACTTAGCTGTGTGTTTCTGAGTCCAGGAGTAGAGCGGTGACTCGGTTCTAGTCTTTAGCCCCACACAGGACCCTACAGTGGAAAAATCAGGATGGGAGATGAAGACCAAAGGGGAGTAAGCAGTACAGTCGCTCTGTCCCTGCAGAACGTCCCAGCAGGCTAATAGTGACTGAGTTCAGCAGTGGTCTACAGACACTCAACTGCACACAAGCCAACAGACACAAACCTAGGTCAGGAACTTGTACAGCTCCAACCAGATGGGCCACGAGCAGACCTCATCCTCGATCACACCACTTCGGAAATACCAAAAACATACCGGCCCCCAGACCGAGCTGTGAAAAGCAGCAGAAGCTCAGGTCAGGCCTCTTTCCCAGAAGTGAGCAGACCCCAACACTTACATAAAGTCCAAAGTCAAGAAGGAGGAAGGAAGAAGGAGCAGACTAACCGCTGTCTAACCAGATGTGCTACTGAGTCTTTTTAGAAAGAACAATAGTGTCCACAGGAAGGCAACTAGGAGAGTGAAGTGGTTGCTGTATTGTTTCAGTGATGTCTGACTCTTTGTGACCCCATTTGGGGTTTTCTTGGCAAAGATACTGGCGTGGTCTGCCATTTCCTTCTCCAGCCCATTTGACAGATGAGGAAATTGAGGCAAACAAGGTTAAGTGACTTGCCTAGGGTCACATAGCTAGTAAGTGTCTGAGGCCAGATCTAAACTCAAAAAGATGAGTCTCCCTGACTCTAGACCTGACATTCTATCCACTGGACTACCTAGCTGCCCCACAACTCTATATTTAAAAAAAAATCTATTGTCTTTAGGAAGATGTTTTCCACTTTGAATATCTGTTCTATTTTAAACCTGAGTTTGTTTGTAATGAAGAGATATTGAAAACACAGCTTTGATTGGCTCCCTCAAATGAAACAAAACCTTTCAAAGGTTTCCTTTACCAGGTAAAATTTTGAAGTGAAGCAGTCTGGCTTGATTAAGAGAAACATATCTATTTTCTCGACATTCAACAAACCTATTACAGTCTTTCTGAAGAATTAAGCCTATCAATCAGTGACTATGAGGAATAAATGAGAAAGAAACTCATGATTGAAGAGAAAGAAGGTGGGACTTTTTCAGTTGCCTGCATTGTATTCAAACCTAGAATTCCACCTGAGCCTCTGTGACTTCAGAACAAAAAAGTTACGGCTTTAAACTGCACCATTGACATATTAGGCATCAATTATTCACACGTTATCTGTTTAAACAAATTGGATGTGACATTCATTTGATATCCAAGTGTTTTTGAGAAATGTTGGTGAATAAATGGCCCACCACCCTAAGGGTTTATTTCTGTATTACCTCCATATTTGTCTTCATTTAATGCACAGTGAGACAATTTAAGGAATTGCAGCTGACAGAAGAAGCGCAGCAGAGTATTTTAATCTCTTGTTTCTTGTCTCTCTAGACACAGCCTGTGTGTGCATATTTATCAGTGGCATGAATGATAACAAGCCTGTCTCCCACCAGAGTGTTTATGGAGTTAATGTGTATGGAGACCAGGGCTAGGCTCCACTCCCGTCAGTCAGTGCTAACTACTAGATGCTGGCTTGCACACAGTAGGTGTTTAATAGAAACATTTGAGGAATGGAAGGAAGGTAGGGTCTTGGAATGCCTCGAAGTCTTAAATAAAGTACTAATGAGGTACTACAAATACATTGAGACATACTTGAGAGGCAGTGTGGCATAGGGGCCAGAGAAATGGCTGTAGAATCAAGAAGCCCTGGGTTCCAGTTCTTTCTCTGCCATGTAGTAACCCTGTAATCTTGGGCAAGTTACTTAACTTCTCAGGTCCCAGACAACTCTTTATGACTATAAGTTGCAGGGAAGGTGCTGATCTGCATGGAGAGAAAAAATTCCTCACTGGAGGCTCCCTACACTGAAGAAATCACAGGTATGGTTAAAAAAAAGAGACATACAATTGGGGAATGACTGAACAAGTTGTGGTATATGAATGTAATGGAATACTACTGTGCTATAAGAAATGATGAGCAAGCAGACTTCAGAGAAACCTGGAAAGGTTTATATGAACTGATGCTGAATGAGGTGAGCAAAACCAGGAGAATATTTATACACAGTTACAGCAACATTGTGCCATGACCAACTTTGATAGACTTAGCTCTTCTCAGTAATGTAATGAACTAAGACATTTCTAGAAGACTCATGGTGGAAAATGTTATCCATATCCAGAGAAAGAATTATGGAGTCTGAATGCAGATCAAAGCATACTATTTCCTCTCTTTCTCTCTCTCTTTTTTCTGTGGTTTTCCCCTTTGGTTCTTATTCTTCTGTATGACATGACTAATGTGGAAATATGTTTAATCTGATTGTACATGTGTAGCCTATATAAGATTACATGCCATCTTGGGGAGGGGGAGGAAGGAAGAAAATTTAGAACTCAAAATCTTATAAAAGTGAATGTTGAAAACTAAAACTAAAAAATAAATAACTAATTTTAAAAGACATACTTTGTGGTTAGAAGGGGGATAGCCTTATGTCTAGCCAAAAGCTAGATGTCTGACCTTGTAGGGCCTGAAAAGTTCTTGATATTGGAACAGAGAAGCATTAACCAAATGATGCTATCTTATTAGGCAACAGCATTGGAGTGCAATCATACTTGGATAACCAATCTCTTCATAAAATCAAAAATTGTGCAGTGAAGAATGTAAAATATTGATTTTTTAAGGAACGAAAGACAAGATAATGAGGATTCACTCCTTCAGAATTTCATCGTCTCTGAGTTTATGTCAGTTACTGGGTTAATTGTTCCTTATTTGGAACCACAGATTCCTATGAAGAAATGGGATAAATGACAAGCAGTGGGATGTAATGTAAAGATGACTGACTTTGGAGTCTGGAAACCCTGGATTCAAGTTCTAACTCTGACACGTACTGGCTGTGTGACCATGAGCATGTCACTTAACTTCTCACTTAAGAACAACTCTTCAAAGTTTACATATCACTAGTAAATTGCCTATCTTTGTAATTGGAGGAAGTTTCTGTGTTATTGGAAGTTTCTAGAGTGATGAAATCACACACTGGGCCTCTATTCCCACTGTTCCCACCTTGCCCCACCCCCACCAAAGGAAGGAAGCAAGAGAAGAGAAGAAGGAAGGAGGGAAACAGCCTGCAACATATTACAAATACAATGATGATTTGCATGCAAGAAGAAATCATCCAGGAAATTTATTCTGTGTTCTAAAAGAGAGGTAAGCTGGTCATGTAATGGGAGCTAGGAATAAGAGATGAGCAGCCCAGATGCTGCCTTGATAGCCCATTCATATGCTGTTTAATGGAGTGGAGGAAGTCACAAGTGTGCTGAGTCCATCATAAATGAATGCTGCCTAATCTTAGCTGGGCCCTTACTGTAGCAAGTCAATCCTTTTTACTCATTCTTGTTTCTCACAGCCTCCTGAGAGGCTGTTCCAAACTTTTTCTTTTCAAACTTCCTGTACCATCTCTCCTCTAAACTTCTCAGCTGTGGACTGATGGACTCCATAGGCTGTGCATTCCCTATGTTCTCCTAGTATAGATCTCAAAGACCTTTGGCCTCATTGTCAGTTCTTTTCTTCTCACTAGTCTCTGATGACAAGTCATCCTTTCTCTCCAAGGCTAATCCTTCTACTTGTACCCTTGAACCATCTTCTCCTATCTCTGCTGGCAGACTATCTCCACAACCATCCCTCTCCTCACATATGATATACCAGTTCCCATATCCATGTCCCTACCCTGTCCTTGGCATGAACCCCTTACTGCCACCTCTTAGAATTTCTAGTTCCTTCGAAACTCAGCTCAAGTGATATACCATCTATATGAGTCCTTTTCCCCAACTGCTAGTACCTACTCCCAAATTGCCTTTATTTTATATATATTTATATATATGTATACACACACATACATGTTGTATCCCCTGATCATAGCAATCTAATAGAGCAAGGCTATTTAATTTTTGTCTTTGTTTCCCCAGGTTTGCTTACTGCCTGACACAAGCAGATTCTTAATAGCTGCTTGTTGATTAATTGATTGATTAATTACTAGGAAGTTTATAGAAAATACCTGATAAGGCATGAGTGACTCTTTGTTCAAGGGTACAGGAAGTGGGAGTGGTAATGTTATAGCTACAAGACTTCCCGGGTTTGCTTTTGTGAAGGGAACCATATATTTTCATTGTCTTCCCTCCCCCTCCTACTTTCCTGTTTTAGGACTAATGTATAGTGCTCAGAGGCAGGAGTACAGAATCAGCTCCTTCTCCTCCTTCCAAAGTGTCAAATAGCTTCGAGGTATTCTCCTGTCTATTGCCACCTAAATCACCTGGTGCAGGTTTTTATCACCTCACGGTTGCATGCCTATAAAAGCCTCCTAATTAATCTACCTGCCTCCAGTCTCATCCCACTCCAATCGATTCTGCACACAAAATGCCAGACTGTCTGAAATATCACTTTCATCATGTTACTCTTGCGCTCCAGAACCTCGAGTCACTCTTCTTTATTCATCTGACAGAGTCCAGACTTGAATCCTAGTCCTTCATTATCTGGCCCCACTTTGCTCATCAATCTCATTACCACCTACTCAGGACATATATGCCATACTCTATCCAGAGCCATAACTAGATATTTTGTGCTCAAGTCAAGTACTAAAATGGACACCTGAGGAAGCAGCCTGAAGCTTGTTCTCATTTGAGGGGGGGAACCTTAGAGCGCTGTTCATGGGTAGTAGGCGTAGGCTCCAGAGCCCTGATATGAAGCTACTGTTGTAGAAGCCCTGGAGAAGAAGCATAGAGAACTGGGAAGGGTAGAGAAATTTACCCCAGTCCTTCATCTAATAACTTCCCACCATAATTAATTGTTCTTTCTAAGTAGGTGCTAAGACTTAAATTTGTTATACTCCCAAAGGACTGTACCAAAGTGTTTTCAGTTCCTTCTAAATTTGGCACCCTGAAGCAAAGCCCCGACCACCCCACCCCAACTGTATCCAGTTTTACACTCACCATGCAAATTCCTGTCCTGGGATTTTTGCTATGCAGTTTCACTGACCTGAAATATCCTTTCCATTTCTCTCTGCTGATCTCGATCTTACCCATATTTTCAAGTTCATTTCTAGCCTTACCACTGCCGTGGGGTTTTCCCAACAGCATCTTTCCCCTTCCTGAATACCCATAGAAATTACTTTATGTGTCTTTTAGTTTAGTGTTTTAGGCTCTTCATTGTAACAAACACTTTATTAGATACTGGTCTGCATTGTCCTTCCTTTTATGTCTCAGTAGAATATTATGGAGAGAGCACTGAACTTGATGTAAGGAATGAAGGGTTCAAATCCCAGCTCCAGAAATTACTTTGCATGAGAATGGATGATGAATCCTTGGGTATCTTATAGTGTGGGTCCCTTTAATTTAGGGCTAGACTCTGTAGATGGGAGGGGGTCATTTTCTTTTCTTTTCCTTTTTTTGCTTTTTGGAAGGCAATTGGGATTAAGTGACTTGCCCAAGGTGACACGGCTAGTTTTTGTGTTGTGTCTGAGGTCATATTTGAACTCAGGTCCTCCTGATTCCAGGGCCTGTGCTCTATTCACGGCGCCACCTAGCTGCCCTGAGGGGGATCTTTTCTGACCCCCAAAATTCTGTGATTTTGTGACCATAGGCAAGTTAACTTGATTTCTATAAGCCTCAGTTTTCTCACTTGTATAAAGCGTACAGGATTGTTGGAAGTGAGTGCTTTGTAAATCCCAAATGATATAAATACAAATTATTATTATATAAACCTTGTTTATGTTTTTATTTTTTTTTATTTTTATCTTTATTTTTTAAGCAATCAGGGTTAAGTAACTTGCTCAAGGTTACACAGCCAGTTATTTCTGGGTGGGTGCTAAGTGTCTGAGCCCGGGATTCGATCTCCAGGTCTTCTCAACACTGGAGCCGGTGCTCTTACTCGCTGTGCTACCTGGCCACCCCTGTTTATGTTTTTAAATATTGCATAATGGGAGAGCAGAAAATTGTCAGTACATTGAGATTCCTGAATTTTTCATTTGCCTCATTTGCCTCACAGGGGTGGGGAATCTGGAGCCTTGAGGCCACATGTGGCCCTCTAGGTCCCGAAGTGTGGCCCTTTGACTGAATCCAAACTTCGCAGAACAAATCTGCTGTCTGCTCCAGAGACACATAGCAAACTAGAGGGAAGAGAGATGGAAGATGGTGGTGTCAGACTCAGGACCAGAATGGATGTTTTAATATGAAGAAATAGGTAGAAATGGCAATGAGGATAACAGTCGTATTATTCTCCCTTTGGTTGAAGTCTGGGCCATACTGATCTTGGTAGCCTTTAAACATTGACCCTTTCTGATGAATAAAAGGCTTCAAAAACAGATAAATATTCAAGATGCAGAGGAAAGTAGCCTGTACCTGTGAGAGCAAAAGGAGCCTTTCACATTCCAAGCTTCCACACCTATTATGAATTTAGACAGTTTCCTTGTGTCCCACAGTACAGCTGGGGGCTAACAAGCTTCTAACCAGATGCTGAATCCTACAGTCTCATGACTCAAGCCTTATCTAGGGAGCCTGTGACCGGGGAAAAATGGATGCCAACTCAAAGGGATCTTTTTCCTGCCTTAGGGGTTGAAACTGGGACATGCATGAAATTTAGGATCTGCAGTTGCTTTGTATTTTACTACCCTTTTATCTAATCCAATTAAAGTACTTACTAAGATAATATTCTCTTGTGCAGAGGCTTTTTGATTGACACCTCCTGCTGTAAAGGGAGGAAAGGCGCATAGCATTAAGAGGGGAGGGTGAGACAACAGACTGAATGAATCATACTTCCAGATAGGTAGATAAAAGCTGGGAAAGTAATAGTGGCAAGTAGAAACCTTGAGTGATAGTCTTTAAATTGATGGATGTGACCAGGCACTGATCTAAATGACTCCTCTGTACCTTTTTACCACTGAGGACTTAAATAGCAGACATAACGTTACATTGAGTTCAAATCCATCCTCAGACCCTGGAAAAGTCACTTAACCCTATTTGCCTCAGTTTCCTTATCTGTAAAATGAGCTAGAAAAGGAAATGGCAAACCACTCCAGTATCTTTGCCAAGAAAATCCAAAATGGGGTCACAAAGAGTTGGACATGACTGAAACAGCTCAACAACAACAAAATAATGTCACATATTTCTTTTGTATCCCCCCCCCCCCAGCATTTCACATGGGACTAGACACAATAGCAGGTGTTCAATAAATACTTGTTGAATTGGATTTTTCTTTAAAAAGCCAGAGAATGGAATAAGTATTATGCTGAGCACATAGTAGACGCTGAGGAAACATCTTGGTTGTTTTTTGTTGAGTCCACTTGGAAGGAGCCTGACAACTGTTAGCTGAGATATGAGAAGCTTAGTTCAGGACTACCTCAAGCCCTCCCAAATGTTAGTAAAAGAGCTGCCTAGCATGTCACAGTGATTGGGGCTTGTGTCTTGCTTATTGAAAAACCCTAATGTTGGAGATTTGCTGCTGCAGGTCTGGTAAGGTCATTCGTTAGCTATTGTCAGAGCACAAATTGGAGTGGACTTCTTTTCAATGACAGGAGCGAAAGAGCTGGAAACTTGGAGCCATTTCATTTTGAATTCATTTGTACATCTCACGTTCAGGTGTCACAGTGGAAGAATTTATAAGAAAAGATGAGCGTGGGGAAAGCAGACATGACAAGTTTAAAAAGTTCCTGGCAGAAATACTCTCTGCTGATCCTGACCATCTTGCTCCCTTCTGGAAGATGAATGTTGAAGGGGTGCAGATGGATTTTAGATTTTCAGTTCACAGCGGCTTGCCTCATTATAGACCAGAGAAATTACATAGTGAGATAACTAGTGTGCACATAGAAACCAATCTTGCATATTAGCCTCACCTAAATACAATATGGAAGTATACATAAAAATCCTTGGCCCTGACACAAGGATTGTCTCTTATGTATCCTTATCCATTTCAGAAATTAACCTCTGTGTGCCTTAGTTTCCTCACCTACAAAATGTTGATAACATTAGCACCTACCTACAAGAGTTGCTGTAAGGATCAAATGAGATAACATATGTAGTGTTTTGCAAACCTTAAAGTGCTATATAAATATGATTATGACATTTTAAGTTGCCCCACCAATTAGTCTGAAATCTGAAATGGGGTGTTAAAAACCTTCCTATTAAAAAAGTTTCCTTTTTTTCCTCCTAATTTATTTACAAAAATTAGAGGGAGATGTATGTTCGAATAATGATCAGGGGACTGAATCATTCCTAGGAGGCCTAGCTCCTAATTTTAATTCAATATTGGCTTGGAACTAGTCAGATAAATTCTTGTTCTTTGCTTCACTGCTTTACACCTCTAATGGCAGGTATTAAAATTCTGACAGCACTTCCTTTATCAAGAACTTTCAAATCTTTTGCATTCTTAGAAGGTGCTAGATAAGTGTGAAATTCTGCAACCACAGTGTTTTTATTAGTCATTGATTTCCATACAGTAGTGTTCTACAGGAACTGGAAAGATCTATATGCCTTGTGCCTTTAAACAGGTATCTTGGGGAGCTCTCTTCTGGCTGGTGGGCTGATTTTCAAGTGTGCTAGCATTGCATAAGGAAACACCATGAACGGCAGCATTGATGTATGTAATGTGGCTAGGGTGAGATGCCTTGTAGGTGCCTTGTTCATGGAGCAATCCAGAGAGATAATACAGAAAAATCATTGCGTACATGCTTTACTGCTCAGTGGAAGATCCTAGGAGAAAATGAGAGTTGAATTAGATATAAAATCCCTTTGCTCAAGCTTCTTTCTCTGCCTGGAATGACCTTTCTCCCTTTTTTTACTTGCCAAATTCCTTTGGTGTTCAGCCATTTTTCAATCCTATATGACTCTTCCATTACCCCAGTTGGTGTTTTCTTGGCAGAAATCCTAGAGAGGTTTGCCATTTGCTTCTGCAGCTCACTTTACAGATGAGGAAACTGAGGCAAACAGGGTTAAGTGACTTGTTCAGGGTCACACAGCTAGTAAGTGTCTGGGGTGGAATTTTAACTCATGGAGTTGTTTTCCTGATTCCAAGCCCAGTGCTTTAGCCATTGTGCCACCTATCTGCCTACCAAATTCCTACCCATCCCTTAAAACCCCAATCAAATGCTACCTCTTCCATGAAACCCTCTTTGATCTCCCCTCTTCCCATTCCTTATAATGTTCCCCCTGAGACTTTACATAATATTTGTTGTACCTTTCAGTCACCTGTATTGGTGTTTTAGCTCTCTAATAGACTATAAGATTTTTGAGGGCAGGGACTGTCTTATCTTGCTTTGAATCAACCCCAGGGTGTAGCACACAGTAATAATAATATTACAACATGGAATAGCTTTATACATAGTAATAATAATAATAGAATGTGGAATAGCTCTGTATATCATCATAATGATGATAATGGATATTTATTTAATGTTTATTATATTTTGAAAAGTAAAGTTAATTTTATTCTAGGCCCATAGGTCTTTAATTAAATGGAGAGTCACTAATCAAGCACTTATGCTCTTTTTCTCTAACAGTTAACAATGGAAGTTTTCTCTAAATGAGTGATTTTGCAGTAAGCCAGAATACACACACACACACAGACACACACAGACACAGACACACACACAGACATGCACACACAGACACACACAGACACACACACACATACAAACACATACACACACATATACACACAGACACACAGACACATACACACAGACACATACACATACACATACACACACAGACACATACACACACACATTTAGTGCCAACAGAATTCCCAGGGTGGGAGGAGGACAAAGGGGATGTTATAACTAGTCTAGCATATGTCTTGCTTTGTATGTCTATTATATGTCTAGCTTTCTAGATTTCTGTTTTTATATAGGAGAGGTTTCAGTCAGTCAATAAACATTTACAATAAACTCATCTTTGATGTGCCAGTGATATTTCACCAGTTTTCCTTGAGATGTTATCTTTTATATCTAGTCTCAGATCTAGGCTTTGAGATCATCTGAGAATTGTAATTGATTGAGGAGGTGAAAGAAAAGGGAAAAGGAACAGAAAGGGGAAGAATCTGACTCACCCCATGGATTGCAAATTTTCTGGACTATTTTCATGGCCTTGGTTTGGCACTGAGAAGTGCTCCTAGCCTCTAAGAGTTTTCTCCTCCACAGAGATAGGTAGAGTTTAGAAAAGGGGTTTCTTGGCTCAGAGCATGAAAGATTTGCATAACAAAGAATGAAAGTACCATTAGGTTAGTTCACAGTCTTAATTTCTGAAATAAAAATTCTATGGAATCTAAAACATGTCCTTTTTATTGGTACAATAAGAAGGTTACCATTGTCTCAGGACTTTTGTTCAGTACTTTGTACATTGGATTGTCCTCTTTCTATGAAATGGAAAGAAGGCAACGGTGGAGAACTAGAATAGTGTTTAAAACAAAAGTACTTTACAAACATGCTTGCAAAGGCACTTGAGAACATTTGTGTTTTCCTCTTTGGCAGAAAGTGCTTTAAATTGACTCTCTTTCTTACCATATAACCTCACAGCTTACTATTTTTTCTATTTTTTTTTTAAAGAGACGGGTATGACTATACAAGTTTGTACCAATAAGGCCAGTTTTTTTTTTAATTTTTTGCTATTTAAAGTTGTCTTCATTTATGCAGGCATTATGCAGTAACTGTGTTTATTGCTCTTTGACTTCTGAATCACCACATTAGGTCTTCATATTTCTCCGAATTCTTCACATTCATCCTTCCTTATATTGTAATGGTATTCTATCACATTCATATACTATGATTTGTTCAGTTCTTCCCCAATCATTGAGTATAGTTTGTTGCCAATGTTTTTTCCTGTCAGAAATAGTGCTATTCTGGATGTTTTCATAGAGATAAGTCTTTTCTTGTCAACCACATCTTTAGGGGTATAAACCCAATAATTGCAGGACTGTCTACAAAGTCAAAAAGTAAAGAACAATTTGGTAACTTCTCTTGCATCATTCAAATTGTTTTCCAAAATGATCAGACCAATTCATAACTCCACTAGCAACAAATTACTGTGCCTGTTTATTCAACTCTTTTCCAGTATTGATTTTCTGCATCTTTTACTCTTTGCTAATTTGATGAGTGTGATATGATACCTCAGAGGTTTTAAATTTGCATTTCTATGCTTATTAGTGATTCTAAGAATTTTTCTAGGTAGTTGTTGATAGTTCATGTCTTTTTGACCAGTTATTTGGCAATGAATCTTAAATTTATAGATTTATGATGTTAGAGATGTTTCATGCAAAGATTTTTCTTGTAAGTTGATATCTTTTCTTCTTATGTTACCTACATTGTTTTCTATTTGTGCAAAATTTTAAAAAATTAATAGAAACAAAGAAGTCTGGGGGCAGAGTCAAGATGGCAGAGTCGAAACAGGACTTCAGAGGGGCTCTGGCTCTCACCTTCTCTGGTGACTCTGACCAAACTTTGGAGCTAACAGAACCCACAAAATGACACAGAGAAGCTACTTCCACTGAGGACAGCCCAGCAGGCCAGCAGGAATTGGCCAGCACAGTGTTCTGGGAGCCGACCCCACTTGAGTCAGAGGCTCCAGCCTCAGGGTGGGCCTGACCAGCCACGGCAGGAGAGACTTCAGATCACCAGCAGTTGTGGCAGTTTCCAGAATTATCAACCCATATATGCCAAGGACAAAGAGAGAGAGGTCGGTGTAGTGTGGAAGTCGGGATCTGGTAGTTCTGGAGTACAGTTAGCCTTTGCCCCTGGGGTAAGAAGCAGCTGAGTTGCTGAGTCTGTGCAGCCGCTGCCACATGGCAGCTTCAGCTCCTGGCCTGCAGATTGTAGGGGGACCAAGCAAACAGTCTGAGGGTTAATTGCTCTTGCTTTAACCTGCTTGGATCTGGATTGGGGTATAGGGTAGAGGTCGTGGGGTGTATGACCAGGTTGCTAGAGCATGTGGAGGCTTCAGAGAGGGCACCCAACTAATACCTTTGGCAGCTGAGAAAACCCCAGCGTTTAGGACAAAGCTCCCTTGTCTGGTGGCAGAGTCCTACTGTGGCAAAAAGCCTAAAAGTCAAGTAATTGAGTGGCAACATGAGCAGGCAAAGGAAGCAAAGCAAACAGAGCAACCCAACATTAGACTCCTATTTTGGGGACAAAAAGGATCAAAGCATGGAACAGGAGGAAGACAGCAAAGTCAGAACTCCTACACCAAAAGCTTCCAAGAAAAATATGAGCTGGTTACAGGCCATATAGGACCTTAAGAAGGTTTTTGAAAACCAAATAAGAGAAGTGGAGGAAAAATTGGGAACAGAAATGAGAATGATGCAAGAAAATTATGAAATGAGAGTCAACCACCTGACTGAAGAAAGTAACACCTTAAAAAATAGACTAACTCAAATGGCAAAAGAGGTTCAAAAAGGCAATGAGGAGAAGAATGCCTTGAAAAGCCAAATTTGCCAGATGGAAAAAGAATCTCAAAAGCTCGCTGAAGAGAATCATTCCTTCAGAATTAGAATGGAGCATGGAAGCTAGTGACTTTATGAGAAATCAAGATACTATTAAACAGATCCAAACAAATGAAATAATAGAAGGCAATGTGAAATATCTCATTGGGAAAACCACTGACCTAGAAAATAGATCCAGGAGAGATCATTTAAAAATTATTGGACTACCTGAAAGCCATGATCAAAAAAAGAACCTAGAAATCATCCTTCAAGAAATTCTCAAAGAAAATTGCCCTGATGTTTTAGAACCAGAAGGCAAAATAGAGATTGAAAGAATCCAATGATCACCTCCTGAAAAAGATCCCAAAAAGAAAATTCCTAGGAATATTATAGCCAGGTTCTGGTATTCCCAGATCAAGGAGAAAATATTACAAGCAGTCAGGAAGAAACAATTTTAATATTGTGGAAACACAATCAGGATAACACAGGATCTGGCAGCTTCTACACTGAGAGATCAAAGGGCTTGGAATATGATATTCTGGAGGGGAAAGGAGCTGGGATTAAAACCAAGAATCACCTACCCAGCAAAACTGAGCATCATGTTTCAGGGAAAATATGGTCATTCAGTGGAATAGAGGACTTTCAAGCATTCTTGATAAAAAAAAAACAGAGTTGAATAGAAAATTTGACATTCAGATACAAGAAGCATGAGAAGCATGAGAAGGTAAACAGGGAAAAGAAATCATAAGGAACTTATCAAAGTTGAACTATGTACCTCCCTACATGGAAAACAATTATTATAGCTTAATGAAACTTTTCTCAGTATGAGAATAGTTGAATGGAATAGAAATTTATGTATATATATATATATATATATATATATATATACACACACATACATACATATATGTGTTTATATAGGAGGGTATTTGGGCATATGAATACATATGTGAATGTGTGTATATATGTGTACAGGTATACATAGATAGAGGGCACAGGACCAATTTAATAGGAAGAGATGATACTTAAAAGGTGAAATTAAGAGGTGAGAGAGGAATATAATGAGAGGAGATGGAGAGAGACAGAATGGTGTAAACTATCTCATATAGAAGAGGCAAGGGAAAATGGTCACAATAGAGGGAAAGAACAGGAAGGCAAAAGGGAATGGGTCAACCTTATTCTCATTGAATTGGCTTAGGGAGGGAATGACATACACACTAAACAGGGTATCTCACCCTACAGGAGAGTAGGGGGAAGGGGATGAGGGGGGGAATATGGAAGTGAGGGCAAGCTAAGGAGGGAAGGGAAGTTGGAAGCACCCACTTTTGAAAAGGGACAGGATCAAAGTAGAGAATAGCTAAACAAGTAGGAGGTGGGATAGGAGGAAAGGAAATATAGTCAGTCTTTTACAATATATTCACTGTGGAAATGTTTTGCATAGCTACACATGTACAACCTATATTGAATTTCTTATCTTCCCAGTGAGGGTGGGTGAAAAGGGAGGAAGGGAATGAATCTAGAATTCAAAGCTTTAAAATCAAATGTTTAAATATATATATAATATTATTAATATTATTTTACATGTAATTGGGAAATAAGATATACAGGCACTGGGGCATAGAGATCCACCATGCCCTATTGGAAAGGCAGAGTGGGTATGGGAGAAGATATGGGAGAGAGCAGATTGGAGGAAGGGATATCCAGTGGGATTACTATTTTGGGGTGGTGGGTAGGGGGAAAAACGGGGAGAAAATTTGTAACTCAATATCTTGTGGAAATGAACAATGTAAACTAGAAGTTAATAAAGCATTTGAAAAAATAAAATAATAATAAAAAGAAACAAAGGAGTCTATTTTGTCTTTCCACCTGGTTCTATTCCTATTCTCCAGATTTTTCTGACTTGTCAACATGTAGATAGATACCTCTTCTTTCCCCACTTTTCATTTCTCTTTTTTGTATTATCCTTTCCTATTACAATATACCTTGAGGGTAGGGACTGGTTTTTTGTTTGGTTGTTTTTTTTGCTTGTATTGCTTTTATTACGAGCTTTTAGCACAGGGTAAGACATACAGTAAAGACTTAAATTCTCTCTCTCTCTTTCTCTCTTCTACTGTACATCACATTATGAATTCATCCCATATTCATTGTTGTGAGATGATCTTTTATTCTCTTCTAACATTTAAAGATGTTACTTTTAACAATTATGTCATTATATATTTCTTCATCTGTAATTCATTGTGCTGTTTGGCATAATAAGTCAGTCTAAATCTATATTCCAACAAATGGCTATCCAGTTTCCCATTATCTGACTAAATAAAGGGCAATTTCACCAATAATCTTTGTTCTTATGTTTATTGAAGATTAGATATCTGAACACGTTTCTACCTGTCTCATTTGCCTTTCTGGCTCTGCTTATGACCTTTTGGACATTGTCACCATACTTTAGCTGCCTCACTGCCTGCTCCTCACCCTGGAACATCTGTCCACCATGCTGGCCTCCTTCAAGTATTGGTGAGTTTCTCCTCAGTCCTCCATTTTGGAGAGTGGCCCAGGTTGGCCCATCTTTATTATCCCTCCTGCACTTCTGATTTACCGCACTTCAGCCCTAAACTCCTGAGTAGGTACCTCTTCCTCTGCTTTTCAGCTTCCCTTTTGGATGTTGTCTTTCCCCATCAAAGTGTAAGTTCCTTTAATTCAGAGACAGTCTTTCTTTTTCCTTGTATTTGTACCCCAGTACTTAGCTTCTTTAAATTCTGTAAAAATTATTTTGTAGTTGTATATATGTAAATCCTGGGTTACTTGGTAGGTTAAAACCCAGCTATTCAATATCTTTTACTGTATTGATCTTTCTATTTCTGTCCTCATTTTTATTAGTAATATACAGAAATACTGGTGATTTTTATGAATTCATTTTATATTGTGGTGTTTTGCTAAAGCAATTAGTTGTCTTGATTAGCTTATTGCCTTGATTCTATAGGATTTTTAAAGTAAATCATCAATTTAAAAAATTCTATGGGATAAAGGACTCCATGTGAAGAGGTACTAAGAGGTTCCTCTATCAATGAATACTGGCAATTATTCTCTATCTTATATGCTTAGAGAGTTGCCTGGAATCCTTCGTTCAAGGTCACTCAGCCAGTACGTGTCAGAGGTAGAACTTCAATCCAGGTATTTCTGACTTTGAGCTTGATTCTTGATTCTTGTTATTCATATCATCCTCAAATTATAGATTTCATATCCTCTTTTCCAGGATATCTTCTTATTCTCTTACCTTTTTTTTTTCTTACTGCTAGAGCTTAGCACGTCAGATATCGATGGCGAATATAGACAACTTTGCCTTATATCTAATTTTATTGGGATAGCTACTAGTATTTCCATATTATAAATAAAATTGGCTCAGAGTTTTAGGTAAATGTTTTTATTATGCTAAGGAAAAGTATATCCATTCCTAAATTAGTGTCCTATTTTTAAAGACTTTCCCCATACTTATTAAAATAATGATACAGATTTTCTTGCTTTGTTTTGAGATGATTTATTCTTGGGGTGCCATCAGCAGTCATTAATGGTTTCCAATTTGCATTATTTGAGGTAGTCCAACACATTAATGAGATCACAAATACATTGAAATATCAAAAGATGATTTATTATCTAATGTTTTCCTAATGTTACACTATCCTTGAATTCATGGCATAAATACAAATTGGTCATAATGAATAATTTTATGCATTTTTGCACAAGTGTCTAGTCTTTGAGTATGTGCAGTCTCCTTTGCCTGATGCCAGCTTATATAAACCTGTAAGCTCAGGGGTCCTGCTTCTGGGAATGTATAATGGAGAACTTTGCCTTAAATTTCAAAGCACGCATGGGTATTTTGTGACTGTTTTTTGTCAGTTTAGTGAGTGGTGAAGAAAAGCATTTGAATCAGCTGTCGAGCTGGGGAATGTTGAGAATGCACAGAAAAAAGCACAAACTGGCCAAACTTGAGAAAAATAGTGGGTCCTTCTCAGCTCAGAGAGTATACAACTCATGGCCAACAGAAAGGAAAGAGAAAGGTGCTTGCTTTGGCCGGTTAGCATCTTTTGCATTCACGTGAAGTTCTGGCTCAGCAGACAATTAAAAGCTTATTCTTCACCACTCAGAAAACAGACAAGAAACAGTCACAGAATAATTGCTCTTGCAGAGGCCTCTGTTACTCAGGCCCAGAGTGAGGCTTCTCAAGCATCCACTGGCATGAGGCAGAGAAAATTTTACATGCTAAAAGGATTGGGCCTTCATCACACAGTGTTTCCTGATTCACCCACTCACAATTACATAGATATTTTCTATTTCACTTAAGTTTTCAATATTTTTGTTATGTCCATTTAGTATATGATAATGCCTTCTGATAATTTTCTAGATTTCCAGTTATTGTGATATCCTCTTCATTTTTCAGTCTATGGATTTTTTTTCTTCTTTTTTTTTTCTTGGATCAAGTTATCTCATGGTTTATTAATTTGTTTAATCTTCAAAAACAATAGTTTTTGTTTTGTTTATCTTATATTACATTTATCTTGCCTTTAGCTTTCAGAATTTGTTGTGTTTGGCCATTATTTAATTATTACCATTTAGTTTTTAAAAATTATTATTTGATTGGTTAAGCCTCTCTTTTTTTCTTTTGTGGTTCTTTCAGTTTTCTTTGGGGTTCTTCCCTTAATTTTTTACTATTCTTTGATTTTGCAAAATTATTGCTATTCTGAAATAGTATAGGGAAGATGGGCTTAATAATGACCATTTACTCCACTGTAATATCCCAAACTTTTAAATTGATTTTAAATTACTGTTTTACACATTCTAGGCGAAAAAGAATGACTAACAAGATAAGCAAAACTTCATTAAAATTTTCATTACAGTGAAAAAAAAACACTGGGTTTGGAGTCAGAAGACCTGGGTCCTAATCTGGCCTCTGAAAGGTACTGCCTGGTGTGACTTTGACATCAAGGAGTGGACTAGGTACTTTCTAAAGTCCCTTTCAGGTCTAAATCTTATAAACCTTTTTAGTGTCATGATTGAAATGAGAGACCTTTCTTGAGAGAATTGCCTTCCTCTTTGTATCTTTGAGGGACATTGGGGAAAAAAAATGTGTATTATAAACCTATGCTAATGGAGTGAATTATGTATGCAATGGGAAATGTAATATCAAATTTCCTTAAGCAACAAGTATAACATGATTTCAATGCCATTTCTGAAACATATGTGGTTCTGCTTTGAATTTTACAGCTTTTTCTCAGATGTCTCACTAATTATTTGGCAGTGAAGTTCTCCTAATGTGACATATTATTGACCTCGCAACTTAACTTGAAATGACACAGCAAATACCAATAGACTAATGATTTGGACTGAATTATTTTCACCTAAGACCTTTGAAAATATTGTCATTCAGTTAAGCTTCAAAAAAATCTAAGCATAAGCAGTAATGATAAATTGAATTCTATAAAATAGCACTGCTATAAATTGAACTTTAAAAAAAAGAAGCCACATCATTTGATTTTCCTGGCTATTTTTAGGCTGAGTTGTTTATGAAACCAAGCTGTTAATGACCAATTTTATTTAATTAAAATTTTATGAGAGGCTTCTGACCATTTATTTTAGTCCAAGAATAGAGCTGAAGGAAAGTCTAGAATTATCTCATTAGGAACTTCCCATTTGTTCATTAAATTATATTATCTCCCGGATCCAATCAGCATTAAAAGCGAACCATTCTCAAATTGATGTTGATGAATGTGGGAGAACAGACTGTAGCAGAGGAGGTAACCACACCAGCTAATTCTCCATCAAAGACACCCCAACAGGAAAGAATTCTGGGAATATGTCGTTTGTCTCTGTATCCATTAGCATTGGTGCAGTCTGCCCCAGTTCAGCAAGAGATAAAATTCACAAAAATCATAGAATCTCAGATTTGGAAGCAACTTTGAAGGCCATCTGGTCCAATCTGGGGTTCAATCCAAGCACTTAAATGATTTCATTCAAAATATCTGAACAAAATCCCCTTCTACAACATATCTTGAAAGTCCTGTCTTTGCCTTTAGACCTTTAGGGAAGGCAAACCCACCACCTCCCGGAAGCAGCTCATTCCACTATTCATTAATGTTGGGATTCTTAATTCCCTCTTCCCTCATTTGGCCCAGTGTTGGAACTTGCATCTGTACTCAAGAGACAGTGTGGCATAAAGCCATATGAGGATTGTCTGAAAGGACTAAGGGTGCTTAGGAAGGAAGGGAAGAACAAAGAAAGAGAGGAAGGAAGGAAAGAAGGAAAGGAAGGAGGAATGAAGGAAGAAAAAAGGGGAAGGGAGGAAGGAAGGAAGGGAAAAAAGGAGGAAAGAGGGAAGGAAGAAGAAAGGAAGAGAGGGGGAGAGAGGAACAAGGAAGGAAAGAAGAGGGGAGGAAAAAAAGAAGGAATAAGGGAGGGAAGGAAGGAAGGAAGCATTTACTAAGGCTATGTAAGGAGCTTACATTCTAATGGTTGAAGATAATATACAATAGGGAACTAAAAAGTATATGAGAGGGGTGAGGAGGGAGGGGAGAGAAAGGAATGCAAAATTTTGAAATCTGGAAGCCAGAAACAGGACTGGGAGAGGAATGAAGGCTGGCCTGGTCCCCTCCACAGAATGAAGTCTCAAAGAGGAACTCACTAGTGGGAGAGGGAGAAGGACCTTCCAGAGCGAAGATCTCTGTTGAAAAGGCCACAAGGGTGGTTGGATGTTTCAGGGTGAGGAGGCCCCAAATGCTGTGGGAAATCCCAGGATAAGACAGTATAGTTTGGAAGTACAGGAGTCAGAAACAGGGCTAGGAGAAAAAAAAGACTGAAGGGGGACATGATCTCTAACTTCCTGGTACTTAAAAGGCTGTCACGTGCAATAGAGATTAGATTTGTTCTTTTGGAAGCTAAGAACCAGGAAGAGTTGGTAGAAGTCTCAAGGAGATTTGATGTAAGATGAACTTCTTTATAATTAGGATTGCTCCAAGATGGAATAAGTTGTCTTGTGAGATTGTGGGTTCCCCTCACCTAAGGTTTTTATGAAAACTCTGGATAACCTCTTGCTGGGTGTGTTGAAGAGGGTTATGGGCAGAGGTGTACTGGTAAATTTTTAACATGTGGCTCTCCCCCCACCACCTAAAAGTATGTACAAAACATTTTTATGTTTGATCTGCATCATTAATATTTTTCCACTACTCTCTTATGTCTAGACAATCAGCAGAACAATAAATCAAGTCATGATTTGTAGCATTTGATGATTTCTGAGAGGGTAAACGCTCACACTGAAAATTTAACAATCAGCTCCCATGAGTCAGTACAATTTGGCTCTGGGCACCCCTGGTTATGAGCACGTTTGGGCATATGTTTTCTTCGATGGCCTCTGAGGTCTCTTCCAACTCTGAAATTCTGTGATTATGTCATTCTGAAGGAAAATTATGAGAAGTGATTTCATGATTCAGTTTCTTTGGAGTCTACTAATAACGCTCATGTGGAATTCCATGTGTTCTGCCACAGATAAAAGAATTTGGTAATAAGTGGGAAGCATAAATAAGAAACAGTAAATCATTTCATCACAGCCATGACTCTTCTTTTGATTGGTTGGTTTATATCGTAGCCTTACTTTATTAGTCCTGAAGAAAACCATGTTGTTTTTTCAAAAGGTGTTAGCTTAAATATTTTTCCCTTCATTGTCTCAGATTTGCTCTTTGAAATGTCACTGTTCTACCTCATTTCATGGGCCTGCCAGCGACAAAGCCTAGTTTCCATGGAGATGGCCATGCCTGGTTTCCTTCTCTCAGGCCTTGCCTTGAGAGCCTTCTCTCACTGGATTTTATTACTTAGGCTCCAGATGGGCTCCCACTCTACAGTGGTCTTTTATCAGAGCCAGTGCTAGGGGCGTGGAGGACTTCACGGCCATTGGCAAATTGACTCCAAAATTTATTGCATGTTGATCACTCAGTTATTTTCAACTGAGTTGGCAGGATTTAGATTTTTATAGCATTTTTATGCTGTTAAATATTACTGACCCATGAGTAATGTGATCTTCCTCTCATGGAAGATGAAACCAAGAATGTAAGTAGGTTGTCTAAGTTACTGTTGCATTCAGTGGCAGAGGCAATTGGTTTTGTTACTGTTTGTTTACCAATGATTTGGACTAAGGGCTCCCTAAGAGTGAAAGTCCTTTGAGCTCTGAAAAAGAGTTCAAATGTTAAATTTATTTTATCTTCATGTATTTTTCAAAATGACAGTACTTATATTTGTGTATCAGACTGATTGGATTTAGATGCCGAAGCTGAGATGATTGTTAAATAAAACCCTTTGACTTCAGCAAAACCACCACCACCAATAAAAAAGAAAAGAAAAGAAATTAAAATGGGGTTTTGGTTTTTTAAAAGAAGATTATTGATATATTTTGGTTTTGACACAACAGTCCCTTCCCAGCAGATATCTATACAAAATTCATTTACAGAAGTGTAATCCCCAAAGAACCATAGTTTATCCACTTGCTAACAGAAAAGGAGGGATGTGTCTCCTTTACTTTAGACAATACGGTACTGACAGAGTAATCGACCAAAGTTTTATTCTCTCTCAGTGTTAACTTACTGATGTTGTCATAGTCTTTAGGTTGTATCCTGTTTTATTGGCTCTGCTCCCTTTACTCTGAGATACTTCATACGCATCTTCATATGTTAATCCAAATTATTCATATTCATCCTTCTTTACAATGCAGTAGTATTCCATAACCCATATAAATATAGCATAATTTGCTTAGGAAGAGTCAGAATGGCATAGTGGATAGAAAACTAGCTTCAAAGGAGAGCCAGATTTCAAATCTACCTTCTGATAGATACGGGCTGTGTGACCCTGGACAAGTCATTTAGCTCCAAAAAATCTTTAAGACAGGGGTGGAGAACCTGTGGTCTCCTCCCCCACCCCCGCAGACAGTAAGGTGCAGAAAAATCGCTTCTTTACTTGCTAGCCCTTAATACCAATAAAATCACTGGACCAAAAAGTATATACATTTCCCAATGGTTGGGCATATGTTTCATTTCCATTTTTTTGGTTAACACACACACAAAAATGCTGCTATGAACATTTTATTTTTTTTTTCACATGAATGAATCTTTTTTTGCTGTTGACAGTCCTTGTAGTGTAATCTCTGGGTTAAAAAGTATGAAAATTTAATGACTTTTCTCACATAGTTCTATTCTTTTTAGTGGAAGATCAATCAATCAATAGTCACTTATTAAGCATTTACTATTGCCAGATGATTTGCTAGGTGTTAAGAGATGAAGATGATGTTGATAGCTAACATTTCTATGGAACTTGCTATGTGCGAGGCACTTTACAATGATTATTTCATTTGATCCTTACAGCAACCCTGAGAGGTAGGTGCTGTTATTACCTCCAATTTTACAGATGTAGAAACTGAGCCAGAGGTTAAGTGACTTGCCAAGGGTCACATAGCTAGTGAATGCCTGAGGCCAGATTTGAACTTTAGGCATAGTTTCAAAAAACCCTACCAACAGTGTGTTAGTGTCCCAATTTTTTCACATCCCCCCAATATTTGTCATTTCCCTTTTTTGTCATATTAATTGATTGAATAGCTATGAGGTGGTACCTCAGAGTTGCTTCAATTTGCATTTCTCTAATCAATAGTGATTTAGAACATCTTTTTCATATAACTATAGATAACTTTTATTTTTTTTTCTTCTGAAAATTGCCTGTTCATATTCTTTGACTATCTATTATTTGGAGATTACAAATTTGACTCAATTCTCCATACATTTAAGAAATGAAGACTTTATCAGAGAAACTTGTTATAAAACTTTTTTGCAAGTTTTTTTTTTTGCTTTCTTTCTAATCATGACTGCTTTAGTTTAGTTTGTGCAAAAACTTTAAATTTATTGTAATCAGAATTATCTGTTTTACATTCTATGATGCTCTATCTCTTGTTTGGTCATAAATTCTTCCCTTATCCATAGATCTGACAGGTAAAATATTCTATGCTCCCCTAATTTGCTTATGATATCATCTTTTGTGTCTAAATCATGTACCCATTTTCACCTTATCTTGGTATACAGTGTGAGATATTGATCTATACCTGGTTTCTGCCAAAGCGCTCTCCAGTTTTCTGAGCAATTTTTGTCAAATAGTGAGTTCTTGTTCCAAAAGCTTGGATCTTTGGGTTTGTCAAATACTAGATTACTATGGTAATTTTCTATTGGGTATTAGGTACCTAATCCCTCCTAAAGATCTCTCATTCAATTTTTTGGTCTCTCCCAGATTGTTTTGATGATCACTGCTTTGTAAGTTTGTTTGAGATCTGGTACTGCTGTGCCATCTTCCTTCACATTTTTTTCATTGATTCCCTTGATATTCTTGACATTTTGTTCTTCCGGATGAATTTTGTTATGATTTTTTCTAGCTCTATTAAATAATTTTTGGTAGTTTGATTGGTATGAGACTGAATAAGCAAATTAATTTAAGTAGAATTGTCATTTTTATTATTTAACTTGGCCTGCCCATGAGCAATTAGCATTTCTCCAATTATTTAGATTTGACTTTTTTTCTGCAAAAAGTGTTTTTTAATTGCGTTCCTATAGTTCCTGGGCTTTTCTTGGCAGGTAGACTCTATTGTCTACAGTTACTTTCAATGGAATTTCTCTATCTCTTGCTGCTGAACTTTGTTGGAAAAATACAGAAATGCTGATGATTCATGTGGATTTATTTTATATTCTGCAACTTTTCTGAAGTTGTTAATAAAGCAACCTAGTTTTTTAGTTGGTTCTCTAGGATTCTCCAAGTATACCATCATATCATTTGCAAAGAGTGATAATTTTGTTTCCTTATTATCTATTTTAATCCCTTTAACTTTTTTTCCTTCTATTTTTGCTATAGCTAACACTTTTAGTACCATATTGAATAACAGTGGCGATAATGGGTATCCTTGTTTCACCCTTGATCTTATTGAAAAAGCTTTTAGCTTATCCCCATTACAGATTATACTTGCTGATGGCTTTGGATAGATACTACTTATTATTTTAAGGAAAACTCCATTTATTCCTATGCTTTCTAGAATCTTTAATAGGACTGGGTGTTGCATTTTGTCAATAGCTTTTCCTACATCTATTGACATAATCACAATTTTTATTGTTTTTGTTATTGATGTGGTCAGTTATGCTGATGGTTTTCCTAATGTTGAACCAGCCCTGCATTTCTGGTATAAATCCCACCTGGTCATAGTGTATGGTCTTTGTGATATATTGCTATAAACCTTGCTAGTATTTTATTTAAATTTTTTTGTATTAATATTCATGAGGAAAATTGGCTTATGGCTTTCTTTCTCTATTTTTGCTCTCCCCGTTTTAGGCATGAAAACCATATTTGTGTCATAAAAGGAATCTGAAAGGACTCCTTTTTTACCTATATTTTTCAAATAGTTTATGTAGCGATAGGATTAATTGTTCCTTAAATGTTTGGTAGAATTCACTTGTAAATCCATCTGTTCCTGGGAATTTTTTTTTCCTTAGGGAGCTTATTTATGGCTTATTCAGTTTCTTATTTAAGTATTCTATTTCCTTTTCTGTTAATCTGGGCAATTTATATTTTTGTAAATATTCATCCATGTCACTCAGATCGTCAGTTTTACTGGCATATAATTTGGCAAAATAACTCCTAATAGTTATTTTAATTTCATCTTCATTGGTGGTGCATTCACCCATTTCACTTTTGATACTAGTAATTTAGTTTCTTTAAAAAATCAAATTAACCAGTGGTTTACCTATTTTAATTGTTTTTTCTTTTTCTCTTTATTCTTAACCTTCTTCTTTTACAATTTTGAATTCTCTCCCTCCTTTCCACTGTTTCCCCACCCATTGAGAAAGCAAACAATATGATACAAATTATACATATGAAATCATGCAAAACATATTTCCATATTAGTCGTGTTGCAATTAATGAGCAGTTATTTTATTTTCTCTCCCAGATCCTCCCAACTCATCATTGGAAGAAAAATGAAAAAACAAAATGAACCCCCAGTATTCTCAAAGTTGGGTTACATGTCCAAAAACATGTCTCCTTCTGCATCTTGTTTCCATGACCTCTCTTTGGGGAGGCAGGAACCGTGGTTCATCACTGTTTCCCTGGAGTCATGTTTGGTCATGGCATTAGTTGGAGCTGTTAAGGCTTTCATAGTTGTTTGTCTTTACACTGTTGTCACTATTGTATAAATTGTCCTGGTTCTTTGTCCTTAATGCTGCATCAGCTCATGCAAATCTTACCAGGTTTCTCTGAAACTTGTCCTTTTATCATTTCTTATGACACAATAGTATTCCATTGCAGTCATATGTCATAATTTCTTCAACCAAAGAAAGGGAAAAAGGACCTACATGTGCAAAAATATTTACAGCAACTCTTTTTATTGTAGCAAAGAACAGGAACCTTTGTTCCTTCACCAAATCTTTTTTGCCAGAATGTCTAACAAGTAGCAAAGCAGATGGATTTGAGACTCACTTTTAGCCAACAAACATTTAGAAACCATTTATTTACTTTGTCTGCCCCTACATGAATTCTAGCAGAGATGCTAATGAACAATACAATAGCCAGGAGAAAGGAGATGTAATGGGTTTAGATTATCCGTTTCAAGTTACTTTCGAGTTTTCTAGTTATACTCTGTTGCTTCTCATTCATGTTGAAAAATCTGATGGGGCCATCTTTCTGCAGGATGTCCTTTTTGGGCCACTCTAGCACTGTATTTATTTCTGAGATTGAAGTAGGGTTGGAAAGAAAAATGTTCAAATGGCAAATTACTGTTCATAGATGATTGCGACAGCTTTGAGACAGCAGGATTAACTCCATAAGAATTTTGGGAGTGAGTAGAAATTTCTCCTTAATATAGGTGAATGCCTTGTTTACTTCATTTTTGATAGACTGTGATCACATTAATTGGTATTATTAGTGGTGAGTTCTTTCTTTGAGGTAAGGAACTCACAATGAGGAAATCCCTTCTACCTAAGCGGATCAACAACTACCCGGAAATTTATAGTCTTAGAGAAATACCTAGTGCATTGACGGATTAAGTGACGTGCCTAGGGTTGCACAGCCAGGGGGTGATACTTGAATCCAGGTTGTCCTGATTCTGAAGCTAATTCTCAATCCACTAAATCTGAAAAAAAAAAAAAAAACACCACTAAGAATAGTAACATGGAGTTTTTCATAGGGCAAGCAATGCATTTTCTGAATTGTCTGATACAAATCGGGCATGGTGGCACACAGCAACTGCGGGGGGCTCAGGCTGGTGAATCTCTTGAGCTCAAGAATTCTGAGGTATAGTGGGTTGAGCCAGTCAGGTGACTAGTGTAAGTTCAACATTAATATGGCAAGCCCTGGAGAGTAGGGGGCCACCAGGTCACCTATAGGAGGAGGAAACTGTCCCAGGTGGGAAACAGAGATGATTAAAGCTCCCATGCCAAGCAGAATGGGGTCCACGAGTATCCCCCACCCTTCTAGCCTGGCAAGATAAGACCTATCTTTAAAAAAAAAAGCCTGATATAGATACGCAAAGTTGCCTTTTTGTCTCTCTCTAGATCTGTGTGCATGTGGACAAGCCAAATGTATAATCATGCACTCTATTATAGAATTGTTACTCTCCACTAATGAGGCACTAGTATGAGTTATTTAAGAAATAATCAATGAGAGCTGTAATTCATAAATGAACAATCCAGTCTGAGGGGGGGAAAACCAAAACTAATCACCAAGGACATCAGCCTGAGGTGGTTATTATGCTGTCATTTTAGTTGGATTATTTACCACTTAATTATAACTCCCATTGTTTAACTTTTTTTTTGCTTTAATAACTAACTATACATTATTTTTATTGAAAAAGTAGAATTGGGAACAATGTCTGACCATGACTACTATTTGGCTATATTATTCTTGACTCCTCCTTCTTGAAATTTTTTTAAATAAAAAGGCTTTGGTGATTTAGAAAATCTAAAAACAGGATAAAAAGTTTTAATTGTTTAATTTTTTTTTGAGAGCGGCAGTATTTGTAGTAGATAAAAAGATTAGATTTGGAGTCCTAAAGACCTGGGTTTGAGTCCTGTATCTCAAACAAATTATCAGTTGTTATTAGGGGCAAGTTACTGAATCTCTTGATGCCCCAAGTGTCTTTCCAAGGCTATAACTACCCATCTATATATATGAAGGAAGTTTCCCATACAGAGGAAATCACAGGTCTAGGGGAAAAAATACATTCCTGATTTTGGAAACCTTAATGTCATATTCTGAGTTATGAGTAATTAATTTTGAGAATGAAACAACAAAGGGAGTTTTCCAGGAATGATTTTTATAACAGACAGATTTCTACTTTTTTTGGAGGGGGGGAAGGCAGGACAATTCAGATTTCTTCTTTTGTTAACTATATAGTCAGTCAATCAACTAAAGAGCATTCATTAAGTGCATAATGTGTGCCAAGAACTGTGCAAAGGTTGGGGATACAAAAAAAAGAGCAAAAATAGGGATTGTACTTGGGAGAGTTTTAACCAAGTTTATATTTTAACAAATGAATGGCCTAGTGTTTTTGCATATGGTTTCAGGCTTTGAAAAAACCTATTGGGAAGTTTTTAAGAGGCTTTGACAAGGTAACTAAAGAAAGTCCATTCTTTCTAATCCTGTGGCAGCACAGGTTTCTACCTCTATTCATCTACATATCCCAATAAGTACTTGTTTTAATAGATTAATAATTTTTGAAATGGGGCAGTGGTAGAAGCAATCCAGCATTAACTCAGAAACTGCAAAAAGACATGTCCAGAGCATCTATTCCATTTCTTCTGTCATCCCAGTGACAATACAAATATTTTAGGATCTTCCTGTGCAATCACATCATATTCTCTCAGAAACAGAGCTGTAACAAGGAATTCTTATGAGCAACATGAAGCAGGCCCTGAAGTCACTTTTTCAAGACAAATTCAATTTGGGAAGAAAAAGACCTATATTCTGGCTCTTATGGGTGGAGTCCGCAAAACTAGAAAGGCTAACTTGGGAGAAGGGAGGTGGCAGGAATGGGTCAAGAATCAGCTCTTTGGGGGAAAAAAGAGCTTCCTATTTTTGCTTATCACTCTTTTTTTTTCTATAAAGCAATCGAGGTTAAGTAACTTGCTCAAGGTTACACGGCCAGGTGTTTCTGGGTGGGTGCTAAGTGTCTGAGCCCAGGATTCGATCTCCAGGTCTTCTCAACACTGGAGCCGGGCTCTTACTCGCTGTGCTACCTGGCCGCCCCTTGCTTATCACTCTTGCTCCTCAGAAATGAAGCTTAGTTGTTTTTTTTCCCCTATGCCCTTGGTGAAATGCAGTTGATATGAGCATCCTCTAAGTTTTGGTGGCCTAGACTTATCCCAGAGATCCTATCTTAGTTACAATTGTGCTCAGAGAATGTCACAAGCAAAATTCAATGAAGGTAGACTCAGGTATGTATTCCCTGAGCAATATCACATTTATTAACAAGGCATGGACCTGATAATATATATAATGGGTCAATGGATGCCTTGCTTTAAGCCAAAGATTCCTAGATCAAGATGCAATTCCTTTTCATAAGCATAGAATAAAGAACAGAACAAGGTAGGTGAGGAAGTAATACAATTGGTTACTCAGGATTGGCAGCATCATGGGGATGAGGACATCAAGACTGGTTATATAGCTGAGGCATGGGGGAACAATCTGATTGGTTGGAAGCTGGGAATGAGGAGCTAATAATAACAACCCACTCCTTCCCTCCTGTGATTAAGAAAAGTTCATTGCTTGAGTTCACTTGCAAGGATAGAGATAGTGGACCAGTCTTCTTTGGATAGAAGACAAGGCATCTTTGAAGGATAGCTTGGTGGTGTAAAGATACTAGACCAGACTCCTTGGTATCCACCCATATCCCCCAACGATTTGCAGGAGAACTGGATTTCTAGACTTAACGTTAGAGACCAACTGAATTTCTGAACTAAGTTCAGAAACAAAGAACCATAACTTAGGTAGTTATAGGACAAAAATCAATGAACTATAAATAGGATCAATTAAAAATGATACATAATCAATTAAATCTTTTCAGGAGGAAGGAGGTGACCCTTTGAAATCTTGCTGATATGCAGACATGTGATGAGGAGATGCTGCATCATTTTAGAAGCTCAGAAATTCAGGATTTTCCATACGCTTACTTATCTGTACTTTAGAATAGTGAACTGAAGATATTTTGTTAAAAAATTCTTGACCACTCAATCTGTCCTATATCCTGACTCCTGAGTGTAATGGTTTATGTGAAACATTTTGAAGTAAGAGTGAATGTATATTTCACACCAAAATAGCCATTGCTTGTTCTTTTTTAGATTTAATTTGATGCTAAAACAGTCATCAATTTTATAGATAAAATAACCAATTGGTTAGACTGTATTTGGGCATAATAGTTTCATAGAAATGTTAGAGATGAAAGGGATCTTCAAAATCATCTGCTCCACCTCTCCTCTTTTAAAGATGGGGAAACTGAGACACATCCAAATATTCCAGAAAAAAGTTTTAATAAATTTTTAATAAATAAAATTAAATTTTAAATAAAATTTAATAAATTTTAATAAACTTTTAATTGAACTGTCTGTCTTTGGAAAAAGTTTGACTAGGGGAAGAAAAATATTTTTAAATTTGGGTTAGGCTTGTTTTGTTTAAATTCCTATATAAAAAGCAAAAGAGGAAAGCATGATATATAGAGAAAGAGTGAGCCTTTGGAATCCAGTAGGTTGATCCATCAACTAGAGACACTGTACCCTTAGAGGAGTCAGTCTGGCAACCAAGTAACCTGTCCATCACCATCGCTGATGTCATATTCTTTAATAAATGTCATAAAGATTATCCAGACAGAGAAAGGACTATTGAAGCCCCAAAGTTCCAGAGTTGTGAGTTGTTTTAGTCACATTTGTTCTCTACACATGTGCCTCACTACCAAAGTATTTCAAGTTCATGCCTCTATTGAATCTCCCCAGGATTTTTTTTTTGAGAGGGGAAGGTAGGGCAATTGGGGTTAAGTGACTTGCCCAAGGTCACATGGCTAGTTTTGTGTGTGTGTATGTTAAGTGTCTGAGGCCGCATTTGAACTCAGGTTCTCCTGACTCCAGGGCTGGTGCTCTATTCACTGTGCCACCTAGCCACCCCCAGGATTTTTTTTTTAATAACTGCTGCCTTCCTCTTGTGTTTGCTGTGCCATTTGAGTAAATGCCTTTTTCTAAGATCTAATTGAGTGTCCTTGCTAATTATTAATGGGAACCATGCCAATGGGTGCTCATGAGCTACAGTGTTATAAACAGTAGGTACTTA
>NW_027185754.1:17889900-18009900 GCF_028583685.1 Petaurus breviceps papuanus | reverse complement strand
TCCACTTGTGTGACCCTAAACAAATTACTTTACCTTTTTTGGTCTTCTGTTCTTCCATTTATAAAGTGTTGGTGTAGATGAACTAAGTTTTCTTTCCATTCCAGATCCTGTGATGATTATACCTTAGTTTAAAAAAAATCAGAAGGGGTGGCTAGGTGGCGCAGTGAGTAAAGTGCCGGCCTGGAGTCAGGAGGACCGGAGTTCGGTTCCAGCCTTAGACACTTAACACCTACACACAAAAAAAAACTAGCCATGTAACCTTGGGCAAGTTACTTAACCCCAATTGCCCTCCCAAAAGCAAAAAAAAAACAAAAAACAAAAACAGAGTCTTAAGCACAAACTCCAGGGGCAGGAAAGGACCTCAGATATCCAGTGCAGATCCTGTCCGAGCAGAAATCCCCTCTACATGATCTCTGCCAACGGGTCATTCAGCCTCTACCCGAAGATCACCAGGAAGAGGAAACCCACTCTTTACTGAGGCATCCTTTCCACTTCAGGGAACTCTTAAGTGTTTTCCTCACCTCAAGCTTAAATCTACCCCTCTACACTTTCAATCAGTTGGGGTTTTTTTTTGTTTTTTAACAGAGCAGAACAAAGTACAATCCCTCTTCAATGTAGCAGCCCTTCAGATACTTGAAGGTCCTTATTTTGCTGTTCCTAAACCTCTTCTACACATTCTGGTTCCTTCTATCAGTCCTTAGCTATGGTGTGGTCTCCAGGTCCTTCACAATCCTGGTCTTCCTCTTGACCACCAAAATGTTCATCAGCATGCATAAGGAAGGAAAGAACCATTTATTAAATGCCTACCCTGTGCTGGGCATTGTGCTAAGAACTTCATAAATATTTTCAGCTAATCTTCACAATAATCTTGGGAGGTAGCTGCTGTTATTATCTCCATTTTACAGATGAGGAAACTGAGGTGGACAAAGGTTAGGTGCCTTGCCCAGCATGGCGGCTAGTATGTGTCCAAGGCTGGGCTTAAGCTCAGATCTTCTTCATCCCAGGCCCACCAGCTGCAGAGGAGTCATAAGTTATACTTAGTCACCAGCATTGCCCTTCTTTGTTCTGTTTACTACTCAGCCTTAGAAATAATAGCATAAAATGTATGGTTTGCAAAGCGTTTTCCTCATTCATTATTTCATTTAATCTTCACAACAACTTTGTAAGATAGGTGCTATTATTATCCCATTTTAAAGAAAAGCAACCTGAGGAATTAAGTGACTTCCTCAAAATCACAAAGCAGGGTTTGAACCTAGTTCTTCTCAACTCCAAGACCAGTGTTCTCACTAACTACAGGATACTGCTTCGTATCCCTGTCTCACCCTGACCCCTCAGGCATAAAGATAGTAAAATGAAAAATATCCACATTTGTTTTCAGTTGCTTATAGTGGGTGACCTGGGTTGTTAGGTCAAAACTCTTGTCTGGAGAACTCCCTGCCCCCATGGAGTTCACACCAAAAGGTAGCCAGAGGGTGATTGAGAGCAAGGAAATGAGAGAGGTTGTTCATTCAGTTTATTAAAGCCTTGATGCTTCCCTTTTTCAACTGCTGCTAACCCTAGGCTTGTGCTAATCTGCATGGCTATAGTATTATAATTTCTGCCAATTGGCAACCAAGGAAGCAGGAAACAATTGCATATAACAATTGTAGTGAGAATACCTCTGGCACCGCGAGCAACTTTTGTTCTTCCCAGACACATGCCATGTGAAGACTCCTCTAGCTATTGACCAAAGTATCTCCTGTAGCTGGCATGCAGTGTTGCCCCCATGATGTGTATATATGCACGGGTCTTCAGGAATGACAGCTATTTCAAGTCACTTTGGCAGGAAGAGATTTCAGAACCAAAGCCCTCACAGACTTTGCCTCAGGTTGTATGAAATGTGTCAGGCTTAATAATGATGGTGCCTCTGGAGCCTCTGGTCACGGGGCACCTATATCAGTACTAAGTATCTGACAAAAGAGACCAGGCAGCTCTTCAAAAAACCCATAGGAGCAAACCCCTGTCACTCATAGATTATTGGTGGAGACTTATGGGTAAAACATGAATGTAGGTAAACTGTAGCCCAGGAGAAACCTATCCTCAATTCCCTTACCTGCCCCCAACATCAGGAATAAAACAAGAGGCACCTTGTCCTCCCACCACTTCCCCCCAACCAGGAACAAGTCTTCATTTGGGGCTATCTAGTAAAAAAGATTCTGAAATGTGATTTACTCTTTGGAAATGAACCAATCAACAAGTAAGTTAGTAAGCTTTATTAGTGGCAGTATGATATATACATAAGGAGATAAATTCCCTAAAGTAGTTGCATGTATTCAGATTTGTGCTATTTGAAGTTATAATTATGTAAAATATGGTCATTGATCCCAACTCAAAGGAAATATGTAATGTGAATTTGAATAATTGCAAACATTCCGAGAGATTTTTTTTATTGTACTAATTGGTACTTAGTAGTGATGGAAAGAATGCTGGACCTGCAGTCTGAAGAAATTCAGTGTAGGGCAGTTATTAAGAAAGTCATTATTTAGCAGAATGTTTCCAAGAAGACTTTGCCAAATAAATCCCTATAAACCAAACCAAAATTAAAGAAAAAACTCCAAACTACATATAGCTTATGAGCCTTTCTTTTAGGGGAGAAGTTCAAAGTCTACAAATTGAAGTACTCAAGTATTTGACATAAGAATTTGATATAATACATGATGCATAGAAAGTACATAATGAACATTTGTTGAGATGTGACCAACAAGATGGAAGTCTACACATTCTTTTCAGTCATCTTAAACTCTCAGAGTTCCCCAACATAAGAAGTATACAAAAGAGGTAAAGAAATCCAGCTGTCTCCACAGGCTAATACACTAATAACAAGGCAACAGCCTGATGAATTAACAGCAGAGAAGGTTAATCCCTAATCCCCAATATACTTACTCAGCACTATCTCCCCCCCACCATACCCCAAGCTATGGCATATCTGCACAACCCAGACTTGTGCTCTTGGATACACTCAGCAATTTGCTTGTTTCTCCTTTAGTCTTTGTCAGTAAAACCTGCCTTTGGCCCTCTATTCTGTGGAAACAAGCAGTAGAGGTCTATTCCTTCCTTCTTCCTAAGGTGAGGAAATAGAAGTATAGGAAAGTGGAAGTATACTCTGCCTGGGGCAGCAGCATCTTTGCTGCAACAGTGCTCATCCAGAGAATTAAGAATAGGGCAGACTGTGTGTGTGTGTGTGTGAGTATGTGTGTGTGTGTGTGTGTGTGTGTGTGTGTGTGTGTGAGTGGTGGGGGATGGTGGTACAGGGAAGATACACTAGCCCTAAAGAAAAAGTGACTGGTTGGAAAGGAGTGTGAGGGCAGGGAAAACTGAATTCCTCATTATGGGAGGAGGCTGACAGCTTTTAGGTCCAGCCCTAATGGATCTTCCATCAAAGGGAAGGAGTCAGAAAGTGAGTGATAGAGACTGAAATTAGTAAGATCTCAGGAGGAAGAAAACTCACTTAAAAACCTAGAACAGAAGCAGATAATCAATAAATATTAAGCACCTACTATATTCCAGGCCCTGGACTAAGCTCTGGGCATAACATATAATCGATAGGGAAGATATTAACCACAGAAGGGAAGATAACCCAAAATATTTAAATGAGTTGAAACATCTTTTAATAAATATTGTAAGACAAAGGATAATGAATCAATACCTGGTGAGACAAAGGAGCCTGTGGATTCTCATGACAGCATGGAATGACAGCAAGATGTTCCTGAATGTTCAAAAGAAAATAATATCACAAAAGTGGAATTTATGTCTTGCCCAGTAGAAATAATTGTCAAAAATATGAATCTATGATGGCAAGTTCAAAGAAACAAGGGAGACTAAGAATGTAAATATATGGAAGAAAAGAACAATATGGAAAAAGATAAATAAAAAGCAACAGTGTTATAAGAATGAATGATAAGCAAAACATATTGATTTTAAAGACACATAGAGCTACGCAAAGGATTATAGATCTTCCAAAAGAATGTAAACTTGAACATCATAGTTCAAGAAATAAAAAAGAAAACTTCCCAGAACTTCTGAATACAGAAAAGAAAGTACCAATCAAAAGCATCCAGTTTTTCTCCAGAAAAGGGGGAGGGGAGACTTTTTTTGCTACAAACTCCAAGACATATAGTAGTTCAATTTAATGACTCCAATGACAAACAACAAACTCAGCAAGCAACAAGGAGAAAGACCTTCGAATATAAAGGAAAGGAAATTTGAATAGCATAAGACTATCCTGTACCCACCAGAAACTACATGGAGGAAATGAAATATGTTCTGAAGAGAAAGGAAGTTCAACATGCAACTCAATGTGATACAAATTGTAAACTTAATCTTAATCATCATTGGAAAAAAAAAGACAGATGTTTAGTAAGAGGTATTTGAAGCATTGCTACAAAAGCAAGACAAAACAAAACCCGAAACCCCCAAACCATGAGTGACCATTTGTTTTTCAAACACTCCAGACAAAGAGATGTAAGAAAGGCAAACAAAAACAACAATTAAGGAAAGAACAAATAATGAAAAAGTTAGCTCAGGAGGGGAAAAAAATTAGAGAAAGACAGCCATATAAACAACAACAAAATAATAAGGGATACATTAAGAGGGATCATTAAGAGATTTCTTTCTAAAAGTACAGAGATATAGATGAACACAGAACAAATAGAAGTGATGGTAGAAGAACAGACTGAAACACCATAGATTGAAACTCAAAACACCCCACTCACAGATAAATTATTGATTTTGGGGGGCTAGACTGCAGGATTGGAGGGTACATAAAAACAGAAGAAAACAAATATAGAAGAAATGTATGATATGCACTAATCAAGTCAATGGTAATAATGAAGGGAAAAGACAGTCTTTCTGGATTAAGGATATCTGCAGAAAAATGGGTGAATCAGCAAAGGGAAGAACTGAAAAAAATGTTAAAAGAAAGAGGGAAATCTCCATTTAGTGCTGGGAGGTGGTCCCAACTGAAAAATATTCCTATGGGAGAAGGGAGATACTTGTAATGGAAGATAGTGACTTCATTGTTGTTCAGTTGTGTCTGACTCTGCTTGACCCCAGAGGGGATTTACGATGGGTTTAATCTGCAAGGCTTTAATACTTAGAAAGATCACTACCATCGAGGGAATGTTGTGCCTTCGTGGACAGCATCTTGCCTCAGGAGAAAGGGATTCAGAGCTACTGAGGGCAGTTGATATTCAGAAGGATAAGAGGGCATGGACACAGACAGATTTCATGGTAAATGGGAAAAAAATAATTATGGGGAGGGCAAAGGGTAGTAGAATACTGCACAATCAAAGACAAAAGAAAATTTCTACTATGAGGCAATACTTCTGTCCTCTTTATCTCCTGCAGGAATTGTTATTTCTAAGAGTAAGTCACAACAGAAAAAAAAAAAGGAGAAGGGGCATGATCTACAAGGCAATAACAGAAACTGCTTAGAAGAGGGAGCTCAAAATAGGTATCTTAGAAGCTCTAATTCCATGAGGAATACAGAAACTAAAGAAGGAATAAAAAAGTATAGGAACCATGAATCAAAGGCTAAAAGTCTAGAATAAACATAAAGGAAAGAGAATTAATAAAGAAAACAAGGTAAAGGAATACTTTTAAGAAAAAGGCATAGAAAATGAAATTTTAAAAAGTTGAAAAATGTTAAAGGAGAGGAGAAGGGAACTTTTGCTTAGCTACTTGAGAAAAAGGGGGAGAATTAAATAACTAGATAAAAGGAAGAAAGAAAAAGGAATTAGTAAGTTAAATGTAACTAAAACTAGGGAAAGGGATGACATACTGGTGAAAGGGGTTAGAAGGGGAAGGTAGAGCTTGAGAGAGAGGAGAAGAGAGCTGATGGGAATAAGGTTACTTAAAAGTGATTGAGCAAACAGAACTGAAGAGGCAAAGTGTTGTCTTTACAGAGGAAGAGGACCAAAAAAATTCTAATTCGGAAAAGATATTAGAGGCAAATGGAAGAAAATCTAAATCTAATTCTTATAACTTTAAATGTGAATGAATTCGATAATTCGATAAAATGAAAGCATGTTACAGATTCAATAAGAAAACAAAACTTCACAACCTGTTGCTTACAAGAAACACACCTAAGAAGCAAAGTCATGCACAGAATAAAAATGAGAGGCTGGTACAAAATTTACAACGTATCATGTGAATCCAGAAAAAAGAAGAGCAAGGGTTACAATCATGCTGTGGTTAGAAATAGAAAGTGATAAACAAGAAATTACATTATACCGAAATGAAACAGTCAACACACCAATATCAATATTCAACTTTTATGCTCCAAGTTTCTTAGCATCTAAATTTATAATGAAAAGATTAACTGAATGACAAGAAAACTTAAGACAATAATACAATGATATTAGCATACTTTGTTCGGTTTTGAACAAATCTAACAGAAAGATAAATAAATAAAAGGGGAAATAGAGAATTTAACAAATTGCTAGAGAAACTGGAGCCAAAAGACTTGAGGCATCTTCTAAATGGTACTGCTAAAGAATATATGTACTTCTTAGCACTACATAGAACTTTTACAAAACACAGAGGGCACAGAGATATCATGAATAAACATAAAAATGGGGAAAAATACTTCCTTCACAGACTGTAACACAATAAAAATAATAATCAGATTGCACAAACCTAAGACCCAGACCCAAATGAGGACAACAATGAAATTCTAAATAATGAGTGGGTCAAAGAAAAAATATATAAAAATTAATAATTATGAGAAAGAAAATGATGATGAAAACATATATAAAAATGTCTAGGATGCAGCTAAATTAGTCAGCAGGAGAAAAGCATATCCCTAAAACATTAGCAAAAGAGCAAAGGAAAGAATTAATGAGCTAATTTTTTTAAAATTAGAAATCCAACGAATAAACCTAAAATAAGCACAAATGAGGAGATATTGAAAATTAGAGGAGAAATGAATAATCTGGAAATCAGCAAGACCATAGAAATTATAGACAAAACTAAAAACTAGTTCCTGAGAAGGCTAAGAAAATCGACAAACCTTTAGTCAACCTGATTAAAAAGAATAGAGCAGAAAATAAAATTAACAAAATTCTTAATACAACCCTAGCACATAACAGATGCTTACTGACTTGTTGATTCTCTCAGAGGAAGGAGGGGAAATGAAAAAGGGAGAAACTCTGATGATGTAAAAAACAAAACATATCATCAAAATTTATTGAAAAATAAAATCAATTGCTGATTGATTGCATACAAGACAAGTTTTACAAAAGAAATCCTTTTATTAAGGGGATTTGTTCTGTGAAGTTTGGGTTCAGTCAGAGGGCTGCACTTGAGGACATAGAGGGCCACATGTAGCCTTGAGGCCCATTTTAGAGACAAGAAAACTGGGCCTCAAAGAGATTAAATTGATGTAACTAGAGTCATGCTGCTAGTAGTAGTAGTGATAGTAGTAGTAGTAGCCTTGATTCTTAAAAATCATAGCTGATTGAATTAGAGACAGAAAGGACCTCAGAAACTATCTTTTCTAACACCTTCATTTTACAGATGAGGGTAACTCAGCTTCTAAGAGGAACTTAGGTGACTCGACCCAAATCACATAGGCATTATTAAGCATCCGAAGCAGGATTTGAGCCCAACTCCTCTTCAGCAATTGTGCTCTTTGCTTCTTGTTTTTCCTCAGTGGAAAGAATTTTTCTTATATTTAAGAAAGAGTTTCACTCTTATTTTGGGTAGGTCTAGGGGATATAAAAACCACAAAAATATCTAGTAATCTTAAGTGCTATAATTCTCAAATTATACATCTTAATCCTTAACATGTATTCAATTCTGCATTAATAGATACACAACATTTGGTTGTTTTGCCAACCTGCCCAACATCTTTGCCATCATTTATGTCAGGCAAATATTTGTGTGTGGGGGGGTAGTTAAACCAGTATAAAAAGCAGTCTCGTAACATACCTGAATATATTACCTGAAGACATATTCAACTTGATTCCTTTTAAGTTTAAAGTTTCAACATAAAGCCCTCTGGGACCATAGAGGTATAGGGAATATACTATATACTATATAGGTATATACTATATTGGTAGCTATGGTATTAGAGAGGAAAAAAATGGGTAAAAGGTGTGTGTATATGTACATATATGTATATGTATGTAAAATTTGGAGGAAATCAGGATTAACTGACTTTCCCAGGGTCACACATTTCGTAAGTGTCTGAGACCACATTTGAATTCAGGCCCTCCTGACCGCAGGCCCAATGCTCTATGCATGTGCTACCTGGCTGCCTCGAAAAAGGATATTTTCAAGGAAAGAGCAACCTGACTTGGTGAGTCACTGAAAGTAGAACATGAAAGAAAAAGATTCCTAAATGACTCTTATGAGGTCGTTAAGCTTCCTGAGGGCAGACACTTCATTGTTATTACCTACATTATCCTTTCCTACGACAGCACCAAAACTTCCATACAGAAGGCATTTAAGAGATGTTTGTTGAGAGAATGAGTTATGCCAGTATGAGCAGTTCTTACTTCTACACTTGCAGTATAGCGGGGTCAAAGGTTTCTTATGGGTAAAGCCTGCTTTGGAGTAAGGAAGAATTTTTTAGGAAAAAAGTAGAAACTTTCCAAAGATGACTCAATCTGCTTGATCTCTGAATAGAGTGCTGAAAGTTTTTGACAGCAAAGTGAATAAGTATTCTGACGGGCTTCTCAAATATTCATTTGTATTGTTCTTAATGTGTCAAATGTTTCTTGAAATAGCTTGATGCTCCTTGACTACAATCTTATATGAAGAACTCCCCTAACAAAGGAAATATCTTATAATTGTACAGAGTAAGAAGGGAATGCAGAACAAATTGTTACTGTTGTTATTTTGTTAAAAGTTTACATAGGAAGACCTATAGTTATACTATAAAACCAACTGTGACTTGGTATGGATTATAGGACCAAAGTCATGGGATCAATTATAAAGCTGAAGCTGAAAGAGACCCCAAAGGCCATCTAACTCAACCACCTCATTTTACAATTGAGGAAACTGAGGCACGGGGAATTCAATGCCTTGCTCAAGGTAATAATATCAAGGGGAAGAATTTCAAGTGAGGTCATCTGACTCCAGAGCTGAGATTAAGTCCTAGGGGTTGTTCTAGGCATATAGCCCTTAAGCGGTTTGCCCAGGGTCATACAACCAGTGTATGTCAAAAGCAGGAAGTGAACCCAAATCTTTATGACTCCAAGCTCAGCATTCTGTCCAGTATACCACACTGCCTTGTGAAGGAAGGTGGCCTAGCAACCACATCTCGAACTGTATTATGAAGTGGTAATTATCAAAACAATCTGGTACTGGTTAAGAAATAGAGTGGTGGATCAATGAAATAGATTAAGTACACATTACATTATAGCAAATGGCCATAATAATCTAGTATATGATAAATTCAAAGATTCAAGCTTTTGGAACAAAAACTCATTATTTGACAAAAATGCTGGGAAAATTGGAAAACAGTATGTCAGAAACTAAGTATAGACCAATATCTCATACTGTATACTGAGATAAGGTCAAAATGAGTACATGATTTATACATAAAAGGTGATACCATAAGGGAATTAGGAGAGTATGGAATAATTTATCTGTCAAATCTATAGATAAGGGAAGACTTTAGGACCAAACAAAATATAGAGAGCATTTACAAAATGTAAAATAGGTAATTTTGCTTATATAAAATTAAAAGTTTTTGCAGACAAAACCAATGCAACCAAAATTAAAAGGAAAGTTGAAAACTGGGGGTGGGAGGTAGGAATTTTCACAAGTATCTCTCTCTGATAAAGGCCTCATTTCTCAAATATACAAAGAACTGATTCAAATTTGTAAAAATATACGTCATTCTCCAATTAATAGATGGTTAAAGAATATGAACAGACAGTTTTTAGCCAAAGAAATCAAAGCTATCGGGGCAGCTAGGTGGCACAAGTTAATAGAGCATCAGCCCTGGAGTCAGGAGGACCTGAGTTCAAATTTGGCCTCAGACACTTACCACAAAAACTAACCTTATGACCTTGGGCAAGCCATTTAACTCCAATTGCTCTACCTTCCCCCTCTCCAAAAAAAAAAAAAGAAAAAAAAGAAATCAAAGCTATCTATAGTCATATGAAGAAGTGCTTTAAATCACTTTTAATTAGAGAAATGCAAATTAAAACAGCTCTGAGGTATCATCTCACATCTATCAAGTTGGCTAATATGATAAATGTTGGAGGGGATGTGGGACAACTGGTACACAAATGCTGTTGGGGAAGTTGTGAACTGATCCAACCATTCTGGAGAATGATTTGGAACTGTGCACAAAGGGCCATAAAACTATGTATACTCTTTGATCCAGCAATGCCACTGCTAGGTCTGTGTCCCAAAGAGATAAAAAGTGGGGGTGTGAGGGGAGAAGGACCTATTTATACAAAAATAATTATAGCAGCTCTTTTCGTGGTGACTAAGAATTGGAAATCAAGGGAATGGCCATTAATAGGGGAATGACTGAATAAGCTGTGGCAAATGATTGTTATTGATATTATTGTGCTATAAGAAATGATAAGCAGGATGATTTCAGAAAAACCTGGAATGACTTCCATGAATTGATGCAAAGTGAAGAGAGTAGACCAGGAGAATGTTGTAACAGTAATATTGTATGATGAAAAACCTTGAATGACTTAACTATTCTCAGCAATACAATGATCGAAGACAATCCCAAAGGATTCATGATGAAGCCTGCTATCCACCTCCAGAGAAAGAACTGATATTATCTAAATACAAACTGAAGCAAGCTATTTTTTACTTACTTTCATTCTTTTTATACTTGAATCTTCTTGTACAGAATTACTAATATGGAAATATTTTACATGATTGCACATATATAATCTATAACTGATTGTTTACTGTCTCAGGAAGGGGGAGGTGAAGAAGGTTGGGAGGGATAGAATTTGGAACTCAAAACTTTTTTTAAGATGTTCAAAAATTGTTTTAACATGTAATTGGGGGAAAATATTATTTAAAAAAGAAAAGAAAGGGCGGCCAGGTAGCACAACGAGTAAGAGCACCGGCCCCAGTGTCAGGATGACCTGGGGATTGAATCTGGACTCAGATACTTAGCACCCACCCAGAAACACCTGGCCGTGTAACCTTGAGCAAGTTACTTAACCCCAATTGCTTTAAAAAAAAAGAAAAGAAACAATATATCTTTTCTCTCTGGCAACCACCTGCCACCCCCATGTAGGTGTCTTACAGAATCTTCCTCAGTAGGAAATTCCTTCCTGTGAATATTAACCTCTTTTTATCTCTTCTTCTTCAATTGGGGGTTGGAAGGATGGCATTAATGACTAGTCTCCATTTATTTTCCCTAGTTAATTTACCAGGGGTTTTAGAATAATCTATTGGTTCAAATGATCTCCAGGAAACAGGGTCCAGATGCTCTCCACATTTCATTTAGTAACTAGTTCATTGTTTTCCTAAAAATTGTTTAATCATACTGTCAAATCATGTCAAGAAGAAGTTATTTATTAAGTCTAGGCAATGGGTTAAACCCTAGAGATTCAAAGAAAGGCAAAAACAATATCCTTGCCCTCAAGGGACTGACATTCTAATTGGGAGTGAAAACAAGTAATGTACTCTGTTTATAGAATAGGTATATAATGTAAATGGAAGGTAATCTCAAAGAGAAAGTACTGGGGAGTATGGGGGCAGGAACTGAGAAAAGTCTCTTTCAGAATGTAGGATTTAAGCTGAATCTTGAAGAAAGGAAAAAAAGAGAGAGGAGAGAGCATTCCAAGCATGGGGGACAGCCAATGAAAAGGCTGTGGGCAGATACAGTGTCCTGTGTTAGGAACAGTGAGGATGCCATCGTAGCTATACGCAGACTACACGGAAAGGAGTAAAGTGTAAGAAGATTGGATAGGTAGGAAAGGGACAGACTGTGAAGGGCTTTAAATGCCAAACTGTATTTTATGTTTATTCTGAAGGTCAAAGGGAGCCACTGGAGTTTATTGAATAATAAACATGGTCCCTTTTAGTGTCTTTATCCTTTGTTAGGATCATTGAGACATGACTTTAATTAGCAGTCTTCTGAGGGTTCTAGAGTGCCTTGTTACATCCCAGTGTGTGAGAAATTTAACATACTTTCTGCTTTTTTTGTTTTCTGTTTAACCCACAGCTCCATTACCATAGCAATATACAAAAATACTTTAATGGCATCTTGACAATGATAAAATAGTTATTTTAAAGCAACTGGTCAGCACTGCAAACACACACACACACACACACACACACACACACACGTGCTTACACAAGCTAAGAAATGAGGGTTTAACTCTCCAGGATTCAAATCGCACTTGGTGGAGCACTCTCTCAGCCTGTAATTGATCTTACAGAGGGCATCAAGAAGCAATTAGGGTTACCCAAGGCACTCTCATGTTATTTGCCCTATTCCTTTTTCCAAATGAGTCAGAGATATTTGGGGCTTCACAGAGAATATTTTAAGGGGAAATTCCACTCATATTACTACATCCAGAGGCAATTGCCCTCTGAAGGATTGATGTGATTAAGTGATTTTCACCATTAGGGAAGAAAGAAACAGGTCACTACTTATGAATCCTAATGAGGTCTATTGAAGGTTATCCTTTGTAGACAGTAGAGATTTCTGGTGGTTGGAGATGAGATGGGGCACTCCGTGGTCTATGCCTCTAGCTGGGTCTCTTTCAGCTAAGAAGGAAGCTAGAGACCTCAGATCAGCTGGGGGAGAGGAGGAGAGAAAGAGAGGAAGGAAGGTGGCATCTCCTAAAATATATTCTTGTTGGAGAGTCTAAGATTTCAGGAGTGTTGCAGAAGCAGTGATTACTTTTATAATCTATTTGGGCAACACAGATGCCTGTGGTCTTAGATCATCTAGAACAGGTTGGGGAAGAAGGTACCAGCACCTTTGTTAGTCTTGGGCATTAGCACCTTTGGGTGTCAGATATACTGATAGCTGTAGGATGTGAGGGAGGTGCAGAGGGGGCAATAGAGAAGCAGCTGACCCCAGCTGCACCCCAACACCAAAGCTGGCTTCCAAGCTTTTCCCTTTTGTTAAAAAAAGCCACCATCTCTGACAGGCAGTGACTGACAGAACAGTATGCTAAGAGTGGGCTCAGAAAGGCTCATCCTTCTTATCTCTGCTTAGGATGCATGAAATCTGTTCTCTATAGGAACTAGGGTGCTCCAGAAAAAGAAAAACCCTTCACTTGAGCTAAGCTGAGCATTATTACAGTTTTGGAAACAGAGATAGATCTTCCTAATCATTTAGCAATGTAAGGGAAAATGTAATTGCAATGAATTGCAGAGGTAAATAGCAAAGAAGTCTAAGGCATTTTCTCTCTAAACTAGCTTTTCTATTGCCCAGGAGAATAGCCTTGATACATGTTCTTTAGCTGATAGGACAATAGAGTTTTTCTTTAGGAAGTTACAACTTCCCTTTAATACATACCTAGCAAATAATACCAATTCATTAACTAGGATAGCATTTGCAGTTTTAAAAGTCCTAAATAACACTCACCTACCTATATCTTGTGAATAGGGGTACAGAACTACAAAACTCCAGCATCATGAAATGCATTTTACAAGTTAGTTTTGTTGGCCTTACCACAATTGCCATGAAAACCTTATATGATAACTTTGGACATCTGGGCTAACAAAGAACTCTAGGGTAAAGAATAAAATAAAATATAGGAAGATGAAAGAAGCCACCACTAGGGGGCACAGTGGATAGAGTGCTGGACCTTGGGCCAGGAAGACTCATCTTCCTGAGTTTAAATCTAGCCTTTGACACTTAACATCCGTGTGACCCTGGGCGATTCACTTAACCCTGTTTGCCGTAGTTTCCTCATCTGTAAAATGAACTGGGTAAGGAAATGACAAACCGCTCTAGTAACTTTGCCTAGAAAACCCCAAAAAAGAGTTGGACATGAATGAAATGACTAAATAAGGACAACAAATCTCCCATAACTATAAGTCTCAAACTCTTAACCAAATAAAGCATAAAAGTAGTCATCAAAGATAAGAACCATTTCGATTACACAACATTTAAAAGTTTTTGAATGAAAAAAATTAATACAAGTAGAGTGAAAAAATAAATTGTTAATTGGGAAAAAGCTTTGCCTTAAGTGTCTTTGATAAAGGTCTGATATCCAAAATACATAGGAAATTCACACAAATGTGTAATACCCAGAACCATTCTCCAATAGATATGTGATCATAGGATCACAAAATAAGAACTGGAAAGGCCCTTAGAAGTTATTGACTCCAACTCCCTCATTGAAACTGAAGCCGAAACTGGTTAAGTGACTTGCATAAGGTCACAGAATTACTAAGTAACTAAAGAAGGATTTGATCCCAAGTCTTCTAACTCTAAGTCCAACATTCTGTTGAGTCATGTCTGACTCTTTGAGACCCCAACTTGGTTTCTTGGTAAAGATACTGGAGTGGTTTGCTATTTCCTTCTCCAGCTCATTTTACAGATGAGGAAATTGAGGCAAGCAGGGTTAAATGACTTGACCAGGGTCATAAAGCCAGTAAGTGTCTGAGGCCATATTTGAACTCAGGTCCTCCTAACTCCAAGGCTGTTCTCTATCCACTGTGCCACCTAGCTGTTTGGTGTCTCAAAGAATATGAGCAAATAGTAAGAAGAATTATAAATAAACATATGGAAGATGAGTCAAAATCATTAAAAATTCGAGAAATAACAATTTAAAACAATTCTGAGGGTGAACCTCACATCCCAGAAAATTGACAAAGTTGACAAAAGGTCATGGGCTGCCATTTCATAGGTGCCCAGGTCATGCTCACTTCACTCCTAGCTCCATTTTTCACTGCCCAGACTTTCTGAGCTCTCCGATAGCCTCTCCCTCCCACTGGTACCACTCCGCCCTTCCCAGACCTCAGCTCTCCATCTCTCTTTTATGAGTTTTCTTGCTGTTCTTAGCTCTACAGTGCATCCCTGCACCCTGACATTTCAGAGACCTTATTGTAGGTCAATGGTCTCATTGTATAGAGGTGGACAGGAGCTAGGAATAAAAATTAGTTTTTTTGAGCTTATTGGAATTTAGAAATTATTTCAGTACAAACTATTTAGACAATTCCTTCTCGCGGCAGATTTTGCTTTTGCTTCTGCAATATGAGAGGAAATTGCCTCTATCCTTCTCAAGCTTTCCTGCACAGGACCAGTTTGTCCACTGTTCCAATACAGGTAGAGCGGCTGCTTCAGAAAGCTCAGGGATACCACATGCTAGCAGAGTCTTGTGCCCAGATGAAGGATTACAGCAGGCAGACATTAGGAGGGAGGCAGTAGATTGCAGTTGTCTTGTGAAGGAAGAGCATTTGTATGGGCTGAACTGGAAGAAGGGCCATCGGGCAAAACAGACTTGGAAGAAGGATGTGGTTGAAGTGTGACAGTAGCCATGAGGTGCAGAGGGAAGCACAGCAAAGCAGCACAGGGCTCATGAATGAGGGAGCAAACGTGAGGATCCAGCAGCAGGGACACAAGAGTTGCAAAAAAACCCAAGGGAAGGCGCAGTATCATCAGGCCATTGTATGATAATTCTAGTCACACGAGAGGCTTCAGTGATTGGAATTTGGCTCCGAGGGGTCAATGCTCTCTGTCTTTTCCTGCTGAAAGTACAGAGAAAGAACCACATGATTCAGATAGCATTAGATACTAAGCTTTACTATTATTACTGGGAGTATGAACTGATGGGGGCCTTCTATGGCCCCCATTAAGGGTAGGGAAGGGAAGACATTAAAGGAGAAGTTGAGCACTGGTCTGCCAGAGGTGTTGAGGATGGCAACAATTTTTTGCAGAATTGTAGAGGATGCATGTTACCTGATTCAATTGCTTGTTATTTACTTTCCTGTTCTGTCTTAACAAAATACTTTTTAAAAAAAAGATTTATGTCTTGTGGATGACCTGTCATAGAGATTATTGATGGGGGCTCAAATTGAGGTTCTGCACAATTGATGACCCAGAGAGCATCCAGATCCTGAGAAGCAGCAAGGGCTCCTGGAGTTCATAGGATCACAAACTAAGAGCTGGAAGGATGACCTCTAGGGTCACCTAGCACAATCCTTTCATTTCTCATAGAAAATGAAGCCTTCACAGGTGGAGTGATTTTCCCAAGATCACACAGGTATAAGTAGCAGAGCTAGGATTTTAACCCAGGCTAGAACTTCAAGGTCGCCCTGGTTATTCACAAGCATGCTGACTCTATACTCCGCGTATGGTTCTTAGCTCTGACTTGACCCTCCCAGGTGCTGTGGTGACATTTTGTCCTATGTGGGGCAATGCTTTTCCTTTTTCCGCACTTGCTCCTGGGAGAAACGAGATTCAGAGTTCCCTCTTCTTCTATGCTCCATCATTCTATACTGTCTGCATCATATATTAAGTCATAACCTTCCTCACCCCACCTTTTTCTATACTCTTTCATTAGGGAGTTACACTGGAAATACTTGATGCTTGACTTACGTCCTATTAGAAGGTAAGAGAAGCCTCCAAGGAAAGAAATTCAGTGAATGTATTACAGCTTGGCAGGGTGATGTGTTATATTTAGAATCTAAAAGATGAAATTAATCTGAATTCAGATATGTTGCTGCTTACATTTGGCCACTGACCCGCTTTCTATAGGTTGTAAAGTTGGGAATAACTTAAATGAATGAAGCTAATGAAGCAGAGCTTTTGACTCAAAGTAAATCACTATCCCCCCCCCATCCCCCCAACTCCTCCTCTCATGGTCCAGGCACAGCAGGCAGATGCTGCCAAAAGCAAAGACCACATAAAACCAAGCTGACAATGAGGTGACCGTCATGGGGATTTTTTAAAAAGTCATTATCAATACTTTGTGCTGATGACAGCAAATTCATTGCAATTCTTTACTTTGCCAGAAAGAGGCAACATTTTAAACGTTTTACTGGTGCCTTTTGGCTTTAACACCAGTAATTCCATAAGGTATCTGGTCCCTCCCCCTAACCCTCCTTTATAAAATGAAGAGAAATAATTAAGGAAAACCATCTAATAAAATGACCACCTGGACTGACAGTCCATGGCACGTCCTACCTATCTACCAAGCAAAAGGAAATGGTTCCATATCTGTTTTCTGGAATCACGATTAATCATTGCAGTTAATCTGAATTCACCAGTCTGGTGGTGGCTGGCTAGCTCAGTGGACAGAGCACTGGACTTGGAATCGGGAAGACCTGAGTACAAATCCTGCCTCATTTGCTTACTAGCTGTGTGATCCTGGGCAAGTCACTTAATCTCTCTTAGCCTCAGTTTCCTCAGCCATAAAATAGATAAAATAATAGCACCTACTTCACAGGGTTATTGTGAGGATCAAATGAGATAACACATGTAGAGTATTTTTCTAAACCTGATATACATGCTAGTTACAATTACTGTTATTTTAGTGTGGTTTTCTTTTACATGGTATCATGATTTCATTTCTTCTTTTTTTTCCTTTTTTTCTTAGCATAGTGGTTAGAAGGCTAACTTGGGAATCCTGTCTCTGGTACATATTGTCTATGCAATGATCGGCCAAGTCCCTAGTGCTTCATCACTTTCAAAGAATGGGAGTTTCAAATTACTGGGAGTGGGGTTGGTGGGGGGTGGGGGTGGGGAGAGGAAGTCTGATGAAATCACAGATTCAGACCAAAAAAAATCATAAAACCTTCACTAACATCTCTTCCTGTCCCTCAACAGGGCTGAAAGAGAGTGCACAAGAGACAGGACTCCAAGAATGGTGGAAAATAGAGCCGATTTTATTGCCCTGCATACAAGCCTTTATAGAACACTTGCTAATTGTTTTCCCCTGAAGACACTGTGAACTTCTTTGTTCCCAGGCCCAGGATGTATACCATGCTTATCTCAAGGACATAATGCTCACACCTGTGTGTTTGAGCTCCTTCCTGGGGGATGGGGAACTGATCCAGGCCCAATAGCAGGCTCTTCAGCTGAGAGGGCTTATTAAGCCATCAGGGTCAGAGTCCCACTGGCCTGGGGTCCTCTACATCTTCCAATGTCCCCTTGTGGCATGAAGGCAACATGAGGTTGGAAAGGCAGCTTCTTTTAGGTGGAGGTGTCAAACTTGGCCCAAGGGCTGTATTCCATAGGCAAAACTCCTGAGAATGGCCTGAACCAGATTAAAATACAATTGGGAAATGTTTAATAAAATTAAAAAAAAATACAGCATAGCACAGATAATTAAAACTTGTCATTTTCTAAATCAAGTTATAGCTGCAAGGATGCTTTTCTATTTGAGTTTGATGCTTCTGTACTATAGGGGATAGAGTGCTGAATCTGGAATCAGGAAGCTTTGGATTTAAATTCCACCTCAGACATTTTTGGTTTATGTGACCCTGAGTAAGTCACTTAACTTTTCTGGGCTCAGTTTTCTCACCTCTAGCATAAAGAAATTGGACTTGTTGGACCCAGAAAAGTTAAGTGACTGGCCCAGAGTCACGTGACTAGTGTCAATGTTCTAAAGTCAGAATTCCAAGACCCTGGATTCTCAGACTACAGCAGCAGAACACAAGCCCAGGTAATTCTTATTAAACTGAGGTTTTGTGTACAGGGCACCCACAGATGGATTCTGTACCTGTCATTCCTGTCTAACTACATTTGGAGATTCTTATTACCAATCAGGCTGGCATAGGATGAGCCATTTCCCGAGTAAAAAGTCATTTCCCATTTCCCATTTCTCAAAGACCAGGCTGTCTCAAAGAAAACCAAATCTGCCAAAGCACAAAGGAATTAAGATTGGTCTTGGTGTGAGGAGTACTTCATACTCATGAAGGCACCGATGCTTGAAGTATTAATGATAAGAGAACAGACTTTGTTACCTATATTTAAACTGAACAGCTTAATCCACAAAACAAAGTGGTGGCTTTCACTTTATTCCAAATAATCAGATTGACCTGGGAAACCGGGCCTTTCTTCAAGGAAAACCAATAAAATCATAACAATCCTAGCCCCAGTCCTACTGGGTATAAAACTTCCAGGAGGCAGGGAATAAATCCACTCCAACGGAACATCTGGCAAGGCTTCACATATATGAAGGCAGGAATTTAGAATGATTGGCATCCAAACAATATGCAGGAAACAAAGGCCTTAGATAAACTCATGGGGGGCTATAAATACCCTGCCTTGAGCACTGGAGTCATATTTAGGCCTCTGCCTGGAGAGCCTGGACAGACAATTTTTATTAGAGTCTGGGGTATTTCCTAATTATCTGCAGCCAGTGCAGGTCAAAACAATCCATTATGGCACAAGCCATGTAAAGAGGGCCATGTTCCCTTGCTAACAGAAAGCCTTTTTTAGACACCTGGACAGACTCTCATTCTTGTCTCAACCTGATCTCAACTTCCAAGGTCTCTCACATGCCAAGGTCCTAATTGAGGGTATAAATAGAACCCTGATGTAGAGAAGCAGTTGTCAGGTTTTTTGGTGTCACTGTTTGGTTACACTCTTAATTATTATTGAAGACCCCCAAATGTTTTTGTTTGTGTGATTTATATTTATTGATTTTTACTATATTAATCAATAAACATTTTAAAGTGCCTACTATGTGCTGGGCACTGTGCTAAGGGCTGGAGATAGAAAAAGAAGGAAAAGACAGCCAAGACAGCTCCCTTAAGGAGCTTGCAATCTAATGGGGGATGCACCATGCAAATAAATAAATACAAATCAAACTATATATATATATGAATAGGAAATAATTGACAGAGGAAGGGCACTAGAATTAATAGGAGTTGAGGAAGACTTCCTGTAGAATATGGGGTTAGAAATTAAAACTGATGGTGATGATGATGATGACAGTGTTGGCCTCATGGACCTGCTGGGATCCCTAGACCATTGTTTGAGAGCTGCTGATGTAGAGATTCCTTGGTCAAGGCAAATTTGAGGGTATAGCAACTCTTCATCTTTGTTGGCAAAGGGACTGATCACCTGGTGTCATATATGTTCTAAAATGGATGTGATGATTAAGCATGAAGCGTAGAGAAAACAGATGAATTACAGAATCACTTTGGTTTATCATAAGCATCAAGGAAGACTTCATGACACTAAAAAAAATTTCAAGTTCATTGTCCACCCAAAACATACATGCTGTTAGATCATAAAAGAATCCTTTCTACTAAATGAATAAAAGCTATGCACAAAACAGTCTAAAACCATAGGATATTAGGGCTCCTAATCACAATCTTCTCTATTTATATTACACTATTTATCCTCAATGATCCCAGAATACTTTCCTATTCGTAAATAGTGACTGCGATGTGAGGTCAGGTGTTGTGAAAAATCATTAAGAGCAATGAATGCTAACTGAACATAACTTATGTAAATAATCTTAATAGCAATAATAAGGCAGAGATAATTGTTTGCAGGTGTCATTTCCCTGGGAAAAAAAACACATCCACCTTTTCTTCTGATAGAAAATGCTAATAATGTCATATAATTTATGTGCCTTAATTAGCACACTGCTGTTCTAATTACTGTGCTAGCCCAGAAATCATGATTCTTTACTCTTTCCTCTGTCTCAGGCAGACACACATACTCAGCTGTCTCTCATTTATTTCTGAATATATAGGTACATCTCAGCAGGGTTCAGTCCTAGCCCAGGATGGTAAGATCTGGTATCATTTTCTGAAACCCCGTAATCACACAAGATATGCTTTCTCCCTATATTGCCAATGTGATACCTACAGTGGTTGCTGTGAATATGCAGGTGTATTTCCGGGTTTGAATCACAAGATATAACAGACTCTCTTCTTTGAAGACAAAACCAAGGTATTTATTCATATACCAGGAAACCAAATCCATCATGGTAATAAAGAAGGTGGTACACATTACCAACACAAGAAGCACTACCATCCCCAAGCCTTCCTCCATCAGGCCTCCCCACCAACAAGCTCCCTCAGACAAAATGCCCCTCTCTCACCCACATTAGCTGCTCTGCCCCCTCTCTCTCAGCTCTGCCTCACTCTCCCACTTCCAGCTCTACCTGTTTGATAAGCTTCTCTCACCACAGGCTCCATGTGACTCAGGCTTCATGTGACTCAGGATCAAAGCAGGTCACATGGGCCTATTAATGGGCAAGAAAGATCTTCCCATTCCATTAATGATACACTCCCCCAGTACAAATCCATATTAGATGAGGCCAAGGAAAACGGCTTTCTTATAATCAATGGTGCTTCTGTTAATCCAGATTTATATAGATGGTAAAACTATTACATAATAATAGCTAATATTTATATAATTCCTACTATGCGGCAGGCACTGCTCTAAGTGTTTTATAATTATGATCTCATTTGATCCTCACAACCCTGGGTGGCGGGGAGGAGGGGTGATGTTAGCTGCTATTATTATTCCCATTTTACAGATGAGGAAACTGAGACTGAGAGAGATTAAGGGACACACCGAGGGTGAGAAAGTTTGTGTCTAAAGTTGAATTTGAACTCAAATATTCCTGACACCAGGTCCAGCGCTCTATCTACCGTGCCACCTGTCACAAATACATCTTTCAAAACCCTACAGATGAATATTTCTGAACTTTGTAACTCACAGGATCTGAGAAATAAAAGGAGTCTTAGTCACACTCACATTCAACGCATGAATCATTTCTTCTTTTTCATGAATCTTCTCTAACTGGTGGTTATGTGCCCTCTGCTTAAATACTTCCTGCGATGGAAAGCTTACTGATTCCAAAGGCAACCTGTTCTGTCATTAGACAGCTCTGAATGTCACTCCTGAGTCAGATGTACATAGTACGTTAGGGTCTTGTGGGCATTTTCCTCACGATTCCCATGAGGTAGATAGCAGTAACAGAAATAGCTGACATTTGCATATTGCTTTAAGCGTCACACAATGCTTTAGATACATGATCTCATTTGATCCTAACAAGAATGTTGTAAAGTAGGTGCTGACATTGTCTCCATTTAGAGATGAAGAAGCAACTCAGAGAGCTTCAGGGTTATGAGACTACTAAGTGACTAAGGTGGGATTTGAACTCAGGTCTTCTTGAGTCCACATCCGGTGCTTTGTCTCCTACACCATGCTGCCTAAGTAGCACAAGGCAGTTTTTTTGTTGTTGTTGTTTTTGTTTTTTTGGAGGGGGTAAGATAAGGCAACTAGGGTTAAGTGATGTGCCCAAGGTCACACAGCTAGTAAATATCAAGTGTCTGAGGCTGGATTTGAACTCGGGTCCTCCTGACTCCAGGGCCTATGCTCTATTCACTGTGCCACCTAGCTGCTCCCAAGGAAACTGAGGCTCATAAAGGCTGATAGCCCATGCTCACAGAAGTAACAAGGAAGAGCAAGGAAGAATTTGAACCCAGGTCTTCCGACTCCAAATTCAGTGCCCCTTTCACTATGCCATGATGTCTGTCTCCTAGAAAATTTCCCTTCATGTTGAGCCAAAATCTGTTTCACTGAACTAAATCACCTTTAATAGTATTTGTGTGGTTTTGGGTTCAAGCTAAATTTCTGACTGTTCTTCACTATGGGGGAAAAGAAAGATTCAAGCTTTACAGCTGAGGCGTGACTCCCTTTCCCATCAAATATCAGTTCCACAATGAACACAAATGGAAGTATCAAAGAAACCTATTTATCCAAATCAATGGCAAAAACAGAAATCAGAGAAAGTTTACACGGGAGACTGTCTACCAGACGACACTGAGTGGAGGAGCTCTTGTTCAAGCACCTGCCCTGCTGGGTTACTGTGAGGATCACATGAAGTAAGATTTGTATTAGCACAGTGCCCGGCACACAGTAGGTGCCACAGAAATGTTTGTCCTTCCCCGTCCCCATTGGGAGTGAGGTAACTTAGCTCAGCCATGAGAGAGAGTCCCAGGGAAAGTTCTCTGAAGTCTTTAGTATGGCAGGCTGGGGATAGGGACATGATGGGCAATACCAGCTCCATTCACCTAGGCTTCATCTTAACAACCTGAAGTGGGATTTGACACTGTCCATTTTCTCTCAGAACAGGAAACCAGAACCGGAAGCAAATGCAGAATGCAAAGGGACTTGAGGAAAGTCTGAAGGGCCAAAGAGTGCGGAGTTCTTCCCACTCTGACCAACTCCACCCCACCTCACATGCAGAGTAGGGAACTGATCCTCATCAATGAGAGGAGAGGTCCATACCAACAGCCTTTGGGACTTTGGTTATATCCCTCCCCAGGACCAAAATTCACTGCAGTCCTTGCAAAGATCAGCTGGGGCAAGTCCAAAACCTATAACTCTATAGTATAAATATGTGTATCAGCACTGTACGACAGCAAGGGCAATTTCCCTGGCATTCCAGGTAATCATCTTTCAGTATTATTGAAAGTGAAATAAAACAAATGCATAGTGAATGCAAATTAGCAGTACATGCAATCAATGTGGTACTCTACAAAGCATCATCTGGGAGGATACTACAGGGTCAGCATGCCTAACTATATACAGGACATAACATACACACACCACTTTCAGCTCCAGAAGGAGGATCCTGTGACCTAGAAGGAGGTCTGCATGTCTCATGAGGAAAGTGAGGCTCCCGGGATTAAGTGACTTGTCCAAAAGAACATACATATCCATAGTATACAGTAATCAATCAAAAGCAACAAGTATGGCTAAGTAACAATGTAAAGCTAACTACCTGAAACAACACTATCAGTAGGCCTGTATTAAAAAAAAAAAGCACCTTGGGGTGGCTAGGTGGTGCAGTGAACAGAGCATGGGCCCTGGAGTCAGGAGGATCTGAGTTCAAATCCAGCCTCAGACACTTGACACTTACTAGCCATGTGACCTTGGGCAAGTCACTTAACCCTTAATTGTTCTGCCTTCCCCCTCAAAAAAACACAACTATAAGCAGCAGTGTAAACACAAAACAATGAACAGACATTGCTATAGCGTGAACTTAATACAAAATAGCCAAATAACTGTAACAGCAAAACCAAAACCAAATATACTCAAACATGCAATAATTCACATGTACAATAACAAACATATGTAATTACATCCAAGGCCTTTTCACAGGGTAATATTTAATACTGTCACTTATAAACATGTGTAACTGTTTCTTCAGATTTACCTGTAACATCCTAATTTAATCTAGGGCCTTGGCTAATAGTCCTGGTTCTCTTGTTACTGACTGACCTCTCAGCTCTTAGGCCAGAGTTAGCAGTTGCTATGGGCTGACCATCAGGATCACTATAGACTGACATGTCTACAGCTGGGTTGGCAGCCATGCCAAGGCAGCTGCCAGCATATTCTTGGTCTGTGCGTTGAATCTGTACCCTAGGGGTCTCTGTAGCAGTTTTAGGTAGGAAAGCAATTGCTTCTGGGTATAGTTCCCCCGCCCCGTATTTGAGTCTGAAAGTCTTTGTGCAACTGCTGGAAAGTCTCTTTTACTCAGCCTTCAGTGTCCAACAGTTCTCTCCAACTGCTCATTAGAAAGTCCAACTAGCTCTTCTGTGGAAATCAGAGATCGCAGTGAATAGTCCTGGCAGGGCCCACTTCATTCTGTGAGGTTATTTTGTAAACAGACAAGTTGTCTAGTTTCTCAATAACTTTGTGTGGATTAGCTTTCCAATGGTCGGCTAATTTGTGAGTCCCTTGAATGCCAAGGTTTCACAATCCAACTTCGTCTGCATGCTGTACTCTGCCATCATAACTTGTGCATACATATAAACACACACATTGTGTAAGTGGAAACTAATCTCGGAGAAAAGGTGCTAGCAGCTCGTGACACAGAGGTGGGGAGCATATTTGAGCTGAAACTTTGAGGCAGGGAAGCTAGAAAACAGGCAAAGGGGAGGAGAGAGCATTCCAGGCATGGGGGACTCTGAGACAACTAGGGAGTGGGGCAGATAGAATGCAAGGTCTGGGGTCAGGAAGCCTGAGCTCAAATACAACCTGACACCAGCTGCATGACCCTGGGCAAATTAAGGAACCTCTGCCTCAGTTTCCTCAACTGTAAAATAAGGATAACAGTACCCATTCTGCAGGATTGTTGGAAGAATCAAATGAGATGCCATTTGAATTAGCACAGTGTCTGGCATGTGGTAGAAACTATATAAATATTTACTTTTCTCCCCCAACTGTATGAGGAACAGCAAGTAGACCAGTGGAGATCCTATGTGCATGGAGGGGTCATGTATAAAACAACTGGAAAGGTGGCATGGAGTCCGAGTGTGAAAGGCTCTAAATGCCAAACAGCATTAAAGAGAGAGGGGGGAAAGGGTGGGAGGGAGAAAGAGAGAACACATGGGTGTGTTTGTGGGAGGCAGTAAAAGAATCAGTAGATAGGGAGAGAGTGAACATTAGTAGAACAGCGGGGATGACAGTGGGTAAAATTTGCTGGAAAAGATAGGTTGGGGTGGGATGAAGGATGCACAGAGAGGTTCACTCGTGAGACATGAGTGAAGGGGGAGGTAGTGTGAGATGATGGATGAGTGGTGTGCGATAAGGAGCTGAGAAAGGGAGCTCTGGCTCTCTTCATTTTTTTTTTTGTGATGAGGCCAAGTTCTCAGCTGAAGGGGAAGTGACATAGAAGGCTTGAGGAATCATCAAATGCTTAGAATAGCTGTTACAGCGAGATACTGAATCAGTTTAGGAAGGTGAAAAGATTGCCTTGTAGAAGTGAGGCTTCATTTGAGATTATGCAAAATATATTTGTAGTAGATCCAAACAGCATGGTTTTGTGATTTTCTCCAGTTCCATTCAGAAGCACATGATCCAGACTGAAGAGGTAGATCGTAGGAATAATCCAAGGTTGGAATTTGTCATAGTATGGTCAGCAATAAGACAGAAAAGCAAAGGTTTCTGATCTGATCAAGAATTTTAGAGTTCATGAACATAAAAGTGGAACCCTTCTGAGTGATACCAAGATCAAAAGTATGATCATCTTTTTTTGTGTAGCTGATATAGAATGGAAGAGTGGGTCATGATAATTAAATACACCAAGGAACTGAACATTTAGGGTATTTAAGAGAATATCAGTTTGTATATTTAAGTCCCCAAGTATGAAGGAAGGAGTTGGGCGTGGGGGTTCAAAAGTCAATGAACCAGGTACTGAACTCACTGGAGAAGGAAGACTATCCTGGGGACACCCAGATAACAGACATTAGCATCTGGCTTAGTGATACATCAATATGGAGTGAACTTCATAGCAGGGGAGGTTGCTGAATGAGATAGAGTTTGGAAGTGATAACAGAGAGCAGAGTATTCAGATTCCCCCACCATAAGCAGTCAGGGATGGAGTGGAATAATCTATGTTAAATGTAACCCCTCCATGGGGGGCGGCTAGGCGGTGCAGTGAGTAGAGCGCCGGCCCTGGAGCCAGGAGGACCTGAGTTTGGATCTGGCCTCTGACACTTAACACACACACACCAAAAAAAACTAGCCACGCGACCTTGGGAAAGTTACTTAACCCCAATTGCCCTCCAAAAAGCAAAAAAAAAAAATATATTAAAAGAATGTAATCCCTACTGGAAAAGATGGCCAAGGATGCAGCATCAGACACAAGCAAGGTCTCAATGAATTCCAGAAGATGGAAGGAGTAAGAAAAGACAAAGTTTAAGAAAGCAAGTTTGTTAACTATTGAGTGGGTGTTCCAGAAAGCACAAGGGGAAGGGTGAACTGGTCAGCTAGGGACGAGAGCAAATGAGTGGGTAGGTGGGAATGGGGATTGTATGTACGTTGCCAGCTGAGATTTCAGAATCACTGGGGAGATAGTATGAAGAGGTGGGAAGATACTAACCATTGAAGAATAAGTCAGGCAAAGTGATCCATGACTGGAGAGGTTCTTTGAAGGTCACAGGTGACTTAAACCAATGGAGTCAAATTCAAATAAAAATGGGGGTCACTAAACTGAAAATAAGGTTGCCTGTGAGCATATCATCTTAGAAAACCACATTAATATTATTTTATTAAAAATACATTTTAGTCCGGTTTGAGCTGTACTAGACCAGAGGGCTGCGTGTTTATACCTCTGATTTAGACTCTTCAAGGTCCTCCAGGAGGTTCAACCTCATGGAAAGCTGTGATTTGGGTTGATAAAGGGAAGTGTGTGGGGAGTGGAACCATGGGGACAGATGGCTAACATCCAGGGGCTGGTGCTGGTTGTAAATCCCGTGAACTCTTTTCTTCCACATAGTTCCGAGTCCTGGAACTAGCTTGCTTGTCCACTTCGGATATGTTAATTAACATTCTACCTGAACTGAAACACCCAAAACCAAACAGAACACTCCATATGCAGCCTGCTAAGAGCAAAGGGACCTAGTTCTGGACAACACAGTTCAATTAATACAGGCTAAGCTCATATGGGCTTATTAGCTGGCATAGAATTGATTATGTCACTGTGAAGTTGCAAAAACTGGATTCCCCCCGGTAGAACTGAACTCCTTGAAGGCAGGCACTGTCATTTTTATCTAGATAATGTCACTAAAACCAAACAGCTACAAACTGAAGATTCAACTCAAGCTAATAGGCAGTTGTATGGCCAAGGTTGGCTGGAGTAGAAAGAAAAATAACAGTTAAAAAACTGATAAATGAAATAAAGACCCTCCCTTTTCTTTCCTTAGTGATCACCTCTCTAGCACAGGGACATAGGTAGAATCCTCAGGCCTTGGCCTTGAGGGAAATAAAAACCACTTCTCTTGCATGATTTAAAAGACCTTTATTTTAATATACAATCTTCACATGGTTCAGTATAACAAATTATAAAACAGTTTTCTATAAGATCTCACCCATAGGATGTTAAATCAGGAAGCCAATTATCACAGGAAAGTGGACAAGCTTCCCTCTCACCAAAAAGCCTCTTTCCATGACCTGATAAGTACTAACCACCTAGCCCTAAAGGCTGTACTGAAAAATAATATCATGGGACACATTTGTCAGAACAGATGATTTGGGTGTATCAAAACTTAATTCTCTTAATTATAAGTCTGGGACCAACTCAAAAATGGAATCTTTGCAAAATTAAGGTAAATTTTTACTATAAATTAACTGAACTTTTTGTGTCTGACACTAAGTCTGTAAGGGATTTGTTAGAATTTTGTTTTCTTAAGAAAAAAAGGAAAATAAAAATAAAGCCCAGATTTGATGGGAAAATAATTGTGCCTTTTGAATTGCTTAGAAAAATATTATGAATTAGCACATAATCCTGATCATATCTAGTTTTATATGACTACCATTCTACTTCTGATAAAAATGCCTTAAATATACCCCAGTCCTTTAAAGAAAAGGACAATGAAAAATTATGGGGAGCATTAACTACTCAGGCTCTTTTGACTACTAACTTTGGATGAGAGCCATCTTTTGGTGCACTAAGACCCATTGGTTTGAAGATAATACTAGGTTTTTCGGCTCTCTCCAAGTACTAATTGTTTGTCTATTTAAAGGTAAGGTTAGGAAGGCCACAGACTCAGGGATCTGCAGCCACTGGCTCCAGGATGGTGGCCAAGCTAAAGATAGAGACCTCAAGTCATAAGTTTTCTTTTCTTCCCACTAGCCCGAGCTCCCTTCCTGTACATGCCACGGAGAGATTATAAAAAGGGCTCTGACTCTAGCTCTGAAAATATCCAGGTGATAGCTGGGAGATCTGTCTTTTAGGAAATTAAAAAATTCTACTGTACACAGTCACAGTGTCTTGGAAAGAATAAGAATGTGTGGGCTCTGGCACACTTTTTTTTTTCTTCTGGCACTTTATATTTTCCATGAAAATATTGGATCAACATGGAATGATTTGGCAACACTGTTACTGTTATATAAACTTAATAAAAAAGCATCTTGTGCCATCGATGTGACAATGAATAGCAGCAAAATGTCCAGATAGTTTCTCGGGTGGTAAATCTACAACCAATTCTCACAAGGAACATAGGAATGCTTGTAGGACGCGTTAGGTCTTGTTCAAATATATGAAAAGAGGGCTGATGATTGAAAAATTGAACCCCACAGTCGAACACAGTACCTTACATGTGCTTGATTTTCAATTATTGTAAGGCACTCAATGAAGAACTTACTGACCCATGCTGTCAGCTACAACAGGCATGCATCATTACTGGCTTCATTAAAGTTTTAATACTGATTAAAATGTTTTATTATTGTATTATGTTAAACTGCAGTGGACTCCAACCTCATTAAGGGATACAGGAAAGAAATGATTCAAGAGCTTTGGATGCACAATTTAATAGCCCAGCTACTGTCAAGTTTTGATTTAAATAAGTTTTGATAAAAGCTCACTATCCTTTTGTGTTCAACATGAAAGTGCAGAAAGATTCTGAATGCTGCTTAATGAGTATTTACTGAATATAAAATTATTTGAACATGTGACATATCCATCTCAATCCCTTTGGTAATGTACCTTAGAACAACTACAGGGGGAAGGCATTTAAATTATTTGGCATTGGTGCATAGAGCAGTGGTGAAAGTTAATCTCATTAGCCATCTTGATTTAATTAAATGTACAATATGTTTTAGCAGCATCTTTTTTTTTCTATTTTCATTAGAAATTAATTTTAACAGTAATCCATCAGAAATTTCTTGAGCAGGTATACATCCTACCAGGGCTGCTTACAAGTATTTCAGTATTGGGGTAGACTTAGAGGCACTTAATTACCTTTCAGAAAGGAAAAAAAAAATAAAAATAGAAGGTACCTCATTAAGGTTGGAGCTGACATAAGTCACACTTGGTATGAAAAAGCAGTTTGCCTAAAAATACCATAATAGTGACATAGTTAAGACAAAATTTAAAAAGTAGATAGATACTAAGCTGTAAAAATACAAAAGCTAAAACTGGAACACAGGTTACCAAAGTTAGTAAACCTGGCAATTTTAAAACAAGTACAAAATGAAACAAAATAATATTAATGGAAGGGAAAAGATTAAAACAGTATAAATGTGCTTTAAAACAAAAACACCAAATAGTAATAAAACAAATTCTAGTTGAAGATCTTATTCTGAAACAAAACAATCTTCCTACACACACTTTACTGCCATTCTAAGAATCCAAGATACTTATTGTAATACTCTTCTGTGCCTATTACTTTAAAATTTTGTTTTTAGAAGATATGTTTTACTGAAGTGCTTGCACAAACACATATCAATGAAAAATATCAAATAAATACACAGAGCCATCAAAGTTTTGAATGCTAAGAACATGGACACTTGACATGTCTGTAAAGTTTACAGAAAAAACCAGGACAACAGTAAACTTTGTTTTTAAATGCCACACCATCATTAGTGTATATAATACTTCAATAGCATGTAATACTTAAATTGAAAGGATATTATTCACTAATTCTGTTACAAAGTTACTTGATTCAGTTCAATAAAATCCAAAGTAAGCTTAAAAATATTTCCAATACTAAGCACTCAGTATTACCATCTGATTGGAAACAGCTCAAACAACAAAGTTCCAGGTCACTGTTAGAAATTTGTTTACACTCAACACAATGAACACCAGTGGAAAAAGTTAGACAAAAAGAAAAAGACAGTTTATGTAAAATACCTTCAAAAATATCAACACTCATGTAAACTTCTAGAGTACTTATTAACCTCACAGCATTAAACTATAGGTGAAATTCATTTACCATGAAGCCTTGTCTGTTGCTACAGAATGGGGCTACTCAAAATGGTGTGGAAAGCAGCATGAGTCTGGTGAAGGCTCAAAACTGACTCATGACACAGGAATTTCATCATGTTGGGCTTCAATAGAATGAAATTTCACCTGGATCAGAATAAAGAATTACCCAAAGTTGTGTTATTTGTGCCTAGACAGCTTGTAAACATGGAATGTTTTGTTCTGAAACACTCTGGTGAAGTGTGCAGAGTATGAAGGCAAGTTTCTTTTGATTTCTTCACAAAAGCGAGGGTGCTGGGCAGGCTTTAAATCAGGATCATTCTCTCCTGGGCCATCCATTACCTAAAACCAAGAAGAAAATTCATATAAACTTGGAAGATATGCATAGTTATGAGTGAAAATCAGGTGCCTTTAGGAATTATGTATGAGGTACAACTAAACTGACCATTTTATAATTCTAATTTTAGAGTTGGAAGGCCATTAGAGATCATCTACTTCTCCCTCATTTTACATGTGGGGAAATTAAGACCTAGACCTGCCAAAAGGACTTGCCAAGGTCACACCATCTGTGGTAGAGGCAGGAATGTAATATAGCCCAGATCACCTGATTCTCTGTCTAGTTCTTTCACTTGTACCACAAAATTTTTTCCAAGAAAATAAAGATTCCTCCCATTCACCCCCAATAAATATGTAAAGATCACCATGATACATGATGTACTTATCAAAAAGAAAAGCTTACATTTAAAAAAAAGTAAATATTGATACAGTAATAGAATCTGGTAAGCCCTAGGGTCTTTGGGTCACGGCTCACTAAAAGCATTAATAAAAGCATTATTCCAGGCCACCTTACCTCTGAACAAAAGTATGAGTTTAAACCTATTTCTTCCTTCATGCCTCATTCATGTCATTCAACAAATATTTATGTAGTACTTCTTGTGCAAAAGTCATAAGACTGTATCTTTTATATGTAACCCCTATGATCTACTGTCCCTCTCCAACAATAAATAATATGAAAAAGAAACCAAGCTGGGCAATTTTTCTTGTCTCTTATGGAACTCAAATCCCTAAAAGGTAAGGTCCTTCTCCTGACTGTTCTTCCCAGGGCCCAGTAGAGCAGCACCTTTCCTTGGCAGTGGCCAGGGATAATCACTCTGCTATACCACAGCTATAGACCAGAAAGTCATTTTATCAGATGTGTGGCACTGCTCGTAAGAACTCCAAACACCTTGAGAGGGTACTTCCATTGCCATTCCTAGGAAAACGAGACAGCATGTCATGTCCTAGTAACCAGTGGGTCCCTAGTGCTTTACTTATGTGCATGGACAATACATGCTTTATTACTATGAAACTAGTCATGAAACCCTGCTGAGGAATTCATCGATTAGCTGTGACCTCTTGCCCTCTCTGAGGATACTCTGTAAAAAGAGTGACTACTGTGCTTACGTGTCCATTAGCTATGTCAAGCAAGTCTCGGAGACGGCAGCCTCTGCTGTGCCTTCTTTCATAGCAAATGCTGTCTTCCAAGATGACATAGTCTGTACCAAAGGACCTCAGGAGGGAATAAACTTCCTCAGGAGATCTCTTTGCATATATCTGATAAACCTTTCAAAATGGAAAGAAAATGGTATAAGAATATACATTCACCAAATCAGAATAAGAAGCCACGCTTGTTTTAATAGGATCATGCTAAAGAAAAGGAAGGAGGGAATCCCTAGTGATATGCCTGGAACATACAACTACTTAAAAATATGCAGTCAAAAGTTTTAATTAAATGCAATTCAACATTCATTAAGTACCTACTCCCTGCTAGGCACTTGACAAATGAGACACAAAAACAAATCAGTTCCTGCCTTCAAAGAGCTTACATTCTACTGTGAGAGAAACAAGACATACACAAGCAAATGCTATACAGATACAAATTCATTTCAGGGGTTGGGCACTGAGAACTGGGAGAATCAAGAAGGTTTCTTATAGGAAGGGGGCATGGAAGCTGAACCTTTTTAAAAGGAACTGGGGATTCCAGAAGCAGAGATGAGGAGGGAAGACAGCCTGGGAATGGAGGATACCATGCAAAGGCATGACATGGAAGGTGGAAGCTGGAAGCTGGAGTACATAATGATGGCTTTGTAAACCCCATCCTCAAATCAACACTCTTAAATCAAAATTTTAAAAGTGACCAAAATCACTTGAACTCCAATCCCTTGGTTTCACATGACCATAATATTCCTGCCTTTTAAAGGCTTCATTTTCCTTATTAACAGCTAATGTTTACATCATGCTTTAAGGTTTGCAAAGAGTTGAACACAGTGCAGAGAGCCGGGTGGTCGGCACAGGAGTTTGGAAGTTAAGTGTAGAAGCTCTCCCTTCTTCTCTTCCTTCCCTCCTATCCTTGAGGAAGAGGTGACACCTCGTTGTGTGACAAGGCCAGCCCTTCTACCCAGAACCTTGATTTAAATCCCTTCTCTCACCTCAGCAGGAATAGTAACCAATTAATGCCTTCTCCTACGCATCTTCCACTTCTCCCTATGTATTGTTTTTCCGTATTAACTAAAACACACGCAGGTCTACTCCATCCTTATAAAACCTTCCCTTGACCCAGCTGCCCTCTCAGGCTATCATTTCATCCTGTATCTCCCTTTCACTGCAATCTCCTAGTCTCGATGTGCTCCCTCTATAAACCATACAGCTAACTTCTCAATCTTTTGCACGCTGGCTTTCAGCTCTACCAACCGGCTGAAATTGTTCTCTCTAAGGTTACCAACAGTCTCTTAATTCAATGGCCTTTTCTCAGCCGTTATTCTCCTTGACCTCTATGAAGCCAGACACTATTGAACACCTCTGCCTCTGGGACACTCTCTCTTTCAGTTCTTCCCTACCTGTCTTGTATGATCACTCACTCATTCTCAGCCTCCTTTGATGGATCATTTTTCATCCCTTGTGCCCTCTATGGCATGGGTGTTCCCCAGGGCTCTGTTCTAGGCCCTTCTTACTTTTTTCTACATACAGTATCTCAGAAATCTCATCAGTTCCTATGACTTTAAGTATTATCTAGTCAGCAACTCTTGAATGTATATAGATCAAGCCTTAAACTCTCTCCTGAATTCCAGTTCCAGTTCCAGTTGCATCTGCATGACAGATTTTCCCTTCCAAATCTTCCACGGGCCTCTCAAACACAACATGCCCAAAACAGAATTATCTTCTTCCCTAAACGACCTTTCCTCCACACTTCCTGACTTCTACGAGGGTACCACCAACCACTCAGTGTAAACCTAGAGCAGGGACTCTTCCATCTTTCTTACACTCCATTTACAATAAGTTATCAAGCCATTTCAATTCTACCTCCACATACTTCACATCTGTCCCTTTCTCTCTACTCACAAAACCACTACCCTAATTCAAACCCTCATCACCTCACCTGGATAGACTACTATAAAAGAATTCTAGTTGGCCTGCTTTCCTCTAGTCACTTTCTTTTCTAACCCAGTCTGTGCACAGCTACCAAAATAATCTTAAAGTACAGGCTTAAACATGTCACATATCCTGCTTTTAAAAACCTTCAGTGGCTTCTGACTATAAAATAAAATATAAACTCTTAAGCTTGGTATCTAAGGCCCTCCACAATCTGGACTCCAACTATTTTTCCAGCTTTATTTCATACTATTACCAATCATCAATTCTTTGTTCCAGCAAAACTGGTCTAAATTGTTTCACAACCTATATTCCATCTCTTGCCTATGTCCATTGGCACAAATCATCACTAGAGTCTCGAATTATCTATCACCTCATTTTCACCTCTTAGAATCCTAATCTTCCTTTGAAGATGCCACCTTCTCAGGGAAATCTTCTTTGGTTCCTTCCTCCCCCCTTTTCAATATTCTTTGTTTCCTATTTATGCCACATTTCTATGAATGTTGTATCCTTCCAATAGAATGCAAGCTCTCTGGGGGTGGACTATTTTGTTTGTCTTGGTATCTCTAGCATAGTACTGTGTACATAGTGACTGACCAATGCTAACTGAAATAAATTGAATACAAGAATTTTAAAGGGTGATTCCTTTGGATTACAGATTTTCTTATAATTCTCAGCTCCTCTAAACTCCAAATTATAGACATCCTGCATGAAAATCCATTTAACACCAAAACTAAGGGAAACTAGAACAAACTTGGTGGGCCATCCTAAAAACCGAATGCAGGGCCTGAGAGGGCACTGACCTCTTTTGTTCTCTCTCTCAGCCCCTTATCTTCATAGTGTGGGTGATTGGTCAAGGTCCTCCCTGTGCACAGTTTGACTCCAGCTAACAACTGCATGCTTCCAGCAAATACAGCCTTCCTGGGAGTGTTTGACCTAAACAAGGTTTCCAAATTTTGAGAAAATCTTAAGTGTTATTAATTCAAGGAAAGACAATTGAAAAACAAATTCTTTCACCATTCTTTCGAACTCATTCAATCATGTTAACACATTTGGAATTAGGAAGATCAAATATACCAAGATACATTCACACTACATTGGTTTCTGATTTGAAGTTCAATAGTTTGCCAGAACAAACCGCAATAAAGTACCAGTTATAATGAACTTCTCAGAACATGTTCTGAGCTGCAATAGACCTTAGAGATTTTCTAGTCTCATCCTCTCATTTTACAGATGAAGAAACTGAAGTCAAAGGCTAAAGGACCTGACCCTATACATAATAGTAGATCTGGGATCCAAATCTAGGATTTCTGACTCCAAATTCAGAGATCATTCTATATTATAACAAGTTACGTGGCATAACAATTTGCTTTTAAAACATATACAGCTCCTGGGTCTGGCATATCACCTTTAAAGCACAAACATTTCTTTGTTGTCAGGACAAATCAAACAGAATTCAAGAGACATTCACTCTTCCTTGGAATTTGGCTTAAGTGAAAGGCCATCTAGGGGGACACAGAGTATGTTCAGTTGCTAAGAGGAAGTCCAAGTCCTAGAACAGCCTGACATCAAGAGCAGATTCCCAGGGTTTTCACTCTGTTCTAAGGACAGAATGGTCACAAACACTTTGCTTGAGTGAGTCTTAAATGACAGAATCTATAAAGATCATGGAAAGATATAAACAACCCAGCACCAGAGATGGTATTACCATTATCAACTCTCTGAAAAGAGATATCCTCTCTTATTTGTCTTCCTTTCTGTTTCACCCAGTCCCAAGATACTTATTAAATGCCTACTATCTATGGGAAATATTTGTTATACTATGTGCTAGAGACTTCTTTTTAAAAGGTACAGTCCCTGCCCTCATAGAGCTTACATTCTAATGAGGGACAGGAAGAAGTAATGTCTATATGTCTGATATAAATGATTTTTATGAAAAAAATCAATAAAATATATAAAGTATCAGTTAATTTGATAAAAAACTATATCACTAGTATTAAAAATGAAAAAGGTGAATATACCACTAATGAAGATGAAATTAAAGCAATATAAGGAGTTATTTTGTCCAATTATATGCCAATAAATTTAACAATTTAAGTGAAATAGAAAAATATTTACAAAAATATAAATTGCTTAGATAAGCAGAAGAGGAAATAAAATACCTAAATAGACCTATTTTAGAAAAAGAAATCAAATAGCTACCTAAGAAAAAAGCACCAGGACCAGACGAATTTACAAGTGAATTCTATCAAACATCTAAAGATCAACTAATTCCAATATTAAATATTTTTTAATAACAGACAAAGAAGGGCTCCTACCAAACTTTTTTTATGAAAAAAAAAATGATACTGATACCTAACCCAGGAAGGGTAAAAACAGAAAGGAAAGTATAGACAAATTTCATGAATGACTATGGATGCAAAAATCCTAAATAAAATACTAGCTAAAAGATTACAACAATATATTACAAAGATCATACATTATAACCAAGTGGAATTTTTTTTTTGCCTTTTTTGGAGGGCAATTGGGGTTAAGTAACTTCCAAGGTTACACGGCTTGTATTTTTGTGTGGGTGTTAAGTGTCTGAGGTTGGAACTGAACTTGGGTCCTCCCGACCCCGGGGCTGCTTTACTCACTGCGCCATCTAGCCGCCCCCGACCAAGTGAAATTTATACCAGGAATGTAAGGATGGTTTAACATAAGGAAAAAGGAAAACTATTAACATAATTGATTATATCAATAATAAAAGTTTAAAAATCATATGATTATATCAATAGATGCAGAAAAAACATCTGATAAAGTACAACACACATTTCTATTAAAACACAGCTATATAAGGGCTATTCAAAAGTACATACTCTTTGACCCAGCAATACTACTTCTAGGGTTGAATGCCAAAGAGATCAGAGAAGTGGAAAAAGAACCTTTTTGTACAAGGATATTTATAGCAGCTCTTTCTGTGGTGGCAAAGAATTGGAAATCAAGGGGATGCCCATCAATTGGGGAATGGCTGAACAAGTTGTGGTATATGAATAAAATGTAATACTATTGTGCTATTAGAAATGAGGAACAGATGGTCTTCATAATAACCTGGAGAGACCTATATAAACTGATGCTGAGTGACGAAAGCAGAACCAGGAGAACTTTGTACACAATTACAGACATATCATATGTGTGACGACTAATTTTGATATACTGGGCTCCTCTCAGCAATACAAGGTTATAAGACAATTCCAAAAGACTCATGATAGAAAGGGATATCCACATCCAGAGAAAGAACTAGAGTCTGAATGCAGATTGAAGCAAACTACTTGCTCTCTTTCTTTTGAGTTTTGTTTTGTTTTGTCCCTCCTTTCTTACTGTCCACTCCATTGGTTATAATCCTTCTTTACAACTTGACTAATGTTTAATGTGAAGGTATCTGTAGAACCTATATTTGACTGTGTGCTGCCACAGGGGACAGAGGGGAGAAAATCTGGAACTCAAGGGATTGTGGAACTGAATGTAGTAAACTAAAAGTAAACAAATTTTTTAAAAAGAAAGTATAGCTATAAACGGATTTTTCCCTTAAATTGAGAAAAAGCATTTACCTAAAACAACCAGCTAGCATTATTTGTAATGGGGATAAGCTAGAAGCTTTCCCAGAAAGATCAGGTGTGAAACAAGGATGCCCACTGTCAGCATTATTATTCAGTGTTGTTTTGGAAATCTAGCAATAGCAATAAGAGAAGAAAAAGAATTAGAAGGAATCAGAATATGGAATGAGATAATAAAACTATCTCTTTTTGTAGACAATATGATGATATACTTGGAAAATCCCAAAGACTCAACTCAAAATTTAGCTGAAACAGTTAATAATTTTAGCAAAGTAACAGAATATAAAATAAATCTACATAAATCATCAGCATTCCTATATATCAGAAATAAAAAAAGGTAATAAGAGATTACCCCATTCAAAATAACTCAAGACAGCATAAAATACCTAGGTACACCTACCAAAACAAACTCAGGAACTATTTAAACAAAATTATAGAAAACTTTTCATACAAATAAAATCATATTTAAATAACTGAAGAAATATTAATTATTCATGTACAGGCAGGATCAATATAATAAAAATGACAATTTTACCTAAACTAATTTTTATGTTCCATGCCATCCCAATTAAATTAACAAAAACTGCTTTACTGAATTAGAAAAAATAATAACAAAATTCATTTGGAAGAACAAAAAGTCAAGGATATGAAAGGAACTAATGAAAAAAATGTTAAGAAGGGAGATTTAACAGTACCAGATCTTAAACTATGTTACAGGTTAGTAATTATCAAAATTATTTGATAATGGCTAAGAAACAGAAAGGCAGATCAGCTGAACAGAGTAGACATACAATTTAATAGCTTCAAATAAATATAGTGACCTTGTATTTGACAAGTGTAAAGACTTAAGTTTTTGTGATAGGAATTCATTATTTGGTAAAAATTTTTGGGAAAACTGGAAAGCAGTCTAGCAAAAATTGGGCACAGACCAATATCTTATACCATTTACCAAGATAAGGTCAAAATGGATACATGACCTAGATATAAAGAGAATATTACAAGAAAATCTGAAAAACATTACCTATCAGACTTAAGAATAGGCAACAATTTATGAATAAACAAGAGATAGGGATCAGAGTGAGGTGTGAAATGGATAATTTCCATTACAATAAGAGGTTTTTGTACAAATAAAACAAATGTAGCCAAGATCAGAAGGAAAGTAAAATTCAAATAAGGCCTCAGACACTTACTAGGCTAGGTGATGCTGAGAAAATCACTTAACTTCACTTTGTCTCAGTTTCTTTATCTGTAAAATGGCAAGGCTGTGGGAGAGAAGAGGAGGGGTGATGCCAATTGACTATCCTCTACCCACAGATTCTACTGCACCAGAAGACATATGCTATTACCTGGAAAAAGACCTAAAGATTGCTTTGTGGAAGTGGGCATCAGAAAGATTATTGCTTGTAAGTTGCTGTAAAGTGGTGCAGTTTTCTATATTCATGCTGTTTCTCGAAGAAATCGGGTACAAGAAAACTCGAAATCCAATTTATGAACAAATTATTTTCTGATATCAGTTGCATTAGAATAAATTTGAGAGGGGCAGCCAGATAGCACAGCGAGTAAGAGCACCAGCCCCAGAGTCAGGATGACCTGGGATCGAATCCGGCCTCTGATACTTACCACCACACCCAGAAATAACTGGCCGTATAACCTTGAGTAAGTTACTTAACCCCAATTGCTTAAAAAAAAAAAAAGAATAAGTCTGAGTTTTCAAAACAAACATTACAGCCAGACTAACTGTAAACAGAAGTTACTTAATAAATGTTTTATTGAGCTGAATTCATTAGAGGAAACTCTGATCTTAAGATCTAGTAGATTTAGTGCCCAAATGCTCTCATTTCTAAGACAACCATTTCTCATAAATATTTATTTGTTTAAAAGGTATGGAAATATATGTAGAAAAGACAGTATGACTGATTTAGAACTTCAAGAGACCTCAGAGGCCACTCCCTTTCTTAACAGTTGAGGAAACTGTGGCCCAGAAGTTAACTGACTTGCCCAAGTTCACAGGGAGGTGTCCCATGACACTGAATTTAGTACTCTTGCCATGAAACCATACTGCCTCCATTCTCTGGCTCCCTTGCTGATGATGACTACACTGAACAAGAAGTATACTGTCACACAGCATTGGAAGGAGAGAACTGTTTCCAAATAAGACTGTTTTGGTAAACTCCAAATGGTATGGGACCTCAGAGATCATTTCATTTTTTTGTAATAGAAGAGAAAAGTAGCAGATATTCTTCACAACTATGGCTAGGGGGAGAATTCTTAACCAAAGGGCAGAAGTAACTGTGAAAGTCAAAAGAGACAATTTCAAGCATGAAGAATTCAGAGAAACATAAAACAATTTATATGAACTAATACAGAGGTAAGTAAGCAGAAAAAGAATAATATATACAATGATAACAACTTAAAAAAAAACCCAAACACACACAATGAAAAGCAGCCAGCATCCAAATAATTGTAATAGCCAGTCTTGGTCCCAGAGAACAGACAGTAAAACATACGTCCTTCTCAGCAGTTAGTCTGCAAGTATCTATTAAGCATTTATCATGTGCCCGGTGAGAAGGAGGTAACCTGTGAGGTTGGAGTAAACATCTTCTTCCCAGAAAAAAAGTTAATTTTAGAGGTCAAAGAAACAAAGCCACAGGGTTGTGTATAAAGACACAGATCCTCAGTATGTACTTTATTCCATCATGGTATGAGCTTTACTGATTTCTATCCCGAAGGAGGCCTCTATTATCTTAGAGATCTCCTGCCCCATCAGAATATTCTGATGAGATTAACTACAGATAAAAGCATCTTTGGCAATTTGTGAGACTCTATATTAATCATTTCTCCCCCAAATCACCTGAAACTGTCCCTATAACAACCTCCCAAATAAGAAAGGTGACTGAACAGTCTCACCTGATAGGCTCCTTTTGTCATGTGTAACATCAGCCCTAAGGCTTTGTGAAACATGTATGAGTGTATCTCCTTTTGTTCATGGAGTTACTAACTATCTATAAACTGCACAATAGTGAATGATGATTCAACCTTTTATCTTCTACCCTTGCCTCATTATTTACTGACAGCCAGTCTAAGGACCAGCATTGGAGGAATCACTCTCTAGGTGGATCTGAAGACTTCTCATTTGAGAGGAGGTAGAGCTAAGATGGTGGAGAAAAGTCAGCAACTCATGTGAGCTCTCCCTCAAAACCCTCTGAACATGTTCAAATAATGCCATAAAACAATTCCTGAAGCTGTAGAAAGGGTGGGGTGAAACATTTTTCCAGCCAAAGACAACTCAGAAGGTTGGCAGGAAAGGTCTTTTGCACCTGATGAGAGTCGAGCATAGTCCAGTGCAGGCTGCGCTGGCACAGACTGGACCCCAGCAAACCAGGGAAGAGGCCTTGGGAGCTACTGCATAATCAGCAGTAGCAGCAGCTGCTGCTTCCGGAGTTCTCAGCTCACAGACGGTAAAGGGTGAAACAACTGGTTAGAAAGAAGATTACAGGGAGATCGCTTTGCTAATCCTGAAGGAGGACTCTATTGCTTTGCCCATACTCAGATGTGGGTCACAGTCCCAGGGCAAGGAGGAAGATTAGAATGGTTTGCAGTCACAGTAGAGGGGGGCTCCTCATCACAGTTCCAGGGCAGAAAAGAGTGCTTGTGGTTGCTCACAGAGCAGAGCACAAATCAAGAGAGTAGTAAACACACTTCTCCTCAGATCATACCACTTTGGAAGAACTGAAAATTCATAGGTCCCAATAAGTATCTCTGAAAACAGCTGCACAAAACCCCTGAATCTTGGGACAGTGTGCCCACCACCCTGGTAGCAGAGCCATACTTTAACAAAAGAGTTAAAAGTCAAGAAATAGACTGGAAAATGAGCCAGCAACAGAAAAAATTCTGACCATAGAAAGTTACTAGGTTGACAAGGAAGATCAAAACACACACTCAGAATAAGATAACAAAGTCAAAGCTCCTACATCAAAAGCTTCTAAGAAAAATATGAATTGATCTTAAGCCATGGAAGACCTCAAAAAGGATTTTGAAAATCAAGTAAGAGACACAGAAGAAAAACTTGGAAGAGAAATGAGAGTGACGCAAGAAAAGCATGAAAAAATGAGTCAACAGGTTGGCAAGAGACACCAAAAATGCTGAAGAAAATAACATCTTAAAAAACAGACTAGGCCAAATGTAAAAGAGGTACAAAAAGCCACTGAGGAGAAGAATGCCTTTTAAAAAACAGAATTGGCCAAATGGAAAAAGAGACAAAAAAAAAATGCAATGAAGAAAACCTTAAAAAGCAGAACTGGCCAAATGGAAAAGTTGATACAAAAACTTATTAAAGAAAATAGTTCCTAAAAAATTAGAATTGAACAAGTGGAAGTTAATGACTTTCATGAAACATCAAGAAACAATAAAACAAAATCACCAGAATTAAAACATAGAAGACAATGTGAAATATAGCACTGGAAAAATGAATGACCTGGAAAATAGATCCAGGAGAGATAATTTTTAAATGACTAGACTACCTGAAATCCAGAGCCTAGATATCATCTTTCAAGAAATTATCAAGGGAAACTTCCCTGACATTCTAGAACCAGAGTGTAAAATAGAAATGGAAAGAATCCACCAATCACCTCTTGAAAGACATCCCAAAATGAAAACTCCCAAGAATATTATAGCCAAATTCCAGAGCTCACAGGTCAAGGAGAAAATATTCCAAGAAGCCCAGAAAGAAACAATTCAAGTATCATAGAACCATAGTCAGGGTAACACAAGATGTAGCAGTTTCTACATTAAAGGATCAAAGGGCTTGGAATATAATACCCAGCAAAACGGAATATAATCCTTCAGGGGAAAAAATGGATATTCAATGAAACAGAGGACTTTCCAGCATTCTCAATGAAAAACTAGAGTTGAATAAAAAATTTGACTTTCAAATACAAGTCTCAAGAGGAGCATAAAAAAGTAAAAAGGAAAGGTAAATTAATAAGATTAAACTGTTTTTATTCCTCCATGGGAAGATGATACTTGTAACTCTCATAAGAACTTTCTCATTATTAGGGCTGTTTTAGAAGGAGTACATATAATCAGAGGGTACAGGTATATGTTGAATATGAAGGGATGATATCTAAAAAAAGTAAAATTAAGGGATAAGAGAGGAATGTACTGGGAGAAAGAGAAAGGGAAAGGTAGAATAGAGTAAATTATTTCACATATAAGAGGCAAGATAAAGCTTTTATAGTGGAAGTAAAGAAGGGGGAGATGAAGGAGTGTTAGTGAACCTTAATTTCATCAGAACTGGCTCAAAGAAGGTATAACACACTCAATTGGGTATAGAAATCTATTTTACTCTACAGCAAAGTAGGAAGAGAAGGGGATAACAGAAGAGAGGGTGTGATAGAAAGGGAGGGCAGCATGGGGGAGGGGTAGTCAGAAGCAAAACACTTCTGAAGAGGGACAGGGTGAAAGGAAAGAGAACAGAATAAACAGGAGAGGGGGAATAGAATGGAGTGAAATACAAGTGGCAAAAGTAACTGTGAAAAAAATTTTGAAGCAAGTGTCACTGATAAAAGCCTCATTTCTCAAACATATAGAAAACTGAATAAAATTTATAAAAATAAGAACAATTCCCTAATTGATAAATGACTAAAAGAGATAAACGTTTTCAGATCAAGTAATCAAAGTTATCTATAGCATTATGAAAAAATGCTCTAACTATTGATCAGAGAAATGCAAATTAAAATAATTCTGAGGTACTACCTCATACCTATTAGACTGGCTAACAGGACAAAAAAAAAAGAAAATGACAAATGTTAGAGGGGAGGTGGGAAAAAGGAGACACTAATGCACTATTGATGGAGTTGTGAATTGATTCAACCATTCTGTAGAGCAATTTGGAACTATGCCCAAAGGGCTAGAAAACCCTTTGAGAGTTACCAATATCACTATTAGGCCTGTATACTAAAAGAGACTTTTTTTAAAAAGGAAAAGGTCCCATATGTACAAAAAAATATTATAGCAGCTCTTTTCTGGTGGCAAAAAAACTGGAAATTGGGGAGATGCTCATCAATTGGGGAATGGCTTGAACAAATTGCGATATGTCATTATGATGGAATACTATGAGCAGAATGCTCTCAAAAAAACCTGCGAACACTTACATGAGCTGATACAAAGTGAAATATACTGTGTACAAAGTAATAAAAATATTCTAAGACGAACAGCTCTGAATGACTTAGCTATTTTCTGCAATACAATGATACAAGACAACTCTGAAGGACTTATGATGAAAAATGCTATCCATCCCCAGAGAAAGAACTGGTGATGTCTGAATACAAATTGAAGCAAATTTGTTTTTTATTTTCTTTATTTTTCTTGAGAGTTCTCTTTTTTTGGTCTAGTTTTCTTTTACAACATGACTAATTTGGAAATGTTTTGCGTGACCACACACACATGTATAACCTATATAAAATTACTTATCTTCTAAATGAGGAAGGATGGGAAGAAAGGAAGAGAGGGATGGAGACTTTGGAACTCAGTTTTAAAAATGGATGTTAAAAGTTATTTTTACATGTAACTGGGGAAAAATAAATAATAAATAAATAATATACCAAAAAAAAAAAAAAGACCTCATTTGAGGAATTCCCCAACACAGGCACTGTACTAAGTGCTGGGGGATACAGAAAAAAACAACAACACAAAAACAAAAAAAAACATGGTCCTTGCTCTCAATATTGGCAGCTAGGTGGCACAGTAGATACAGCAGGGGACCTGGAGGCACAAAGACTTAAGTTCAAATCTAGCCCCAGGTAACTTACTAGCTGTGTGATGCTGGTCAGGCCACTTAACCTCTGTTTACTTCAGTTGCCTCATTTATTAAATGGAGATAATAATGGCATCTACCTATAAATGTTTAATGACTGACTGACCAACCTCCCAGGTTATGAAGCTACAACGAGAGAAAATTTGTAAACACTTTGTAAACCTTAAAGTGCTATATAAATGATAGCTATCATCTCAAGGAACTCACATTCTAATAGGGAGACAAACTTTAAATAACTACATACACACAAGAGATATATGGTGTAAAGCAGGAGTTCTTAATCTGGTTTCCACAGATGGTCTTCAGGGCCTCCATGAACTTGGACAGGAAAAAAATTAAATCTCTCATTTAATAATCTTTAATTAAAATTTAGCATTTCTTTGAATTGTTTAAAAACATAATTCTGAGAAGTGGTCCATAAGCATTACTGGACTGCTAAAGGGAACTATATTAAAAAAAAAAAAAAGGATTAAGAACCCCTGGTATAAATGGAAGATAATAGCAGAAATAATAGGGAGGTGAGAAGAGGGACTTGGAAGGCCTGTACCAGCAGAAGGTAAGGTTTGAGGGGCGGCCAGGTGGCTCAGTGAGTAAGAGCACCTGCTCCAGTGTCGGAATGACCTGGGGATCAAATCCGGGCTCAAATACTTAGCACCACAGCCAGAAATAACTGGCTGTGTAACCTTGAGCAAGTTACTTAACCCTGATTGCTCTTTAAGAAAAAAAGAAGGTAAGGTTTGAGTTGAATCTTGAATCCAGGGAAACCAGTAGACAGAAATGAGGAGGGAAAGTGAAGGTGAGAGCTAATTGGGGTGAATTCTGTCAAGTGTCAATAATTTTACTGGCAACAACAAGCTTTTTTTCCCTAGAAATAATACATCTAGGGAGCTCTACAGAAATATCAAACTACTTGATCACATTACAAAACTGCACTGAAACCATTGCTCTGCAGTTAAAATTGAATTTATATCAACCACATTAGTTAAATAAGCTCCCACCACCACCACTATAAACAAGCAGTCAGCCATGCTTAGTCAAGCATAGTACTCTAGATATGAATGAAGCTATTATGATCCCTGCCCCCATGTAATCCTTTCAAAGGGATATTTAACTATAGACATCACTCTTCCTCTCCTCTTCTGCACTGGGAAGTGGGGGGAATAGATAAGAGTAGTAACCTTGTCCTCCATAGAGACAAAAAGAGCCAAAGCTCATAGCAGACTAGAAAAATAAATTCATAAAGTATGCTATTGTTGCTTTTTATTACTTATTGTGCTAATAGTTTGGGAAGGGGAAGTTGGGAGCAACGTATGGCCCAGTCTTGGCCTTGAGAAGAAGGGCTGGGCCTACTCAGTACCTACTCAGTGAGGAGACTTGGGGAGACTGCTTGTGGAAGTGCCCAATAATAAAGAACGTAGGGGCCTGGCTCTCCACTTCAGAGAATTTACCAGTATTCAGTGTCTGTTTCCCAGCAGAAGAAAAAGTCTTTTGGTCAGCTGCTGAGCCAGAACTGCAAGTACACACAAAAGGCCATAATGGAGAAATTCACTTCTTTTCCTTCCTGCTGATCAAAAGGAGTAAGGAAGGCCCTCTCAAGCTCCAAATAGCCAGTGGAGGGGAGTTCTTCTCCTACCCCACCCCCAAGCCAAGCAATGAACACATGGCCTCCTAGGAGAGTCTGGGTCTGAGACAGGACAATCACCTGTTTGTATCTCCTTTCTCTTGGTATAGGGCCTTGTGAAACTTCAAGACTTCAGAGGAACAGAGGTTCACTCCCAGTCTGTACTGGAGTTTGCTAGGAGGCAGGCTCCACAGCAGTCTGGAGTGAGTTGCTTGGCCCAGCCCAGGAGCAGATCACCAGACAGCCAAGACAATATCTTGCAATATCGAACTGACTTTTCAAGAGGTTTTACCACATTCAGAAGTGAACTTGGTAGAGTGAATGCTTTGTAAGACTGTCTTAAGCCTGAGCCTCCTTCCCCCAGAGACTAAGGTGGTATGGGGTAGAGTGGGAACCTAATTTGGTGAAGGGAGCATTTTTGTACTTCCCTTTGGGAAAGTGAACTATGTTAAGTGGTTATGAATATTGGGGAGAAAGCAAATGGTCAATATTGAAACCGCTAAACACTGGATCAAATAACAGAAGAAATATCAGTAAAAGATTCAATAATATAGCAGGTATAGGTACTGAAACATTTAATTGCAAAAGTCACCTTAAATGGAACTGGAATTAAAGAAATCTTAAAACTGGCTATTGATTGGGGAACACACATCAGTCTGACAGCATTAGATAAAACCCCATTGCTCCTCAAGGGTGCCCACAGAGCCCTGAAAGAGAGATGGAAACACCTGACCTGCTGCTACAAGTGGGGGCTGGGAGACTAAGTCCAAATTTGTACTACATCTGAAGCCTCATCTGGTATAAAAACAACTGAGCCTTTTGTAGCTGTGGGGATCCGCTGGAGTGGTGCTTTGTGGAGCTTTGGTTTTTGGATTCCCTAATTTTGGGAATCCACTAAAGAAAAATCATCATTTTTTTCTTTGTTGCTGTGGTCTGTAATTACACAGTCAATTTATTCTAGTGTATTTGCTTTAAAAGTCAGACCAGTTACTTTTAAGATGACTTCTGTAGTTATATGTTTAAGTACTGATACTTGCTATACTATTGGATCTTTTACAAATATTGATAATGAAGCTAATTTGAGATCCATGGATTTTCCATCCCTGAAATGCTCACATCTTGCTAACAAATGTTTACATTTTTTATTCAGCTTTTAAACAGCCCTGGACTGCTTGCTTAATTGTGAAATTTATAAGGTCCACTAAAACCAGCCCAAAGAGTAATTTCTCTGGAGAGCTTCACATTTAGTCGTTCAAGGCTTACTTGCTTTTTGTTGGGTGAATCTGGAGCTCCACTTGGATTGTCCTAGCAGTGACAGAGAACAGTTGGAGAATTTGGTGTGCCTTATGTAGAGATTTTGTCTGAGCCTCCAAATTAAGGTCTGGGGAAAGGGAAAGTGGCTTTTGAGAGCAAGGCTTAGTTCTAGGTCCTGACCTGGAATAGCACCATGTCCTGTCTGCATCTTCTTTCTAACTATACAGGGTCTTAAGAGACTTCAAAAGGTTGGAGAGCAGGGGTCAGTGATAAGAATCTATATCAGGGAGCAGCCCAGCCAGGAGGAATGACCACTTGACCAAAGCTATCACTGATCAACCCAGTAGCCAGATGCTATATCCTGCAATAAGGGAATTACTTATCCTGCAGCTATACCACATTTGGAAGTGAACTTGTTGGAGCCAATGCTTTGTAGCTGCAAATGCTTTAAGTTTGAAACTACTCTCCCCTCCAACATGGTGGTCAGGCAAGTGTGCCCCCAGTGCAAGGGAATGTCGGTACTTCTGTTCTTGCTATATCTTCTTAGTAAATACTCCTGTGTAAAAGCTAATTGATGCTAATAGGTTATCAGTGATATGACAAGTGAAAATAAATAGTCAGCACTAATCCTTGGGCCAATGATATAGAAGAGATACTAAATATAACCAGCAATCAATAGATACTGGGGAGCACACTGGAATGGGGGGTTCAAATGGGGGTTCTCTAATAAGAGAACATCTCACTGCCCTTCAGTGATACCCTGAGAACTCTGAGGGGAGATGTAGCCATCTGCCCTCTGGGAACTTGACTTACCAGTGTAAAGGAGAGATGAGATAATGCCACCCAGAGTCTATATATGGGCTTCATTTACCTAAGAAGTCTTATTTTGAGATGGTTTCTTCCTTGGTAACAGTCATCAATAAATGAATTTTTAATGTATGTATTTCAAGATCCACACCTGAATTACATATAGTTCATTAGCATGTTTGAATTTCAAGTTATACATTCCAAACGAAAAATCCTGACTCAGCAAAGAAGTTCATGTATTTAAATTCTGTACTGAGACAGAATACCTCTATATAAACAAATAATTGACATTAAAAGTAATGCAAGCAAAATTAATAAATATTTGTTGAATGTTCACTGTGTACAAAGCACTATACTAAGTTGAAAGGGACCAAAAAATAAGGTATTTTCTGTATCTTCAATTAACTGAAAGATGAGAAATTTTCAAATAAAGTTAAATAATTAAAAGCAAGTTATAACATCACATGATGAACTGACAGATATGTAATATGGATGCAAGAAGTATAGGGGGAAAAGGTCATTATTGCATAGGATTTTAGAATTTAGAACTAGAAGAAGCCTTTGAACAAGGGACTTCAAATTTGAAGTCTGTGAACTTTGATGGGGAAAAAAAAACTGCCCTAACCTGTAACTGAAATTTAGCAATTTCCTTCCATTATAAAGGCAGGCAACAAAGCATTATTTTGAGTAGAGGTCCATAGACTTCACCAGATTGCCAAAGAGACACAAAAAAAGTTACAAATCTCTGCTTTATAGATTATTTAGTCCAACAGAGATGGAACAAAAACCTAGCAAGGGTCTTATAGTCACTGGTACTGCATCATGGGGGGCAGTCCATTAGAATCAGCAATCTAGAGAAGGAATGTATCCCATCTAGTCCGTCCCCCGCATTTTAAAGATGAACAAAATAGAGGCCAGGGAGATGTCTTGACCAAGGTCACACACAGAGCAAGTGTTAGGGGTGGGATTTGAACACTGGTCCTTTGACTATTGAACCAGGACTTACCAGGTTAATAATTCACATCCTTAAGAATAGAATATCTAACTATATGATGTCTACCCTTTCTAACATTTTCTACCTGCTAAGGTAGATGCTCTAATATCTTATACAAGAAGTATAGTTTATATTTATTTTAGGATCCACAAAGCAAACGTGAGATTTGGAATCAGACCTTCTGAACCCAAATCTAATGCTCTTTTCACATGCTATTCTACTTATTTTGTCCTGCTATGAACATCAGCCATAACCGGAAAGGCTGCATTATAGATCTCGTTTCTAGTGCATCAATGCATTGTGCTTTGTAACCACATCTCTCTCTCTTTCTCTCTCTATATATATATATACACATATATATGTATATATAAATGTGAGTTATTATGCTATATTCATTTTTATTAAGTATCCTGACAACAAAATTCTGGTAAAACCCAAGAGCTATAATTTCCTCAAAGTTAATTATTAATATTGTTGCTTTATAAACCACTAAGCTCTGAAGATTACAGAGACTGTGTATGTCTGACTTTGTCTTTCTTGTTTTATAAAACAGTTGCATTTGAAATCTCAGAACTCTGCTCCTCCCTGCTGCCCCACCCCCTCCCCACTCCATCGCCAAGACGTGTCGATTTCACCTTTGCATCAACTCTCATATACACCCTCTTCTCTCCTCTGACACAGCCACCATACTGGCGCAGACCCTTATCACCTCATGCCTGACCTATTACAGTAGTCGGTTGGTCTGCCTGCCACAAATCTCTCTCCAATCTGGTCTGTCCTCCCTTCAACTGTCAAAGTGATCTTCCTATAAAGCACAAATATGAACATGTCACTCCCCTTCCCCTCCCCCCTGCCTCAACTCCATGTTCAAATGCTGGCCCACACAATAGGCTCTTAATAGATGTTTATTGACTGACTGATATTCTTTAAGCATTTCAGTTTATCCTTACTGAAAACAAACCCAAAGCCACAGAATTTTCTGTGATAAAATTATCAAAGGAACAAATGCTTCCTAGAACTTAACTTTAAATTAGCTGTATGACAGGTAGGGCTCTGTCTGTGCATTCCTCCTTCACAAGTATTTCCACCTGATACAGTCTCTTAACGGTTGCGGTCTGTATCTAAAACAGTTAATGTGCTTCAAACCACTGAATGACACTTCTCTATTATAGAAAAACGAAGCAATTTTTACAAATGTCTGAACAAATGATGTATAAAATGAAAGGATAATTTGTTTTTATAGCTTTCTGCCAAGCTCCATAGCAGACTGCCCAACCTGCAAACAATTTATTCTGTAAGAAATGTCACTAAATAATGACAAGGACTCACAGGTCAAACTGATTTACATTATATAATTTAAATGTCATTCCAAACAGACCTGATGGCATTTTGAACAAATAATCTCATTTATTTTTGAATCTCTAAGCTTCAACAAGTTAATTACTGTTGAACTAATGGGTAAACTGAGCATTATAATATAACATATGAACATTTGCTTTATCTACACTTCAAGAATTTATAGAATTATGCAAATCCCACAGAATGATTCATTAAAAATAAGAGGTGTAAAGGCATTTAAGATCTAAACTTAACCTGCTTCATATTTAAAACATGCTGTAATTCATTCTGCTCTGGTTACTGCTTAAGAAAATTTGGTGAATCTGTGTTAATACCCAATGAAAAATAGTTGCATCTATAAGTTTCATTAAAGAAAAGGAAGCACTGGTAAACAAATTCAATCACAGCCATGATGTTAAAAGATCCAACTTTCTAAGCCCATTTTTCTTAATTGCAGAGTATCAGAAGAAATTTTCAGAACAGAAAATGGATTCAATAAAGCAGGAAAAGAAATGATATGATATTGACAAGGGGTATAAACTAGGGAGTTCTATGGCAAACGTCTGTAATAAAAAAAAAACTTACTTTTATTTACACATAAAAGGAAAACTCTTTTAAAAAACCCAAATAAACACCTTATATTTTAGCTGAAACTGATATCCAGAAAGAAATCACAGGTTCTGGTTAGTTTAGTCTTGGCACAGAGAAGGATAGAAGAATCTTATGAATGAATGAGAAAGCATTTATTAAGACCTCACTATGTGCAGAGTGCTGTAGTAAACAACGGAGATATAAACACAAAAGCACAACTAGTTTCTCCCCTCCAGGACCCTTGCAGTCCTCTCTTTCTTGGTCACCTCATCAGCTCCAGTGGGTTTAATGATCATCTCTATGCTGATCGATACATCTAATCTCCTTCCTGAGCTTCAATTCCACATCACCAATTCCTACCATACATTTAAAACTGGACGTCCTAGAGACATCTCAAACTCACCATGTCTAAAACAAAACATGTGTTAGCTTTCCCTCTCTATGGGCCCCCTTCCAGACCCTTCCACTTCACAGTTGCCAAAGTTATTTTCCTTAAATTCAGATGTGGCCATGTCACCTCCCAACTCAAACTGCAGTGGCTTCTTATTGCCTTGAGGATAAAATACATACTTCGCTTTTAATGCCCTTCATAACCTGGTCCTGACTTTTTAGCCTCAATGGACACTGCTCCTTCCCACACTTTGTTACCTGGTTAAACTGGCCTTGTCTCTGTTCTTCACATACACCACTCTACCTCTCACCTTTGTGTCTCTGCACTGGCTGCCTCCCATACCTGGCTGGGAACCTCTGCTCTCTCACCTTTGCCTCACAAATCTCTTCCTTCAAGATGGAGCTCAAGCACCATTACCCATAGGAAACCTTTCATGATCCCCTCAACTGCCCTCCCTCTCAAACAGCCTACTATTTAACCACTTTGTATTTATCTTTATTCTCGTTGTACTTATTCTTTATCTCCTCATATATTTGTTATCTTCCTAGTTAGACTATAAACTCTTTAGGAGTAGGGATTGTTTCACTCTTTGTACTTGTGTCTCCAGTGGCTAGCATAGGATCTGGCGCATAGTAGGCACTTAATACTTTTTGATTAATGCATTTATTAATTCAATAAGTTTCTCAAGCATAATCATTAAGCACTAGAAAATTTCAGACATATAAACCTTTCAGAATGTCTCAGACATCCAATTTACTTTGTAAGGCTTCTTTTATGGAAACGAGGGTGGGAGGGGGGATGCAAAGCACTGGCTCTTAAAAATCTTCTTTAAAATCTAATTACTGATTATTAGTCCATAGGCACTCCGCCTCTGCCCCCTACCCTGAGCCAAATTTCTGACCTAAGGAAGCGATCAGTTTCCTTTTCACCATCTTAAAGATGAGCTCAATGACAAGAAGGAGGCTGACACATGTTACTTAACAATTTGCAAATGTCAGTTTGCCTCTGATTCTAAGAGGTAAGAAACTCTCTCCATCATGAAGGAAACATAGTCAAGGAGAAAATTTAAGAATAACTGGACTCCCTGAAAAAAATTATCCAAAAAAGTCTTGATACTATATTGCAAGAAATCATAATGAAAATTGTCCATATCTATTAGAACTAGAAGGTAAAGAAAAGGTAGAAAAAAAATTCACTGATCACCTCCTAGAAAGAATCTTGTAAAGAAAAATGTCAGGAATGACAGTCAAATTCTGTGCTCAGACATCAAGGGAAAAAAATATTGCGGTTATCCAGAAAGAAACACAATCAGAATCGTTGTGTTTGGTCCTTCTCAAAGAGGATCATGAAATCAGGAAGATGATGACGTGACTTGCAGATGAACTGGATTTAAGTGAGGGAGGATTGTGCAAAATCACCAGCCTCACTTTCTCCTCCAGAGTCATCTGGGTCCAGTGGCCAAATACAGATCAGGCCAACTGGAGATAGCCTGGAATGCAGTGGGAGACCTCGGTCTTTTTAATTTAAGGTCCTTCTTAGTTCTTACTCTGATTGAAGCAAAGCCCATTCAGTGAACAGGCCTCTTTAAGAAGTCAAGGGATAGCCCCTTTAATTAAAAAAAATGGAAAAAAAATCAAATTGGGAGGGTAAGACCCTCAGGGTTTCAGTTCAAAAGAGAAACTATTACTATTTACATTCACTAGGAACCTTTGGGGGCCCAAAAAAATAACCATTAAATGGTGCTTGGGTAGGGACCTATTGCTGGCCAATCAATGGGAGCCAGAGTGAACTGGGTTTAAGGCATGGTCTTTAAGACAAAAAAAATCTAGCCAGTAAACCCCAAGTTGTCAATGTAGGTTTCAGCCACCAAAATTTGCCTCTTTCGGGCAGAGTATCCTCAGGTAAGAGCATGAAACCCCATGTGGTTTCATGTGGAGAAAGGAGGGGAGGGGAGGAGAGAGAACAGAAAGGGAAAAGCTGAGTTGCCCAACTGGAACTGGCCACTGGGGTCTCCAGTGGGGCAGCTCGGACTATTCAAAGGTTGTGATCACTGTGGTGATGCCATAATTTGCAAGTGAATTGTATTTAAGTAAAGTAGGGCTGTGGAAAAAGTCCCTTCAGGATCACAGAAGACCTAGAAGTCTCTACTCTAAATAAGAGGAAATATTGGCATACTCTTCCATATTCCAAAAGGCAATGTAGATAGGCTCACAACCAAGAATAATTTATCCTATAAAACTGAGTGTCATTCTATATGGAGGAAATAAAAAACAACAGACCTTTAAGGGAGGAAGGAACCTCATTCCTCTCCAGGCTACACTTCATGTCTCCAAGGCCCAGCTCTTCATCCTGACACCTCTCTCCAGCATTGGAATTCACACACCGGTCCCACTCTTTGGCCCTTGTGGCCACTCCCACCGACTGGATGGCTCCTCCCAAACTCTGCTCCTTCCCCTGCTCCACCCTGTTCCCATTTAAGGAGGGCGTGCAGGCTCACATTCTTCCCAAGCTATACTCTCTCTGAATTTTATCTCCCATCCCTTCCCCTACTTTTAATCTATCTTTTATGTGCTGTCTTCCTATATTACAAAATCAGCTCCTTGAAGACAAGAAGTATATTTCTTTCTACTTGTGTCTCTATTCCCATCACTGAGTAAGTACTTAATATAAAGCTTACTGATACTGACTTACTTTCAAGCATTTTTGAGTAAAAGACTAGAGCTGAGTAAGAACTATGAAATACAAACACACATGTCCAAAGAAACCAAGAAAGGCTAATAATCTATCATGGGAAGAAAAAACAAATGCCCCTTCAGAACCTTAAGGTCTTCAAAGGGTTTTGAGGGAGCTAGATAAGAAAAGCAGAGGTCCAGGGGGAGGAAGGGGTGATTTCCAGTTCTGAAAACTTTTATGAGAAGAAAGAGAAAGAGAATGAGTCAATAAATATTAAGTGCCTACTCTTTCATTTCTCTATCTATATCCCCCAGTTCCTAGCACAATGCCTTAATAACTTTTTAATGAAACAGAATTTAAACAATACTCATAGAAAGTTTCAATGTCAACTCAACCTGACAACAATTAATTAAAAGCTTCTTGTGTGTAGGGGATACTGTGCTAGATGCTGAGACAGATAAAAATACATGGTCCCCAACCTCAGAGTTGATAATCAATCAACTCCCTAGTACAAGGATGCACATATACACAAAAATTATAATGCAAAACAGAGCAGAAACTGTAAGAGAGGCACAAAGTGATATGAAGGTTCATGGAAAAAGAGGTCACTTCTGACTGAAGGGGTGCATGAAATTTTTTAGACCCAACATTTTCTCTTGAACTTCTCATACTTGATACCACAGAAATAATGTTGCTAAGGAAAGAAATAAAGTCTACACACTAGTTGTGCTGCAGGTCATTTTTTCAGTTTTGAAAGCAAAAGAAATATTGCTATGGGCAAATTTTAAAAAAGAAAAGCAAAGCTCAAATTCAATTTTATCTGAATGTTGGACTAGTGCTAATTTGCTGATTTAAGCAAACACTGTATGTTTAAATAGACCCTGTTTTGGTTACATTCATCATCACTTAAGCTTATTTTACAAACATGCCTAGAAGCTATTTTTCTTCAGATTGTAATTTAGACTTGGGGAATTTTAAAAGAAAATTATCAAAGGGATTGTATCACCATGGGAGTAGTCATGTTTGTATTTTGCCAGACTCATCCAAAATATTCTAAAAGACTTAAACTAAGGGCATTGTGTAATAATGGTAACAAAGCAGAAGAGGAACCCAAGTCACAAAGACCAACACCCATGAAGTACAAACCTTAGTGAGAACCAGATTAGATGGTAGCTCTTTATGCTCAGATCATTCTTGACATTTTTCACAGACATTGTATTTTGAAAATCTCTGAATCTTTTCCAGTGGGGAAAGTATGAAAACAAAGGCTGCTGCAAGCACTTCTAGGCTGAGGTTGCCTGAGACAATCTGGGGCCCTGCCAGGATAAATTTTTAATGACTAAATAATTAATTCCTGAAAATGGGAGTTTTTAATGCAAATCCTGACAGCCTTTAAGTCTTCAGACCTACCAGGTGGTGGTGGTTGTATAGCATTAATCTTGAGCAGCATAATTTTAAGAACAGAAAATACCCATCCCACCTTCAGATGCATGTGTCATAAATTTCCAGTTGCCTATAGTTAATGCAAAAGTAATTAGCTTTTCTTTATATGAATAATATTCTTTCCCCACACACAATAAATACTGCAGGAAAAATTTACTCTGTAATTGTCTGCCATGATTTAAAATGAAATAAATAAATAAATAAAGACAAAGAACAGTTTAGCATTCTCAGCACTAGGAACATGTGAAAAATTATTCTCATTGCATCCAGTCAAATCCAGTCCAACATTGGGACCAAAGCCACATGTATATTTTATATATAAATCTATATAAAACTCCATCTATTGCACTCAAGAGACCTAAGCTATCAAACATTTACCATCTCTTAATACACAAGTGGTGCTAAATGGTACTGGTTAGTAAACATTAGTCATGAGAAAGTGTCAATATGGCTACTAAAATCCTAAGTGATGGAGACAACATGGCCAATGCTTTCAGAATATGTCACATAAGATTTGTAACATCTATTTACTTGTGAATAATTACACTGCTGCTTTTAGGTTATAAAGTAGGGAAATGTAGTATTATGGGGCATAAGAATGCTGCTCTGGGTAGAAAGTTTATTTTTGCTGGTAGGAGGCATGTTTTATCAACATAGCTCTGAAACACATGAACTTCATTTAGATGTGGAATACTGAATCCAGTAATAAACTGGAGGAAAAAATAAAAAACAATATAATGCTATAGTATAACACTCCAACTTCCAAGATAAAGGTCCCTTACTCTTTTTTTTTCCCATACGGTTAAGGTTGAATGTTATGACCAGATCAACTGAAATCTGGCTCAAAATGGTTGACTACTGAATTCTCTGTACAAAATCAAAATTATGTTGTTCACAAGCCAAGGAAACATTCATGTGTCTATACTGTTAGAAAATTAACATGGTAGTAAGAACTGAAAAAAAATAATGGTTATGGTATGTCTGATGCAGATTTTTACAATGCAAGGAGGCTGCATGATGCTGTAGGTCTAATAGCAAATGGAAAGAAAAATGGATTAGCATCAGTCACATTGTCTCAGTTCTGTCACTTATATGGCATTTATCCTTTTTGTTTCTCTATAAAGTGAACATCTTTCCATATGGAATTATTCTAGGAGAAAATAATGAAAGAATTAATTTTTAAATATAAAGATCTAAACAAAAAGTAATACAGCTTAGCATTTCCTCACAAATGAAAACAAAGAAATTCAGATGAGTATGAAAAGCATTGTATTGAAGTGAAAAACTTAAAAAAAAAACTCTTACTTAATCCAGTTCATCAGCTCCACTGTGTCTGGGTCATAGAATTCTCTCAACTCTGATAGCTCCGCCATCATTCCTGGCCAGAACTAAAATGAAAAATAAAATGTAACTCCCACAACTGTCATCAATATCAAGTGCACACTATGCTTTTTAGAAAGCTCAATTATTATCAGCAAAGTGAATATATATGTGCATAATACATATGTACACACACATAACACAGGCATATATTTGTATATATGTATGTATGTATTATGAAGTCAAACTTTTTTCAGACTTCTGAGTAGCAGATTAAAAAAAGGTTTCTCATATTTTTGGGGGGGAGAAGGTAGAGGATGCCTAATTAAGTATAGAAAATATCTAAGCTCTTAGCATACATATAATTGTTTTGTATATTATGCACCATGTACAACAATTTAAATAGTATTAATGTACTTTAACATCTTAGAAAACAATGACTATTTTTATATTGCTACTGAAACTGGCTGAATGTACAAGATTCTAAAAGAAATTAGAGGAAAAAATAGTACAACCAAATACAACTAGGCAATCAGCCCTAAAGGTCTAACTCAGAACATTAGATTTCAATTCTTCAATCAATTTTAGATTATTCAAGGTCTGAAATAGCCAATTAATTGATTATCTATATTCTTTGCCTCATTTGCCACAAAAATATTTTTTAGTTTACTATTACTGTTCATTCATCCGTCATCAAGTGAGGGAAAGGGGGAAACTAAAGGGAATGAAATTCAAGTCAGTTGCTAGCATCTCTGGTTAATGGTTTCTTGAGAAAGCACGTTAAAATTTCTGCCTACAATGAAGCCTTGGTATTATTTATGTATTTCAATGATTTACAGACATAATTTTTATGTCAATTATTCTTTCTTGGCAGGTGATGCAATTTAAAAAAATAAAACGAAACTTTGACCAACTCTGTCTTCATTTTATTTTTCAAAAGTTTTCCGTTTTTGTTTTCACACTAGTCATTTTCTGATATGCCCTCCTGCCATTGAAACCTCCTTTGTGACAGAGAAAAACAGTTAAACAAAACCAACTCACAGAGAATCCACTTTAGATAGTGTATTTCACACTCCAGTCTCCCACCTCTTTGAGAGGAAAGAGATAACATTAAAAATACAGAATGTCAATTAAGAACCCGAAAAAAGAGATCTCCAACTGTCTGTCTTTCCCTGAACCTCCACCAATGCATATTTTCAACAGCACTAAATAAACTTGTTTCCATCTTCATAAAAATGTAAATTAGTTTTTGACCCACTGTTTTTTAGAATAGTAATGGTCACTTCTTCTGCTAAGGCAGGTCACACATTGGAGACAGGATCCTCCCTAGATTCGAGGCTTGCTGCACTGATCTTTTATTTTTTCATTGGGATTTGTTTAGTAACTTTAAACTTAAAATAAAGTTTGGACTTGTCTGTAAAAAACAAACAAACATAGAATGTGCACAGGAGACATGCTATTCTATCACTCCAATTTTAGTATGTGTGCTGTTAGAAGCAAGAACCGGACTGAATTATTCTATAGCTTAAAAACCCTTTGCCACCTGCCAGTGAGATCCAGGGATTTAATGTGTATGTAAGAATCTGATATTACCATACTGGTTTGAATACAGGCTCTTAATACAGGATCTTTTAAAAAGACACAATAGGAAGGCATCATAGCAAATTAAAGGTAACCTGGGAAAGTGAAGACATTTAGAGTAGTAAATAAAGTACTAGGTTTTTTTTTGAGGTTAAGGAGGTAGGTCACTCTTTCTCCTCCCCTCAGTTTCAAACTTGGAAAATCCCACCTATTCCTGGGATCCATCAGACTCACCCTTCTTCCCTCCCTCACTTACATTTCTGCTCTGTGACAGTTCTGCTTTCCTCCTTGTTTTTGTAGCAGTTAGTAGTACCTATCTTCAAATGGGAAGTATAGCCTGTTTAAGCAGTGGGGCAGTGTACAAATCCTATAGGAAGGAAGTTTTCAGTGATGCTTACCTCCCTCATCTCCCCCTGCCCCAATTCCTAAGAGTCTTCTGTAGCACTGGAGACATAGGAGAGGGGAAGGGAGTTGAAGGGAGTTGAGATCCCTATCTCTAAAGGCAGGAATGCAAGAAATCACTAGCAGCATGCAAGTGGGAAGGATTTGCTTTCTTTCTCTGGTAGCACTAAGGGTAGGAATGGCTGGCAGGGAAGCTGTTGTTATTGCAGAAGCCAGGAAAATTTAAGCTGTGCCTATGATAGTAACAGCAGGATTCTGGGCCACATTCAAGTTTCATACAAACCAGACTTTGGGAGAAGTGCACAGCCTATATTAAGACGAATGCAGTATAATTAGTTTAGTCATTTCAAGTTGTATTGAGGAAAATGACCTCCTCCTGACCCCCTCCTCTTCCTTAAGAAAACTGAAGGACATTACAGAAGAAACTAATCAAGTCACAGAACATTCCATTCAGATGAAACCATTTTAAAAGCCCAAAACTAATGAAAAAAAGAAAATCAGCTTGAAAAGACATGAAGCATTTACAATGACTAAACTAAGTCAAAAGCAAGTAAAGTACCTTATTTAGGACTTTTAAAGTTTCTTGCAAAACTGTTAACTATTGGAGGGGACAAACAATTTGTGCAGTTTAGAAATCTCCTGGGTCAGGGTCATTCAATAATTTAAATCTCACTATTATGTTAGTGGACTGGTGAAGTAGCTGGCCAGACTGAAGACTTATTTTTTTTGATATAACATTTAAGGAATTGAAGTAGAATCAATGTTGTTCTATCTAGACTTTGAGGATTTTTATCATTTCTGACTATTAGTGGGCTAAAGATGGATGATAAAAAAAATACTCAGACTATTTAAGTAGAACTTTTGAAAAACACTTTTTTTTTTGCTAAATCGAAACCTAAAGTAAGTGTGAGCACAACTTTATGTCCTAAGACTTTGCTTTAGTTAAATTCAACACTGACTATTGGAAAACTCAACTATAAATATACAATTTCATGTAATTTCTGCTCTATATTGAGCTACTAAAAGTTATTTTGGAAGTGAAAGACCAGTTTTGATCTTTGATCTGCAAATTACAGTCAAGAGGTAAACACTTCTTTTGACTATTGACTAGTCTGACTTTATGGAAAATAAACCAAAAACAGAGTTAAGTCAAATCCCAAGTTAGAGGCTATGGCTAAATGGGTTAATGTCAGCAAAAAAAGAAAACTAGACTTACCTTATAGCAAAGATAGATGAGTATTAATACTGGCACTGAATATCTCATCATTTTCATCTACATGAAACAACCATCAATTAGTTTACAAACATTTTTAGCACTTTTTCTTTTAGGTGTTAACTTCAATTTATCTTCCATAAAATGGAAAAACAAATAACATAATCCATGATTGACAATCAGGAGAACTAATGACATCTATGGGTCCAATTCAAAGGGTTAGTCAAGGTATTTGTTGCTTCTATCATATTGCCACCTAGTGAATTTATAAGGAAGAACAAATCAAAGCTCTATTTGTAGACATATACCACCCAAACCTTTATTAAAAGTTTTCCTTATTATAAAATTCTAAATGATCTGCTTTTTAATTTAAATATTTAAATAGCTAGATATTTGATAGCCTTTGAAAAAAGTGATTTTTAAAAATACAGTATAAAGGAAATAGGTAAGATATGTAGCAATGAAATAAAAGTATAACACTGACCCTCTTTGGTGTGTAGAGATGGACCAGTTTTAAAAGTAACTCCCATATGTCACTGCTGCATAAGCCAAATGATGCAAACACACACATATGTGATGTCCAAAGATACTTCATTCTGTAAGATTAGAAATACACATACGTTGTCAGGTACTAAATGAATTTAAATAATTTCTGAAAATTAGGCACTTTTATAAAATATGAATCTGACAGCTTTCTTATGCTCTTAAATAATCATCAAAGAGTAAAAGCACAGAAACAATGAGATACTTTTCTGGCATAAGCTTTGTAAATTACTAAAAAAAAGTCATAAATGAGTGCTTTCTTTCATGACAAATTTGTCATAGGGATATCCATATACTCTACTAGGAGAGGGAAAATCAGTGGAGAAAATCATGAGTATTGTTATCATAAATGGAGTGAGGATCAGTTCCTAAATATGTAGCTAAAATTACATTGAAAAGTGGAAAAGTAGAAAAAAATAAAGGCACACAAATACCTCATGGTACTAAAAGCCAAACATCCAAACAAAATAGAGTGCATCAAGTTGTAGGCTGTTCCAGGCGTCAGCAAAATTGTGCATTTTCCCTTGTTATACATGGACTGCACATTAGTAGGATCACTGAATAAAATAACACACACAGACACAGTCAGAACTAGAGAACTGATTTTAGTTTAGCAAAATATTTTTGTAAGACTAGTATTAATATATATTTAGAAATCTATGAAATTCCCTGGACCCAAATTCACAAGGCAGGACTAATAAACCTAAGAGTTTCTGTTTAATTTGATAAAAGGCTACTTACACTATAAAAATATTAACAGTCAGTGCAGTGGCAAATACACACTTGATTTCCATTTTAGATCTTAATTTTAAAAAGTATGTAACATATTTTGCAAAGGTGTAGAATGTCTAGGAAATTCTGAGAGCAAAAGTAAAAGTACTTTTAAAAATCATCAGAGATGATATGTCAAATATTTTGGGAGTTCTCACTTTAAAAAAGAAACATTTTTAAATTTGGAAAGCAATTTATGTCCTTTAAGAAATAAATAGAATAATAGTGAGGGAGGGAGATTATTAAAAATTATTATATAAGACATTAAGATGAAAATAGGCATACGTTTGACTCAAGTTTCTCTAATATAAGATTTTTGTGAATGTATCACCTCTATAGAGTTAATTATGCCAATATAGATATTAAAATAATATTTTCCCTATAAATCTTTTCATCTCTTTCTAGCAAGAGAATTAAAAATATCTTTCAAGGTAGTTTTAAACATCCTAAAGTGATTTTCTTTTCCTTGAAATACTGCAAATAAAACTTTGACTTCAAAGTTGATAAGAGAAGATTATTTCTGATAGGTAGAAAGCATTGTCTTTCTTTTTTCTTGGAAGGAGCACTGGTACAGTGGGAAGAACCACAGCTTGAAAGTAAGAAGAATTGGGTTCAAATCCTAGGCTCTCTGCGGGTAAGTCACTTAACCTCTATGAGCCTCTGTTTCCTCATTTGCAAAATGAACTAACTAGACCACCTCTAAGGTCCCTTCCAGTCCTAAATCTACAATCCTGTAATGCTAATTCCTTAAATGTTCACATACTCTACAAGTCTTCAGATGATAGTCTTTATAGTTCTATAAGAATAATGCATGACTGAGGAATGGTTAAAAAATTGTGGTACACGAATGTTATGGAATAAGACTGTGATATAAGAAATGGTGTGTGTGATGAATATAGAGAGGCATGGAAAAGCTGCATGAATTGATGCAGACTGAAGTGAGCACAAAGAAATAGTATACACACATACTGTCTACAACGATGTAAATGGAAAGAACAACTACACACCAAAAAATCAAAAGTAAATTAACAAAATTATAAAGATCAAGAAGGACTAGAATAAAGAGATAGGAGAAGATACCCCCAACCTATCCCTTCATGGATATGGGGGGCCCACGAGGGTCACTGTACATGTTTTCAATGTATAGGTCAGTCGTGCCGACTTTCTGGTTCTCTGGGAAGGGGCGAGGAAGAATACTCAGAGTAAGTATGTGACATAAGAAGCAGAAAATAGAAATAAAAACTCTTTTTAAATAACACATGGTATGTTTTCTAGTTGTCTCTGGAACTACAAATATTTTGTAAATGTGACACAATGAAATTTATAGGTTAAAAAAAGCACCAAAAGTTAATGATACAATTTTTAAGTTCTTGGCTAGAAGTACTTTAAAATAATTTAGTTAACACATACTGGTCCCCTGCAATTTTTTTTTAATTTTCAGACTAATATAGCACTTTTCACTTGACGAAGTTCCCAGCTAGTAGCCAGAGATGTTTTAAAATGACATCAATGCTTACACAGTGAATCAGTTTCCAAACTGGAAGAAGTCCCAGTCTATAGGGCACGATTGGTACTTTTATGTAGTAATTTTGAGCCTGCTCTCTATGTTACCTTAAGTAGCTAGAAAAAAATTAGCTTTTCAGCCTAGTATTTAAAGGCCCTCTACACAATGACTCCAACCTATCTGTCCAGCCTACTTCTCCCTTTCATGCACTCTATTCTGACTAAAGTGGCGGATGAGCACAATTTCCCAAATGCAGCATTTCTGGTGTCAGTGCTTGGATTTCTTTCTTACTTCCACCTCTTTGAATTCTTAACTTCCTTCAAGCTCAGGTGTCATAACCACCTATTGTAATTTTTTCTTTACACCCCTAGTTATTAGTGTTTTCTCATTTATTGAATTATCCTGTATTTATATACAAATTGTATTCCCATAGAGAGTAAGTTCCTTGAGAGCAGGGATAGTGGTGATTTTTTTCTTTGTATTCTCAATGCCTTGCATATAAAAGCTCAATAAATGTTTGCTGAATTTCTGAATTCAACTAAGCAGTGACTAGCATACTGATAACATCTGAGGTATATCAAATAATACTGAACTAGAAAGAGCAAAACAATTTGTCTACTTTCAGGGAGCTAACTCAAACCTTGCATTAAGTACAAAAAGAACACTACTAAGAGATACTAAAATTGTTTATGGTTAGAGAAATACTTTGTCAGTTCAATTTTAATTCATTCTTAATAATCATAAACCATTATTATAAAACAACTAGTCTTTGGTTATTTTAATACCCTTTACTCAACACAGCACTCTGGTGACTATGAATCACAGTTCAGTAGTACTTAATTGACACAGTAACTATATATAAAAAGATATTTCCTTTGGAAGACAATTATGTCTTTCCCAACTATAATAATTTTGTTTGCTAACAATTAATTCTCTTTCATCTCATGATGGACTATAAAAGCAAAACAAATTTTATTAAATAATCCATTCCATCCTATTCAAATCAATAAGTACTTATTAAGTACTTCATAGGTACCCAAAATTTTGCTAGGTACTAAGGATACAAAAATAAATATAAGATAGATCTTACTATCAATGAAGCTTGAAATCTAAAAGGAGAGAAAGGCATAAACAATTACAGTTAAGTGCAAAGAAAAGAGGTCCAGGTAATATGTCAAAAAACTTAGAACTCTACTTTTTCCTTTTGATAGGCTGATGAACACTCTAAGAAAAGTCTAGCAATTACTACCTAATCTTTTGCTAGATATTAAAAATTGGTATCTTTTACACGTTCAAGATTCTTAAAGGTGCTGGAAAAAATGAATGACAACCAATTCTGGATCTCCTATGCATAACCTGCAGTTGATTTTAAGGAGAAGGTAGAAAGGCAATGGACACAGATAATGTTCAAAATAAGAAATCCCAAATCAACATTACTTTATAGCTAAGAGAGAAGACCCCCCCCCCAGAGTTAAATACTAAGTCCACATATAAATTCTATATTTGATTTTTTTTGCTTTCATGTCAGCTAAGTCTCAAAAATAAACAAAGATGCAAATATATTCTAAGAAGAAAAATGTGCTATTTCTGAACCAGATAGTACCTGAGGTTCTGAAGAGCAGCAACGACAGCCACTGTCCCCATAATGGAAAGAACAGACATGTACACATAAAAGAGTAATGTATGTGACAGTCTTTCAAGTGTATTAAAGGGTAGGAGACCAAAAGCTTCTTCACAAAGATACAGATTTGCATCAAAATCCCTAAAGAACAAATGGAAAGCAGACTATTAAATTCAATGCAGTAGAAATAATTTTAACATAGGTTTCTTTAAGCCATGAGGTAGCATCCAATAATAGCAGGCATTTATTTTGACTAATTTTTATCTCTAATTATTTAATATAATTTTTTTAAAAGAATGTAATTTTCCTACCTTGTTGCTCCAAACCCAAATTTTGCCTTCAGAAATTTAAATATGTGTTCATCTGACTTTAGATTAAGAAATTGCTATTGGAAAAAACAAAAGTTGCTATTAGTACTTTGGGCATAATATCTTGATATTTACCCACAGGAAACATGAATAATGAATGTTCTTAGCATATTAAAATTAAAAAATAAGCTGAGGCTTTATGCTTCAGTTGAAAAAGGCATCTGAATGCTGATGAGTTCTTACATACAAGCATGTCCAAAAGCCAATAATGTGATCTGAAACTGAAATCTTTCAGTAAGCACTATCAATATCACACAAATTCATGGCCTAGGACTTGTTTGTAGCTATAACTGTAAAGGCATACAAGCAAAGATAATTCACGCCATGCCATCTAACTTCTAAGGAGTTGAGTATTTATACGTCATTACAGAATAGCAAGAACAAACTGTACCTTGAACTGGGAACAACTCTGTCTGACAGACAGGGGACTGTCTTTGTAGATGAAAATGACTTCTACAAGCCAGAGATTTTTTTTATTGTACTTAACTACTTGGGAGTCTTCAACTTGTGCCTGGAAATCCTAATCACTCAAAAGGTGATGATGTGAGATCAAAGAAAGGGAATCAAATATAGCAAGAGAGAAGTCAGCAATTAACTTTAGGAAAATAATCTGTCACTTAGGAATTCTAGAAATGGAACCATAACATTAAAGTCCTCCAACAACATCTAACACTGATCTCATTTAACAAATCACTTTACATTTCTTTTGAGGTGTTTTTAAAAGAATCTTTCTTCGAGTGCTTGTGAAAGTAAAAGTGATTGTACCAACTTACCTTAATAAAGCTATTGAGAAAAATAGTCAAACATAGCACCAGGGCTAAGTGGAACAAAAGTTTCCAGAGCCTATTAAGGAAGCTTCCAGTTTTCAGATTTTTCTAGAAATTAAAAGAATTGAACTTTAATTATTTTATGGATACTTAAAATAATATTACTTGTCTTCCAGAAAGATTTGCTGGTGGACTCACTCAAGCTCCCTCAGCCTCCTCTTTCCTCTGATGATAGGAGGTACCAAACTCCTCCCAGAACTTTCCTTTATAGGGAGCAAAAGTGGGACTCTCAGATCACTCCACTTTACATCTGCTGCCACGCCTGTTTTCAGCTCCATGGAACAAGATGCCCTTATGCCAGGTACCTTATATCCCTTCTCCATTTGCCACCCCCCTCCTCTCTGTCTTCCTGCCTCATTTTGTGTATTGTCTCCCCTTTAGATTGTAAGCTCTCTGAAGATAGTGACTGTCTTTTTTTCTATTTACTGTATCCTCAGCACTTAGCATGGTACCTGTCATGTCATAGGTGCTTAATAAATGTTTATTGGATTGGATTATTTGATGCATGGATAAAATATAAGCCAAAAAAAAATCTCAAGTCAATCTGTGCTTTTAGAATATCTTTAAATGTCTACTTAGAAAATGCCTCATTTTTACATCTTTTTTCCAGCTTTTAATTTTCAAGAACACTGGCCAATTGCTATAACACGAGTATAAAATCTACCTATAATAATCTGTGGAAATTATGCCCCTTAGTACTAAGAAGAGCTGCTTTTGTATCCTTGAATAAACTTATAAAGTGATCAATACTATATATTATCATATAAGTCACAACTGACAAAGTTTAAGGAATATCAAACATGATTAAAGCTAATTACTACTATTATTTAATTAGCCAAAGTAATATAGCATCATTTTTTGGAATCTGAATGATATTTTATCAACAGTAGGTGCTATAATCCAGAAAGGATGATTGTTTTTAAGTAGATTTTTTTTCCTTCCAAAAATAAAAAATGAATCTCTATTTAGGTAGTGTGTAACACAGGTAAAAGACTTTACTTCAGGATACAGGAAAAACAAAGATCTACCCAATTCAGATAAAACTTAAGAATATAAGGTGTTAGTGAATGATTCCTATTCTTAATTTTTGAGACAAAAGAATTATTTGCTCATCTTGAGAGGAGTCTGAAATTCTTTTTTAAAAATCTTAAACTTCCCAAATTAATTTGAATTCACTAAAAAATAAATATGTGAAAAAAATTACAGTTCCATTCTGGAGGCACAGGAATGGAGAAAGGTAAGTATCATAAAATCAAATGACAGAGTTACACAATTCCAAAAAGGCTCTAAATTCCTATTTTCCATAAATGAATAGTGTTGCTCTAAAAATCAATCAATGATCTATTTATATTGTGGAGACTAATGGAAATATTTTTAAAAGTTATTTTCTCACGCTTATCTTGGTTCTTTTTAACTGTGTTCAATGATATTAAGTTTCAATGGGACACCTCTGAGGACTTCCTTAAAGAAAATGTGGTCCTTTTTTTTACATGCAACTGGGAAGTAAGATATTCAGGCACTGGTGTATAGAGATTCATCTTGCCCTACTGGAAAGTCAGAGAGGGAAGAGGGGAGGATATAGGACAGAGCAGATTGGGGGAGGGGGTATTTAGTGGGATTGCTATTTTGGGGTGGTGGGTAGCAGAAAGACAGGGAGAAAACTTGTAACTCAAAATCTTGTAGAAATGAATATTGTAAACTGAAAATAAACATAAAATTAAAAAAAAGAAAATGTGGTCTTGAATCTACTCTAAGACTGAAGTTAAGAGTCTAGGTCATTGGTGGAGGAGAGAAAAAAGAGAGAAGTCTCTTGAAACCAATGTCTTAATAGCATACTTCAAAGAAATGAAAACAATTGTTTTTAATTATTAGTACATCAAATGTTTTGTCATGGGAATTTAGTCATAAACATTTCTCCAATTCTGTGCAAAAATGATGTAGGACATAAGGATACATTTGTAAAGAAAAAAAGTTTATGTGTATTTGCACCCAAAGGAAAAAGACAGGAAGCAGCAAGTGCCAGAGAAGACAGACCACCTCTACCCATCACCATCTTGACTATCATTTCCCCTCAGATCCTGGAGACAGCCCAGGACCCTAAACACAAAAACCAGGGAACAGCAGGGCCCCCTAAACCATGAATCCTTTCCCTTGAAGCCATCACTGAGGGAGAAATCATCATGGAAAAGGGACCTACATCCCTCACGAGTCAATCAGTCACATATTTATTAAGTATCTATTATGTGCCAGGCACTGTAAATAAAAAGAAATGTAAACTATAATCTGCTCTAAAGAAGCTCACAGTTCAATGGGAAAGATAACATGCCACCAACCATGTACAAACCAGATACATATAAAATAAATTAGAGATAATCAACAAAGGGAAGGCACTAGGATTGAGGGAGTTAAAAAGGTTTTCCTGAACAAAGGAGGATTTTAGCTGAGACTTGAAGGAAATCAGGGAAGTCAGGAGGCAGAGAGTTCTACATATGGGGGACAGCCAGAGAAAATGCCTGAAGTAGGGAGATGGAGTGTCTAGTTCAAGGAATAGCAAGGAAGCCAATGTCACTGGATCACAGAGTATGTGGGGAGTGTAAGGAGTGAGAATATTGGAAATGTAGGAAGGGGCTAAGTTGTGGAGGGCTTTATAAGCAAAACAGATTTTATATTTGATTCTGGAGGCTATAGGGAGTCACTGGAGTTGATGGGAGTAACAGGGTCAAATGTGCACTTTAGGAAGATCACATGGATGGGAGTGGGGAGAGACCTGAGGCAGGCAGACTCACCACCAGGTTATTATAATTGTCCAGATTTGAGGTGATGGGGACCAGAGTTTTGGCAGTGCCATAGGAGAGAAGGGGAAGCATGCAACAAATGTTGGGAAGGTAAAATTGGCATGACCTGACAAATGATTAGATATGAGAAGTGAGAGAAAGTAGGGAGTTGAAGATGACACCTCGGTTGTGAGCCTGAGTGACTGGGAGTATTGTGACAGCCTCAACAGAGGTATGAAAGTTTGGAAAAGAGGTAAAGGGGGCAGGGGGAAAGTGGGGGCAGAGAGTTAAGTTCAGTTTTTAACATACTGAGTTTAAGATGTCTATAGGACAGACAGTTTGAAATATCCAACAGATGGCTAGAGAAGCAAGACTGGAAGTCACAAGGGGTTAGGATTAGATAAGTATATCTGGGAATGAGCAGCATAAGGATAACTGAATCCACAGGAGCTGATGAAATCACCTAGTAAAACAGTATATAGAAGAAGGAGAAGCATGCCCAGGACAGAGCCCTGTGGGACACCTATGATTAATAGTTATGTCCTAGATGAAGATCCTTGGCAATATCAGAAACAGAAAATGAATATATGATTTTATCAATGGAAGTGATATTAAAAAAGATTAATATCTGCTTAGCCACTGTGTACCTGTCCATCTGACTTGCAGCTAAAACTTTCCCTAAGTGTTATATTCCCCATTCAAATGAGAGCTCCCTGACAGCAGGGACTTACTTTGCTATGTTTATTCCCAGCACTTGGTACAATGCTTTGCACATAATAAACACTTAATAAATGGAATTTTTTATTCATCAAAAGATGTATTTACAATAAAAGCAAAGAAGACACATACCTGAAATTTTCTTGCTATTAACACTGAAAGATTAAAACTTATAAGCAAAGATCCAAGGATCATGGTATTAAAGAACTGAAGGACACAGACCAAGAGTAAACTTGTCACCTGTATAACATATAGCCATGTAACCTGCCAAGTCAAAAAAGTTAATGATTAGCTAGATAAACACATCCTATTAAGAGCCCATATGAAGGGATTATAAAATCATGCAGAAGGCATTTAGAAATAGTCTAACAAAAGACAGGCATTTAATTTTTTAACAACAACCTATTACAGAAGCCCAAGGGTTAAAAATAACCATTTATCCCAATGCTTTATTTGAATCAGAAATCCCCCAGCATAATATCCTCGATCAATTAAGTCTTCCTCTGATTAAAGACTTGGTAATGTGGAATTCACTAGCTCATAAGACAAACAATTCCATTTTTGTATAGTTATATTTAATTGGAATTTCTTCCTTACATTAAACCTGAAACCTGCTTTCATGTAACTTCTACCTAATTAGTACTTGTTCTGCTCTCTGGAATTACAAATCTAATACCTCTTCCTCATGCCTGCTCTTCAGATAGATGAAGGTATACCCTCCCTAAGTCTTCTCTTTTCCAAGATAAACATTCCCATTTCTTTCACTTCACCTAGGCCAAGAGACTTTTTATCATTTAAAGAGTCTAGCTGGTTAAGTTCCATCTATTGTGGATTATGTACTGATTTCATCTTAAAGACCACATTCATCTGCATTTCACCAGAATGGAAACATACCTACCTAAGAAATTTTTAAGTTAAGTTTGCAATAGTACTAAAAGGTACACAGCACTGAATTTCATCCCAAATCCATGTGAAATGAATATAATTTGTCTTTATAATAATGGATTGTGCACATTCCCAACACAGTACTGCCTTTTTCTTTTTAAGGACTGCAAAGGATTGAATATTACTTTTAACTATGAATCTAGAATTTTTAAAAAAAAATTCATACCAGTTTTTATTAATACAAATGAGTGTTGTCTGCCAAAGTAGAGCCTTGGAAGATTATTCAAGTGATGTTGCTCTTGTTTAAGCTGTTTTTGGAAACTTCTTTTTCAGAAATGCTTTTAGAGGCAGTCTATTAGTCACATAAGAAAATCAGTTTCATTACTTTATAATGAGAGAGGTCAGTCTCTGAGTACCAGTACTCTGAGTACTGGCTACACATTTTTCCTTCCTCTTCCCCTTCTTGTTTCACATGGTTCAACTCTGCTCCCTCCCTTCCACTTTTTCTGGAGACGACAATTTGAGGAACTAAAGGTAGGAGCTATAGACTCAGACAAACGGGGGGCTGGGGACAGCACAGAATACAAGGAAACCAACTAACACAAAGGTTCTTGATTTTTGTTGTAAACTGATTACATCGGGGCTGGGCATTATTCAACTTGCTTAAAACACTTGAATTTAATCTTACTTTTTCAGGTGTGGTGGTCAGAAAACTTGGGTTTTTACATTTTATAGGCACAGGATAGTTTGTTTTGGACAAAAAGTTTAGGAAAAAGTAAAACATTCACAGCACTACTCTTTACAATTACATTGGGCTTTGAATTTGTAATTCTTTATTCTACACAAATAACTAAGAATATTTTTCAAATATTGACCTGATTAAAGAGCAAGGGCCATATCTTTTATACGATTATATATTATGTACCACCTTAAAAGCAGTCAAAAGTTCATTGATGTTTGTAACAGAAATGACTAACTGTAACCTCCCCATTACTACTTCTATCTATACCTGTTCTTACACTAATTAATATCTCTGGTATAACCTTAAGTAATCATTCAGAAAATATTCAGGCATTCTCAGTTGGGAATTAGAAGGCTTTAATGAGAAAATCTCAGAGGAAAATATAAAAAGTCTCAATTTTATCTTTACAAATGTTTTATGTTTTTATTTCAGTGACATGGTAATGGCTGTTCTTCTATAGCAAACTTAAATGTCTCTAGGGTAAAACTTATCTTGCTTGTCTCTCTAAAAGCAATCTGGTCCATTCTATTCCTCCCCCTTCTCTCCCTACTTCCTTCTTCATCACATGTATGCCTGAAGGTGGCTTTTATATTAGGCTCCCAGGTTGTCAAGACAACATTCATACATTCCTAAGATAAGCCAAAGAGTTATTGTGCCTTGACAATTTATCTGACAGATGCAGTATTGTGACAGGCAGTTGGAAAAATCATTGGCACTGATGGTTTTTTCTAGTGTCCATTTTCCTATTCCTTAATAGAGAATCTTCAAAAAATATATAAACATATAATGCATCATTCACAAAAATATAATTAGAGGTAGGCTCAAAAGTGGCATTTTAAAGAAAAATGTATGGAGAAGCTAGAAAAGAATTTGGTCACACATAACTAAACAGCAAACAAAGAACTTTCTTCCTAGAGGTAATCTGGGTTACAGTTGCTAATCAAATATAAAGAAAGTTACATGATGTATAATTTTAATATTTATAAGCATAAGCTAATATATGAATAAAATGTTTAGAGAATATAGACCAAGTAATTTAGTACTGTGATTTTTAAATATAATAATCTGATATACAAAGGTATGGAAAAAAACATGCTGAGTATGTACAAATAAAAGTCTTGTTTTTAATTGAAAAGATGGGAAGGCAACCTATCAAACCCAAACCCATCTTTCAGAAGCTAGCTCAAATCCCATCACTATCATGAAAGCTTCCTTTTGATGTGTGTGCATGTATATAGATATATTCCCAATTACATGCAAAAATAATTTATAGAATGCATTTTTAAAATTTTTGAGTGCCAAATTCTGTTCCTTCCTCCATACCCCCTTTCCCCTCTAAGACAGCAAGCAATTAGATACAGACTATATGTATGTAGTCATGCAAAACATATTTTCATGTTAGCCATGTTGTAAAAGAAAACACATACCAAAAACATAAGAAAAATAAAGTAAAAAAAAATATGCTTCTATATGCATTCAAACTCCATCAGTTCTTTCTCTGAAGGTAGACAGCATTTTTTCATCATAAGTCCTTCAGAATTGTCTAGGATCATTACATTGCTGAGACTAGTTAAGTCATTCACAATTAATCATCATATAATATTGCTGTTACAGTATAGAATGTTTTTCTACTTGTGCTCACTTCATTTTGCATCAGTTGTTACCTAATAAGTCTTTACAGATTTTTCTGAAACCTCCCTGATCATCATTTCTTATAGCACTGTAGTATTCCATCACAATCATCTATCAAAATTTGTTCAACCATTCTCAATCTGATGGGCATCCCCTCAATTTCCAATTCTTTGCCACCAATAAAAAAGCTCCTAAGAGTATTTTTGGACACATAAGTCCTTTTTATTTGATCTCTTTGGGATACAGACCTAGTACTGGCATTGCTAGGTCGAAGGGCATGTACACATTATAGACCTTTAGCACATTTCCAAATTGCTCTCCAGAATGGTTGAATCAGTTCACAATTTCACCAATAGTGCATTAGTGTCCCCATTTTACCATATCCTCTCCAATATTTGTCATTTCCCTTTTCTGTCAAATCAGCCAATCTGACAGGTATGAGGTGATGCCTCAGAATTGTTTTAATTTGCATTTCTCTAATCAATAGTGATCTATGTAATTTTTTCATATCACTATAGATAGCTTTGATTTCTTCTTCTGAAAAATGCCTGTTCATATCCTTTGACCATTTGTCAATTGGGGAATGACTCATATTCTTATAGATTTGACTCTGTTCTTCAAATATTTGAGAAATGAGACGTTTATCAAAGAAACTGTAAATTTTTTTGCAAGTTTTCTGCTTTCCTTATAATCTTGGCTGCATTGAATTTGCTTGTGCAAACCCTTTTTAATTTAATGGAATCAAAATTATCCATTTTACTTTCTGTAATACTCTCTGTTTAGTCAAAATTCTTCCCTTGTTCATTGATCTGACAGGTAAGATATTCCATGTTCCCCTAATTTGCTTATGGTATCACCCTTTACCTCTAAATCACGTACCCATTTTGGGTACATTATCTTGGCATATGATAAGACATTGATCTATACGTTGTTTCTGCCAAAGTGCTCTCCAGTTTTCCTAGCAATTTTTGTCAACTAGTGAGTTCCTGTTCCAAAAGCTTGGATCTTTGGGTCTGTCAAACACTAGATTACTATGATCACTTAGTACCATATATGGCATACCTACTATATTCCATTGATCCACCATTCTATTTCTTAGCCTGTATCAGATTATTTTGATTACCACTTTGTAATACAGTTTGAGATCTGATATACTAGTCAATCTTCATTCATATTTTAAAAATTGATTTCCTTTGTTATTTTTGACGTTTTGTTCTCTTAGATGAAAGTTGTTACTATTTTTTCTAGCTTCATAAATTTTTTGGTACCATATCATTGGTATGGCATTGAGTAAGCTAATTTAGGTAGAATTATCATTTTTATTATATTGGCTCAGCCTATCCTTTAGCAATTATGTCTCCAATTGTTTAGATCTGGCTTTATTTGTGTGAAATGCTTTGTAATTGTGTTCATATGGTTCCTGGACTTGTCTTGGCAAGTAGACTTCCAAGTATTTTATATTGACTACAGTTGTTTTAAACAAAATTTCTCTCTGTTTCTTCCTGGGGGATTTTGTTGGTAATATATAGAAATGCTGATGATTTATGAAGGTTTGTTTTATAACCTACAACTCAGCTGAAGTTGTTAATTATTTCAACTAGTTTTTTAGTTGATTCTCTAAGATTTTGTAAGTCTACTATCATATCATCTACAGAGAATGATAGTTTTGTTTCTAATTTCTTTTTCTTCTCTAACTGCTATAGCTAGCATTTCTATAATGGTAATAACAGGCATCCTTGCTTCACTTTTGATCTTTTGGGAAGGCTTTTGATTTATCCCTATTATAGATAATACTTGTTGATAGCTTTAGATAGATACTACTTACCATTTTAAGGAAAGCTTCATTTATTCCTATGCTTTCCAGTGTTTTAATAGGAATGAATATTGTATTTTGTCACGTCTTTTCTGCATCTATTGAGATAATTGTGATTTTTGCTGGTTTTGTCACTGATATAGGTCAATTATGCTGATAGCTTTCCTAATGTTAAACCAGCTCTTCAATCCTGGTATAAATCCCACCTGGTCGTAGTGTGATATATATATATATATATATATATATGTATATATATATATATTTTTTTGACATGTTGCTGTAATCCTTGCTAATATTTTAGTTAAATATTTTTCCTTAATATTCATTACATAAATTGGTCTATAGTTTTTGTTTGTTTTTTGCTTTTCCTGGTTTAGGTATTAGTATCATATTTGTGTCATAAAAGGACTTTGTTAGGACTTCTTCTTTGCGTATTTTCCCTACTAGAATTAATGGTTCTTTAAATGTTTGAAGGGAAGATAGGTAGCACCGTGGATAAAGCACTGGCCCTGGAGTCAGAAGGATTAAGTTCAAATCCAAAGCAAGTCATTTAACCCCAATTGTCTCCTTTAAAAAAAAATGGGCATAATTCACTTCAGAATTCATCTGGTCCTGGAGATTATTTTCTTAGAGAACTCATTTATGGCTTGTCCAATTTCTTTTCCTCATATAGGGTTAAGAATTCTCTTATCTCTCTTCTTTAAATCTGGGCAATTTATATTTTTATAATTATTCACCTATTTCACTTAGATTTATAGACTCTTAACTGTCCGAATAATGATAAAGTTCTTAGGAGTTACAAGTATCACCTTCCCATGTAAGAATATAAACAGTTCAATCTTATAGATTCTCTCATGATTTCTCTTTCACGTTTACCTTTTAAAGCTTCTGTCGAGTCTTGTATCTGAAAGTCAAATTTTTTATTCAGCTCTGGTTAGGAATGTTTGAAAGTCTTCTACTTCATGAAATACCCCTTTTTCCCCCTGAAAGATTAAACTCTTGGGTAGACGATTCTTGATTGTAATCCTAGCTCCTTTGCCCTCCAAAATATCATACTCCAATCCTTCTGATCCTTTCATATAAAGCTGCTAAATCTTGTATTATCCTGACAGTGGCTCCATGACTTTTGATTTGTTTCTTTCTGGCTGCTTACAGTATTTTCTCCTTGACCGGGGAATTCTGGAATTTGGCTACAATATTTCTGGGAGTTTTCATTTGGGAATTTCTTTCAGGATGTGATTGGTGAATTCTTTTGGTTTCAATTTTGTCCTCTGATTCCAGGATATCAAGGGAATTTCTTGAAATATGAATGTGTAGGCTCTTTTTTTTTTATCATGGTTTCAGGTAATCCAATAATTCTTCAACTATATCTCATCATTCTAATTTCAAGCTATTTTTTTAAAAGGAGATTTCACATTAGATCTTCAATCTAATTTTTCCAGTGGAGTATTTCATATTTTCTTCTATTTTTTTTCATTCTTTTGACTTTGTTTTATTGTTTTTTGTCTCACAGAGTCATTAGCTTTCACTTGCCCAATTCTAATTTTTAGGAATTATTTTCTTCAGTGAGCTTTTGTACCACCTTTCCCATTAGGCCAATTTTGGTTTTTTAAGTGTTATTTTCTTCAGTATTTTTTATGCTTACTTTACCAAGCTGATGACTCTCTTTTCATGATTTTCTTGTATCACTTTCATTTCTTTTTACAATTTTTCCTCCACCTCTCTTATTTGATTTGTCAAATATTTTTTGAGCCATTCCAGGAATTCTTTTTGGGCTTCTGACCAATTTACATATTTCTTTGAAGCTTAGTGTATAGCAGTTTTGACTTCACTGTCTTCTTCCAGGTTTGTGTCTTGATGTTCCCTGTGACCATAGTAACTTTCTATGGTCAGGTTCTTCTTTTGCTGTTTGCTCATTTTCCTGCCTATTTATTGACCTAAACTTTAAAGTTGGGCACTGCTCCCAGTTGGAGGGGCATTCTCTGAAGCTTCAGGTCTTTCCTACTGCTATTTTCTGAGCTGCTATGGGGAGGAGGTGGAGGACTGTAGGTTTTTGGTTCTTCCAAAGTGGTATGAGCTAAGGAAAGGGTGTGGTCACTGTTCTCTTGGCTTGTGAGTGACCAAAAGCACTCTTTTCTGCCCTGGCACTTTGACTAGGACCCCTGCTGCCACCAGCACTAGTTAGCTAGTATTCCTCTTAGTTCTAGTATTACAACCCAGACCTGTGTATGGGCAATGCAACAGTCACATACTCAGTGCCTGCAAAGGGTCCCCTGCAAACTCCTTCTGACAAGCTGTCCCAACCTCTTACTATGTGTAGTTTGAGAGCTCCTAAAGTTGCTACTGTTGCTGAACTAATTTCAAGGTCTACTGCTGGTGCCCCAATGCATGTAGTCCATCAACCCTACTGAGATAGGCCTTTCCTGTCAATCTCCTAAGTTTTCCTGAGCTGCAAAATTGTTTCACACCAACCTTTTGTTGGTTCAGCCACTCCAGAATTTGATTTGAGAAATTATTTTAAAGTTGTTTAGAGATCAACTGGGGCAAATTTGGGTGAGACCCTGCCTTCACACTGCCATCTTGGCTTTACTTCCTATGAAACCTTCCTTTCTTCTGAATACTTGACAGCATCTAGTGTATTTTCCTTTGGTTGTTAATTATCTTTTAATATTTTCATTTTGTCCCCCCAACCACTTGGTAAGGTCCTTGAAGGCTGGTATTACATCTTATATTTATACTATTCTGTATCACAAACTTTATACATGGTATACACTGAACATAGTTTGGTAATTTTATTTTTTCTGAAATAGTGATCTAATTTGTTGTGAACTTTTACATGTTATAATGAAATTATGCCCATATTTAATTTTTAATCAATAAGTGTGTGGAATGCCTATTCATTAAAATTAAATTGTTTAGACATATATTTGCCTGTCAGTGCTAAAAGTAATGCTTAAGTATAAAATTTCTTAACTTCTTTCAATTATGAAATTATGAATTAATTTATGAATTAAAAATAATTTGTGCTCATTGATTTCCCTTATGAGAATTCCAGCTGTAAAACAGACTTTTATTCATCTTTGTAACCCTCACAAGTATCTAGAAGATCTTGTATAAAGTGAGACTTCAATAAGCACTAGCTAAACTGAAGTTAAAATTAATAAGCTAATAACCGGAGTAGCTATTCAGTATATCATAACTCACATTTATAAAGCACTTTGAGGTTTACAAAGCACTTTCCTCACAACGGTCTTGTGAAGTAAACAGTATGAAGTATTAGTACCCTCATTTAACATATGAGGGAATAAATGTGAAAAGGTTTTAACTTGCCCAAGGTCACATAGTAAGGGGCAGGTCTAGGACTCAAGTGTTCTTTTCATTCTATCATTTCACAGTCTAGAAGCAAGATTCTATGGCAACAAATATTGGTTGGGAGACAGATTAAAGGCTTTCAGAACCTTTGTGTGACCTTAGGCAATTGTATTTTTTTTAACGCACTAAGATCCCTAAAACAAAGTATGAAGTATTGTTAAGATGGTTCTCTTCTACTTTTAAATTTAATTTATCTTCAAAAAGGACTAAAAATTGACCTAAATATACGGATAAGAACAATTATATGTTCTAACTCAAAATATTCAGGATGCAGATAAAACAAAGGGTCAAATTAGATGCTCTGAAATATCACTTCTATCCTATGAAAAGCTGAATTATTCACAAAAATGATATTTTATTATGATTTAAATTATAATCAGTAAGCACTGAGGTAGCTAGTCTAATTCTTAGATACTGAATACTGAATAAATAACACCTTCAATGAACATTTAGTACGAAAAACACAGTTTACCTTTGTTGTAGGAAGCATGTTCAAACAGTCCAGTATGAATAAAACTAATGCTTGCATCAACATCATAAATTGATTAAATTGCCATGTTAGACTAAAGAGAAAAGTAGATATGAACACTGCAAGAAGAGTCAGCCTCTGGAAAAAGAAAATTTTCAATATTATTTACATGTCTCCAGTGATAAAAGCTTTAATATACTGGTTTCTTCAGGAAACAGTCAATGTCTCCCTAAACTAAATAAAATAAATTTTATTCAAATTTTAATATAAATACATAAATGAATAAACTTGAATAAACATCATTCAAAATTTATTGGATAGTTATAAACTATCACTCTGAAAACTTCTGCTCTAAATTTCCTAATGTGACATTCTACATCGAAACACAGTAAGTCTGAAATCTGAAGAGCAATAAACAGATCAACGTTTTGAGAATTTTACACAGAACTTGTGGGTTTATTATCACTGCTCAATAACAGATTATGTACACTATTTTTCTAAAAATGAATATTAAAAACATTTTATTTACACTTCAGGAAAAGAGCTCAAATGAGGAAGAACCAGACTAACTCAAGTTAAATAAGAAATACTGGAATAAGAATAATTTGTTTGTGTTAGGGCCCTTTGTTCATTTGTCAGATACTCTGACATTGCTTAAACAAAATTGAATAACCTTAAAAAAAAAAAAGGATACTAAAAACTTACTTCACAAAGAGGCTGTAAGTGTGGTCTGAGCAAATATGTAATTGCTGCTATCTGAACTGCGAAGAATGGCAGCGCCCAGTTCTCTCTCAAAGGAATGGTGAATTCTACTCTTGTGGTATCTATTCTGCACAAAACAGAAATTTCCAGAAACAGCAGTAAAAGAAGGCTCCTTTTCTTAAAGTTTTTGTTAAAAATAAGAAATTACATGAAGGTACCCTCTGATTCAATTGGCTCTACATTTTCCTTTGTCTTAGTTTGTGTTTACTTACTGTAGGAAACATTAAAGAACTTCTACTTAAATGGATTATTACTTAATAACTTTGGATACTGTCTCCCCTGATGCAAATTGTAACCCAGTCTCCTCTCTCATCTTGACTGATTTTGGTCCTATAAATCCCCCAGTGAGGATCTACCAATGTGTTTATCCACTTAGTTTTCCCTGTGTACATTGTTAGGGCAATCTCTTTCAAGTGGTCTGACTGAGGAGACTTGGTAGCATTCTGAGATGATGTTATCAACACAATGTCAACAGCAACCAGAAGCATCTGGAGGATCTGGCATCTATATGGAATCCTTGTCCCATTTGGATTCCTCTATGACAGTGCTTACCTTTGGTAAGCATTCATCATCCTCTTTTATCCCTTGCTTGATACTGAAAATCAGAAGATCCCTGAACAGGTTGTCTCTGTAGTTGCATCTATTAAGAAATCTCTCATAAGTTATCATTAGTAAAATTTAAATAGCTACTCTTCATAGAAACTATATAATCCATTAAATAATTTTGTTCAGTTAAGAAACATTATTCCTGTTATACCTAGAGTTCTTACTATAATAGTACTATTCTATCTATATTAAATTATATTGCTTTAGATCTAGTAATATATTTCATTCACTTGAAAAACAGCTAAATATATAGAATTTTGCAAATAGATACTATTTTGTAAGACTATAATTTTCAAAGTTTAATCTCCCTAACATTATGTTGCCTCTATACAGTTAATTATACTTTAAAAATTATTTCAATTCAATTGAGCAAAAAATGCTTATTAAGTGTACACTGTATACTATCTCATTTAAGCCACAAAAGAACCTCATAAAGTAGGAAAGGCTGGTACTATATACTCATTTCACAGATTAACAAACTAAAGCACAGAAGGTAGATGGTTTGCCTAAGATCACATAGGAAGTTAATGAGAAATCTGAGATTAAATTTGCCTCCTCTTAATCTTAACCAATTGACAATCATTTTTTCAGTACCTACTATCTAGCATGCATTATGCCAGCTGGGTATGTAAAGATAAAAATTAAATAGCTCCCACCCTCCAGGAGCTTGGGAGAAACAAGTATATGTAAGTATATACAAAGTAAAAGTATTTTGGGGAGAGGGTACTTGCAGCTGAGGAAAGGCTTCATGTTGAAGGTAGTGCTTGAGCTGAGTTTTGAAGAAGAAAAGGGATTCTAAGAGATGGGGACAAGAAGGGAGTGAATTTCAGGAATGGAGCACAGTCTGTTCAAAATCAGATATGGGGGATGGACATTAGAGGTGAGGAATAATTCTTGCTAAAATGACATTTTGGCTGGGTCACAGAATATGGGAGGGTGAATACTGTATAATAAGGATGGAAAAAGTGTGTTGGGGCAAGGCTGTAAAGGGTCAAAGAATTTTCTATTTGATCCCGGAAGTAGGGAACTACTGAAGTTTAATGAGTATGAAAGTGACATGGTCAGACTTTCCTAGCTAGGAGATTTCCTAGAATCACTTAACAGATTTAGTGAAAGAACAGATTTCCTAGAATCACTTTTCTAGCTATATGAAAGACTGGTGGGAGAAAGGAGTAACAAAGTAGGGAGACCAATTAGGAAGCTACTAAAGTAATCCAGGCAGGAAGTGATGAAGACTTGAAATGAGGTGGAAGCAAACTTCTATCCAAATTGGATTTCTTTTCATTTTGGTAAATCAGAAAATAAATATTCTGAAGGGAGAATAAAACTCTCATCAGAAAAATACAGAATACGGGGCGGCTAGGTGGTGCAGTGAGTAAAAGCACCAGCCCTAGAGTCAGGAGGACCCGAGTTCAGTTCCGGCCTCAGACACTTAACACCCATACAAAAAAGCCATGTAAGCATGGGTAAGTTACTTAACCCCAATTGCCCTCCAAAAGGCAAAAAAAAACACAAAAAAACCCAGAATAAGCCATTATTTGTCAGACAGAAAATAACAAACTCTTTTCTCTATAGATAATGAGCTGACAATTATGTAGCACTTTAAGATTTATGAAGGGATTTGAAAGTTTAAAATTCACAATAACTCTCAGGTAGAAACTATAGGTATTAGTACCTATATTTTAGAAATCAGGAAACTAAGATTCAAAACTTGGTTTCAGAGTTATTAAGTTTTAGAGGCAGGATTTGAATCCAAGTCTTCCTTACTCCAAATCTAACACTCTGTCCATCATATTATGCTGTTAAATATAATCTTTATTCTTGCCATCCAAGGAAGGAAATATGTATATATAGAGAAATATCAATCCAACTCACCTATTTATAACATACCAGAAAGCTGCTAACAGCCCTGACAACCATGTTCCACTAAGAAGCCAGCTGGTTAGATAAAGAGCTGTGACATACATTGCTTGGAGTCCAAATAAAGTGTAGATATAAAAATAAACAGGCTCTAAATATGTCTGCAAGATAGAATTATAGTATCAGAAGTTTTTTTTTAATTCCTCTTGTCATCATAAATTTATAAAAATAGTAAATAAGAGATTTTTAGGTCAGGAGTTCTGAGTCCTCTTTTCTCCTTTGTATCCAAGAAAATGCTAGCAATACTTCCTCCTGCCAGCAAGGGGCAAAAAGCAGCCCAACAAGGTCCTCTGCATTATTCTGTGATCCAAATAATTTTGTCTGAACTTAGACCAATTTTTCCTTTTTTTCCTTAGAACAGCAGGTTACTTTTGTTTCAAAAAAAATTGTTTCTACTCTTTATGAGTTGAGGCTCCCGAGTTCTGGCACTGATGTAAATGGAAGCTGCTTTCCCTTAAAGGTAAATGAGAAATTATACTAACTTTTAAATGAATATCCCTTAAACTACACACTTATATTATTGCATGCTTTATATATGTATATGTGTGAATATGAAAAATGCCTTACAACATATGAATAAAAAACAAAAACCATAATGCAACTGAAAAAATTGTATTTTAAAAGCTGATTTGTAGATACCTGAGGCAGATCTGAAAAACCAAAATAGGAGCTTCAATTCAAAACAGTAAATTATCACTTTCATGTGATGATATTAATTAAATGACACAAAAGAAAGCCAAAGTGTACCTGTATAGGTAGAACTCTATATAAAATGCTGAGAAAAACCTCCTGGTAAATATTCATTCGTTCAAGGATGTTAATTGTCCTCATTGACTCAGTTTTATTATCATATATCAATCCATGGAAACCTATAGTTAGTATTTAAAAATTAGAAAAAATTAACATTTTCAAATGTAATCATTCTTTAAAATAATATAGATTTGAGTGACATGATTTTCCAGAATTATATTGTCTATGAAACTCCTGTAAAATCATTTACTTTCTCCAACACAAAACATATTTCCCAAAATTTTAAAGTAGAAACATAGTGGTATGATAAAAAGAACACTAGATTATGAATAAGATCAGGGTTCCAGTCACTGTTCTGCTGTTTAATAGACATGTAACCTGGTAATGTAGATTACTGTTACTTGATCTAAGTCTTTAGTTTTCTCATCTATTAAAAAAAGTCATAAAGGCCACCTGCCTCATAGAGTTATGAAGATTAAATGAGATAATCTTTGTGAAAGTGCTTTGAAAACTGTCAGGTTCTAAGCAAATATAAAGGATTTATTAGGATATTTTAGCACTGAAGCCTCTGAAAAGACAGAACAGGTTCATGCAACTACAAATTGGGGGAATTTATACAATGGTGTGATATATAGGGTTAGGAGGTTATACAATGAAGACTGCTTCTTTTCCATGCAGGTATGGTAAAATTAATGTGAAAAAGAACAAGTGTATAGAACTAATATCTTAACCTGAAGTTTACAGGGCTTTCTTTGCCATACACAGTGGTTTTTATTTTAACAGACCTATAATCTCATTAATGTGGGCACAGTACTTCCTTCTGCCCATGCAGATGCCAATCCACCACTACTGCCTCATCTTCTGTAATTCTTATCCATATAATTTCTCCCAGAAGGACCTCTTTTGTTTCCTGCTGTCATTTAACAACCCTCCCTTGACCCTCTTCACTAAGTAAACTCTCTTCCTTTAAGGTTCAACATCTGATCCAGATCCTCATAGCTATTATTCTATAGATCCCCCAAGACATTCTTCTTCCTTCCTCAATAAGTTCAGTGCTAGGCTCATAGTATTTCTCTCCTACCCAGTTCCTGCCCTCATACTAAGGGATTTCAGGGATACTTATGTCCCTACAAATAACCCAGTCCCTGTTCCCACTTTCTCACTCTATTCCATTCCTATCACCTACTGATCTATTCCAACTCAGCCCAACTCAGAGATGACTACATACCTTGCTTTCACCCACAAATATTTTATTTCCATATTCAAGAACTCTGAAATTACTTTATCTAATCATATTTTATCAATCCATGTTTCTCTATGTCTTACTAACTTTCAAACCTCCACTTCATTTCATCATGACCTTCACTCCCATCAATTCCAGTGTTTTCCTATGCCATCAACTCTGTACTGGCTATACTCTCCTCCCCAATCTTAACCTCTTGAACTAACCCTACACTACCCTACACCCCAATCATGCTTTGCAAGACTCTTAACACTTGATTACTTATATTCAAATGCTGCTGAACAGAACTGGAAAAAAAATCACTAATTTACACCGACTGAGCTTACTATAAAATGTATGTTATTTGATCTTAACTGGGCCCTCATTTCAGCAAGACAAATATTCTATTCCTCCATAATCCATTTGTTATACCCCTTTACACAGGTGCTGTTCTAAACCTTCTCATCTCTCCTCAAGCCTTTCTTTTTCCTCCCCTCTCAGTTAAGGACCTCATCTTAAGCTTCATGGGAAAAAAATTAGACCTTTTGCCTAGAGCTTCCCCTTCTCTCCTTCTGTTCATCTCTCCTCACTCAAACATCTTCCTTTACTTCAGTCTAAAATTAAAAAGGTGGTCCTTCTTGCCAAGACAAACACCTTTACACATGTTCTAGATTCCATTCCCTCCCTAACTTCTCCAGTAAATGATCCCTACTATCATCCTCATTCTATCATTTTAATCTTTATCTATTAGCTCCTTCCATGTTGTCTAAAAACATGCTCATGTCCTAAAAACACTGTCTCTACAGCCTTCTATCCACACTAGCTATTGTCTTATCTGTCTCCTTCCTTTCTCAATTAAATTCCTTGAAAGTCATGTATACTTCGGCAGAAACTGGGCATGGACCATTATTTAACACCATATACCAAAATCAAGTCTAAATGGGTGCACGATCTAGGTATAAAGGTTGATACTATAAGCAGTCTCCTAAAAGAAGGAATAGTTTACCTGTCAGACTTGTGCAGAGGGAAAGACTTTATGACTAAACAAGAATTAGAGAACATTGTAAAATGGAGGATGCAGGCCGGGTAGGCGCGGCGGCAGATACAGGCCGGGACAGCACGGCGGCAGCGCAGCGGCGCACGGACGCAGGCCGGGAAGGGGCCTGATCAACTCCAAGGGCAAGTCTTCCCACCAACCACAAAGTCCACTACCAGGCCTATCACCAAAGGGCTGGGACTGGAAAGAGCAAGGTAAGAAGCAAATAAGGGGCCCCTATACTGGACAGCAAACACTCCTGGGGCTACCACTTCATAGCCCAGAAATCTTTAAAAAAAAAAAAAAAAAAAGCCCCTTTCAGGACCTCCAAAGACGAGGATGACAGAGTGAACCCCACTTGCTCCAAACCCCCCCTCTGACCCTGAAAATATAGTAACTATTGTGCAGGGCATAACCCTCTACAGTAAAGGCTTGGGATCCTAGAGGAAGGGCGTGGTTAGGACCCTGCCTCAAAATGGGTAGAAAGCAGACTACAAAGACAAAGACTCTAGAGTCCTACTATCCTCAGAGGGAGGAACCAACCTCAGAGGGAGACAATGTGGACTCTACACCCACAGCTGAAACTTCAACAGGGAATGGATCCCAAGCACAGAAGGCTCTCCTAGATGAGATCAAAAGGAACTTTGAAAGCAAAATGAGAGAGATAGAAGAGAAAATGAATAATTCTCTCAAAACGAAAATAGCAGAATTCGAAAAACATTATAATGAGGAAAACATCTCTCTAAAAAGAAAAGTGTATGATATGGAAAAGGAGCTTCAAAAATTAACCAAGGAAAATGATTTGCTAAAAACCAGAATTAAACAAATGGAAACAAATAACTCTATGAGGAACCAAGAAGTAGCCAAGCAAAACAACAAAAATGAAAAATTAGAAAAAGAGGTAAAATACCTCAAAGAAAAAATAACTGACCTGGAAAACAGATCCAGGAGAGATAATCTGAGAATCATAGGCCTACCAGAAAATTATGATGAAAAAATGAGCCTGGACAACATTCTCCAAGAGCTCGTTAAGGAAAACTGCCCTGAGATACTTGAACCTGAGGGGAAAATAGAAATCGACAGAATCCACCAGACACCGGCTGTAAGAGATCCCAAACTGAAAAATCCTCGAAATGTTGTGGCCAAACTCCAGAACTACCAGATAAAAGAGAAAATACTTCAAGCGGCCAGAAAGAAACAATTCAAATATCAAGGGTCCACAGTGAGGATTGCACAGGATTTGTCAGCCTCCACACTGAAAGATCGGAGGCAGTGGAATACAATTTTCAGGAAGGCAAAACAGCTTGGATTACAACCAAGGATCACATACCCAGCAAGACTGAGCATATTCTTCCAGGCAAAGAGATGGTCATTCAATGATATAACAGAGTTCCAGACATTCTTGATAAAAAAGCCAGAATTCAATGGAAAATTCAACCTCCAATTACAAGAAGTAACAGTGACTTAGAAAGGTAAACAAGGAGAACACACATCATTTTAGAGGGAAAGAGGGGAGGGAGAGGAGCTTCGCATGAGATCTGTTCCTGTCATTCTTGATTCGAAGAAAAAATAGCATACCTCATTAAGTATAACAATATCCTACCGGTAGTAGGAGGGGGAAAGGATTACAAAAGGGGGGTGAGAGTGGTTTGTAGAGAGGGAAGTATTAAGGGGAAAAGGGGAGGAAAAGGGAGGGGGGCCGAAAAGGGAACACTGAGGGAGGCAGTGGTCAAAAGGAAAACTATTAAGGGGGGGAAGGGAGAAGGGAGGAAAAATATGAACATTAACAGGGGCAGGAATAGGATAAGGGGAAAGAAACAGATAACATTCATAACTGTAAATGTGAATGGAATGAACTCTCCTATAAAATGGAGACAGATAGCAGAATGGATTAGAAATCATAATCCTACGATATGCTGTTTACAAGAAACACATCTGAAACAGAGGGATACACACAAGGTAAAGGTAAAAGGTTGGAGTAAAATATATCATGCCTCAGCTAAAGTAAAAAAAGCAGGGGTAGCAATCCTTATCTCAGATAAAGCAAATGCAAAAATTGACCTAACCAAAAGAGATAAGGAAGGAAACTATATCCTGTTAAAAGACACCATCGAGAATGAAGCAATATCACTACTTAACATATATGCACCAAGTGGTGTAGCTTCCAAATTCCTAGAGGTGAAGGTAAAGGAATTAGAGGAAGAAATAGATAGCAAAACTATACTAGTGGGAGACCTTAATCTCCCCCTATCTGAACTTGATAAATCCAACCTCAAAATAAACAAGAAAGAAGTTAAGGAGGTGAACAGGATTTTAGAGAGGATAGGTATGATAGATCTCTGGAGAAAACTGAATGGGGATAAAAAGTAATATACTTTCTTCTCAGCGGTTCATGGCACATACTCAAAAATTGACCATGTTCTAGGGCATAAAAACCTCACAATTCTATGCAGTAAGGCAGAAATATTAAACGCATAGTTCTCAAATCATGATGCAATAAAAATTATATGCAATAAAGGGCCAGGGAAAGACAGACTAAAAACTAACCGGAAATTAAACAATTTAATCCTAAAGAATGAGTGGGTCAAACAAGAAATTATAGAAACAATCAGTAATTTCATTCAAGAAAATGATAATAATGAGACAACATACCAAAATCTGTGGGATGCATTAAAGGCAGTTCTTAGGGGAAGTTTTATATCCCTGAGTGCATACGTGATTAAATTAGAGAAAAGGGAGCTCAACGAATTGGGCATGCAATTAAAAAACCTAGAAAAAGAACAAATTCAAAATCCCCAATTAAATACTAAACTAGAAATATTGAAGACTAAAGGAGAGATTAATAAAATCGAAATTAAGAAAACTATTGAACTAATAAATAAAACTAAGAGCTGGTTTTATGAAAAAACCAACAAAATTGATAGACCCTTAGTCAATATGATAAAAAAAAGAAAGAAGAAAACCAAATTATGAGTATCAAAAATGAAAAGGGTGAATCTACCTCCAATGAAGAGGAAATCAAAACAATAATTAGGAATTATTTTTCCCAATTGTATGCACATAAATTTGACAATCTTAGGGAAATGGATGAGTATTTAGAAACATACAAGTTGCCCAGATTAACTGAAGAGGAAGTAAATTACTTAAATAATCCCATCTCAGAAAAAGAAATTGAACAAGCCATCAGTCAGCTCCCTAGGAAAAAATCTCCAGGGCCAGATGGATTCACTAGTGAATTCTATCAAACATTTAAAGAACAATTGATTCCAATACTCTACAAATTATTTGGGAAAATTAGTGAAGAAGGAGTCCTACCAAATTCTTTTTATGACACAAATATGGTACTGATACCTAAATCAGGAAGAGATAAAACAGAGAAAGAAAATTATAGACCAATCTCCCTCATGAATATAGATGCAAAAATTCTAAATAAAATACTAGCCAAAAGACTACAGCAACTTATCTCAAGAATAATACACTTTGATCAGGTAGGATTTATTCCAGGAATGCAAGGATGGTTTAATATTAGGAAAACCATCAGTATAATTGAGCCTATCAACAATAAAACTAGCAGAAACCACATGATCATCTCAACAGATGCAGAAAAAGGCTTTTGACAAAATACAACATCCATTCCTATTAAAAAACATTAGAAAGTATAGGAATAAATGGAGCCTTCCTTAAAATAATAGGTAGCATCTATTTAAAGCCATCAGCAAGTATTATATGTAATGGGGAGAAGTTGGAAGCATTTCCCATAAGATCAGGGGTGAAACAAGGGTGTCCACTATCACCCCTCTTATTCAATCTGGTACTAGAAATGTTAGCAGTAGCAATTAGAGAAGAAAAAGAAATCAAAGGAATCAAGTTAGGAAAAGAAGAGACCAAGCTATCACTCTTCGCAGATGATATGATGATATACTTAGAGAATCCTAGAGAATCAAGTAAAAAACTGCTTGAGACAATAAATAAATTTGGCAAAGTTGCAGGATATAAAATAAACCCACATAAATCCTCAGCATTCCTATATATTTCCAATGAAATTCAACAGCAAGAAGTAGAAAGAGAAATCCCATTTAAAGTTACTGTAGACATTATAAAATATTTGGGAATCTACCTGCCAAAACAAACCCAGGACCTGTATGATCATAACTACAAAACAATTTTCACACAAATAAAGTCAGATCTAACTAATTGGAAAAATATCAATTGCTCATGGCTGGGTCGAGCTAATATAATAAAAATGACAATTTTACCTAAATTAAATTATATATTTAGTGCCATACCAATTAATTTACCAAAAAAACTATTTTATAGTTAGAAAAAATAGTAACAAAATTCATCTGGAAGAATAAACGGTCCAGAATATCAAGGGAATTAATGAAAAAAAAATGCTAGGGAAGGTGAACTAGCTTTACCAGATTTCAATCTGTACTATAAAGCAGCAGTCATCAAAACTATCTGGTACTGGCTTAGAAATAGAGAAGTAGGTCAATGGAATAGATTAGGCACATGAGATTCAGAAGTCAACGACTACAGTAATGTATTGTTTGATAAACCCCCAGACCCTGGTTTTTGGGATAAGAACTCACTATTTGACAAAAACTGCTGGGAAAACTGGAATATAGTATGGCAGAAACTGGACATAGACCGTTATCTAACACCATATACCAAAATCAAGTCTAAATGGGTTCATGATCTAGGTATAAAGGTTGATACTGTAAGCAGTCTGCTAAAACAAGGAATAGTTTACCTATCAGACTTGTGGAGAGAGAATGACTTTATAACGAAACAGGAATTAGAGAACATTATAAAATGTAAAATGGATAATTTTGACTACATGAAATTGAAAAGTTTCTGTACAAATAAAGCCAATGTAACCAAAATTAAGAGGGAGGTGGGAAATTGGGAAAGAATCTTTACAACCTATGTCTCTGACAAAGGACTCATCTCTAAAATATACAGAGAATTGAGTCAAATTTATAAGAATACAAGTCATTCCCCAATTGATAAATGGTCAAAGGATATGAACAGGCAGTTTTCAGAGAAAGAAATTAAAGCTATCTATAAGCACATGAAGAAATGCTCTAATTCACTACTGATAAGAGAAATGCAAATCAAAACAACTCTGAGGTACCACATCTCACCAGTCAGATTGGCTAAGATGACAAAACAGGAAAATGACAAATGCTGGAGAGGATGTGGGCAAACTGGAACACTAATGCATTGTTGGTGGAGTTGTGAACTGATCCAGCCTTTCTGGAGAGCAATCTGGAATTATGCCCAAAGGGCTATCAATACTTTCATACCCTTTGATACAGCAATACCACTCCTAGGGTTATATCCCAAAGAGATCATAGAAATGGGAGAAAGACCCATATGTACAAAAATGTTTATAGCAGCTCTTTTTGTTGTGGCAAAGAATTGGAAATTAAGGTGGTGCCCATCAATTGGGGAATGGTTGAACAAGTTGTGGTATATGCATGTTATGGAATACTATTGCGCTATAAGAAAAGGGGAGCAGGCGGTCTTCATATTTACCTGGAGAGGCTTAAAAGAACTGATGCTGAGTGAGAAGAGTAGAACCAGGAGGAATTTGTACACAATTACAGACACAACGTATGTGTGATGACCAACTTTGATAGACTGGACTCCTCAACAATGCAGGGATATAAGTCAATCCCAAAAGACGCATGATGGAGAGAAAAACGTGCATCCAGAGAAAGAACTAGAAAGAACTAAATTTATATCCAGGTGGAAGCAAAATACCTGATCTTTTTCGTTCTCTTATTTGATTTTATGTCCTCTTTACCATTTTTCATTCCAGCTGGTACAATCCATCCTTATAACCTGACCATTGTATAATGTGAAAGTATTTACAGATCCTATACTTGATAATAAGCCGCCATGGGGAGGAGGGGAGGGAGGGGGACAAAATGTGAAATTCAAGGAATTGTGGAATTGAATCCTGTAAACTAAAAGGAAACAAATTAATAAATTAAAGCTTAATAAAAAAAATGTAAAATGGATAATTTTGACTACATGAAATTGAAAAGCTTCTGTACAAACAAAGCCAATGTAACCAAGATTAAGAGGGAGGTGGGAAATTGGGAAAGAATCTTTAAAACCTATGTCTCTGACAAAGGACTCATTTCTAAAATATACAGAGAACTGAGTCAAATTTATAAGAATACAAGTCATTCCCCAATTGATAAATGGTCAAAGGATACGAACAGGCAATTTTCAGAGAAAGAAACTAAAGATATCTATAAGCACATGAAGAAATGCTCTAAATCACTATTGATTAGAGAAATGCAAATCAAAACAACTCTGAGGTACCACATCTCACCAGTCATATTGGCTAAAATGATAAAACAGGAAAATGACAAATGATGGAGAGGATGTGGGCAAATTGGAACACTAATGCATTGCTGGTGGAGTTGTGAACTGATCCAGCCTTTCTGGACAGCAATCTGGAACTATGCCCAAAGGGCTATACTTTCATATCCTTTGACCCAGCAATACCACTCCTAGGGTTATATCCCAAAGAGATCATAGAAGTGGGAGGAAGACCCATATGTACAAAAATGTTTATAGCAGCTTTTTTTGTGGTGGCAAAGAACTGGAAATTAAGGGGGTGCCCATCAATTGGGGAATGGCTGAACAAGTTGTGGTATATGCATGTTATGGAATACTATTGTGCTATAAGAAACAAGGGGCAGACGGTCTTCATATTTACCTGGAGAGGCTTATATGAACTGATGCTGAGTGAGAAGAGTAGAACCAGGAGAAATTTGTACACAATTACAGACACAACATATGTGTGATGACCAACTTTGATAGACTGGACTCTTGTCAGCAATGCAGTGATATAAGTCAATCCCAAAAGACTCATGATGGAGAGAAATATGTGCATCCAGAGAAAGAACTAGAAAGAACTGAGTTTATATCCACATGGAAACAAAATACCTGATTTTTTTTCCTTCTCTTGTTTGATTTTATGTCTTCTTTACCATTTTTCACTCCATCTGATACAATCTGTCTTTATAACCTGACTAATGTATAATGTGAAAGCATTTACAGATCCTATACTTGACTATATGCCGCCATGGTGGGGAGGGGAAGAAGGGAGACAAAATGTGAAACTCAAGGAATTGTGGAATTGAATCCTGTAAACTAAAAGGAAACAAACAAATTAATTAAAAAAAAAAAAAGAAAGTCATCTATACTCAGTGCCTCAATTTCCTCTACTCAGTTTTTGCAATCTGGCTCCTAACTTCATCATTCAAATGCAACTGCCCTCTCCAAAGTTACCAGTAATCTTTGAGTTGCCAAATCTTAATGGTCTTTTTCCAATCCCCATCTTCCTTGACCTCTGCAATCTCTCAATCAATAAACATTGATTAAGCACCTACTATGTGCCAGGCATTGTGTTAAGTACCGGGGACACAAATGCAAAAAAGAAAAACAGTCCAGTTCTCAAGGAGTTAACAATCCAAGCACACAAAAGGAAGCTGAAAAGAGTGGAGGACATTTGGGGGTATGGCAGTAAAGTCACAGAAGTTCTAAAGTAGTGCAGCCAGGTGAGAGATGAGGAGTTATGTCACTATCAATCAACCCCTCCTGGAGACTCTTCCTTTGTACATTTTTATGACTGTGCCTCTTGTCTATCCAACTAATTGTTCTTTCTCAGTCTCCTTTGCTCATTCTTAATCCACTTGATCCATGTCACACCCAAGTTTCCCTCCATTCTGGGGCTCCTTCTCTTTTTTGTTCTTTCAGATCTTACTTGGTGATCTCATCAGGACTTATAGTGTCTGCTATCATTTATGCAATCTATTCCAGATCTATTTATTCAGAGCTAGTCTCTCTGTAAGCTACAGTCACACATCTCCAACTACCTCTTGGATGCTTCTAACAGGAAGTCCTGTAGTCATCTCAAACTCAGCAAGTCCCAAATTAGGTTCATTATCTTTCCTTCTAAACCCTCCCCTCTTCCTAATTTTCCTATTACACTTGCAAGTACTACCATCTTTTCAGTAACCCAAGCTCGCAACCTCGGTGTTATCCTCAATTTGTCAATCACAGTTACCCCACACGTACAGTCCATTGCCAAATCTTGTCATTTCTACTTTCACAATATTTCCCTTATGTAATCCCTTCTTTTCACTCATACAAGCACAACCTTTTGTTCAGGTCCATATTACCTCTTGTCTGGTCTACTCCAAGACTTTTAATTATTCTCTTTGTCTTAATTCTCTCCCTACTGCAATCTACCCTCCACTAAGCAGTAGGGTAATTTTTCTAAAACATACGTCTGACTAGGTTACTCCCCTGCTCAGTGAGCTATAGTGGGTCCTTCCTTATCACATCTAGGATCAAATACAATGTCTTGTGACTGACATTAAAAGCTCTTCTTAAAATAGGCACAATGATGTATTACTGATGGAAATGTAAGTCAATAAGACCATTTTGAAAAGCAACTTGGAATTATTCAAATAAAATGACTTACACCCTTTGATTCAGAAATTCCACTATGAGACTTATTCCAAACTATTAGCTAGCCCAGGCTATTAGGCCAGGGCCAAGAAGGCCACTGATAAAAAGAAAGTCTCTATATGCATCAAAATATTTATAGGAGCACCTTTTTTGATAGCAAAGAACTGAAAACAAAGTAGATGTCTATTAAATGGGAAATAGCTATACAACTGTGGTACATGAATACAATAGAATATTACTGTGCTATAAGAAATAACAAATATGATTAATAGAGAAGCATGGATTTATATAAACCGATGCAGAGTAAAGTAAGCAAAGCCAAGAAAACAATACACATGACTACAATATAAATGGGGAAAAAAATCACAAAAAAACAAAATAAAAGTGAAAGTTGCAAAATTATAAAGAACAAGAATAGCTTCAAAGAAGAGATATGGGGGAGCCTATAAAGACAGGTCAGAGGGGCTGCTAGGTGGCACATTGAACAGAGCACCAGCCCTGGAGTCAGGAGGACCTGAGTTGAAATCCAGCTTCAGAAACTTAACACAAAAACTAGCTGTGTGACCTTGGGCAAGTTACTTAACCCCAACTGCCCTACCTTTCCCCCTCCAAAAAAAGCAAATAAATAAATAAATAAAAGAGAGATGAGAAGATACTACTCCTACTCTATCCTTCTGCCAAGATGAGAGTTACACAAAGTGTTATATACTGCACATATTTTTAGACTTACTCAATATATTGACGTTAATGACTTTTTTCTCTTTTTCTTTTTTTTTAATTTGTTATATGGATTGGCTCCTGGAAGTGAGGAAAGGGAAAGATAATTTGTTGGTTTAACCAAGCAACCTTCAGACTATATAGAAACAATTGAATCTGCAAACTCTCCCACATCCGTAATTTGTTGCTTCTTGTCTATTTAAGAGAGTTCATTTCTCTTCTTCTTTCTTCCTTCCTTCCTTCTTCCCTTCTTTCTTTCTAGTGTTTGGTGCTTGCCATATCCAATGCCTTCTGACTGGTTGAAGAAAGCATTCCTTACATAGAAGAGTAAGGTTCTTGAGAAGTATAAAAGCCTTTGGCTTCTTTTTTTCTTAATCCTAAACTGCATTTTCTATGATTGCTTTCACTGTTTTATCCACCATTCTATGAAGTTGCCAAGTATTGACATATGTTAACCTGGTTAGGAGAATTTTTTCAAGTTCTTCATCTTCTTTTGTTGCTTCAGTGATGTCTAACTCTCCATGACCTCATCTGGGGTTTTCTTGGCAAAGATACTAGAGTGGTTTGCCATCTCTTTCTCCAGCTCATTTTACAGATGAGGAAACAGAGGCAAATAGGATTAAGTAACTTGCCCAAGATCATGAAGATGAGTCTTTCTGATTCCAGGCCAGGCATTCATTCTATCTACTGTACCATGTAGCTATCAGAAAGGTTGGTGCATAGATTGTGATTATCTTCATACTGATTTTTGTTTGTTGTTAATGTTTTAGCTTATCAAGAGCCTTACAAAGCTAGACTGCCAAGAATCCATGAAAGGATGTTTTTTGTTTCCTCTCTGAGAAAAGGATAAGTATGAGCGTCCTTACACTTAGTACAACTTCTTTCATGTTAAGCATTTACTAAGTACCTACTTTGTGCCAAGTGCTATGCTAAGGCTCTTTTAATTTAACAAGTATTTTATTAATCAATCAACTAAGAGGTATTCATTAAATTGCCTGCTATATTATTATATGCCAGTCCCTCTGTGAAATACAAAAGGAAGATAGTCTCTGCCCTCAAGAAGCTTTATGTTTTCCTCTGGGATGCAAACATTCCCAGATGATAAATATAGGATGGATATATAGATAACATGTTTCCCCGATAATAAGACACTGTCTTATTAATTTTTTTGGAAAGAAAAACACCAGAGGGCTTATTTTCAGGGGAGGGCTTATGTTGTCCTGCCTCAGCTCTCCTCCGCGGCACTGCTCTCAATGGCGCCAGCAAGCAAATCACTGGGGAAGAACAGGATGACGCGCTCACTGCTGCAGCTCAGACTGGATGCAGCTTGGAGCGCGGCGTGCGTTTCACCCGGGGGGGGGGGAACGGTGCATACAGAGGGTACCGTAATGTAGCGTGTAGCGCAGGGGATCACCTTCACTACAGTAGCAATCTCAATAGGGCTTATTTTCGGGGGAGGACTTATTTTAGAGGAATCTTACACAGTAAGGGGAGGGCTTATTTTCGGGATAGGTCTTATTATTGGGGAAACATGGTATATGCACATACATACATATTCATCCTCTATTTGTTATATAGATATCTACATATCACATGATATCCATACATATACACATATATCTATGCATACTTGAAATATACCTATACACGTGTGTATGCATGTTTGTATGCACACACACACGCACACGTGGGGAACACTAATGCCTGGAGGAATCAGGGAAGACCTTTTATAGGAGGTGGCACTTGAGTTGAACACTGAAAGAAGAGATGGGTTTCATGAGGCAGTGATGAATAGGGAGAACCTTTGGAGCACTGGAAACAGCCCATGCAAAGGCAAAGAGGTGGGAAACAGAGTCTTATACATGAGGAACAAGTACAACAGTTTGTGGGAAGCAGAATGTGCAAGAAGGGGAGTAATATTTAGCCAGCCTATAAAGACAGGTCAGAGCCAGACTGTGAAGAGTAACTAGCTGATACAGTAGAGTTTGCACTTGGATCCAGGAAGACCTGAATTCAAATCCTGTTTTAGAAACTTACTTAGTTGTGTGACCTCAGGCAAGTCCTTTAACCTCAATCTCAGTTTTATCATCTGTAAGATAGGGATAATAGTACCTAACTTACGAGTGTTTACAAGACTCAAATGAAATATGTAAAGCACTTTGCCAACCTTAAAGCACTACATATAAATTCTAGCAATTACTAGTCTTAAAGGCTTTTAATCCCAAATGATCAAATTTAAAGTACTTGACATAGTACCTGGTACATAGTAGGTGTTATACAAATGCTTATTCCCTTTCCTTCCCAAATGAGAAGTTTACACTTTATACTAAGGAAAATGGGGAGTCACTGAAGCTTCTTGAGCAGATGTGACATGTCAGATCAGTAAAAACAGTTCTCACTTTATGTAAGTGGGCCATTCTACAGACCTCTATGTAAAGCAACTTTTACACAATGTGAATTTGCCTGTGGACAGGGAAGAGAAGGAGGGAGGAATGGAGGCTGGCAGGGGGCCACACACCCACAGAAGGAGGGGGCTGGTACATGGTTCAAGGATATGTGGGGACTGGGGACAAAGAAGCAAGAAAAGGAAGAAATGGGGGGTTCAGGGCCAGCCACATGGGGGCCTGGCCAGAACTGAGGAAGAACACATGAGGGCCAGACACAGAGGGGACAGCAAGGGCTGGGGATAAACACATGGTACCTAAGCACAGACAGACACAGAGGGGACAAACAGGTAGGTGGAACAGGGCATAGGTGTCCTCTCTTGGCACTGCATGTCTCAAGCTAAGCCCCTGATCTGGAGGCAGCAGAGGCAGTTGTCTGTTCTGCTTTCACTTGGAGGGGTCATTTTAGGATATTCTATGGGAGGGAGTATTGAGGGGGTAGATGGTGGGGCAGGATCTAAGAGTGAAAGCAAAGTACTATAAAGTTAATATAAGTGTTTTGGGGGAATTCAAATTTCTTTCAGAATTCTTTGCATAGTCATATCTGCATAATGTAAATATATATAAAGCAAAAACTCTGTACTTTAGGAATATGAATTTGGCAGCTGTGTGGAGGCTGAATTGGTGAGGGGATATGAGATGAAGACAGATCAATTAAGAGGTTATTGCAATAGCCTGGGTATGAGGGTTTAAGTTACAATAATCTTAGTATAAGAAGAGAGAAGGGGATGAATGAGAGATGTTGAGGCGGTAGAATTGGCAAGACTTAGCCACTGACTAGTAGAGTAGGATGAATAAGAATGAAGAATGACGTGGAGAGGCTGCAAAACTTAGGTTATCAGAAGAATGATGTCATCTTCAACAGAACTAGGAAAATAATAGAGGGTCAGGTTTAGGGGAAAAGCGAATGGGTTCTGTTTTCGACATGTTAAATTTAATATGCCTACAGGGACATCCAGGGAGAGCTATTCAATAGGCAGCTGGAGATCTGAGAGTTGAGCTCCAGACATACAAGAACAGGTATGTAAATTTGGGAGTCATCTAAGTAGTAAACATGGTTGAATCCATAGGAGGTGAGGAGATCACCAAGAGGGTGATTCTATCTAATCCCCTTGCAATTTGGTACACAGCTGTATCAATTCCTCATGAATGATGATGATGCTTCTGACGAATTTGGGCATGGGTAATAGAGGGAATAAAGGAGGTAATTTAGAAGGGTAATTAAAAGAGGCAAGTGAAATAAAGGAATATGTATGTGGGTGTATGCATGCATGCACATGTGTATAAGCACATGTGCATGTACGTATAAAATTAAAGAATATACATTTCTAGGTACAGATAAAGTTACTAAACTGACTCTTATGACCAACTATTCTATGGTTCATAGAGACCTTCAGTATTTATCTTAGCATTTTCTAAGTACAGCAGAATAATGAAATGTATTATAACCTCTATATTCTATTGTGACTTCTATTTTTGTCTATTTTCCCATGCCATCTGCTTTTAAACTGAATATTTCTCCATTTCCCTTGAATGAAATGCTCTTTAAGCAGACTAGCAGCAGAACAGGCAAGCCAGCCTAAAGGCATAAGGGACCCTTAAGGAACAAAAGATGGTATGTGCCAAGCAAGACAAGCTACTGATGCCAGCTCAACAACTAATGCCGCCAGACTCCAATGGATATAGCAAAGGCTACTGAAATCAAAAATGCTGGGAATAGCAGTGTGTTCCCCAGCGAACCAGCCCTGCAATCCCTGTGGAAAAGGGACCCATTTTCTTCACCACCAACAATACTAGACACCAAAGAGCAGATAAACCCAAGATATCTAGGAATGAGAGTCCTACCCTCTCCCCCATTCCCACCCTATCATCCCAAGAAGCAAGCCTGACAGAGATGAAACCTAGATTGCTTCTGCAGGTACTGAAGTCCCATTCTTTGTCTCCAATTTCTGTTATCCCTCCCCATCCCCTCTAGGAATCACAGCTACTAAAGATCCATAAAAGAAAGTTAATGACAACAAAGCAATCAGCTGCTGGATGGTTCAAAATCAGAAACTGTTATGATTTTATCAATGGAAACAGCATAAAAAAAGATGCATTAATATCTGCTTTGCCATTGCCCCCTAAGGACCATGGGATATTTTTACATTTGACTTAAACCTCTTATATGTGTCATTCTCCCTCACCCCCATTAAAATGTGAGTTCCTTAACAACAGATGCTATCTCTGCTTTTTAATTTGTATATTCAGTGCTGTGTAAATCAAAGGCATTTAATAAATGCTTAATTCAACCCTTTATTCAAATCCAGCAAATTCAAAAGCAATAGTTGTGTATGTGTGTATGTTACTGTGAGTGTGGGAGTGAGAGAAAGAGTGTGAGTGTGTGTGTGTGTGTGTGTGTGTGTGTGTGTGGCAAGTGCAAATGCCTAACAAAATGATATTTTAAAAGCAGTATCTAAATGGTAACATAAAAACTTCTCCCAGGGCCAAGGCATTCATGCTGAGTTACTGAAAGATGAGAATGGAAAAGCTATATAATTCTGGAGTGGTGTTCTGCTTTGTTTTTGAGAGATTTGGGGGATGGTGGAGGGATGTCTAGATCTGTGATTTCATCATAGTGTAGGGAAATTGCAGGTGAGAAAATTTCTTCTATCAATACAAATTAGTCACTGTTGTACAATTTATTGTCTTAAATGGTTTCCCAAGACACTGAAAGGCAAGTTACCTGCCCAGCATCACACAATCAGTACATCTCAGAGGCTGGACTTGAAAACAGTGCTACTGTTGTCTTGACCCAAAGCTGACTCTCCAACCACTATTTCCCTATGAATCTGGGATAGTCTCTAAAATAACTTCCATCTACTTCTCAAATAATAACCATAATTTCATTTTTAAAAACACAAATTTGATTAAAATATTATCTTCAAATGAGTTATACTTAAAATAACCCCAAAGACCAACGGGAAAAACTTTTCATTAATTTAATTACCTTTTGAGATAGTTGGAGCTTGTAGCATTTGTTTGTAATAAGAGTAATATAATCCACATTCTGTTCTGAATGATATTTCTCGCTCCACTTCCTGAAAAAAAAAGTTAGACCTATTATTTTTTGTGACTTTATTACATTCCAGTGACTACTGTCATAGCATCAATAAAGGAGGAAAAAAAACTCTGAAAATTGAATCCCAGGAGATCAATTACCTAGTTTATATCTGAGTTTCCAAAGGATAAGAAAGTTTCTATACAGAGACAGAAATAAAATTTAAATTAAAAAAACTTATCTATTCTCACCTAGCATTAGAATCATGACAACTACAGATAGCCTAAAAAGAGACTTTTTAAACAAGTATTATTGGCTCCATGCTAACACCACAAATGAAAGATTTTCTTTTCACTCTAAAAATATAAGGTATTATCACTGCAAGAAGGACTTTTACATACGAATCTTACTTTGACAAGTGTCACCTTAGTGGAAAAATATTAATGGAAGAAAATGAATAAAAAGGATGTTGAACTATATTTAAATAATATATTCTATCCCAGAAGAAGTGAAAATTTAAAATAATCTCATTATAGTCAGATTTGGTTATGTAACACTGTACAATACTGAATTTAACTGATAAAAACAACATAAAAGTGTCAGGGCTGGTGATGGTTTGTAGAAGAATGGTATACCCCAAAGAATACTGGATTTGGAATCAAAGAACCCAAGTTTAAATCTCAGCTCAGCCAAACTGTGTGATCTTGGGAAAATCACAGTCTGTCTCTGGGTCTCAATTTCTTCATTAGGTTAAAAAAAAGGGGATTGGTCTAGATTAAATGAAGCATCCTTTGAAGCTTGAAAATCTATGACTTTATAAAGTTCCTGGGAAATGTAGATACAGATATACATACACACAAACACATATATACACACAAAATTAAAAATAAGATTAGAATTCACATCATATTAAAATTCACATCAACATCGAATCTTTTATTTGGTAGGGGAGAAAAATTGTTCAAAAACTGATCTAACAGTATGCAGTCTACATGGGACTTCTCCCTACAGAAATATAACTTTTTCAGGGGTATATTGTTCTGTCAAAGCTCCACATAACAATTCTAGGCATGAGTTCACATAGGGGGAAACTGGTTTAGGTATGTGTTGAGCTAGATGGCCTTTGAGGTCCTTTCTTAACTCAGATTCTGTGAATATTTTATTGATCATAATATTAATATTTTACAACTAAAGACTCCCAATGTTTTGTCTTGTTAACATTCAATATTACTTACTGTTCTTCTTTCTCAAGACCACTTTCTCTCCCCAAAAGAGTATGTTTTTAATTGTGCTTATTTGTTTTTTTCACCCTCCAACTATTTCTCAGGTAATAACAGTAAAAATTCCATTTTAAAAAGCAGTCTACTAGGCTTTATTTTTGACTAGGTGATTATGGATGATACAACTCTTCCAATTTTCTAGAGCACTGACCCTCTCCCAACTCAATATGACAGCAAGGAAATCCTCTAGTTAATCTACATCTAGTAGTGAGGTATTCACATTTTTAGTAAGACAAGCAGTCATAAGTCCCCCAAACTGAAGAATGAGGATGTTTTTCAATAACTAATTTCAGTAATACACTTTAAAAGTACACATGATATTGCCTTCTCTGAGAACTAAACAAATCTTTCATATTCTCTAGTAAAGCAATTTAAGTATGAAAAAAGTTGCAACCACCCTCATAAAACTAATCCCATTATCACAGCTTTCTTTATAAAAAGGACAAAACAGAAAGTATTAAAGACATGGCTTTTCCAGCATAGGGAGTGACTATTCTGGTTAGAAAAGTGCTTTTTCTAACAGTGATCAAAGATTGAGCTCTTATTTTCAGTCATATCAATCTATTTATCCCTACTCTACAAAGAAACTATGTCATTACCTTAGCTTAGGCCTGCACAACTGGCCCTCAATCTCCTTACTGCATGCCAACAGATTTTGTGTGGCCCCCAAAAATTATAGAGGAAAACATCCTTTGTAAGTAGAGGAAATACTTTGTTATGTGGCAAGTGGCCTATGGGCCAAAGGATGTGCAAGCCTGCCTTAGCATAATATAAAACCAAAGTAGCATTTCTTTTATTTCAAATCTATATGCCCCAAACTTTACCCATTAATTACATAAGCTATGAAGTAAAATGGAAAAAATAGTATTTATTTTCTGGTTTCTAGATACTTTATGGCATTTTATAAGTTCATTTGGATTTTTGAGCTGAGACATTCAAGATCATCTAATCTAGTATCCTTATTTTATACAATCTGGAGGCCAAGCATAACACTTGTTTATTGCTTAGAGAGAGGGGGAAGGAGAAAAGTCTTCTTAACAATTCAATGAGTCTTAGAGGCAGAGCTGACCTGGCTGAAGGTGACTAGGTGCCTCACTCCTCCAAAACCTGAAATTAGTCATTATATCATTCATGTGGCTGAAATTAATTTCAAATGTTTGTAAAAAAAAAAAAAACAACACAATCCATAAACAACTGAAAAACCAACTTCAAGATAAATATAATACTTTGACCCAGCAATACCACTTTTAGGGCTGTATCCCAAAGAGAGCATACAAGTGGGAGGAGGAGCCATATATACAAAAATATTTATAGCAGCTCTTTTCGTGGTGGCAAATAATTGGAAATCAAAGAGATGCCCTTCAATTGGGAAATGGCTAAACAAGTTGTGGTACATGAATGCAATGGAATACTACTGTGCTATAAGAAATGAGGAACACATGAACTTCATAATAACCTGGAGAGACTTCTATAAACTGATGCTGAGTGAGGAGAGCAGAACGAGGAGAATATTGTACACAATTACATACACATTTTATCTGTGATGACTAACTTTGATAGACCGGGCTCTTTTTAGTAATACAAGGTTATAAGACAACTCCAAAAGACTCCTGATGGAAAAGGCTATCCACATCCAGAGAAAGAACTACAGAGTCTGAATGCAGACTAAAGCAACTACTTGCTCTGTTTTTCGTTTTGTTGTTTTTTCTTTCTTCTTGTTGTTCATTCCATTGGTTATAATTCTTCTTTACAACTTGACTAATGTTTAATGTGAAGGTATGTGTAGAACCTATATCAGATTGCATGCCACTGTGGGGGGGAGGGGGATGAGAGCAAGGGAGAAAATCTGAAACTCAAAAACTTGTGGAACTGAATATTATAAACTAAAAGTAAATAATTTTTAAAAAAAGATAAATATAAGGTATACATCCATATAATGTAAAGTTAAAAAATGCTTTCCCTACCATAAATTGGTGAGGTAAGTAGCTTATGTATTAATATTCTTAATTTACAGATGAGTGTAAGGTTGGGAAAGTTAAGTAACCTACTCATGGTTAAACAACTGATTTTGAATATCATGAGGACTTTAAATCTGAGTCCAGAGCTCTTTCTACTATATCATACTGCCTCTCAAGGAGGAGAAAAAAAGAAAGAAAAAATGTGACTCATTGTGACACGACCCTTTTTAATATCCCCTCAAAGTATAAAAACAGAGGGGGACCTAATTAGCAAAAATGCATTCAAACATGATTAATCTGTAATCTTGGCACCAGCTGTATAGAACCAAATGCTATACTTTATTAGACAGACACTTGCAAGTTTTACATCTGCTTCATGCTAAGAGAACATCTGCTTTATTCATTCAAATGTTTTTCCAGTTTTACAGCAATTTATACTTTCCCTGGTATACTATGCCAACAAAAACCTGTACCAATAGAGGTTACCATCAAAAGACTGAAAAATGAACAGCTCCTACACATTTTAATTTGCATTTTTTCCACAGGGAATGTAATGTTTTTGAGAGAATGAAAATCCTTCTTCTGAAGACAATAGCAAAAAGGAATGAGAAAATCAAAAAGTAGAAGGAAGAAATTAAAGAGAGAAAAAAGACAATTTAACAGGTGGTTTGTGTAGCAATACAACAACAAAATTAAAAGGGAAAAACAACAGAATTAAATGAGACTTTACTATTAACAATCTAGTTTCCCTACTGACATTACAGTAGAAAACAGAAATTTAAGCCTTTTTTCTTCTTTTTTGGAGGGGGAGGGCAGGGCAATTGGGGGTTAAGTGACTTGCCCAAGGTCACACAGCTAGTAAGTGTAAAATGTCTGAGGGCGGATTTGAACTCAGGTTCTCCTCACTCCAGGGGCTAATTTTTTCCCCGTTTTTCCCACCCCAAAATAGCAGTCCCACAGGATATCCCCTCCTCCAATCTGCTCTCTCCCATATCTTCTCCCATACCCCTTCAACTTTTCCAGTAGGGCATAGGCTATGCCCCAATGCCTATATATCTTATTTCCCAATTACATGTAAAATAGTATTAATAATAGTATTTATATATTTTTAAACATTTGATTTTAAAACTTTGAATTCCAGATTCATTCCCTTCCTCCTTTGTCACCCACCCTCACTGGGAAGATAAGCAGTTCAGTATAGGTTGTAAATGTGTAGCTATGCAAAACATTTTCATAGTAAATATATTGTAAAAGACTGACTATATTTCCTTTCCTCCTATCCCACCTCCTACTTGTTTAGCTATTCTCTACTTTGATCCTGTCCCTTTTCAAAAGTGGGTGCTTCCAACTTCCCTCCCCCCCAGCCTGCCCTCCCTTCCATCATCCCCCTCTCATTCCCTTCCTCCCTACTCTCCTGTAGGGTGAGATACCCTATTTAGTGAGTATGTCATTCCCTCCCTAAGCCAAATTCAATGAGAATAAGGTTGACCCATTCCCTTTTGCCTTCCTATTCTTCCCCTCCATTGTAACCATTTTCCCTTGCCTCTTCTATATGAGATAGTTTACCTCATTCTATCTCTCCCCATCTCCTTTCATTATATTCCTCTCTCACCTCTTTATTTCACCTTTCAAGTATCATCCCTTCCTGTTAAATTGGTCCTGTGCCCTCTATGTATACCTGTAAACATATATACTCACATTCACATATGTATTCATATGCCCATATACCCTCATATATAGACATATATATATATATTCCCTTCAACTACTTTCATACTGAGAAAAGTTTCATCAGTTACAATTATCATTTTAGTGTTAAATGTCTGAGGGCGGATTTGAATTCAGGTTCTCCTGACTCCAGGGGCTGGTGTTTTATTCACTGCGCCACCTAGCTGCCACAAAACGTAAGTCTTTTTAGAAGGGCTACTTCTGTTTGCTGAAATTACTCTTAAGTCTTAAAATTATAAACCTCGCTTCAGTGCTTCCTGCTTCAACAGAGAATTTCATGCAAGAAAACTGTTCCCTGACAGCCTGAGGAAGGTACAAAGAGCAATGCCTCAGGACTCAGCAGACTTGTGTTTAGATCTCACTGCTGACACTCCATGTGTCATTGCCACGTCACTAACGGCCTGAGTGAGCCTCACTTTCTTCATCTGTAAAACGTCCCTTCCAGCACTGGCATTATGATCCTTTTTCTAATTCTCTCTTTGCTCCTCTCCTTTCTTCTTTTTCCTCCATTTCTTAAAATCCACTTTAGAATTAGATTAGCAAATAACCTCAGTCATACATGTAGCAATTTCATTTACACAGCTGTTGAGAAAAGCTCCTAGAAGGGAATGTCACATTTAATGCACAAACGTGGTTTTTTTGGCTGATTTAATTAATGGCCATCTGTTAAAATGGCATAATTTCTGTTCTAAAGTTGACTAGACCTTTGGCATAGAACATAAGCTAACAAGATGAGGATTTGATAAGAAATGTGATAACACTTTTGAGTAATTATTTTTCAACAAGGAAAGACTAAAGTAACCAGAAGTCTTATTACTGTAGTTTCTATCCTCAATTATTCTTTTTTTTTTTTTTTGCTTTTTGGAGGGGGCAAGGCAGAGCAATTGGGGTTAAGTGACCTGCCCAAGGTCACATGGCTAGTAAGTGTTTAGTGTCTTTGGCTGTTTTTGAACTCAGGTCCTCCTGATTTCAGGGCCGCTGCTCTATTCGCTGCACCACCTAGCCACCCCATCTTCAATTATTCTTATTCGGATCATATTTATTAATAAACTATCTGCTTGCCTTTCCATTTTCAGGATTGCCCAATGGGAAAAAATGAATAATCTGTAATTCTGAATAGACAAAGGAATTAGGGATGAAAACGTTAGCATGGAAGAGCTATATGTGCATGGGGAATACATGCTATTTTAACCAAGCCAGATACATAGCTGCATTACTACCCATAAGAGCTGTATCTAGCTGAGAATGCATTTACTCTAAAGCACCAACCTCATACATTTCTTAAACACCTACTATATGTGAGGCATTGTATTAGATGCTGATTTTACAAAGGGTCATGAAACAGTTCCTTCCTTGGGGTATACCCAATTCAATTGTGAAGAAAGAATGTTTACAAAGTAACATGGGAAAAGTAACAATTGCCAGAAAAACTTGGAAATGACTGAACTTAGTCACAACATATGACTATAAATAGATAGGCAAGTAGCTCTGTTATCTAAATTATCATTTGAGTTGTATAAATATTGAAATGGGAAACAATAAATCACCCTTTAAAATGTAGTTCTCTCTAAATTTCCTAGTTAACAAATTAGAACTAAAAGAACTATATACATCCCTTCTAATAAAATAGATTAAATAGATATATGAAATATGGTATGTAGCTTTTAACTACTCTTTGTATTTTTTCACTCTTCCTAAACCTACATTTCTTTTTTGGTTAAAAGTCACTAAAAATTTTTACATTTTTTTTTAGTAGGTGAGGAATACTGGCTCTTAGAGCTACATATAACTACATTACCTAAACTGTCTACATATCATATAACAACAATTTATTTCCTTTTATGTTTCTTTCTAATATTTTTAAAAGACACATGTCACATTTTAATTAGATGATTTCTCTACTTCCAAAATATACTTTATTGCTGTGACAAGCCAGCAACACATGATAGTTTTTCCTTAATATAAAATCAACATTTCCTTCATCTTTCATGTTACTCTTCTTCAATTACAATTTTTCAAATACCATGTCTAGAAATGAACATTTCTAAATATTTCAGATGCACCAAGCAACCTACTAGCTAGCTGTCTTTTTTTTTTTTGCACAAGTTTTATACCATCTGGATAATTATAGCTTAACCCAAGTGAACAAAAAAATATTTCAGGCAAGAAACTATTCAAGTCATTTTGGGAAAAATAAATTATCTATCGGAATCAAAAAATATAAAAAGAAAAGCACAGAATTTTCACTTCTTATAATACTGCCAAAATTCTGAGTATAGAAATGAGTGAAACTTGTATGAGTAATTTACATATTTATGGCTATTATATTAATTGCATTATATTTCTAATGTAGTTCTCACTTAAAGAAGATAAAATACTGATAGCAACACTTTTATAGCAACAAAGAACTAGAGAAAAAGTGGAGCTATTAACTGAGGAATGGTTAACCAAAATGTGGTACAAGAATGTGATGGAAAATTTGTGCTACCAAGAAACCTAAGACGACTTCTACGAAATGATTCAGTTTAAAGTGATCAGAACAAGAAGAACAATTTATACTAGGATAACAGCAAACAAAACTCTGAAGGACTTAAGAAGTCTAATGATGCAATGACTGATCAACAACAACCCCAGAGGCCTTAATGATGGAAGTGTACTCCTCCTTCCTGGCAGAGACAGGATGGATGAAATAGCAGCAGGGCAACACAGGCAACGGCTGCCTTTGTTTGGATGATATTTATCTATTACAAGAGAGGGCTTTAATTTGGCAGGGAGAAGGGAAGAAAGAATTTGGGGCACAGTGGTTGAGTTGTGATAATGATACAAAAAATGAGAAAAGAGAGAAAAGCACATCAGCAAAACATTTAAAAACACACAGAAGAGAGAAGACAAGTTCAGAAGGGATTCAGAAAAGCAGGGCAGTATGAGTAGTAGTAAGTTAAATTTAATATCTAATTAAAAATAAATCACAGTAGAAATTTGTAATTTCATATAAAATTCTTTTTCTGTTCATTATATATGGAAATGTTTATGTTTATCAATGTTTAAGTTTATAATTAAAAAAGAAATTTTAAAAAATAATGCCATACAATTGCCCATCCATCTTCGCAGGGTCAGAGAACCCTGGGCATAGAAATAAGTATATAATGTCAGACTTGGCTGATGTGTTGGTTAGTTTTGCTGAACTGTTCCCCCCCCCCTTTTTATTATCTGTTATTGGAGATGGCTTTTGGGGAGAGGGAGGGAGAACAGATATTTTGGTAATTTAGTTAATATAAAAGCAAAAGATAGCAACAAAATTTTAAAATAACTAAATTCAATTTCCACAACCACAATAAAAGAAACCCATAGGAAGACTAGCAACAAACAGAAAAGTGGAGGATAGCCCTTCTATTAAGGAAACTCAATTAGGGAGAGGCTGCATCCAAAAGAAGGGTCAAAGAAGGTAGCTTTGCTTCAAGAAGAGAATTACTTCAGGCTGTTCCAGAGCAAGGAAACCAGCTTTTCTGAAACTCCACAAAGAAGACCAAAAGCATTTTAGGACTTTATACTTCTTTGTATATGATATAAAAATAAAGCAATTTTAAAAGAATTATCAACGGAACCTTGTTAATAGCAGAGAATATTGTTAGAGACTGTTTCTTACCTAGGGCCAAAGTAAAGCTGACAAAAGCTTTTTGTTTTTTTTAAAATGACATAAAATTCTGAGATTATACGTAAATCCATAAAGAGAAAAAAAAATCCATCAGAAAAGTTCTGAAACTCCACCTGTTTGTCCCCATACTATACATTAGCCAGAGACTTTTCTCATTTAAAAGGAAAAGTATAGTCTTGAGCTTTTTTTGTTGGGAACAAAAAGGAAGATCAAAGGGATAGAGAGGCCACTGAAGGAGACAATGATAATTAAGTATCAGAGATGAAGGTAAGAGCTGTTCATTTCCTATTTTGTTTCTGTTTTCTTTGTTAAGAAGGACCTATGGACTATAAAGGGCAGAATATGAAGGACCAACTAATGAGGATTTAATATCCAAGATAAGCAGACAAAAAGCCTGCGTATGACTGATCTTGTTAAATTTAAGACACAGTAACCTACATATTACTGAATAGGAATTTTTATAGCCTGTTATTATTCTCTTTTAGACATCTTTAATAGTAATATATTTCTGTTCTTTGAAGGCATACTTAAATTTTGGAAATAGCCAAAAGTCATTTAGAGCCAAGTCTAATACAGAAGATGGACAAGGGAGTTGGTTAACATCATTTTAGAGTATAAAATACAGAATACTTTTTTTTAAGGTAATCAGACTGTGACCCACAAAGTGGTTTCAAAGAGTTTCCAAATAAAAACTACAAAAAGAAAATATTTTGAGTAATTAAAGCATCCTTGGCATAAGGATGTAGTTCTCCCAAAGTGTCTACTTTTAAAGGACCATTTGGGATGAATAAACTCTGATATGTTTATTAAAATCCCAGTTTCATTGACTCATAGTATCCTTGAACAAGGCATTGGGGCCTAAATGACAAAACAGAATACCCTTGTCCACTAAAGTAGTTTTCCTTTTAATATAATTCAAGAAGTAGATAAATGAGAAATCAAAATATGAATAACAGCATTTTTTTTGTGTGGCAGCAAAGAACTAGAAACAAAGTAAATGCCAGTCAATTGGGGAATGGTTAAACAAACTGTGCTATATGAACGGAATTAAATGACAAATGTGATAAATGCAGAGAAACATAGAAAGACTTAAATGAACTGATGCAAAGTGAAGTAAGCAGAACTCAGAAAACAATATACACAATGACTACAACAAGGTAATTGGAAGGAATCACCATCAAACAATAAAAAAATGAAAGTTACAAAATTACAAAGGAAAAGTATGGCTGTGAAGAAGAAATGTGAGAAAACACCTCAAATACCTCAAATAAGAGGATCAACAGATGTAAAATATGACATATGCTGTCAAATTTTTTTCAATGCACTGACTGGTTTTGCTGATTAAAAAAACCTATTATATGAGCTGGATCTCTGGAAGAACAAAGGAAGGAATATAGAGAGAAATTTAGACAATGTAAAAACAAAGATATCATTCAAATATATTTCAAAAAAGAAATGGCAAGAAGTAGGGGGCAAAAAATTTTAGGATTGTAGCTAGTGAAATGTTAAAATTGTAAAATCTGAGGGCAGTGCTAGACATGGGGGCAAGCAAAGTTGGAACTGAGGAGATGGGTTAAAATAGGGATGGGTCAATTTGAGGGAGAGATGGCTATGATGATAGTAAAGAGTGTGTTTTCTCATGAATTAGGGAGTGAAAGACGAGATTATAGAAGGATGGTGAAATGTCAATGCATTTGACCTTTGAGGATGTGGTAAAATTCTAAGAGAATTATGAGAGGCATTGTGGGGCCACGTTGGAATATGGTGGAAGTGAAGTAGAAAAAGTGGATGCTGAAATCAAGATAGTATAGGAATTTGTGGTTAATTCCTCAATAACAACGCCAGGGAAGACCATGATGCCAGGAACTAAAGTCATTGAAAAAATTAAACAATGATCTAAAAATGCACCAGCCATGATGGGGACAGGGTGGGATGAACAAAAAAGACCTCAAAAAAGTAAGAACCTTTTTATATATAATATATTATGGAATTATATGAATATAACATATATTATATATAATAGGAATATAATATGAACAGGAAGTGAGAAGAATGGAGAAGGTCTCAACACATATAGTATCTCCTCAGGGGAAAACGCTTCTGGTAAAAGTGAAAACAGAGTTGATTGAAAAAGTCAAGGATACAGGGGAATTTATTGACAGAAACACAGGCTTTCTGAAGGACATGGTGCAATGGATGAGGCAAGGGGTGAACTGGTTTGGAGTGGAATGGGGGGGAATTAGAATTAGGATGAGCACTTCAGAGTAGATAGTATGGGCAAGCTATTTGCACTTGAAGTGGTGAGACTTGAATGGAAACTGAAAGCCAGCACAATAAATGGTAGTTTGTTGTAGCAAGATCTCTTAAGACTTGAAATCAAAAGTGGGTTTAAATTCTAGCTCTGTCACTTACCACCTGTTGTTCAGTCATTTTCAGTCATGTCTGACTCTTTGTCACCCAATTTTGGAGGGTTTTCTTGGCAAAGATACTGAAGGGATTTGCCATTTCCTTCCAGCTCATTTTACAGATGAGGAAACTAAGGCAAACCCAGGGTTACACAGCTAGTAAGTATCTAAGGCCTGATTTGGATTCGGGAAGAGTGTTCCTGCCTCCAGATCCAGCAATCTATCCACTGTGCTATTTAGCTGCCTTTCATAACCTTGGCTAATTCACTTAACCTCTCTTATTCTCAGTTTTTTCATCTGTAATATGACAGGATTGTACTATATGGTCTCTAAAGCCCCCTTTTGCTCCAAATCTACAAACAATGGTCCATAAGAACTACAATGACAGAGGATTTGCAGTAAATCCATCCCCAGACTTAGAGACAATTTAGAACCTTTAAAATCCATCTCCAGGGGATAATGTGGTTCCCTTCCAAGTTTGCTTCAGCACTTCAGTGGAATGAATAACAGTTCTCTATACTCTAGATCTCCAGAATGTGGGTGAAAGGACAAAGAGCTGCTGAACAAGATCCAGCATACTGAGCCTCAGCTTTCAATGCTCTATAGGCTGTTAAAACCACAGGCAAGGAGGAACAAAAACCTGATAAACATATTCTAGCTTCCTTGAAATGTCCCCTTTATTAGTACTTCCTTAATTGAGGGAAGTGAAGTACTTAGGTTCAATGCCTTCCTTATCCACCATTATCAGGACCCAAGTGATCCAATGGCTTCACTTTCTAGCTGGAATCATGGTAGATAGGTAATTTTAATAAAAGGTATACAAGTCTTTCCAACTAAGAAACCAACTAAGCCATACCTGATAGCTGACATATCAATTTGGAACCATATAGAGCCAAACTACATGTATAACTATGGAACTGAGGGATTTTCTGACAAAATCAAACTCTGCCACTGAAGAGGCAAAGCAGAAGTAGAAATTCCTTTATCATCTACTCTATAGAAAACTTCACCAATCATTTTGGTGAATGACTGCTTAGCAATGGGCCCATTACATCATATGTCCTTAAACTGCGGTCTCAATTTCATGGATTTAATAAGAATAGATGCCTTGCAAAGAAACATGTCATAGACATTCAGAATTTTTTAATTTTTCTCATACTTTTTTGAGAAAATAACTGTTCAATAATTAACTGGAACCTCTTACCTTAATGTTAGAAAACCATAAATCATTTTCATGTAAAGTAGCAAGGTAGACAGAAGTAAGAAATCCAATGCAAAGGCCAATAGTTCCACCAATCGTTAATGATAGAATTTTCCATAATCCTCTCCCACTGTAAACTTTTTTTACAAGAAAAAAATTCAGTTAAAAATTAAATCATTTCACTACCGAGCACAGTGGCATATGCAAAGTTTCCAAAGTCATTTCATAACGATTTGATTGAGGCTTATTATTTGAGTGAGGCTTTATTATTTAAAAATTATAAATAATGTTATGGCTACACAGAATAAGTAATCTATTATCCAGTGAAGAATATCTATCAGAATATTATCAGTGAAGAAAACGCTACAATAAGTTAAGAGGTACATATTCATTATTTATGTGAATGCATTAGAATCCAAATCACAGAACTTTGAAGTTGGAAGGGACTTTAGTAAGCCGGGCATCCAGCTCAATCTATACATGAAAGTAATCTCCACCATATGTCCAACAACTGGGTGTTCAGCTTCTACATGCAGATTTCCAAGATAGGGATCGTACCACTTCTGGAGGTACTCCATTCCACTTTAGGAAACTTAACTGTTAAGGGAGTATTCCCCAACATCAAGACTACTTAGGCCACTTTACAACTTTTACCCATTATTCCTAGTTCAACAAGAGCAATCTCTCCTCTGCAATGCCCATTAAAAAATTGGAAGATTTCATTCTGATAAATGATGGAAGAACAGCCAATTACATTATTTGGCAAAAAGAACTGTGTACATACAGTCTCTTCAGAATATAAGATTGGTAGATATGTAACCAACCCAATCATGGGGAATGTTAAAATGTCTGCTAATCTTGGTAAAAAAACATGGCAGCAAAACATGAAATCTGATTTTAAAGCACTGCTTTAAATTTTTTCATACTACTTATACTGAATACACAGTAAATTTTAGATTTGCTGTACAATCTCCATGACCCCCTCTGATGTTTTCTTGGCAAAGATAATGGAATGGTTTGCTACTTCCTTCTCTAGCTCATTTTATAAATGAGGAAACACACAAATAGGGTTAAGCAGCTTGCCCATGGTCACATAGAAATAAGAGTGTAAGGCCAGATTAGAACTCAGGAAGATGAGTCTTCCTGACTCCAGGTCTGGCACTCTATCCACTGTGCCACCTAGCTGACTGAATTTTAGATTACAAAGTCGTTAATCTTTTGAATAACCAATTATATCTTTTTTTCCAAGCAAAATGACAATTCACATTTTTGGTAAAGGTCTACATTGGAGTGAACACTGATCAAATCCACTTTGATAATGATTTCATGCTTCAGATTGTAAATAATGCCCCCCTTGTGATAGCAGTAGTCACTAGGAGGATTAGAGATAGCATGAGTCACAAGTTAAAAATGACTGCACAAAAATAAAAGAGAATGACTTTGTTCAGTCTGAGACACAGCAGTTAAGGCTAAGGGAATCATGAACCCTGAATTTCTATTCACTGCACATTTAATGCCTGACTTTGAGGAACTTCATTGTACCTCAGTTACCTCAGTTACATAAACTGTATATAGCACTGACCTTCTTCTTAGTATGTTAGATTTTATATTCAACACAAATATTTTTATTTATTTATTGCTTTTTGGAGGGCAATTGGGGTTAAGTGACTTGCCCAAGGTCACATGGCTAGATTTTTGTGTTAAGTGTCTGAGGCTGGATTTGAACTCAGGTCCTCCTGACTGCTAGGGCCGGTGCAACACAAATATTTTTAAATGCCAAACATTAAAGAAAACAATAAAAGTAATATTTTAAAAGGTTTTAAATGAACAAAATGTGTCTTCAAATACAATTCAAACTTTACTTATATTTTAATGTCACAATTCAATTAATGTAGTGGTTTATTTACCCAACCATTTGTATGGAATAAATGGAATATCATATTGTATAAATTGTCTACTGATCAATAACTTTATATCTTTTGAGTCTTTTGTAAGAAAGACCCCCAGACAATGCAGTACTAAACACTTAAAATACTGTATGCTCAGGGTACAATTAAAGGCTTACATTTTAATATGCAGTTAACACCAAATGCTACATTTGTTGAAAATACCTACCAGTTAACAATTGTCTTTCCAGTTCTTCCTCCTCCTCCTGTGACTGGTTATCCTCATAAACTTCTGCAGCTTTTATTTCTTTCCTTTGCCTAATAGTTGTCATGATGTAAGACTTTCATGCATTTTTCTTCAAACCAATCCCTATACAAATAACACAATAATAAATGATACAGTCCATTTAAACAGTTACTGTTGAACAGTATACCTGTAACCTTAATTAAACACTTTTAAAAACTATATCAAACAACTTTGAAAGACTTAAGAACTCTGATCAATGCAATGATCAACCATGATTCCAGGGGACCAATAATGATGACATATGCTGTCTACCTACTTCAGCCAGATAGGTGATAGACACAAGATTCAGAAAAATACATACATTCCTAGATGTGGCCAATGTAGGAATTTATTTTGCTTTACTATGTATGTTTGTACCAAGGTTTTGTTTTTGCTTTATTTTCAAGTGGTGGGATGAATAGAAGGAAGAGAAAAGAAATGCTTGTTAAGTGAAGAAATAAAAAATTCAAATGTATCAGAAACAAATTTGCCCCTAAATTAAGTCAAAATAGGTAATCACAACACTGAGGGTATCTTGACATTACAACATGTCATAGCTATCTCTTTCATCAATATATCATAGTGACATTTTCCCTCCAACTTGTCCTCAAATTTCTACCACTAAAGTTGTGAGGGGAGGGGGTTGGGAAGGGGAAAAAGTACACTAGAGAAGAAATTTAATTTCTTTATAATTTTTCCCAAGACCAATCCTAGTCAAAAGTCACAAAATCCCAAGAACTGAAAAGGATCTCACAAGCCATCCAGTCCAATCCATACTTTGGTAAGAATTCCTTCTCAATATACCAGACAAACTGGCATCTAGCCCCCTGCCCACTGCTTGGAGGTTTCCCATTCCACTTTGGGACAGCTATCATCATTAGGAAGTTTTAGTTGTGTTTGCACCTTCTACCTAGAGCTATCACATCCCTAACTGCTCTCCCATCTCCAGCTAAACATTTCTAGTTCCTTCAGTTGATTCTCATATCGTATGACCTTTCAAGGTCCTGAACATTTTAGGTCAGCAGTTTCCTTCCTAAAATATGGAAACTAGAACTGAACCCAAACTCAAGATTTGCCCAGAAGGCTTCCTCTCTCAGCTTAGCTTACATTTCTACTGTATATACCAAGTTATTTACAAGCTATCTGCCTCATTAGAACATAAGGTCCGTAAGGGCAGAAGGGTTTTTCTTTGTATCTCAAGTGTTTAGCATTCTGTCTGGGAAGTACTTAATAAATGCTTGTTGACTATCGTTTCCCTGGCCCTAGACATTATGCTTCTCATTATGCATTAGTCTTATTGACTGTTATTTTATATTGCTGACTCACATTGAGTTTTATAGTTCACTAAACAGTCTAGATCTTTGTGAGAATTGCTGTCTAGCCACACCTTGTTCATTTTAAACATATAAAGTTGATTTATTGACCCAATTTAAGGCACGGCATTTCTCCCTTGATTCAGTCCAATATTCTAACCTTTCATGTTCTTTTTGAATTCTATGTCATTCAATGTGTTAGTTATCCCTTCCAACTTTGTGAATGCTAAAAGTTTAATAAGAATTACCTCTATGCTTTTATCCAAGTCATTAATTTAAAAAAAAAGATTACTGTCACTGAGCATTCCCTGGATGCCCTCTTCTAAGACAACTTCAACTCATTAATAACTTTTTGAGTGAAGCCATTTAACCAGCTGATTTCACCTGAGTATACTTGTTGTTGGTTAGTTGTTTTTCGATCATGTCCTATTCTTTGTGACTCCATTTGGGGTTTTCTTGGTAAAGATACTGGATCTTCCCCAGCTCATTTTACAGATGAGGCAACTGAGGCAAACAGGGTTAAGTGACTTGCCCAGGGTCACACAGCTAATGAGTGTCTGAGGCCACATTTGAACTCAAGAGAACTCTTCCTGACTGGGGACCCAGCACTCCATTACCCTAGCTGCCCTGCCTATTTTCTGTCTTTCTATCTTGTCCACAAAATCATGAAACTGTCAGATGCTTTGCTAAACTCTAAACTCTGCATATATTCCAGATCTACCAGTCTAGTAACTATGTCAAAAAAAGAAACAGTCTAGCAGGGCCTGTTCTGAAAGCCGTGCTGATTCTTGGGATCTTTGCTTCCCTTTTCTAAATGTTCACTAACTATCCTTTTCATTTATAACATGAGAATTTTTCCAGGAGACAAAATCAAGCTTATTGGTTCATAGTTTTCTAAGTGTATTCTCTTGCCTCCTCCAGTTCTGTAGTCTTTCCCTTATTCTACATGATCTTTCAAAAATCGAAGAGTGACTCAGCAATCACATTTTTTAGTTCTTTCAATACCCGAGGATGTAGTTCATCTGATACTAGTGACCTGAATTCATTAAAAGCTAGGGGCTTCTTTTACTATTTCCCCACTTATCTTGACTATCAATTCCCTATTGACCACATCTATTTGGGTCCCTTCTGGTCTAGAAATTATTCTTCTTAGCAGAGAAAACAAAAGTAAAGTAAGAGATTAACTCCAACCTGCACAACTTGGCAGCAATTAGAGGCCAAGATTAAAATAGGCTAAACTTCTTCATGGTGCAGATAGGTTTTTCATGGTTCACTTTCCAAGTAAAGGTATAATTAATTATTAAACAATTTTGCAAATAAACCATATTTTTAAAAAGGGAAATTTCAATTAATATCAATTAATTCCACTTATTACTTAAGATTTTATTTATCATGAAATCACATTAATGTTTTAAAAAAAATTACTTTGCTAAGCAGTACAAGTTCTAATACATTTTCTAGGTTTTCTTACTGTTTACATTTAGTAACAACTGAAAACATAGTGAAAAGATGTGACTCTCCTCTCAGACTAGAGACAGACTGACAATGGTTAGTAGCTGCGGGTCACATGACAAACAGGAGTGTTTAGTGGCAACTCACCCTCCAAGTTACATGATGGGCATAATAGTGACTAGTAGAAAGTGGATTAAGCAGGGTACAGTCAAAGCACTCATTACATCTTTACTTTCTTTTATGTCCTCTACATTTTTCCCAATACTGCAATTATATTGCACATATCTGGTTTAACTCCTAGTTTTATTTTCCATTGTTGATTATCAACAGCCTATTTACCCTGAGCAACAGTACAAGCCCTTCCTTGATCCTCCTCTTTTCCCCAAGAAAGCTTACAAAAAGTCCAAAAAAAACCCTTTTTTTTTTCTCTCCTTAGCTCTCCTCACTGGTCTCAATCCATTCTGTGATTTAGCACTACTAACAATAATCTTCTAGGACTGTGCCGTGGTATTATATTTAACTTCTATTACTTACTTGCCCTTGTTTTCATCTTCTGTAGATTTATTTTAAAATTCTAAGTTGGTGGATGAATTCCCTGTGCATTTATATCTGTCTCTCTGGACAACTTCATATTTTCCTCTTCAATGGAACTGCTTTTCTTTGTGTCTTTGGAATTTCATTCTTGAAGGTTTCTCATCCCTCCTGGGCTGACTTCCCCTATAGATTTTTTTGTACCTGGGATCCTACCTATTTTTTCTTTAAACCTTTTTAAAGTTACTCTCCCAAAATATATAATGCATGTCAGACTATTCACAGCTTTCACCTTTTTTTTTTTTTAATTTCACAAATTCCACAATGGAATGAATGGTAGCTTCCCTTCAAGGTTCCCATCACTTCCACACTAGCAAACAGTTTCTCATGACTGATAAGCTTCAGATACAGAAATAATTTCCCCTTGTTGGTTCTTTCACTTTTGGAGAATGAAATTATCATTAAGGCAAATAAAGAAATGATTAATTACTCTACTTTAAGCAAAGAGAGAGTTTCAACAGAAATCCTGATAACTGAATTCCTCCATCATTACTATATAAGACTTCAGTCTATTTCCCAAGCTCTACATCTATTTACTCTTCTGTTTAGGTTGTCTGTGGAACACTCTAATGACATAATTTCTTTTTCTAATTTCATCCAAATGTTCACCATACTACTCCCCATCCTATTTCTTAATATTCTCACATCAGTATATCTTAATATGCAATCATACTTTTACCACTACTTTTTTTGACACTTTATTAAATGTAGTAACTCGTAAGAAAATGGTTTTGAGTCTTTTTAAGTGCTAGTTTTTCTAACTTAAATCCATGATAACTTGGATATCAGCATTCCTGAATGACATATATGTAAGAGATATAAGAACTGAAGGACAACGGTGGAGTCAAGATGGTGGAGTAGAAACAGGACTTCTACAGGGCTCCGGCTTCCACCTCCTCCAATTCATATAAAAGGTGACTCTGAAGAAACTTTGGAGCTACAGAACCCACAAAATAACATAGAGAAGCTAACCTCCCGCTGAGAACAGCCCGGCAGGAAGCAGCCAGCACAGCACTCTGGGAGCCAAGCCCAGCCCCCTGCAAGCCAGAGGTTTTAGCTTCAGGGCAGGCCTGACCAGCCGCTGGCTGGAGGGACTTCAGATCACCAGCAGCTGTGGCGGTTTCCAGAATTATCAACACATAGATGCTAAGGACAAAGTGAGAGGTCAGTGCAGTGTGGGCTTTGGGATCTGGGAGTTTGGGAATGCCATCGGCCTTTGCCCCCGGGGCGAGAATCGGCTGAGACACAGAGGCCACCACCACGTGGCAGCTTCAGCTCCTGGCCTGCAGAGTGTAGGGGGACCAAGCGACCAGTCTGAGGGGCAATCGCTCTTGTTTTAACCTGCTTGGATCTGGATGGCGTCTAGGGTGTAGGTCCTGGGGTGTGCGACCAGCTTGGCAGAGCATGTGGAGGCTTTAGAGAGGGCACCCAACTAATACCTTAGGCTGCTGAGAAAACCCCAGCATTTGGGATGAAGCTCTCCTGTCTGGTAGCAGAGTCCTACTGTGGCAAAAGCTCAAAAGTCAAGTAATTGAGTGGCAACATGAGCAAATGACAGAAGCAAAGCAAGAATAACAACCCAACATTACACTCCTATTTTGGGGACCAAAAGGTTCAAAGCATGGAACAGGAGGAAGACAGTGAAGTCAGAATTCCTGCACCAAAAGCTTCCAAAAAAATTACGAGTTGGTTATAGGCCATAGAGGACCTTAAGAAGGATTTTGAAAACCAAATAAGAGAAGTGGAGGAAAAGTTGGGAAGAGAAATGAGAATGACCCAAGAAAATTATGGAATAAGAATCAACAACCTGACTGAAGAAAATAACACCTTAAAAAACAGACTAACTCAAATGGCAAAAGAACCTCAAAAAGGCAATGAGGAGAATGCCTTAAAAGCCAAATTTACCAGATGGAAAAAGAATCTCAAAGCTCACTGAAGAGAATCATTCCTTCAGAATTAGACTGGAGCAAATGGAAGCTAATGACTTTATGAGAAATCAAGATATTATTAAACAGATCCAAATAAATGAAAAAAAAAAAGAATGCAATGTTAAATATCTCATTGGAAAAACCAGTGACCTGGAAAATAGATCCAGGAGAGATAATTTAAAAAATTAATGGACTACCTGAAAGCCATGATCAAAAAAAGAACCTAGAAATCATCCTTCAAGAAATTCTCAAGGAAAATTGCCCTGATGTTTTAGAACCAGAGGGCAAAATAGAGGTTAAAAGAATTCACTGATCACCTCCTGAAAAAGATCCCAAAAAGAAATCTCCTAGGGATATTATAGCCAGGTTCCAGAGTTCCCAGATCAAAGAGAAAATATTACAAGCAGCCAGGAAGAAACAATTTGAATATTGTGGAAACACAATCAGGATAACACAAGATCTAGCAGCTTCTACACTGAAGCATTGAAGGCCTTGGAATATGATATTCCAGAGGTCAAAGGAGCTGGTATTAAAACCAAGAATCACCTACCCAGCAAAACTGAGTATCATGTTTCAGGGGAAAATATGATCATTCAGTGGAATAGAAGACTTTCAAGCATTCTTGATGAAAAACCAGAGTTGAATAGAAAATTTGACATTCAGATACAAGAAGCATGAGAAGGTAAACAGGGAAAAGAAATCATCATAAGGAACTTATCAAAGTTGAACTATGTACATCCCCACATGGAAAAACGATAATTTGTAATTTATGAAACTTTTCTCAGTATGAGAATAGTTGAATGGAATAGAAATGTGTGTGTATACATATATATGTCTATATAGGAGGGTATATGGGTGTATGAATACATATGTGAATGTGTATATATGTGTATGAGTATACATAGAGGGCACAGGACCAATTTAATAAGAAGGGATGATACTTAAAAGCTGAAATTAAGAGGTGAGAGAGGAATATAATGAGAGAAGATGGAGAGAGACAGAATGGGGTAAACTATCTCATATAGAACAGGCAAGAGAAAATGGTTACAATGGAGGGGAAGAACAGGAAGGCAAAAGGGAATGGGTCAACCTTATTCTCATTGAATTTGGCTTAGGGAGGGAATGACATAGGGTATCTCACCCTACAGGAGAGTAAGGGGGAAGGGGATGAGAGGGGGATGATGGAAGGGAAGGCAGGCTGGGGGGGGGGGGGG
>NW_027185754.1:17884816-17889800 GCF_028583685.1 Petaurus breviceps papuanus | reverse complement strand
AGTTGGAAGCACCCACTTTTGAAAAGGGACAGGATCAAAGTAGAGAACAGAACAAGTGGGAGGTGGGATAGGAGGGAGGGAAATATAGTCAGTCTTTTACAATATATCTACTATGGAAATGTTTTGCATAGCTACACATGTACAACCTATACTGAACTGTTTATTTTCCCTGTAAGGGTGGGTGACAAGGGAGGAAGGGGATGAATCTGAAATTCAAAAGTTTTAAGATCAAATGCTAAATATATATATTATTAATATTATTTTACATGTAACTGGGAAATAAGATATACAGGCACTGGGGCATAGAGATCCACCGTGCTACTGGAAAGTAGAAGGGGGTATGGGAGAAGATATGGTAGAGAATAGATTGGAGGAGGGGAGATCCAGTGGGATCGCTATTTTGGGGTGGTGGGTAGGGGGAAAATGAGGAGAAAATTTGTAACTCAAAATCTTGCAGAAATGAATGACGTAAACTAGAAGTTAATAAAGCATTTGATTAAAAATTTTTTTAAGTAATAAAAAAGATATAAGAACTGCTAACCTTTGTCACTGAGCATTAGTGATGTGTAAAATAATGCTTAAATTCAATTAGTTGGTTTCCAAAACATTGAAACAAAAGCTAACAGTATTCTAATTTTGAAAACTTTATATTTCTAGTTATTATTAATGATAGTAAACTAATTATTTCTCTTTGCTGTATACATGGAATTAGGCAGATCTCACTATGAAACAAGTATGCATTGCTAAATTCTGCTTCTATACCTCTATACATATTGTCCTGTTGATCCATAATATCCACCCCTCTCCCAATCCAGATCATCTCCATCCTTCAAGGCTTAGCTCATTTATGAAATCTCTGATACAAAAAGCTAGAAGTTATTTCTACCCTACCTCCTTCCCAAGTCCCTCCTTTGTACTTATCATACCTTGGACGCTTATTGTAATTATTTGTATACCTGTCATTTCTGAAACTGAACTGTAAATTCCTTGTGGGAAGGGACTGTTTTATTCGTCTCTGTATTCTGCTCTGTCCCCCCAGTGGCTAACATAGCATCATGTCCATAACAAGTACTAATATTTGTTGAATTGAAATAATGGAGAGTAGAATGCTAGACTTAGAAGTCAGGAAGACTTAAATTCAAAACCCACTTCTGACGCTCACTAGCTGGGTGACTTCAGACATGTCACTTTTACCTCTCACCTCAATTTCATCTTCTGCAAAGTGGGGATTCTAATACCTATACCTACTTCACAAAGCTACTGTGAGGCTCAAATGAAATAAAGTACTTTGAAAACTTTAAAATGCTTTATGTCAATTATTATATGTATATTTGCTGAGTACCCAGTGTCCTAAAGCACTAAGAAAGGAACATGGGTATTTAAGTTTCTCTCCAACTAGACTATATATATTTCTTGAGGGCAGTTTTTGACAAAATAGTTTGATATTGTGGAACTATAACATTTTATCTGATATTAGTATTTCACAGAATTTCAGATTTGGAAGGGACTAAAAAGGCCATCTGAGGTTAAAAAATTTTTTTTTCTTCTACTACATAGTTTGAAAATTATCATTCAGCCCTTCTTTTCCTGATGATATCCAGTGTGGAAGAATATTTTACCTCACAAAATGGCCCATTCTACTTTTGAATAACTTTAATTGTTAGGAAGTTGGTTTTTTGTTTTTTTATTTCATTAAGACTGAATTTGCAACTTTCAACCATTTCACCTAGATCTGTCTTCTGGGTCAAACACAACCATTTATTCCCTCTTCCCTGTGACAGCCCTTCAAATATCTGAAAGTAGCTTTTATGTCCCCACTAAGTATTCTCTTCTCCAAGCTAAATATTCCATGTTCTTTCACCTAATGTTCATATGACTTGCTCTTGATGTCCTTCACAACCATCCTGGTTGCCTTCTAGATAGATACTCTCTGGCTTATCAATGCCCTGCCTAAAATGTGGCATCTAGAAAGGAACACACTATTCTAGATGTGGTCAGATAAGGTCAGAGTACAGCAGGACTATCACCTCTGTAATCCTGAACACTTGGCTTCTCTTAATGCAGTCTAAGCTTTCTTACCTGTCAAATCATACTGTTGACTCATACTCAATTTTTAATCCACAAAAAATCCCAGATATTTTTCAAATATTTATCTAGCTTTCCTTTCTCGTGTTATACTTATGAATATTATGTTTAGAATCCGAGGATATGATTTTACATTTATGTCTGTTAAATTTAACCATTAAATATGATTGTTTTATTAGAAAATTGTACTAAAAATTACAGACTCTGAAAAGCGTCATATATATCCACTGTCCCTTTACTTTTATCATCAAAATTCTATCCTTATGGCTGTATAGAAATTGCTCTTTTCCAGAGTCACTAATGATCTCCTCATTGCTTAATCCAAATGCTATTTCTTTAGTTCTCATTCTCCTAGATATCTCTGTCTCATAGGATACTCTCACTCATCTCTTCCCCACCTGAGATTCCCTTTATTCCCTAGAACTCTCCCCTAGATCCTCCCTACCTCTCTCATGACTCCTTTTATGCTTCCCTTTACTATTCTATGGCATTACATAGTCACAGTGCAGTAGAACTCTAGTCCTGCTGCAGAGTCCTAAATGTACATGCTAGGAGCTCTAGCCTCATCATTCTTTCCTTGAGCTTACCTACTGGAAAGGGTTTTAGTGAGGACCTCTATGTACAAGCAGACTGGATAACTTGTTGACTTCAATATGTATACTCTCAACAGGTTCAAATTTGAATGCACTATCTTCCTCCCAAAACTTGCCTCTTCTTCTTACTTCCCTAATTTTGTTGATGGCCTACCATTTCTTCAAGTTATCAAGGCATGAAGCCACGGATTTATCAGTAACTCCTACTTCTCTCTTGGCTTCTGTTTCCTCCTCTATAAAACAAGGGGGTTAGATTAGATGACCTCTAAAGTTTCTTTCAATTCTAAATACATGGCCCTAATCAGTTGTCAAGCCCTGTTGATTCCACTGCCAGGATCTTCCCTCTTCTTTCCACTTCCATTACTGCTCTTCTAGTTCAGGGCCTCATTACTTCCCACCTAGACTACTCCATAAACTTCTAATTGGTCTCCTCTATAATCCATCCATTCACAGTACTGTTTGCCAGAGTAACCTTCTTAAAGCAAAATCTGGCCACATTATTCCCTATTCGAATATGTTCAGAAGTTCACCTTTCCTTGAAAAGAAAATACAACTCCTAAGCCTGACTTTTAGGCCCTCTGCATCCTGATTACAACCTATATTTTCAATATTATTGCAGATACCTACTCTTTACATTTTCTGCTCCATTCATGAACTATCTGCCATTCCCTAATCTTATCTGGCAATTACCTTTGAGCATTCTGTCCCACATGCCACCTCCATAACCTTAACTGTTGAAATTCTCCCCTTCTTTCAAGTCCCAGTTCAGGTGCTGCCTGTTTTCCCTCATTGCCCCAGGTGTAACTGATCTCTCCTTTCTCAATTCACTATACTACACTGTTTGGATCTCTCCTATATACTTACACCATAACGTGCTTTTGCCTTATTCTACCTTATTAGATTATGCTCTCCTTGAAGTCAGAGGCTAGATATCATGTTTCAATTTTGTACATACAGCACCTATAACTTATTCATGGGAGGCACTTTAAAAACAAAAATTACTATTATTATCATGTACATATGTAAAATACATTAATTACGCTGAATTAAAGCATGGTCAAGGGTCATCAACATAGCAGCCTTGTTCCCTGCTTGTGAGTTCAAGTCAGCAGGTACACTGACTGGAAAAGCAGAGTAATCTCTAAGATTGTTACCTTGAAATGTCTTGTTCCCCTGCACTAAATAGTTACTTAATACTTTAGAATAATGGAATAATGAGCTGAATTTTATCCATAATTTAATAAAGATAGCAGGCTGAAAAGGTGCACTCATCCCACAAACTTAGTGAAAGTTTCCTTTCATCCTACAAAGATAAGTAATTTACTCTGCATAAATGTACTTATCACAAAGGTCAAATATTACACGTTAATCTTGCAAGTAAGTAACCAGTCTTACATGAAAATTACCATTCCAAGAAAATAGCTATTCTGGGAAAAGAACAGAACTTTAAATAAAAATTAATAATACATTAAAGAACAGGATAATGCAATCATCAAATAAACTCAATACAAGCTAAGAACAGCAATAATTCTTGTAGGTTTTAAAAAACTATCCATTTGAATGTAACATCATATTACCAAGTTTGGTCACCCCCCATGTGCTTGATTTGATTAAACACTCAGTGCACCCACATACTGGGTGTCCCACTTGGTGGGGTTCTCAGCTTTAATGACTGCTGAAAGCTGCACTAAGACTTTTGGGACACCCTGTATATTATTTACACTTGTACAACTCTCTTTTTATATATGCGAATAAACAGGTACCAGGTTATACACAAAATTTTTATTAATGTAGCATTTATAATCACAAACATCAAATCCATGCTATTCTAGGCTACCCCTCCACCTCCAACCACCCTGTTGTTGAATATTAATTTTCTTCTACAAAATAAATGGGTGCTGGGTTGTTTTTCTTTTTCACTTAGTACTATAGTATAAAATACCACTATGCAAAAACACGATACTTTATATCCTTTATATGTTTATTTCCTATAGTTTATACCATAAATATCTACAATATTGGCATGTGAGAGTTGTGTCCAAAGACACCTACTACTCTGGGGCAACAATCTCAAGCCCAAATTCTGACAATATCTTCCCCCCACACACACCCCAACACACATACGCTATATAAGACACTTGCTACTCTGAGGCGACAAGCTGAAGCCAATCCTGACAACACCCCGCCCCCAACACCACCACCCCAACACACACACCAGAAGATGCCAGCCACACTCTGGGGCAACAATCCCAAACCCAAATCTTGACAACATTCCCCCCCCCCCCCCCCCCCCCCCCCCCCCCACA
>NW_027185754.1:17884234-17884716 GCF_028583685.1 Petaurus breviceps papuanus | reverse complement strand
CCCCCTACCATTCCAACACACACTATAAGACACCTGCTACTCTGGGGCAAGAATCCCAGGGTCAAATCCTGACCAACACCGTCCTCCCCTTCTCTGCCCCCCCCCCCCCCCCGCCCCCAACGCCCCCGCCCGGACACACACCCCCGCACACTCTTACTATACTCTGGGGCAACAAGCTCAAGCCCAATTCCTGACAACATTCCCCCCCCATCAGCCCCCCAAAATCTTCGGCAAACCGCTATCAGTAAAAGCTACTTTTGTGTCGTCAGCGTTTCAATGGTCACCCCCAGGCCCCACTCCTCCCACCCCAGGCTGTCTGCACAAGGTGGGGGGAAGCCCCGCGGGCCACTGGGGGGGAAGGGGGCCAACGGCGCGCAGCGTGGCTGCAGGAATAAACAAAACACACACAGACACAAGATGTGCGTGGCTTCGTGACCCTCCCTGCCCTTTCCCCGAAAGCACACAACACAACACACACCCAT
>NW_027185754.1:17871422-17884224 GCF_028583685.1 Petaurus breviceps papuanus | reverse complement strand
AGGAGGAACCGGAGGAGGAAGGGGAGGGGGAAGGGGAGAATGAAGCAGCGGCGGAGCTAAGTGCAACACGGTGGAGAACAGGGGGGGCCTGGGTGGTGGGGGAGACGAAGAGAGGGGCGCGAGGAAAGCCGAGGGGGAAGGGGGGCGGTAACGAATAGAGAGGTGACCAATCACCAGAGAGGGCGGGAGGGGGGCGGTGCCTCTGTGGCAGCTGTGGCAGAGGTGATAGGACTGCAGGGCCGCCACTCGTCACCTGAAGCCCCGCCCCCAGCTCGCGCAGCCCCAGTCGCGAGTGGCGGCGCTGGGGCCTGGGAGGAAGCCACTGTCCCTTTTCCTCCCTAGTCCTGGGACAGTCCTTCTGCTTTTCTAAGGTCCTTGTGGTCGCCGCTGCCCCTTCCCGCAAGCCAGGGCCCCGGGTGGGGGTGCTGGCCACATCTGAGGGGAGCGGGAGTCGGGGTGTCAGGAGGGAGGCCGCAGGTGGGAAGCTGCCTTGGCACAGTTGCAGACTTGGAGGAGGTGGCAGGCCCCCGGAGCTGAAGCCTAAGCCCCCACCCCCACCCCCACACACTCCTTTCTGGTGCGGAACCGAACCGGCCCAAGTTTCCAAGACACTTCCAGGCTCTGCTCACGCGCGGCCTCTTACCCGAGGCCTTTCCTGATCCCTGCCTGGTTTTGGCATTTTTCCACCCACACCACACCCCACCCTTCGGAATTACTTTGTGTAGACCTACCTAGGTGCCTGTAGTTGTTTTCTCTCCAAATTGGGTGTGAGTTCCTGGTGGGGGGGAGGGAAGGGGGGGCTTCGTTTTGTCTTGGCATTCTGCCATGCACATAGTAGGAGCTTAATAAATGCTTGTCTTTGTATTTGGCCTGAGTGACTTGTCCTGGGTCAGAAATCTAAAACGCCATTCAATTCAAACATTAACAGACCCAAGGATATGCAGTGGATTTTAAGTGGAGGCTTTCTTTGCCCTTTTCTCACGAATTAGACATTCCTGTAGACTTTTATATTACCACAACTGCCAGAATATCTAACGGAGGTACGATTCTGACAATGTTGCTACAGTGTTACTCTCCTGTTCAAAAACAAGCAGATTCCTTCTGTTCACTATTGCCTACCAGATAAAATACAAATTCATTAGTCTAGTATTCCAGGCTTTATACAATTTTATCCCAAACTACCTTTCTAGCCTTATTTCAGATTACTCTCTTCACTTACAAGCCTTTGCAGTCATGCTGTACTTCATACTGTTTCTCAAAATCAACATGGATTCAGGACCTGGGTTCAAATCCCATCTATGACCACTCCTGTGACCTTAGACAAGTCATGACCTTAGGCCCACTCCTTGGGCTGGAAACTCCATTTTCCTCATCTGTAAAAAGAAGGGGTTGAAGTAGATGGCCCCTGAGGTTCCTTTCAGCCCTAGATCTCTGATCCTATAAATGGATATCTTACCTGCCTTGGTTCAAAGGCTCTCTCCTATAACTGGAATATACAATTTCACATCATTTAAGTGTTTTGGAACTAGAGGATGGTTAAAATTCTGTCTCTGTCACTTATTACCTATGTGACCTTGGGAAAGGTCATTTCTCCTGAGTCTTGGGTTTCCTGGGCTATAAAATGAAGGAATTCGTTTAGAAATTATACACGACCCTTTGCAGCTCTAAAATCCTATGATCCTGGGAAATTCTCATAATTAATACCTAGTTCAAATGCCTTCTCCTGTATCATGTTTATACAAAAGCAGATTTTACATTCTATGAGCATAGGAACTGTTGTATACTCTTTCCATCCTCATATTCTTCCTGCCTTCTGCTGTTGAATCCTATGAATTTGTTGGTATTGTCTCTGTAAGTCAGGATTCTGTCTAATTTATCTCAGTAGTCCCTCTTCCCCAAGCACAATGCCTTTTACATAATAGGGTCTCAATAAATGTTTTTGTATAAATGAATAAGCATTCTCTGGAAGTCAGAACATACTTACAATTTGTTCCAGCAAATGTAAATAAAAATAGGCATCTGATGTGAATTAGAAAAAATAAAATGTGCAATAAATCATAACTGGAAACTCGTGAGCACTTGTTTCTCAACTTTTAAGAAAAATTATATTTTTTGGAGGGGGGAAGGCAGGACAAATTTCCCAACTTTTTTTTCTCAAATAGAAACTATACAAACTGATGTCATTTTCATTATTTTCAGTGATATAAATTTAAAATGCTTATCTGAAGTAAAAAATTTTAGAGAGCTATATTAAGAATAAATAATCAGGGGTCAAAATGTCTCAAAAGTAGAAACAATACCAAATCTGAAAAAAAATACAACAAAATTTCAGAAGAACCTTTGTACCTTGAGAAAATTGAATGGAGTATATTAAGATTGCTTTGAATAGTTAAGGTTCATAAATAGTCCCGTGTACTTAAATCTCATGTAGATTAAATGTAGATTAAATCGTGTACATTTCTCAATCAAGAAATATCCGTTTGGGGTGATCAGTTCTGGCCTCAGATACTTAACACCCACACAAAAAAACTGGTGTGTAACCTTGAGCAAGTTACTTAACTCCAATTGCTTTAAAAAAAAAAAAAAAGAAATATCCATTCAAGGGTCCTGTGTGGAATAGAGATAGTTTCCATCTTCCTGTTAGCAAAGATAAAGGTAGAAAAATATAAAAATCAGATACAACTCCAAAATACAGCGATTTTGAGTACAAAAAAATCCAAAATAGACACTGAAGACAGCATTTTGTCATTGTACTTAAAAGTAATGTCTATTATTACTTGAGTTTTCAAGAAAAGGTTAAATTCAGAAAAACAGAAAAGGAAGTACATAATATATCTGAGAAATATTTTCACCTAAAATAGTTTAGTTCAGAGTAATAAATGCTGATTGACTAACTACTTGTTGACTGACTTCACAATCAGCTCCAGTTTATCTTTCCAGGCTTATTGCACATTATTTTCTTTCATGAATTCTATGTTTCAACCCAACTAGGCTACTTGGTGCTTCCACTACATGGTATTCCATTTTCCTGTCGTTTCTCCCAGGGTTCCCTGCCTGAAGTACTCCTTTTAGAATCCATAATTTCCTTTAAAGGTCAACTAAAACACAGCCTTCTACTGGGGAGCCTATGTTTACCACCCCTCAATTTTAGAACACTCTCCCCAACCCCTAATTAATTTGTATACATTTTGTACTTAATATTCTATCTGCATTTTTTTTTTCTATCCCATTGGAATATAAACTTATTGTGGGCAGGAACTTTTGTTTTTATTATTGTTTCTCCAGGACATACAGTGTATGGCATACAGTAACAATAATTATTTGTGAAATGAAGAAATGAACAGAGATGAATCATATGACATGGGATTGGAAGGTTGGGAAATATGCCTGAGAAGAGCTGAGAGTCTTAAAGAAAGGCATTACTAGTGTTTAGTCTGATTCTTATAACGTCCTTTTCTCAACGCTTAAATGATCCTCACTGGTGCATTTCATTTTCTTAATTCAATTGTGATGTGAAAATTTTGTGGCACATTAATATAGGAGCACAATTACCCCAGTATGATTAAATATTTTGTTTCCTAGGATGGCTGGCTGGGTGATCTTAGACCTTTGATTATTTACTCCATCCAGCTGCCATCCCATCTCTCTTCTCCACTGAATTACCAAACTTCAAGAAAAGGCTATTGACACCTTGTGCCTCTAGCTTTTCATCCCCCAATATATTCTCACTGCCATGCAATCTGATTTCTGTCTCATCTGTGATGTTTTTACCAGCAAATATGATCCCATCTTTTACCCACTGTCATCTTCATTTGTCTCTAGCATGCTATAATGGATAGAATGCAGGGTTTAGAGTCAGAGATCTGGATACAAATCCTGCTTCTGACACTTTATAGTTGTATGACCATGGATAAATTCCTTAACTTCTCTGAGTTTCAGTTTCCTAATCTACAAAAAGGGGTAAAATATCTATAGTTCCCTACTCCCCAGGGTTGTCAATGAGGCTCAGAGTAAAGTATGTAAATAGCTTTGCAAGTTTTAAATCGCTACATAAATGTCAGTTAATATCTCCAGTGATGTAGATTTCAACCCAGCCCTGCCTCTTATCTCCTGTGACACTTGAGTCCCAGTCTTATGAACCCCAGACAGTCCAGGATTTAGCCTTTTTTTTTTTTTTTGCCTTTTTTGGAGGGCAGTTGGGGTTAAGTAACTTGCCCAAGGTTACATGGCTAGTTTTTTTGTGTGGGTGTTGTGTCTAAGGCCAGAACCAAACTCAGGTCCTCTTGACTCCAGGGCCAGCACTTTACTCACTGCACGACCTAGCTGCCCCAGGATTTAGCCTTTCTGTCTCTGTCTTTGCCAGTGCATCACCCAGGGATCCACCCACCCTCCCTTTCCAGTCTCCATCTTTGACCCAAGGCCCTCTCAAGTGCTCTGGAAGCCACCCCCTAACAGACTAACCTCACACTACCACCTCCTTCCTTCTGACCAGGCACCTCCTCTGGACCATAACTATTCCTGCCTGCTATGAATCAGGCCTCTTAGTACATCAAAAGACACAATATCACCACCTGCCATGAAGTTGGATCTCAAGAGAGAAACTGTTAATCAAACCATACCTTTCTATAACCACTGTTATTTCTGTCTGGACACATTCCTCAATGGATATTGTATTCCCATCATCTCATATTCTTCCCCATCCCAGTGATTCTGAAATCCTGGTCTCCTATACTTTCATCTCTTTGAGCCCCACCTCACAAAAGTTCCATTCCTGATCTGCCTGCCCTTCCGCTGTGTTCTTTGGATGCCTGCACCATAATTAAACTTGTTTTCAAAGATGGCCCAGTGGCTAGAGCACTAGACCTGGATGCCAGAAGACTGGAGGTATAATCTGGCCTTGGGCACTTGTTAGCTAGGTGACCCTGGACAAGTCACTTAACCTTTGTCTGCCTCAGTTTCCTCATCTGTAAAATGGAGGTAAAGATAATAATGGCACTTTTCACGAAGGGTTCTTATGAGGATAAAATGAGATAATATCTGTAAAGCACTATATTATCATTAATCTTGAACATTTTTCTTTCTTGCTTCTTTAATCTTCTGGCACTTAATGAGACCTGGCTCTGTCCTAATGACATTGTATCTCTGCTACCTTTTCCCAACTTTTCCCAGCGGGGAAATAAAGTACTCCTTGTTCCCTATTGCCTCTTCTAGACTCTTCTTCTCATCAATCTCTCCTCCTCTGAGCTCCACTTATTCAGTTTTATCCTCCAATCCATATCTTGGTGGCTCTTATCTATTAGTCCCCAGAGCATTCTTCTTTATTCCTCAATGAGTTCAGTGACTATCCCAAGTACCTAGAATACTCTGCCTCTTCACCTAGGTCTCCTGGCTTCCCAGACTTCCTTAACTCAAATCCCATCTTCTTCAGGAGGCCTCTCTAGCCCTACAGCTTTTCCTTGGAACTTATCTTCCATTTTCATCTCCTCTATCTTGATTTTACATAGGTATCTGTAGATTATCTCACCTGTTGGAAGGTAAACTCCTTTAGGACAGGAACCACACCTTTTTTTTGTAACTCCATTTCCACCTAGGCCTGGGGATATTTTTCTAACTGTCTGGGTGAATCTGTGTGCTGCTTATTCAGAGGGAGATGCAGAAGTTTTGTTCAGTGTTCTGCTTCACAGAGAGCTCCATATTGGAGATATTGTGTGCTTCTGTTCCGGTTGGGCACCAATTAAGACAAAGGTGGTTCAGGAGAAGCAAACATAGACTTTTAAATGGCAGACTAGAAATCTCTCCAGAGTCAAAAACATAGGAAATTCAGTCCCTACTTTGTAACTGACTTCTAGCACCTGCAACCCCTGAGCCTGCTAAGAATGGGCTTCTCATAGTCATATGAAAAAATACTCTAAATCACTATTGATTAGAGAAATGAAAATTAAAACAACTCCAAGCTACCACCACACACTTATCTAATATGACAAAAAAAGGAAAATGACAGTTGTGACACTAAAGCACTATTGGTAGAGTTGTGAACTGACCAACCATTCTGGAGAGCAATTTAGAACTATGACCAAAAGGTTATGGAACTGTATGTGCTTTGACCTAGTAATACCACTACTAGGTCTGTATCCCAAAGAAATTAAAAAAAAAAAAAAGGAAAAGGACCTACATGCATAAAAATATTTATAGCATCTCTTTTAGTGGTGGCAAAGAACTGGAAATTGAGGGAATGTCCATCTGAACATGATGGGGCATGACTGAACAAGTTGTTGTATTTAATTGTGATGAAATACTTTTGTTCTATAAGAAATGATAGGCAGCAGGTGGCTAGGTGGCACAGAGCGCCAGCCCTGGAGTCAGGAGAACCTGAGTTCGGATCTGGCCTCAGACACTTAACACACACACACACACACACACACACACACACACACACACACACACACACACACAAACTAGCCTGTGACCTTGGGCAAGTTACTTAACCCCAATTGCCCTCCAAAAAGCAAAAAAACAACAAAAAAATGATAAGCAGGATGCTCTCATAAAAACTTACATGAGTTCATGCAAAATGAAATGAGCAGAACTGAGAGAACATTGTATATAGTAAAACAATATTGTATGATGATCTACTGTGAATAACTTAGCTATTCTCAGCAATACATCGATCCAAGACAATTCTGAAGGACTTATAATGAAAAGTGCTATCCATTTCTAGAGAAAGAACTGGTGGAACCTGAATGCAGATCGGAGAGGCTTTTTTTTTTCCCTTGGGGGTTTTTCCTCTGTGCTTTCTTTCATGGCATGATTCCAAATGTATCACCAATGAGATACCCATAATAGCCACTATGAATATGCATGCATATTTCCAGGGTAAATTTGCACAATATAAATAACTCTCTTCCTCAAAGGCAAAACCAAAATATTTATTCAAATACCAGAAAGCCAATTCCACCATGGTAACAAAGAAGTTTATACACATTACCAATCCAGGAAGCACCAACTACCTAAGCCTTCCCTCCCTTAGGCCTCCCCACGAACAAACTCCCCTAGTCAAAATCCCTCCCTCTCCTACTCTGCTAGCTGCTCTGCCTCAGCTCTGTTTAGTTCTCTCCCAGCTCTCTCTCTCTCTCTCACTCTCTCTTCCTGCTCTACCCCTTCACCCAACCTCCTCCCACCATGGATTCCATGTGACTCAAGCTCTGTGTGACTCAGGCTCCATCACAGCAGTCAGCTGGGCCTGAGCTCAAAGCAGGTCACATAGGCCTATTAATGGGTGGGAAAGATCTTCCCATGTGTGGGGAAAGAAAGGGAGGGAGAGAATTAGGAGCGCAAAATTTAAAAAAAATGCTAAAATTGTTTTTACATGTAATTGGCAAAAAATATTAATTTTTTTTTGGAGGGCAGTTGGGGTTAAGTAACTTGACCAAAGTTACATGGCTAGTTTTTTGTGTGTGGGTGTTAAGTGTCTGAGGTTGGAACCGAACTCGGGTCCTCCTGACTCTAGCACCGGGACTTTACTCACTGCACCACCTAGCCACCCCCCAAAATACTAATTTTTTAAAACTAAAAAATGCATATTAAAAAAAAACTGATCAGAATGTCTAATAAAGCATTCGAACAATAAAAAAAAGAAAGGCTTTTCTATCTGAGATTCTTTTTTCTCTTCTTGAGAGAACTGAGGCTTTTTTTATCCCAAGAGCTCATTTACTCTTGTATTCATTTGTCTTTTCTAATTTGAATAACTTTTCTGATTTCTATTTGCCAATTACAGTTCTTTGATGAAGAAATTTACTAGCTTTTCCTGATATTCTTTTGTGTAACTAGCATTTGGTGGGAGTGAGCTAGTATTTAGTGTCACCTAACTCTTGAGTGATTAGGGAAAGTATCTTTTATTAGGAGCCCCTTAGAATCTTACACCTTGTCAGGCAATAAACATTTATTAAGCTCTTACTATGTGCAGGCACTATGCTACATGCTGGAGTGTGTTTATTTGTTGTCTAATATAAATATAATTGGCATATTATAACATGATAGATATTAGATCTGGGATCTGCCCAAGGGAGACTTTGATTTCCATCTTTGTGAAGGACAAGAGGAAGGCTATGTCAATATTGCTAGTAGTCCAGCAGGAGAGGGGCAAGAAGGTTATATGTAGGCCCACCATATCTGGTTTGTCTCTCCATCTACAAGAAGGGTATTGGTTTAGGATTATATCTCTCTACCTATCACATATCAAATATGTCAACTAGGGGTAAGCCATTACAGGCTTAATAAATATTCATTGGGCCTTCCCATAAATCTTCCACAAAGGGTTTACCCAGCAAACTAAATTCCTCTAGATCACATAATGTTGTATTGGCTCATGTGGCTCACGTGGGGTTGTCCACTGGTCTTCTTTATTCACTTCTTTATTTCTAATCATACATCTCTGATGATATCCTTAATGCCATGTTTTCAGAATTCTTTTTTTTTTAAGCAATATGGTGCAGCCTGTTCTTACTCACCATAACATCTCTGTTATGTTATATGACCTGTTACTTTAATCCTTCAGAAATTGTGTTATTTCATAGTTCATGAGTGTATAGCAACACCAGAAGAATATTGATGTTTAGAGGCTAAGACCTTGATTCAGAGAAGTGTGAGAACCAATGGCATGGCATAATACACCAAAGACTTGATCTCCTCCTATTCAATTCTTTACTTAGTTCATTGTCCACCCAATTGCATACCATGAACTAAACAATAGTCTTTACCCACTTGCCTTTTTAAACCATTTATACAGTTAAACTGAGCTCTTTTGACTAATTGTAGGTTTCATTTATAGATTTTGCAATGTTCCTGGGCTTGGTGGCATCAGCACAATGTTATCTGCAACAGGAATATCTGGAAGACCTTACCATTTATAGAGAATCCTTTTTTCCCTTTGGACTCTGTTCTGGACATGCTCTATAACACTGACAAATGCTCTGTTTTATGTAGCACATCAGGAACTGTGTAGTATTACAGTTCAAATATAGTGGCTCTACTTTCTTTGATGGAAAAAAAATAGTTTCTTCTAGAAATTTTGATAGATCTTTTCAATTTTCAAGTTTTTTCTTGTTCTCCTTCCAACTTCAACATGAAAATGTTTAAATCTTTGTTTCTAATTCTTTCCCTCTTCTTCATTTACTAGCTATTCTCACCTCTTTGCTTTTTCTTACCTCTTTTTGTCTTCTTTCCAAAGATTAGATCCCTTTTTTATATTTTTGAATGTATTCGTGAATGACTGATAAGACATTGAATTAAAATGGGTCATAAACATAACATGATATCATGAGTGAAATGTGCTAATTCATAGATCTTGGTGCATTATATAGTTCAAGACCTTACTAGCCATTTGTCCAGAAAGTCTCTGGTTAGCCCACTTAATCTGGTTCTTCTTACCTAATTTGTTTTTATTCCCTGCAAAATGAGCACATATGCAACAGGTGTTGGGCAAATCAGGAAGGAGCAGATTTGCCCAGTTAACAGATGTTAATAGCTATTGCCTGGATTTTTAGACTTATCTGTGGGAAGAGAAGTAGAAATTTCAGCCAGAAAATGTCAGCATTACTAACTACATTGAATTCAGACATTTATTGTGGCTATTATTACTAATCCAGTGCTGAACAGTATTAGCATTTATTAATACTTATAAAATGATTTTGCTAAAATATTCCTGTTTCTACTAATAAGTAGTGATGAGATAGCACAAAGGATTAATTATGACAGAGGGAGCTCTTTACAATGGTTTCATGGTTTTGAATAGGGTTCAAGCCTAAAAGCCATTATCTCTGGAACTACCTAGATAGCTGTTGGGTGACTTCTGTAAATTGAATTAGTAATCCTAGCACAGTAGAAGGGATAAGCAATCCAACTTTCAGAGATTATCAGTATGCCTTGGTGACCTTTTTGAATTCACAAAAGAGATCAGGTAATATGGGCAGACATACATTTTTCTACTTATAGGGGGGACTTATTAATTTATGTAAGGGTTGAAATGGTTTCTGGAATCTTCATTCAACAAACCGTTACACGGAGTATTTCTGCGGTTGTCTCCCCATGTAGAAGAGGCTATTAGCCTACTTCTTAGACAGTCATGAACTCATGTAATGGAAGAGCCTTCAAGAGATAATAGAACATGTATAGTCAGTCATCAATTGATTCCAGGTGGTGAATGGAAGCCTATTTGATTAGCTGCAATTGTGGAATTGGAACCAGGGGCACTTTCTCAAAAAATCTTAGCTTCAATCATTCACTTTCACACCTTTCTCTTATCTTGACCACTTTCTTGACAGCGTGTAGTTAGAGATAATGCCGAAAGGGAAAGGCCTTGGGTCTCACCATCTGTTGTTTTCTGTTTTGGATAAAGGAGATTAATCTGGAGGTTCAGGAACTCATAATCACAAGTCTCCAGATATTACAACATCCAAGTTTTATAGCTGGTCCAGCATCTATACGCTGAGTAGTAAGAACCTCCAAGACTCAGCCCAGAAATATCTGAGGTGACAAATAGCATCTGTCTTTCTGTCATGCTGCATAGAAATATGAAGTTGGTGGGACCAATGCTAGGTAGAAATTATTCCAAGTCTGAGCCATTTTCCCCAGGGACTACAATGTTGTGGGGGAATGTGTGCTCCTCAAGTCTGGGGGAAAATGTTTATACTGTTGTTATTGCATATCTTTGAGGTAAACATGGCTTTGTAAAAGCTACATGATAATAAGTGCTTGAATGGAGCACAAGTGTTAATCACTAGCATTTAAGAGTTGGAGAGGGAGGAACAGAATCCATGGAGAATCAAAGTGATGGCATTAGAAAAGAGATACTGCAAGACCCTCAGTATACCCTTAAAAACCTTGAAGGGAGGATAAAGCACCTTGGCTTTGTTACTGTAAGTACCAGTGGCCTGAGAACGGGTAACTAAAACACGTGTGGTTTAGGCAAGCTTAAGTCTGACTTGGAGCTGCCTTTTCTGCTTTGTTTTGTTTTTCTAGAGTATAGGTAACTGAGCAGTGACCCTAAGGACATTTCCATCTTTGGAGATAATCTTGTGGATTCAAGAGTACCAGAGAGAGATCCTAGATCTCTTAACCAGGTCTGACGGGGAATATTAGGAATGCTCTACAACTTCAGTGCTTCTTGAAGAATTTTACACCCGATTGAAACCTAGCTTGCCCAAAGGCATGAACCTGGAGGGAATTGTTTGGACTAGACAGAGTCAAAGTGAAATGCTAATTCAGTCCTACTAACTGATATTTAAGTCTTGGCCTTTCAGGAGAGTATAATAGTTATGTTACTGCATCTTAAATTTAAGTTTTCCTTTCAATGTGTATTGTGTTTAGAATTTCTTTTATTTGTGGAGGAAATTACCTGATTCACAATATATTTTGAATGCATTTCTTCTCTACTTTTGAGGAGACTTTTAGATACAATATAAACCAAAGGTAATCTTCCCCAGTGCTCTGGGGATTATTATTCATCCTTCCTTGTTGAAGAGGACTGATGACAACAGGTGGGTGATGTCTTGACTTGCAGGCAAATTGAATTTAAGTGAGATAGGACTGTGCAGAGTCATCAACCTCTCTCTCTCCTCCAGAATCATCTGAGTCCAGTGGCAAGACATACAAGGTCCCAGATGCAGTGTAGGAGACCTTAGCCTTTTTAAACTAAGGTTTTTCCCAAGTCTCAGTTTGTCTGAGGCAACACCCATTCAGTGATTTAAGGCTAAATAAGAAATGAGGCAGAAGATCACCTAGTTTGCCTATTGGAGGGGAGTTTGCCAATCTGGGAGGGGAAGATCTTCAGGGTTTCTGACCAGAATAGGAACAATTGTTATTTACACTGACTCTGGGCCATCAAAACCCAAAAAATGACCAAGGGAGGCTTGGACTGGGACCTATTATTGACCAATCAGTGAGAGCCAGAGTGATTCAGGTTTAAGGTAGAGTCAAGTAGCTCCATTTGAATCCTGATGGTATCAAAGCCTGGTTTTTCAGGGTTCTATTTCAAGAACTCATAAATAGAACTACACAGGACAAAAGAATTAATTGCCCCAATCTAAATAAAAAAAGATGGAATAAATAGAGGACAAAAAAATCTAGCCCTCAAATCCCAAGATACCTTGTGAGGTATAAGTGATCAAAATTTATGTTCCTTTTGACAGAGCACCCAATAGGATGTAATCCAAAGATAATCTTCCCCAGGGCTCAGGGCATGTAAAGGATGTAAAGAGCCAGAAGTTCAAGAAAGAATCTAACCCCTCTCATGAATGGCTCAGACCTAGCACAATTTCTCCATAGCACTGTGTCCATGAAATTCACATCTGGACATAGTATGACTACTACTAAGCTACCCAGGATTGTCACTATCCCAAACCTGTGAGGATGGGTCCGGACCTGAGAGAGATGGAGAAGGCAGGCACTCTGTATCCTCTGGGTCCGGCATTGGTTCAATTCTTTATAGTTAGATACATACATACATACATATTGTTTCTTCTATTAGGATATAAACTCCCTAAGGGCAAGCACTGTTTCCTTTTTATCTTTGTACCCCCAGCACTTAACACAGTGACTCAGAATTGGTAGGATTTAAATGTTTGTTGATCTATTGATAGATTGATTCAAATGTGGTGATAAGGGAGGGATACATTTTGAGCATGCCAAAATGTTAGTTGAATTATGTCACTTGTCCCTGCTTATTGTGAGAGTTTTGGTGAGAGAGAGAGAGAGAGACAGAGAGAGAGAGAGAGAGAGAGAGAGAGAGAGAGAGAGAGACAGAGAG
>NW_027185754.1:17866347-17871322 GCF_028583685.1 Petaurus breviceps papuanus | reverse complement strand
AGAGACAGAGAGACAGAGAGAGAGACAGAGAGAGAGAGAGAGAGAGAGAGAGAGAGAGAGAGAGAGAGAGAGAGTCTTTAGGCTAGTAATAATATTTAGCAATAATAAATGACAGATTTAATATTCTATGATTCTGATTGTTTTCTCTTGAATAGATACAGTAAATAAAAGAGTTGTAGCTGTCAAATTTTGTATCTTTGCTACAATTTTGGATTTTAACATTTTTCCCCAGTCAAAGGAAGCTATTTTTAAACTATCAGTAAAACTGTATTGGAATCTAGAAAAATTCAGGTCATTTTTAATAATATAAATTCAACAATATAGCTAATGTTTATTCAAAGGGATATCTGGTCATTTCCTTTCTCTGGACCTCATCTATACATTGAGGAAGGTTACCTAGACAATCCTGAAGACCTATTCAAGTTTTCGTTGTTTTGTGCTTACTCTAGAATCATGACCCAGGTGGTAGAACAGAACTGTGACCCAGAAAATAGTGCTCTGAGGTATGGCTTACTCTATGAGCTTTGGCAAGTCAATTGAGAGGTAACTGAGTGGTAGGAGATTAGATGCTAGACTTGGAGTCAGAAGACATCTCTGAATTCCAAGTCAGTCACTCCCCACTGGTGAAATGAGTCAATTCTCTAATGGTCTCAGGTACTTCATTTGTAAAACAAGAGCACTGAACTGAATGGACCAGTCTTGTGTAGGAGATGGTGCTCAAGCTGAGTTTGAAGGAAGGAGATGGGGGTACAAGAGGGGGAGAGAAGGGAGAGAACTCCAGGTATGGTGGACAGCACTGGAAAAGGATAGAAGCAGGAGAAACTAGTAACCTAGACAGAGAGAGGGAGGGACTTTCGAGTTCATCTAGTTCAATACCTTAATCTTGCCGATGAGAAGAGTGTCATTGAGGTGAATGGTATGCTGTGACAAAGGGAGAACGAGTAGGTCAATTTGACTAGAATGTGGGGTGTAGGGGGTATAGATAGGTAATAGAACTAAATTTTTAAGCATTCACTGTTATGCCAGGCACTGTGCTGGGCACTGAGAATACAAATAAAAGAAGGAAAAGATGATGTCTACCTTCAAGGGATTTATATTTTATAATCTAAGGAGGGAACTGGAAGAAGGTAGGGTTACCCACACAGGGTAAGATGGAAAATCCCAGAGTCAGGAGCAGAGCCAATTATTGATAGGCAATTAAATATTCTGTTATTCAATTGGAAGTCATATAATACTTACTATTGCTGCTCTATTTATCTATATTTATCTTGCCTCTCCAAAGAAATTACTGGACCAGTCACTTTACCTCCCTTGTACCTCGCCTTACCCATGGGTTAAATGAGGAAACTTGGAATGAATGAGTCTTAGTTTCCTTCCAGCTCCATATCTATGATCCTATGAATACTGATTACCATATGTGTAGCTTCCCCTTTAACAACTAGCACGAAACCTAAAAATAAAAATTTGTTAATGATCAACAGCTAGGTGACATAGTGGATACAGCTCTGGGCCTGAAGTTAGGAAGATCTGAGTTCAAAGCTGACCTTAGCTTCCTAGCAATATGATCCTGAACAGGTCATTTAACTCATGTCTGCCTCACTTTCTTCAGCTATAAAATGGGGACAGTCATAGCACCCGGGTTGTTGTGAGGATCAAATGGGATAATATTTGTGAAGTGTTTGACATAGTGCCTGGCATATAGTAGGTGGTATAGAAATGCTTATTCCTTTCTCTTCCTTTCCCCCTAATTGTTTTAACTTCCCTACACTTCAGTTATATCTGCTGGGGAACTTAAAGCAAAGGAAAAGAAGGAAATTATGACCAGTGAAAAATCTACTTATTTCCCAACCACTCAATTAATTCAACTCCTTAAATATATCGCAGGCTCCTACTATGCTTGAGAGGGATTTAGCATAATGGGAAGAATACTAGATTTGTCATCAAAAGATCCTTGAGTTTGAATCCTTCCTCTGACACTTATTAGCCAGGGCACAATGGGAAAATCTAAACCTTAATCGTCATTTGCAAAATGAGAATATACCTATAGTAGCCATCTTACAAGATTGTGATAATCAAATGAGATAATGCACTTAAAGCAGTTTGCAAACATTGAGGGTTTTATATCAGTCAACTTTATCATCTTATGGGACAGCTTGGTGGTTCAGTGGATAGAGTGCCAGGGCTGGAGTCAGGAAGACTCTTCTTCCTGAGTTCAAATCTTGCCTCGGATACTTAATAGTTGTGTGACTTTTGGCAAGTCACTTAACCCTGTGTGCTTCAGTTTCCTCATCTGTAAAATTAGCTGGAGAAGGAAATGGCAAACCACTCCAGTATCTTTGCCAAGAAAACCCCAAATGGGGTCATGAAAAGTCGAACAAGACTAAAAAATGACTGAAGAACAATATACCATCGTATAAATGTGTTAAAACAATCACCATCACAAGTATGAGATAGGAGAGACAAGTTGTCTGAAAAAGATCTGGGAGTTTTAGTGGATTAAAAACTTAATTTGAATAAAAAGTGTGATTGAAAAAAATTAATGCAATTTTAAGTTGTATTCAGATAGATGTAATATCTAGGAATAGAAAGAAATTTCTTCTGCATTCTGCCCTGGTTAGATCAAATCTGGAATATTATATTTGTTTCTGGGTCCTACTTTCTTTAAAAGAAATTAATAAGCTGAAGAATATATGGAGGAGGAAACTAGAATGATATAGGGCCCAGAAATCAAGCCATATGAATATCAGTTGAAGGAATTGCAGATGTTTTGCCTTCAGAAGAAAAGACTTTGGGGAAAAATAACTGTTTACAAATATTTGAATGGCTGTCAGGAAGAAGAGAGATTATACTTGTTTTACTTGGTCCCAGAGGGAAGAATTGTAAAGAGGATTAATGTAAGGAAAACAATTAGAGATAACCCCAAATAGGTAGAAAGAGTTGGTTTAAGAAATAGTGGAGGGGTAGTTAGGTGGTGCAGTGAATAAAGAACCAGCCCTGGAGACAGGAGGACCTGAGTTCAGATCCCGACTCAGACACTTAACACTTACTAGTTCTGTGACCTTGGGCAAGTCACTTAACCTCAATTACCCTGCCCTCCCCCTTCCAAGAAGTAAAAAAAAAAAAAAGAAATAGTTGACCCCTACTTACTGAATTCAAATGACTGACCATCTGTTAAATATAGTGGAGAAGAGATTCTTGTGTGTGACCTTTAATATCCCTCCTGACTCTAAAATTATGTGATTCTGTGATCATATTTAGTGCTCTGGGAAATACACTTGTGGACAATTAAATAATGTAAGGATCACAATAATTAGGTATTAAAATTTCTTCCGTCTAATGTATGTTAATTCTATTGACAGATGTAGAGTTTACAGATAGTCTAAGCTGGAAGAGACCATCAAAGGATCACAAAAGAAACTAGTCACAGTATCATAAACTCAAGTTTATAGCTAGTAGGGACCTTAGAGGTCATCTAGTTCATTCTAATCATATACAGAGGAGGAAATTGAGGCTTGTGAAGTGTAGTCTCCATTTCTATTTGATGGAGAAGGTGGAGTGGAATCAAGATGGAGGAGTCAAAGGAAGAAGCCAGAGCCCAACTAAACCAATACAGTTTTTACACATACATCCAGGAAAAGTATCAGGCTGAGTCCTGATTAAAAAATGTAGAATAGTCAAAAAAGGAGTCCTACCAAATTCCTTTTATGACACAAATATGGTGCTGATACCTAAATCAGGAAAATAAAAAACAAAGAAGGAAAACTATAAACCAATTTCCCTAATGAAATAAATCACTAGCAAAGAGATTACAGTAATACATCACAAAGATCATATACTATAACCAGGTGGGATTTATACCAGGAATGCAGGGCTGCTTCAATATTATGAAAATTATCAGCATAACTGACCATATCAATAATGAAAACAAAAAAGAACCATATGATTATCACAATAAATGCAGAAAAAGGTTTTGACAAAACAGCATTCATTTCTATTAAAAAAAAAACACACACACATTAGAAAGCATAGAAATAAATGGAGCTTTCCTTAAGATGATAAGTAGTATCTAAAACCATCAGCTAGCATTATCTGTAATAGTGATTAACCAGAAGCCTTCCCAATAAGATCAAGGGTGAAGCAAGGATGCCCCCAATCATCACTATTATTCAATATTGTACTAGCAATATTAGCTATAGTAATAAGAAAAGAAAAAGAAATCAAAGGAATTCAAATAGGCAATGAGGAAACAAAACTATCACTCTTTACAGATGATATGATGATAGAGAATCCTAGATAATCAACTAATTGAAGCAATTAACAACTTCAGCAAAATTGCAGGATATGAAACAGGCCCACATAAATCATCAGCATTTCTATATATTACTAACAAAATCCAATCAGAAGAGATAGAGAAATTCCATTTGAAATATAGACAATATAAAATATTTGGGAGTCTACCTGCCAAGACAAACTCAGGGACTATATAAACATAATTACAAAATATTTTTTAACACAAATAAAGTCAGATTTAAACAATTGGAAAAATATTAATTGCTCATAGGTAGGCTGAGCTAACATAATAAAAATGATGATTCTGCCTAAATTAATATACTTATTCAGTACCTTACCAAATTACTAAAAATTATTTCATGGAACTAGAAAAAAATCATAACAAAATTCATCTGGAAGAACAAATGGTTAAGAATATCAAGGGAATTGATAAAAAAAAAAAGTAAAAGAAGGTGGCTTAGCCATATCAGATCTCAAATTGTATTACAAAGCAGTAATCATCAAGACAATTTAATACTGGCTAAGAAAAAGAGTGGTGGATCAGTGGTATAGGTTAGGTACAAAATACACAGTAGTAAATGACCATAGTAATCTAGTGTTTGTTAAATCCAAAGATCCAAGTTTTGGGGATAAGAACTCACACACACACACACACACACACACACACACACACACACACACACAC
>NW_027185754.1:17849342-17866337 GCF_028583685.1 Petaurus breviceps papuanus | reverse complement strand
CACACACACACACACACACACACACACACACACACACACACACACACACACAAAACCTTCTGGAAAAACTGGAAAGCAATTTGACAGAAACTAAGTATAGACCAAAACCTCACACCATATACCAAGATAAGGACAAGACATAAAGGGTGATATTATAAGCAAAATTACGGGAGCATGGAATATCTTACCCGTCAGACCTGTGGCTAAGAAAGAATTTATGATCAAATAAGACAGAGAGCACTATAGGAAATAAAATGGATAATTTTGATTACATTACATTAAAAAAAATTTGCTCACACACAAAAAATGCAACCAAGATTAGAAGTAAAACAGAAAGCTGAGGAAAGATTTCTACATCAAATTTCTCTGATGAAGGTCTCCTTTCTAAAATATGTAGAGAAATGAGTCAAATTTAAAAGAATACAAGTCATTCCTCAATTGATAAATGGTCAAAGAATATGAGCAGGCAGTTTTCAGATGGAGAAATCAAAGCTTATATAGTCAAATGAAAAAATGTCTATATCACTATTGATTAGAGAAATGAATATTAAAACAACTCTGAGGTACCACCTCACACCTATCAGATTGGCTATTATGACAGAAAAGGAAAATGACTAATGTTGGGGGGATGTGGGAAAATTGAGACACTAAAGATCTGTTGGTGGAGTTGTGAACTGATCCAACCTTTCTGAGAGCAATTTGGAACTATGCCCTAAGGGCTATAAAACTATGCATATGCTTTGACCCAGGAATACTACTGGGTGGTATTACCAGTACCACTAGTAATAGGTCTGTATCCCAAAGAGATTTTTTAAAAAAGTAAAAGGACCTATGTGGCCAAAAATATTTATAGCAGGTCTTTTAGTTGTGGTAAAGAATTGGAAATTGAGGGGATGCTCATCAATGGGAGAAAGGCTAACCAAATTGTTGTATATGACTGTGATGGAATACTATTATGCTATAAGAAATGATGAGCAGTATGCTTTTAGAAAAACCTGGAAAGGTTTACATGATCTGATGCAAAGTAAAGGGAGTAGAACTAGGAAAACATTGTAAACAATAACAGCAATATTGCATGATGATCAACTATGAATGACTTAGCTATTCTCAGCAATACAATGATCTAAGATAATTCTGAAAGATTCATTATGAAAAATGCTATCCATCTCCAGAGACAGAACTGATGGAGTCTGAAGGTAGATCAAAGCATACTTTTTAAATTTCTCTCATTTGGGGGGGGGGAGGGTGGGTCTGTGTTTTCTTTCACAACATGAGTAACATGGAAATATGTTTTGTATGACTGCACATGGATAGCCTATATTAAATTGCTTGCTTTCTCAAAGAGGAAAGAGAGGGAGAGAATTTGGAATTCAAAATTTTAAAAAACAAATGTAAATATTTTTACATGCAATTGGAAAAAATAAAATATTAGAAAGAAGAAATCTTAGAAAACAAATCACAGTAATTTTTCCAGTCATGTTTGATATAGGAAGAGGGATTTCTGTGGACAATGAGGACAGGATCTTCTGGGAGCATGCCGTAAAGAACATTCTAGCACACAGGGAATGAAAGCAGACTGAGGCATGCATCAGGGCATGAAAAAATCTCTTGGTATCCCCAGATTAGTAAAGGGTGCAGGTATGGATAACATCTGGCACTTACTAAATAGTTTCAGGTTACATATACAGGGTGAATGTGGAGAAAACCTGTACCGAGGGATGAGAGAGAGGGGTGGTTGTGGGCCTTTGTACACTGAGTAGAGAACAAGTTCAGAAGCAGCAGTAGTTGTGTGGCTCCAGGAGCAGAGCATGGGCTCAGTTCAAGCCTCCAGGAATGTCTGGAGCCTGCAATGATGAGGGGAGAAATCCTACCATGGGTGGAACGTGCAGCCTTAAGGTCACATGTGACCTTCTAGGTCCTTGGGTGCAGTCTTTTGATTGAGTCCAAGTTTTACAGAATAAATCCTTTTATGAAGAGGATTTGTTCTATGAAGTTTGGATTCAGTAGACCTAGAGGGCCACATGTGTCCTCAAAGCTTCAGGTTCTGCACCCCATGACCTCGACCAAAGGAGGGTCTGCAGTTCTATCTCTTTGAAGCTGCACAGCTTTATAGCTGGTTGATGGTGGCTAAGTCCAGCAGCAGTCTACTAAAATTCCAACTAGGGATAAAGACATAAGCATGTTGCTCAAACCTAGATCTAGGTCAGGAACTTGAAGAGTTCAGGACCTATATCTAGGTCAGGAGAGAAGTAAGTAGACTTTGACCTGGATCACACCACTTTGGGAGCATTGAAAGCTTGCAGTTCCTCAGCCTGAGCTATTCCTAAGGTACTGGAATAACACAATACTCATACTCCATGACAGTAGCAGAAGGACCTAAGAAGACAAAATTTCAGTTCAGACATTCCTCCCAGAAATGTGCAGAGCTTGGCCTTAACAAAGTCCAAAATCAGGAAGTAGGCTAGAAGAATGAACAAATAAAAAGAAGAATCCCAACATAAAGAACTTTTCAGATGACATGGAAGATCAAGACACAAATTCATAAGAGAACAACTCCAAAGTATTTACAAGTAAAACCTCAAGGAAATATACACCTTCACACAAGTCTAACCAGAATTCGTAGAATAGATGAAACAAGAGTTGTTGTTGTTTTTAAAGAGCTAAATGTGATTTGAAAAACTAAATGAGAGAGGTAGAGGAAAAACTAAGAAAAAAGAAGTGAGAACTACAGAAGAAAGACATGGAAACAGAATGAACAGGTGTAATATAATGCCAAGGAAAGGCAACTTCCCAAGGTTCAGAATACCAGCATAGGTGCTCTCCATTTTATTCAGTGACAAACCAAGAACAGAGAAGATCAAAACATGACATCATTCCAAATACAGCATTTACTAAGTGTGATTAAATAATCTCCAGGCACTACCCCACCCCAGGACCTTCCAATCATTCAATCAATTACAAAGTCTCTGTTCTAAATACTTCTCCACCCCTAGGCTATACCTTAATTTAGTCCACCACCAAGTCTCTCTTCTCAAATGGAGTTTCCAAACATAAGGTCAAAAGTTCCCCACCCCTGGATCACAATTGAATCTACCCCAGAGTTACATCAAGTTTAAACACAGCACTTAATACCCAAATGGAGGTCTTTTCTTCATCTTGACACGAGGCAAGTTCTCAGCAATCTTAGTTCCTGGGGAGACAAGGCTCAGCAAGGCCACAAGATACATTGCCAGTCCCTTCATCAATTCATCCTCTGTCTGTAGAACAGTCCTAGAACCCCTGAAAACATTAGCAAAACCCTCTCCCAGGATTTCTGTAAACATACAACCAGAAAATCCTTCTTCAGGGCTTCTGAACCAACAGAAAGGTTCCCAGACCCCTGCAACAACAGCACTGTCCTTCACCAGTGGACAGTATTCACTCTGTCTGCAGGACAGTCTCCAGACCCCTGCAACAACAGCACTGTCCTTCACCAGTGGACAGTATTCACTCTCTGTCTGCAGGACAGTCTCAGGGCTTCTTAACCAAAAGCCAGGTTCCAGGACTTCTTCAACAACAGGACTGTCTTTCACCAGTGGACAAATCTGGCAAAACAACATCAAAACAGACAGACAAAGTACCAGCAAAACAGCCATGTCTCCTCAGTCCTTGGCAGCTCAGGGGGCAGGTCTCAAAAGTCCAGGGCGATTCAAAGTGGCTCTCAGCAATCCTTCTCAGTCTCTCTCTGCCTCCACATGGGTGCCGCTTCCAAAAAAGTCTTCTGCCTCTCTCTTGTCTCTCCAAATCTACGTCACCAGCTCCTCCCAGTTCAGGACTTTCTTTTCGAATCAACAAGTCCATCCCACAGGTGGGATTAAAAAACTCTGGGTTTTAACACAATCAATTTGAAAACCAAGCCAATACAGGGGAATCTTTAATTGCCATTACTATCACAACAGGTTGGAACAAGAAGTACACAATCTTTACCTCCTTGAAAATGAAAATTGACCAGATAGAAGCTAATAACGACATGAAACAGCAACATATATTAAAACAAAGTCAAGTCAAAAGACTGAAAAAAAAATAGAAGAAAATATAAGGTATCTCAAAGCAAAAACAACTGACCTGGAAAATGAATCAGGAAGGGAAAATTTAAGAATCATTGAACTACCTACCAGCTAGGTGGTACAGTGAGTAGAATCTGTGAGAATACAGTGAGTTCAAATATGGCCACAGAAACTAATTAACTATGTGTCCCTGGGCAAGTCATTTAACCTCTGTCTGGGTTTCCTCATCTGTAAAATGAGGATAACAATAGTATTTCCCTCTGAGGAGTGTTGTGAGGATAAAATGAGATAATAATTGTGGTACAAATTGCCCTATATTTCTTTGCCCTTTGCAACTAAATTCCTTAAATAGACTGCCTACAAGAGATCCCTCCTCCCATTTTCTTCTTAACCTTACAGTCTGGCTTCTGATCATACCATTCCACCAAACTGTTCTCTCCTAAATGACTAATAATCACTTAGTTGCCAAATCCAGTGGTCTTTTCTCAATCCTCATTCTCCTTGACTTCTCTGAAACCTTTGATACCATTTATCTCCAACTACTTCTTGATACTCTCTTCTCACTAGATTTTGAAGACATCACTCTCTTCTGCTTCTCTTCCTACCTATCTGAGCACTCCATCTCTGTCTTCCTTACTGGATTCTCTTCCAAATCATACCCTCTAACCATAGGTGTCCCTCAAGGTTCAGTCTTGGGCCCTCTTCTCTTCTCCCTTTATATTACTTCACTTGGTGATCTCATCAACATCCTTCAATTAATTACCATCTCTATGCTGATGATTCTCACATCTTCCTATCCTACCCTAAACTCACTTCGAACTTCCAATCTTGCATCTCCAATTGTCTTTCAGACATCTCAAACTGGATGTTAAGTAGATAGCTTAAACTCAATGTGTCCAAAACTATCCTTCCTCCTTCCTACCTTCTTTATTACTGTAGAGGACAGCACGATCCTCCCAATCCCTCAGGCTCACTTTATCTTACACTTTCTATATTCAAGCTGTTGCCAAGGCCTGTCAACTTTGCAACTTCTCTTTAATATGACCCCCTTCTCTCCTCTGACACTGCTACCACTCTCGTGCAGGCCCTCATCACCCCATGCCTGGAGTATTGTAATCACTTGTTGGTGTGTCTGCCTACCTCAAATCTCTCCCCACTCCAATCCATCCTCCATTTAGCCACTAATGTGATTTTCCTGAGGCTCATGTGGCTCTCTATTACCTCTAGAATCAAATAGAAAATCTTTTGTTTACCATTCAAAGTGTTCCATAACCTAGCTCCCTCCTACCTTTCCAGTCTTTTACCCCTCAACACATGCTTTGATCTAATGACACCAACATCTTCTCCATACCACAAACAAGATATCCATCCATCAGCTCTGGACATTTTTTCTGACTGTTCCTAATACTTGGAATGCTTTCCCTCCTCCACTTTGACTACTGACCTCCCTGGCTTCCTTTAATTTCCAACTAACATCATCTCTTATGGAAGACTTCCACAGTCCCTCTTAATTCTAATGCCTTTCTTCTGTTAATTATTTCCTCTTTGTTCCCTAGATAACTGGCTTTATGTTCTATTTGTTTGCATGTTGTCTGTCTTTCCCATTAGATTGTAAGCTCCTTAAAGGTAGGGATTGACTTTTGCTTCTTTTTGGATCCCCAGTGCTTAGAACAGTGTCTGACCTATAGTAGACACTTAATAAGTTCTATTGCAATTGTAATATATAGTATAGTAAGTATAAGTATATAGTATAAGTAATTATATAGTAAGCACTATTATTATTATTACCTGAAAGCATGACAAAAAGAGGCTACGGATCATTTCTTTTTTTAATAAACACTATTTTATTTTTTCTAATTACATGTAAAGATCGTTATCAACATTCATTTAATAAGATTTTGAGTTCCAATTTTTCTCCCTTCCCCCTCCCCAAGGCATTAAGCAATCTGATATAGGTTCTACATGTACAATCACCTACCTATCATATTTCAAGAAATCATAAAAGAAAATTACCCAGATCTCTTAGAAAGGCAAAGTAGAAATAGAAAGAATCCACTAATGGCCACCTGAAAGAAACTCCAAAATGAAAAATCTAGGAACATTGTAGCCAAAATTTGGACCTTCCAAGTCAAAGGAAAAATACTGCAAGCAGCTAGAAAAACAGAACTCTATTTGGAGGAATCAGAATTAGAATCAAATACAATTTAGCAGCTACCACTATCAAGTGGAAATGGAGAGAGCTAAGCAAAAGATCAAGGTCTACCACAAAGAATAGCTTACTCAGCAAAAAGTGAGTGGAAACAGGTGGAAAAATGGATTTATAATGGCACATGGGACTTCTAAGCATTCCTGATGAAAAGATGAGAGCTGCACAGAAACTGAAATACAAGCATAAAAAGGTAAACATGAGAAAGCAATCATAAAACATTAAACAAGGACAAATTGCTAATGTTCTAATTTGGGGAGATGATACATATATGTATCCCCTCAGAACTCTATCATCAGGTCATAGGAAGTTTAGTTAGACAGAAGACCTGAAAGTTGATCTGTTATATTTTGATGATCTTAAAAGAATGGTAAGAAAGGGGACTAGGCATATACTGGCAGATGGGGGTGGAAGGGAGAGGAAAGACTGGGAAAATTATCTCACATAATTGGGATGCACAAGTAGAAGTCTATATAACAAGGAAGAGGGAGTGGGGAGGACTGAGAGACAACCACATTCATCTAAACTGATCAAGGGAGGTAAGAATAAATACACACACACACACACACACACACACACAGAGTTGGGTATAAAAACACATTTCATCCAATAAGGAAACAGGAGAGAAAGGTATTAAGGAAAGGGTAGAATAAAGCTGGGATTAGTCAGAAGCAAAATAAACTCTTTTTTTTTTTTTTTTGCTTTTTTGGAGGGCAATTGGAGTTAAGCGACTTGCCCAAGGTCACATGGCTAATTTTTTTGTGTTAAGTGTCTGAGGCTGGATTTTAATGCAGGTCCTCCTGACTCTAGGGCCAGTGCTCTATTCGCTGCACCACCTAGCCACCCCAGGAGATTATAATCTAATGGAGGAAGACAATACTCAAAAGGAAGTTGAAAAAGTGTGGGAGAGTGCCAGAGGGTACTGGGCAAAGAGGGATGATGAAGATCATGGTGAATCAAGCAAATTAGCAAATTAGGAGATGGTTGGGACTTCAAGCCCCTCTATAAAGGGAGGCTATGGTAGGAGTTTTGCCTCACCCTCCAGCCCTAAAATCAGAGGCAGTAGGAACAGAAGGTACTGATGAGGTTCAAGTAGCATAGCTGAAGCAATCTCCATGATGATGAGTTTATCTTGGGCAGCCCAGGATGAAGATGATGATGAAATTGAAACCAAGCAGAGCAACTGGCAGCAAACAAAGATATGTCTAGAATTTTGAGCCATCTATAAAGGGAGGCTATAGGAGAAGTTAACTGATTCAGATTTATAAGAATAAAAGAGATTCCCCAACTGATAAATTGTTAAAGGATATGATTAAGTAGTTCTCAGAGAAACAAATCCAAGCTATCAATAGCCATATAAAAATGATCTGTCACTAATAATTAAAGAAATTAAAATAACTTTGAGGTACCACCTCATACCCATCAGATTGGGTAGACAAAAAAGGAAAATGACAAATATTAGAAGGGCTGTGGGAAGACACATACATTAATTGTTGGTGAACTGTGAACTGGTCTAACCATTCTGGAAAGCAATTTGGAAATGGTCCCAAAAGCAATTAAATTGTATATACCTTTTGATCCAGCAATATCACTACTATGTCTATACCCCAAAGAGATCAAAGAAAGAGGAAAAGATCCTATATGTGCAAAAATATTTATACTAGCTTAGTTCTTTTAATGGGGCAAAGAACTAGAGAATAAGAAAGAGGGTGCCCATCAACTGGGGAATGGCTCAACTAGCTATGGCATGTGAATGAAATGGAATAATATCATGCTGTAAGAAAAAGAAGACAGTCTCAGAAAGGCCTGAGAAGATTTATATGAACTGATGCAGAGTGAAGTGAAGAGAAACATTATAACAAATTATACTATAATGTCAAGATAGTAAAAACTCTGAAAGGCTTAAGAACTCTAAACACAATGATCCACCACATTTCTAGAGGACTCATGCTGAAACATGCTCCTGAAAAAGAGGCAATGGACTCAGAGTTAAGAATACAAAGCAATTTTTTTCATATGGCCAATGATTGTTTTGTAATTCATTATGTTTTAACTGGTTTTGTTTTGGGTTTTGTTGTTTTGTTTTGTTTTGTTTGCTTTATTAATGAGGAGGTAGGAGGGAGAGAATGAAGACCTGAAAATAAAATAAAATTGATTTTTTTTTTAAAAAGGAAATATCTATTTAATGGAAGGAGTTGGTGATTTCCCCCCCCCCCCCCACTGGAAATGGAATTCCTTGAAGGAGGATTCTCTACCTCAGAGCTCTTTCTCAAGGGTACTTAGAGATGCAATTAGTGAATGTTTGTTAAGTGTTTGAGAAAATCAGCTGAAAGGTGCTATGTAAATGCAAATTATTTATGTAGACTCTGACTTAGTGTCTTCATGAATTTTGAAAAACAAATGCAAATTCTCTTGGCATTAAGACATATAAGTGATAAGTCTAGGATTAGCTCCCAAACACTATACAATTCAGATCTTAAACTGCATGGTAATTTTTGTGATAATGTTTTTGGGTATTTTTTTTTTTGTAATGTACAAAATCTAACCAGTTGTCTTATAGCTAAACAACCATTTATTGCCTTTCACTTGGGTTATTCCTGCTAGAGGAAAGAAGATTTTTAAAAATTAATGCAAGCAGTGATTTAATTTTCATGTTTCCCCTTCTGCCACTTTCCACAGACAGGTGAGGCCTAGAATTAGGTTATGACAATCTTGTCCAACAATCTGAAGAGAAGGAGGCAAGGACACAATACTGGCATGAAAGGAAAAAAAGCATATTTTAGTGTGAGATTATCATAGTTGTAAGGGTTCTGTTTGGGCCTGTATGTTCCATCCTGGTTCTGAGATTTATTACAGTAACAAAGCATCAGTGAAATTTTACTGCTGTAAAAGTTATGAATTAATTTTTCTATGATGGCTCATTGAATTTTTTATGTATTTCCTACCAAGATACATTTTAGAAAACTAAGAGGATATCATTAAGATATTAAACTTTGTAAAGTCAGTCCCAATAGCAGGTTATGTTCTTTGAAATGGTGATGTCAGTCAATTAAATTCAATTAGTTCTGCTATAACTAGATATATGTATTCCCCAAAAGCATCCGATATTCAAAATTGAGTAATAAAAACCACAGGGTTTATGGGAACAAGAGGGTGAGGGGCACAAAGCTCAATAACACATTAAAAAAAAGTTACCTAAATAAAAATTGTAGCAGTTTTATATATATTAAGTCATTAGCACATACATAAATGCTACAACAAATAGAGGCAGTCTTGGGCAGTCCATGGCCTTGGGTGCTGTTTGACCTGCAACCTGATTCCCTTAGGCTGGACTGGAAAAGTCTGAAGAAGTTGAGCAAGAGGAAAAATGGGGCTTTGAGAGGCAGAAGAGGGGACTAGCCTTCTTGCACCTACAGATTCCATTGCTCCAGAAGATATGCAAAAATTATGACAATTTTATTCGCCAAAGACCTGAAGTTTTCTTGAGGAATTGGACATCAGAAAAATTGCAACTTTTGAGTTACAGTGAAGTACAATTTTCTGTATTCTTGCTGTTTCTCAAGAAAGAAATCAGCAGAGGCAAATTAAAAATGTGAATTATGTTCAAAATGTCCCCAATATAATTAATTGAGTTGGACCAAATTTGAATTTTATACTTACTAGAGTGGAACTGACTATATTTCAGTTCCATTTGGTAAATATTGTGTATGAAGTGCAACGATAGAGAGCAAACTGATGTTTCCCTTAGAAACAATATTATCACAGAGAAAAACTTTTCTCTAAGGGTCTTAAGCTGGATATCTTTTTAATTTTTAATAGAAATGATCATTAACACCATATTTTTTCAACTCTACCTGTAACTATGCCATAGCAAGGGGTTGAAAGCGTGTATAAATCAAGCACGAAGGGCAATATAGCTGTATCCCTTGACCCAGGCCCAACTCCCTATGCCCCAGATTCTGAACTCCCTCAGAATGGGTCTAACTCTCTGAGACTTATTTAAAGACTCTCCCTCTCTCTCTCCCCCTCTTCCCCCTTTCTCTCTTTCCCCTCCTCCCCTTCTCCTCATCATGCTTTCACCTGGAGTTTACTTTAGGAAAATCTCAATAAACTGCATTTGGGGTTTTGTTGAAGATAATGAAGTAGTTTGCCATTTCCTCCTCTAGATCATTTTACAGATGAAGAAACTAAAGCAAACAGGGTTAAATGACTTGCTTAGGGTCACACAGCTAATAAATATCTATGGCCGGATTACTCCAGGCCCAGAGCTTTATTCACTGTGCCACCTCACTACCCAGTTTCTCTAAATGTGGTATAAGGAACAGGGGATGTGATTCCCCAACTCAACACTGCCATTCCCCAGCTCAGTTGATGTAGTCATACAATATAATCACACACCTGAGGATTTAATGTGTTTAATGTGTTAACAAGGTATAATACCCAGTGATCTATTTATGAGGTCCAAACACCTGTCTGATTGAATTAAGAGGGCAACAATGCTCCTGGCTGAGTAAAAGAATTACCCACACCTGTGGGGCTTTTAAATAAATAGCTAAACCCTGTTAGTAGTCACTGAACATTCATTAAGATCCTTATATATAGAAAGAAAGGTTAAAAACTGGTACTTGCTCTCAATGAGTTTCCAATTTAAGGGGGAGAAAACATGAAAACAACTACAAGCAAGTTATATGCAAGATAAATTGGACAGAGGGAAGGTAGTAGCATTAAGGTGGATTGAGAAAGGGTTTTCATAAAACGTAGCATTTTAGCTGAAACTTGAGGGAAGCCAGAGAAGCCAAGAGGCAGGGATAAGGAGGGAGAACATTGTAGGCGGGAGATGGGCTGTGCTCTTTGAGGAATAGCAAGAAACCTAATGTCACTGGATCACAAAGTATTGGGGTGAGAGTGGGGGTGGGGATGGGAGTATAAGGTGTAAGAAGCCTGGAAAGGTGGGAGGGGCAGGTTCTGAAGGGTTGAATGCCAAAAAGAATATTATATTTGCTCCTGGGACAATCGAGAACCCATTGGTTCATTGTATTGAGTACATTGAATTCAGAGGTGGGTATGTGGTGGAGACCAGACTGGAGTGGGGAAAGACTTGGGGCAAGGAGCTCCACCAGCTGGCTGCTGAAGTAATAATCCAGGTATGAAGTAATGAGGTCCTGCGTGAAAGGGCTGGGTCAGTGTCTAAGGAGAGGAGTACCTCCAAAGGTAAAATGGACAGGACTGGGCAGATTGGATGTTGGGTGTGGGAGGCAGTGAGAAGTTGAGGATGACAGCTAGGCTGTGAGCCTGAATGACTGGAAGGATAGGGGTGCCCTTTTGAGGCTTACAAAAAGTTTGGAATCAGCAGAGGGTTTTTGTTTGTTTTTATTCTGGTAGGGAAGGTAGTGAGTATCAGCAGTGTAGAAGAAGAAAATTGAACCCATAAGAACTGATAAGATAACCAAGTGAGATCATATACAGGAAAAAAAAAAAGAATACTGACCAGAATAGACCCTTGGGGGACACTCACAGTAGGCATAATTTGGATGAAGAAAGGAGGCAAAGAAGGAGCAGTCAGACTAATAGGAAGAGATTCATGAGAGAGCAAGTCATCAAGTCTAGAGAGAAGAGCAATGTCCAGGAGGAGGGGCAGTTGGCAGTGTCAAAAGGCAGTAGATCAATCATAAAGGATGAGGACTGAGAAAAGGCTATTGGATTTAGCAATTGAGAGAATATCAGGAATGGCAGTTTCAGTTGACTTTCCTCTCCCTTCCCCTCCCCTCAGTTCTCCTCTCCTCTCCTTTCTCCTCAAGTGTTTATTTATGCATTCTGAGGCTTTCACCTCTACCAGGACACAAGTAGCATGTTTTATCATTAGTTTTTCTAGAATCCTATTTGGTCTTTACACTGATAAAAAGTTCTGGCACATTTAGGTACTATATATACTATATACAAAAATTTATTTCATCACATTTATGTACTATAACTTGTTCATCCATTTCCCAGTTTATGGGCACCTTGATGATATTCTTATTCTCTGCTCCCTCAAAAAGTTATAAATGTTTTTCTACATTCTTAGAATTTGTTTTGCTTCAGAATAATCCCTCCTTTAATCTACTCTCTAATTTCTCCTCCCTCCCTTCTCCTCTTCCCCTCCTGTTTTGTCGTTGAGTGAATTGTATTTCTGTACCCAACTGTGTGTGTATTCTTTTTCCTTTTTACCAGTTCAGATTAGAGTGAGGTTCAAGTGTCAGCTGTTCCCTTTTCCCTCCTCCTTGTTTGTATAGATACTTATTTTTGCAATTTTATTATGTGAGAGAATTTCCCCTAACTTTCCTTTCACTCATTCCCCTGCCTCCAGTGTATTACTCTTCCCCTCTCTTTCTGATGAGGTATGGGCTCTGGGAGCCCTTCTAGCTCTCCTTGAATCCTTGAGGTACAGGCTCTGGGAACCCCCTTGAACTCTGATTAAATTTTCTCATTTGATGAGGCATTTGCATGAGGCAATAAGCCTTACATTGTGGCTGGGCCTAGACCTCTAGCCTAGTTACTAACTACTAACTCTAGCCTAGTTACTAGCCTAGCCCTCCATTGTTCATCTACTTCCTACTCAAACTGGCCTAGCCCACCATTGTTTGTGGTCTCCAGGTGGCCTCCAGCAACTTCCCACCCTTAATAGTACATAGACCTCATTAACTCCTCCGGAAGACCCTCCCCAAGCTCCTCCCCTGGACCACCCCTGGATTCCTTCCACAACCTTCTGTCTATAATTGTTCTGTCTTCATGTTTGTGAGAGTGCCATAGAATGACCTAATATAGACAGGACCCGCGTTGGCGTTTTGGTATTTTGAGGTTTCCAGAGCAACCCTAACCCTAGTGGTTAGGATTCAGAGCTCCCATGGCTGAGGCCCGAGGTTCAATTCCCAGCCAGGGAACCATAAAAATGAAGAGGTTACCCATAAAGAGGGTTAGGGTTGCTCTGGAGACCCCAAAATACCATCACTCTGGGTCCTGCCAAATGAATTTGACTCAAGTCTTCTCAGCCAAAGAAAAGTAAAGTTTATTAAAAGTTCGCTTGCATTAGACACAGAGTAAGTCTGTGCTAGGTCATTCTATGGCGATCTGACTATTCTATGGTATTCTATGGTGTGAGATGGGGCCTTATATACAGAAGGTTGTGGGGGGAATCTAGGGGTGGTCCAGGGGAGGAGTTCGGGGAGGGTCTTCAGGAGGAGTTAATGAGGTCAATGAGTGATTAAGGGTGGGAGGTAGCTGGAGGCTACAGACAATGGTGGCTAGGCCTGTTCAAGGGTGTATTGATATTTTGATAGGTTCAAGGGTGGGAAGTAGATGAGCAATGGAGGGCTAGGCTAGTAACTAGGCTAGAGTTAGGGGGTTCCCAGAGCCTGTACTTCAAGGACTCAAGGAGAGCTAGAGGGGGTCCCAGAGCCCATACCTCATCATTTCCAGTCTTTTCTTAAGATCATCAGGACATAACAGAACCACCCTTAGGCTTGTCTAATTGGATTCCCTCTAGGAACCATGATGATGATAGGGTTTAAAGGGGACTCATGTATCATCTCTCCATATTTGAATGTGGGTGGTTTATCTTTAGTCCATTCACATTTGTCTTTTTTGTGTTTCTCTGAAGTCCTGTGTTTGTATTTCTTGCAGCTCTGGTCTTTTCATCAGGAATACTTGAAAGTCCCTTATTTCATTAAAGATTCATCCCCTTCCCTCACCTCTTCTTCCTCCCTTTCCCCCCCCTTCTCCCCACCTCCCCGGTAGCATTCTACTCAGTTTTGTTGGGTTGAATTATTCTTGCTTAAAAGCTCATATTCTTTAATTTCTGGAATGTCATATTCCAAATACTCCATTCCCTTATAGTGGTGGCTGCTAAAACATGTGATCCTGACTATGGCTCCTTGATGTTTGAATTCTTTCTTTCTGGATGCTTGCAGTCAGTATTTTTCCTTTTACCTTGAAGCTCTGAATTTTGACTATGAAGTTCCTGAGAATTTTCATTTGGGGTTTATTTCAGGAGGCTACCAGTACATACTTTCTATGTCCACTTTACCCTCTGGTTCTAAGAAATCTAGGCAATTTTCCTTTAAGATTGCTTGAAATAAGATATAAAGGCTTTATTTATTTTTTTTGGTTATGGTGTTCAGAAAGTCCAATGATTCTTAATTTTTTAAAATTTCAATCTTTTTTCCAGGTTAGTTATTTTTGCTATGAGACACCTTATATTTTCTTCTATCCTTTCAGTCTTTTGACTTTGTTTTCAGTATTTCTCGCTAACTCAAGATAGCAAGACATCAATGCTATACTCCCTGATTTTCGGGGAGTATATTGCATGGGTAGGGTTTTGTACCTGTTTGTACAAGATAATTCCCTTTCCAATACTTCTTCCACAACTTTGATGTAATTGTTATAGGATGCTCCAGAAACTACAGAAAAATTAGTATGGTGCAACAGACAAGTGAATCTTTGAGAAGTATGTAAGTATGGTTTTGTCCTACCACTGACATTTCTTGGTAAAATTTCCATCACTCTCCAACTCTATTCCAGAAAGTTGACATCAGAAAAATCAGGGGGGAAAAAAGAAGCTTAAAATTTGAAATTTCATTTTTTTTTTTTAGAAGCATACCCAGTTTTTTTTTTTCCTCCATAGACTTGAAATAGAATTTTCCAACACCTTTTGTAATTGGAAATCTTGCTTCAAATAAAGAACGAGGGTGCTGACATAAAGAAAGCAAGATGTAGATTGACAAAGTTATTTTCAGAAAAATACAGCTACATTATTTTTGAAATGTGTATACTAAAATTAATAAAAATGACAAGTAGAAAAGAATCATTAAAATCAAGAGCAAGAGGACTGTAGGTGTAATATTCGCTGTAACAGTGAGTATTTAAATAGATTTTATCAGATGCTAAAGAAAAAATATCCTTAGTATTTTATTTTAAGAGGCTAATCAACCAGTTCACAATTGTCACTCCTTATTCAAGATAGTTAAGATGATCATGTGTCTTTGAATAACTGGTAAACTTTATTAACTACATATTTGACTTAATTACTGGTTAAGTGATTGAGCTATGATACTGGGGTAGAATAACTACCTATTTCAGTATTATTATCTATTTGTAATAAAGAAGAAATCTAGGAATTAGTGTAACAAAAATAGCTGTTCTGAGATTATTAATTGATTAAAATTATTTCCTGGATTAATGTGCCAAATATATCCCATCTACTGTACATTTTCTCATTGAAGAATAAATAAGTGATATATTTTTAGCTAATTTGCTAGGGTAAAAAAAATCTAACTTTTGGAAGCTATGATGCACAGCCTTATTTGAATTAGGTTAACATGAATTTACACTTTTTATTTCAAAGGAAAGGGTCCACTAAATATAAAGGGAGGACTATATAAGCCAGATGATTCAGAACACAACTGTGACTTGGAATCATAGGACAGTCAGTCAACAGTAAGTCAACAAGCATTTACCATGTACCAGGCACTGTGCTAAGTATAAAGGATAAAAAGAAAGGAAAACACTTTATCTGCCTTCCAGGAGCTCATATTCTTTTTTTAAACTCCTATTTTATTTATTTTCCCCTAATTATATGTACATTTTTTTAACATTCATTTATAAAACTTTGAGTTCCAAATTCTCTCTGTTGCTTCCTCCCCACGCCCCTCATTGAGAAGGCAAGCAGTTCAATCATGTGTAGTCATGCAAAACATCTCCATAATAGTCATGTTGTGAAAGAAAACAGACAAAACCTCAAGAAAAATGAAGAAAGTTAAAAAACAAAGTATGCTTAAATCTGTATTCAGACACCAATTCTTTCTCTGGGAACGGTTAGTATTTTTCATCATATCCTTCAGAATTGTTTTAGATTGTTGTATTGCTGAGAATAGCTAAGTCATTCACAGCTTAAAATATTGCTGTTACTTTGTACACAATACATTTCATTTCATATCAGTCCATCCAAATCTTTCCAGGTTTTTCTGAGAGAATCTCACTCATCATTTCTTATAGCACAATAGTATTCAATTATAATCACAAACCACAACTTGTTCAGCCATTCCCCAATTGATGGGCATCCCCTCAATTTCTAGTTCTTTGCCCCCCCCCTTAAATGAGCTGCTATAAATATTTTTGTACATATAGATCCTTTTAGTTTTTAAAAATCTCTTTTGGGGGGCGGCCAGGTAGCACATCGAGTAAAAGTACCGGCTCCAGTATCGGGATGACCTGGGGGATCGAATCCAGTGTCAGACACTTAGCATCCACCCAGAAACACTTGGCCTTGTAACTTTGAGCAAGTTACTTAACCCCAATTGCTTAAAAAAAAAATCTCTTTTGGGATACAGACCTAGTAGTGGTATCAAAGGGAATCCATGGTTTTATAGCCCTTTGGGCATAGTTCCAAACTGATCTATAGAATGGTTGAATCAGTTCACAGCTCTACCAATAGTGCATTAAAGTCTCATTTTTTCCCACATCCCCCCCAACATTTGTCATTTACCTTTTCTGTCCTAGTAGCCAATCTAATAGGTATGAGGTAGTACTTCAGAATTGTTTCAATTTGCATTTTCTCCACTCAATAGTGAGAGTATTTTTTTCATATAGCTATAGATATGTCATTTGAAAACTGATCATATCTTTTGATCATTTATTAGTTGGGGAATGGCTCTTATTTCTATAAATTTGACTCAGTTCTCTATAAGTTTGAGAAATGAGGCCTTTATC
>NW_027185754.1:17780350-17848942 GCF_028583685.1 Petaurus breviceps papuanus | reverse complement strand
TCTCTCTCCCCCCCTCTCTCTCCCTTCACCCTATCCCTCCTCAAATGTGTTTTGCTTCTGACTATCCCCTCCTCCCAATCTACCCTCCCTATCTCTCCCATCTCTTATGCCCCTCCCCTCCTCCTTTCCTGTAGGGTAAGATAGATTTCTTTTTCTTTTTTTTTTAAGCAATTGAGGTTAAGTAACTTGCTCAAGGTTACACAGCCAGTTATTTCTGGGTGTGGTGCTAAGTATCAGAGCCCGGATTCGATCCCAGGTCATCCTGACACTGGAGCCAGTGCTCTTACTTGCTGAGCCACCTGGCCGCCCCTAAAACCAACTCTTTCTCATCCCTCAGTTTGTCTTTGAAGATATCATCCCATTATTGTCAACTCACACCCATACCCTCTATCTATGTAAACTCTTTCTAACTTCCCTAATGATGAGAAAGTTCTTAGGAGTTCACGTATCATCTTCCCATATAGGAATGTAAACAGTTTAACCTTATTGAATCCCTTATGATTTCTAATTCATGTTTACCTGTTTTATGCTTCTCTTGAGTCTTGTATCTGAAAGTCAAGTTTTCTGTTCAGCTTTGCTCTTTTCATCAGGAACCCTTGAAGGTCCTCCATTTCATTGAATATCCATCTTTCCCCTGAAAGATTAAACTCAGTTTTTCTGGGTAGGTAATTCTTGGTTGTTAAAGAATGAACTTTTTAAAAATGTATTTTTCTTTTTAAATTTATTTTTAGTTTTCACCATTAATTTCCTAAAGATTTTGATTTACAGATTTTCTTCCCATCTCTCCTCTACCCCCTACCCAAGATGGAAAACATACTGAATACCTCTTCTCCCAATCTGCCCTCTCTTGTATCCCCCCTCCAAATTCCCCCTTACTTTTCTGTAGGGCGAGATGGATTTCTATACCCCATTGCCTGTATATATTATTTCCCGGTTGCATGTAAAAAAACAATTTTTTTTAACATTTGTTTTTAAAACTCTCACTTCCAGATTCTCTCCCTTCTCCCCTCCTCACCCACCCCCACTGAGAAGACAAGCAATTCAATATAGGTTATACATGTGTAGTAATGCAAAATATTTCTGTAGTAGTCATATTGTGAAAGACTAACTATATTTCCCTCCATCCTATCCTGCCCACCCCCACCCCCCCATTTAAAGAATGCACTTTTAAAACAATCAGGGAAGTTTTATAATAGATGAAAGAAGCACAAAAGTAGATGAACTTTTTGGAAGTGAGAACTTGGTTCCAAAGAAGAGTGATCTATTTGAGTAGGTGCTGAAGAGAGTCTATTTTAGCCATGTCCAGTGTTGCAAGAACTAGAAATCAAGGGATGTGTTGGGAGCCAGCTTCCTCCACCTGATTGTGACTCCAAGAGTTCCATATTACAACCCAAAAGTTCAGGATTGCTTCTCTCAACTAATTTGATCCAGACCCTCTGAAAATTGCAGGGTAAAAACTGAACTCACCCAAATTCCCCTTTAAATAACCCTTCAAAGTGAATTCTGAAGTGGCAAAACCAACAAGAGAATGGGGTTAAATAATTTTCCATACAAGGTACCTTAGAAAGTTGGCAGGAAAGGTCTGTCTCACTGGAGTGAAATTAGAGCACAGTCAAGCATAGGCTACAACTGGCAAGCCAGCAGCAGGCCTTGGGGGCAATTGAATTGGCAGTAGCAGTTCCCAGAGCTTACAGCCCAAAGACCATAGTGGTGTGGGACAACTGGTCAAAAGGAGATTCCAGAGGACCCTTTGCTGGCTCTGGGTACAGGACTTTGTTGCATTGTCCATACTTGGTTCTGAGTAACACTGCCAGGGCAAGGAAGAGCACTAAGAGTGTGAGACTACAGGGAAGTAGGGACCCTGGTCACTGTTCCAGGGTGGAAAAGAAAGTGCTTATGGTTGCTCACAGACCAGAGCATAGGCCAGGAGAACAGTGACCATATCTCTCCTTAGATCATACCACCTTGGAAGAACCCCAAACCTACAGATCTACAGGGTTAGTTCACAGTAGCAAGAAAGTCCTGAAGCTTGGGACAGTACCCCCTTGACCCCATGAGAAGAATACAGCTTTAACATAAAGCTAAAATCAAGAATTAATCTGGAAAATAAGCAAACAACAACAACAAAACCTGACTATAATAAGTTATTATAGTGACAGGGAAGATCAAAACACAAACTCTGAAGAAGACAACAATGTTAAAACATCTGTGTCCAAAGCCTTAAAGAAAAAATGTAAATTGGTCTCAGGTCCAAAATGAATTTCTGGAAGAGCTCAAAAAAGAATATTAAAAATCAAGAGAAGTAGAGGGGAAAAAAAAATCAAAGTGATGAAAGAAAATCATGAAAAAAGTTCACAACTTAGTAAATGAGGCACAAAAAATTCTGAAGAAAATAATATTTAAAAAAACAGAATAGGGCCGGAGCCAAGATGGCAGAGTAGAAACAGGACTTCCGCAAAGCTCCTGCTTCTACCTCCTCCGATACATATTAAAAATTACTCTAAACAAACTTTAGAGATACAGAACCCACAAAGTGACAGAGAGAAACTAAACTCCTGCTCAAGACAGCCAGCAGGCTGGCAGGAAGGGGCCATTGCAGCACTCTGGGAGCTGAGCCCAGCCCTGCGTGAGCCCGAAGTTTTAGCCTCAGGGCACCCTAACCAGTCATGGCTAGAGGGATGTTGGGACAGTGGATCACCAGCAGCTGTGGCAATTTCCAGAATTACTAACCCATAATGCCAAAGACAAAGTGAGAGGTCAGTGGGCTTTGGGAACAGGGAGTCCAGGAGTGTGTCCTACCTCTTCCCCCTGAGGGAGAAGTGGCGGAGGCGCGGTGGCTGCTTTAGAGCTCCTCGCCTGCAGATTGTAGGGGGACCAAGCAAGCATTCTGAGGGGTAATATCTCTTGCTTTAACCTGGCTGGGTCTGGATGGCTGTCTAGGGTGGAGGTCCTAGGGTGTGTGACAAAGGAGCCAGAGTGTGTGGAGGCTTCAGAGAGGGCACCCAACCATTAAATAATTCTGGCAGCTGAGAAAACCCCAGCAATTTGGGACAAAGCATTCTTCTCTGGAATCAGAGTGTTACTGTGGCAAAAAGTTCAAAAGTCAAGTAATTGAGTGATAACATGAGCAAGCAAACAAAGCAAAGCAAGCTCAGCAATCCAACTTTAGACTCCTATTTCGGGGACAAAAAGGATCAAAGCATGGAAGAGGAGGAAGACAGTGAAGTCAGAACTCCTGCACCAAAAGCTTACGAGAAAAATATGAATTGGTTGCAGGTCATAGAGGAACTTAAGAAGGATTTTTTTTAAGAAGGATTTTGAAAACCAAAGAAGAGAAGTGGAGGAAAAATTGGGAAGAGAAATGAGAATGATGCAAGAAAATCGTAAAAGAGAATCAACAGCCTGACTGAAGAAAATAATACCTTAAAAAATAGACTAACTCAAATGGCAAAAGAGGCTCAAAAAGCCAATGAGGAGAAGAATGCCTTAAAGAGTCAAATTTGCCAGATGGAAAAAGAATCTCAAAAGCTCACTGAAGACAATCATTCCCTCAGAATTAGATTGGAGCAAATGGAAGCTAGTGACTTTATGAGAAATCATGATACTATTAAATAAATCCAAACAAATGAAAAAAATAGAAGGCAATGTGGAATATCTCATTGTGAAAACCACTGACCTGGAAAATAGATCCAGGAGAGATCATTTATTTGTTTGGATCTGTTTGACAGCATCTTGATTTCTCATAAAGTCATTAGCTTCCATTTGCTCCAATCTAATTCTGAAGCAATGATTCTCCTCAGTGAGCTTTTGAGATTCTTTTTCCATCTGGCAAATTTGACTCTTTAAGGCATTCTTCTCCTCATTGCCTTTTTGAGCCTCCTTTGTCATTTGAGTCAGTCTGTTTTTTAAGGTATTATTTTCTTCAGTCAGGCTGTTGACTCTCATTTCATAATTTTCTTGCATTGTTCTCATTTCTCTTCCCAATTTTTCCTCCACTTCTCTTATCTGCTTCTTAAGGTCCTCTATGGCCTGTAACCAGCTTGTATTTTCCTTTGAAGCTTTTGGTGCAGGAGTACTGACTTCATTGTTTTCCTCCTGTTCCATGCCTTGCTCCTTCTTATCCCCAAAATAGGAGTGTAATGTTGGAATCTTCTGTCTGCTTTGTTTCCTCTGCCTGCTCATTTTGCCACTCAATTATTTGACTTTTGGGCTTTTTGCCACAGTAGGACTCTGCCACCAGACAGGGGAGTTTTCGTCCCAAACGCTGGGGTTTTCTCAGCTGCTGGAGGTATTAGATGGGTGGCCTCTCTGAGGTCTCCACATGCTCTGGCAAGCTGGACACACACCCTAGGACCTCCACCCTAGACTGCAATCCAGATCCAAGCAGGTTAAAGCAAGAGCGATTACCCCTCAGACTGGTGCTTGGTCCCCCTACACTCTGCAGGCCAGGAGCTGAAGCCATCACATGACGCTGGCAGGCTGTGCTGGCGTCTCAGCGGTTTCTCGCCCCGGGGGTAAAAGCCATGCACTCCCACTTACTGGTCCCAAAGTCCAGACTGCACTGGCCTCTCACCTTGTCCTTCGCATCTATGTATTGATAAATCTGGAAACGGCCACAGCTGCTGCTGATCTGGAGTCCCTCTGGCTGGTGGCTGGTCAGGCCTGCCCTGGGGCTAAAGCCTCAGCGTGGGGCTGGGCTCGGCTCCCAGAGCGCTGCGCTGGCCGATTCCTGCCGGCCTGCCGGGCTGTCCTCAGCGGGAGGTTAGCTTCTCTGTGTCATTATGTGGGTTCTGCAGCTCCAAAGTTTGTTTAGAGTCCCCTTTTTACATGGATTGGGGAGGGTGGAAGCCAGAGCGGTGGGAAGGTCTTGCTTCTACTCCGCCATCTTGGCTCCGCCCCCCCCCCCAGGAGAGATCATTTAAAAATTAGTTGACTAGGGGCAGCTAGGTGGTGCAGTGAGTAAGATCGCTGGCCCCGGAGTTAGGAGACCTGGGATTGGTTCCAGCCTCAGATACTTAAAACACACACACACACACACACACACACACACACACACACACACACACAGTGTAACCTTGAGCAAGTTACTTAACCCCAATTGCTTAAAAAAAATTAATGGACTACCTGAAAGCCATGATCAAAAAAAGAACCTAGAAATCATCCTTCAAGAAATTCTCAAGGAAAATTGCCCTGATATTTTAGAATCAGAGGGCAAAATAGAGGTTGAAAGAATCCACTTATCACTTCCTGAAAAAGATCCCAAAAGAAAACTCCTAGGAATATTATAGCCAGGTTCTGGAATTCCCAGATCAAGGAGAGAATATTACAAACAGCCAGGAAGAAACAATTTGAATATTGTGGAAACACAGTCAGGATAACACAGGATCTGGCAGCTTCTACACTGAGGGATCTGGAATATGATATTCCAGAGGTCAATGGAGCTGGGATTAAGACCAAGAATCACCTACCCAGCAAAACTGAGTATCATGTTTCAGAGGAAAATATGGTCATTCAGTGGAATAGAGGACTTTCAAGCATTCATGATGAAAAAACCAGAGTTGAATAGAAAATTTGACATTTAGATTCAAGAAGCATGAGAAGGTAAACAGGGAAAAGAAATCATAAGGAACTTATCAAAGTTGGACTATTTACTTTCCTACATGGAAAAATGATAATTATAACTTATGAAACTTTTCTCAGTTTGAGAATAGTTGAAGGGAATATAAATGTGTATATGTGTGTATATACATATACACACACATATATAAATATATGTATACATACATATATATCTATGTAGGAGGGCATATGGGCATATAAATACATATGTGAGTGTGTGTATATATGTGTACAAGTATACATAGAGGGCATAGGACCAATTGAATAGGAAGGGATGATACTTGAAAGGTGAAATTGAGAGGTGAGAGAGGAATATAATGAGAGGAGATGGGGAGAGACAGAATGGGGTAAATTATCTCATATAGAAGAGGCAAGGGAAAACTGTTACAATGGAGGGGAAGAACAGGAAGGCAAAAGGGAATGTCAACCTTACTTGTTGAATTTGGCTTAGGGAGGGAATGACATATACACTAAATAGAGTATTCACCCTACAGGAGAGTAGGGGGGAAGGGGATGAGAGGAGGGATAATGGAGGGGAGGGCAGGTTGGCGGGGAGGGAAGCTGTAAGCATACACTTTTGAAAAGGGACAGGGTCAAAGTAGAGAATAGAACAGGGGGGGGGGGGGATAGGATGGAGGGAAATATAGTAAATCTTTCACAATATATCCACTATGGAAATGTTTTGCATAGCTACACATATACAACCTATATTGAATTGCTTATCTTCCCAGTAAGGGTGGGTGAGGAGGGAGGAAGGGAATGAATCTGGAATTCAAAGTTTTAAAATCAAATGTTTAAAAAAAAAAACCAACCAGAATAGGATAAATGGTAAAAGAGGAACAAAAATCCACTGAAGAACTCCTTAAAAAGTAGAATTGGCCAAATGGAAAAGAAGGCAAAAAAGCTCAGTGAAGAAAATAGTTCCTTAAAAATTAGAACTGGGGGGCGGCCAGGTAGCACAGCGAGTAAGAGCACCGGCTCCAGTGTTGAGAAGACTTGGAGATCGAATCCTGGGCTCAGACACTTAGCACCCACCCAGAAACACCTGGCCGTGTAACCTTGAGCAAGTTACTTAGGGGTGGCCAGGTGGCTCAGCGAGTAAGAGCACTGGCTCCAGTGTCGGGATGACCTGGATCAAATCTGGGCTCAGATACTTAGCACCACACCCAGAAATAATAACTGGCCGCGTAACCTTGAGCAAGTTACTTAACCCCAATTGCTTAAAAAAAAAAATTAGAACTGGGCAAGCGGAAGCTAATGACTCCATGAGACAACAATAAAACAAAGAAATAATAACAATATGTAATACAATATAATAATACATAATACTAATAATAAAAACAAATAAGAAAAAAACAAAATATCAAGAAACAATAAAATAAAATCAACAGAATGAAAGAAATAGAAGAAAACATGAAATATCTCATTGAAAAACAATTGATCTGGAAATCAGATTGAGGAGATATAATTTAAGAATTATTGGACATTGTGAAAGCCATGATAAAAAAGCCTAGATATCGTCTTTTGAAAAATGATCAAAGAAAACTTCCCTGATAGCTTAGAACCAGAGGGTACAATTATCTCCTTAAAGAGATCCCAAAATGAAAGTTCCCAGAAATATTATAACCAAATTCCTGAATTCCCAGGTCAAGGAGAAAAAGATTACAAGCAGCTAGATGGAAACAATTTAAATATCATGGAACCACAGTCAGGATAACACAAGTTTTAGCAGCTTCTACATTGAAAGGATCAGAGGGTTTGGAATATAATATTTTTGTGAGCAAAGTAGCTAGGATTACAACCAAGAATAATATGCCCAGCAAAACTTAGTATAGTCCTTTAAGGGAAAGATGGATATTCAATGAAATAGACTTTCAAGGGTTCCTGATGAAAAGAGCAAAGCTGAATAGAAAACTTGACTTTTAGATACAAGACTCAAGAGAAGCATAAGAAAGTAAACATGAATGAGAGATCATAAGGTTAAACTGTGTACATTCCCACATGGGAAGGTGATGCTTGAACTCCTAAGAACTTTCTCATCATTAGGGAAGTTAGAAGGAATTTACATAAAGAGTATGGGTGTGGGGTGGCTAGGTGGCGCAGTGAGTAAAAGCGCCAGCCCTGGAGTCAGGAGGACCTGGGATCAGTTCCGGCCTCAGATACTTAACACCCACACAAAAAAGAACTGGCCATGTAACCTTGGGCAAGTTACTTACCCCCAATTGCTTTAAAAAAAAAAAAGAGTATGGGTGTGAGTTGACAATAATGGGATGATATGTACAAAAACAAATTGAGGGATGAGAAAGAGGAATGTATTGGGAGAATGAGAAAAGGAGAGGTAGAATGGGGTAAATTATTTCACATAAAAGAGGTGTGAAAGAGCTTTTATAGTGGAAGGGAAAATGGGCTGGGGAGGTGGTGAACTACACTTGAACCTCACTCTCATCAGAATTGGCTCAAAGAGGGAATAACATACACACTCAGTTGGGTATAGAAATATATCTATTCCCCTACAGGGAAGTAGTAGGGAAAGGGGATAAGAGAAAGGAAGGGACTGATAGAAAGGAGGGTGGATTGGGAGAGGTGGTAGTCAAAAACAAAACACTTTTGAGGATGAAAAGGATGAAAGGATAGAGAGAGAAAGGGAAAGAGGAATATGCAGTGCCAACATGATATGCATAGTGCCTACAGCAGCTATGAATATGCCAGCATAATTCTGAATCACAAAACATAACAGACTTCCCACATAGAAGACAGAACCAAAACATTTATTCAAATGCCAGAATGTTGAAAGTCAAATCCATCATAACAACAAAGAAATCTATACACAATGGAAATTCAGATGGCACTGCCCACCCAAAGCCTTCCCTCTGCTAGGGCCTTCCCAGAAATGAACACTCACAGCTCACTGCCTCCTTCCTCTCTCTCCCTCAGCTCTGATGGCTTTGACCATCTTCCTCTCAGCTCTGGTCTGCCCTTCCTTTTCTTCTCACTCAGCAAACTCTTCCCACCACAGACTCATGTGACTCAGGCTTCCATGTGACTCAAGCAGGTCATGTGTGCCTATTAACAGATGGGAAAGATCTTCCCATTTAGCAAAAATACATGAACAATAAAGGGTGAAATAGGATGGGAATACACAGCAATCATAACTGAAAAAAATTTTCTAGCAAGTTTCTCTGATAAACATCTCATTTCTCAAATATATAGAGGATTGAGTCAAATTTATAAAAATAAGAGCCATTCCCCAATTGTTAGATAATCAAAGGACTGAACAGGTAGTTTTCAGAGGAAGTCATCAAAGCTATCTATAGGCATATAAAAAATGTTCTACTTCAGTATTGATTAGAAAAATGCAAACTAAAATAACTCTGAGATACCACCTCATACCTATTAGATTGGCTAATATGACAGAAAAGGAAAATGACAAATGTTGCAGGGTGTATGGGAAAATTGGGACACTAAAGCATTATTGGTGGAGTTGTGAACTGATCCAACCATACTGGAGAGCCATTTGGAACTATGTTCAAACGGTTATGCATACCCTTTGACCCAGAAATATCACTACTAGGTCTGTATTATGATAAGATTTTAAAAAAAGAAAGAAAAGAGGAGGACCTATATGGCCAAAAATATTTATAGCATCTCTTTTTGTGGTGGCAAAGAATTGGAAATTGAGAGGATGCTCATCAATTGGAGAATGGATAAACAAGTTGTGGTATTTGATTGTGCTGTAAGAAATGATGAGCAGGATTAAAAACTAGAAAACCTGAAAGGCTTAAATGGACTGATGCAAAGTGAAGTGAGCAGAGAACACTGCACCTAGTAACACCAATATTGTATGATGATCAATTGTGAACTAGTATCAGCAATACAATGAACCAAGACAGTTCTGAAGGACTTACAATGAAAAATACCAAACTCTCCTCTTGTTCTCTACAAAAGTTTAAATCAGTCTCCTTAGAAAGAGGTGGGTTAAATCCTAGATCAGATTCATGACTCATGAGTTATATTTATGTTAACCCACACCACCTATATTTTAAATATATATTACATATTTTGTTGTAAGGAATGATCAGAAAGCCAGTTTGGCTGGATCTTATAGTGCAAGGAGAATTCCATAATAAAGATAGAAAGATAGATTGGAAGCAGGTTGTGACATGCTTTAAATGCCAAACAGAAAATTATCTTTGATCCTAGGGTCAACAGGGAGACAATGCAGTTTATTGAGTAAGGCAATGGTATGGTCAGACCTTGCTTTAGAAAAATCACTTTGAATGAGGAGTGATTTGAGTAAAGAGGATCAAGTTAGGTCATTTGAATAATCCAGGTTAGAGGTGTTGAAGGTCTGAACTAGGATGGTGATGGTCTGGAGAGGATAGATGCCAGATGCAGATACAGACAACTGATTAGATATTGAGGTGAGGGAGAATAAGGGGTTAAGGATGACACAAGGGTTGGGAATCTGGGTGACTGGAAGGATGGTAGCACCTTTGGCAGAAATAAGGAAGTGGAAGATGAGAAGGTTGGGGTGAAAAGATAAAGTAATATCTCTAATGAAAATCACAACTGATCCGTGCTAGCTAATCCTGTGTGACTCTTTTCTACCCAAAATAGAAAAAAGGTTCTGGCTTATTTTTACTCACCACTGCCTAGGAATGCAGAGCCCACTTTCTGAAGGGCATCCCCCCTTCCCCACCCTCACAACCAGAAGGTGGTCTGGAAAGCAAAGTGTAGGTGTTCTGAAGTTAGGTTATTGTCCCAACCACATGTATGTAGCTACTGCTGGTCTCAGGTTATTTACTGACTGGTGGGACTTGAGCCTGGCTCAGAAAAGTTAGGAGACAGCATAGAAGTAGGGGGTAAAGTGGCACAGTTAAGTAATAATTAGTGACGGATAAGTGTGGTTATGTTAGAGACAAAGTCCATTATTGGTTATTGGGTTGCAGTGGGGCTAGATGCCTCTGATTGATCACACCCTCCCTTAAGATCAGGGGACTGGGAATACTCCCACTTCGGAGACTACTAGGATAGTGCCTTAATTAGGGATGATTTCAAGAATTGTGTTCTTGCAACAGACGTGATTAACTAACGTGTAATGAACTAGGTCAACACAGTTGTGCAACTTCCACTCTGTTCAGAAGCATGTAGCCATGGGGAAGGCAGATGTTGACAGCAATCCATTGTTAGATTTGGGTAAGGGATATTGAATTGAAAAAAGTGTTAATACTTAACTGGTTTGTTACAGGATTAAGAAGGGAGAAAATCAAAGCCAAAGGAATGTTTGCCTAGGACAGCCGTTCTCAAAGTATGATCTAGGGACTCCGGGGGTGCCCAAGACTCTTTCAGGTTATCTTGGAAGTCAAAATTATTTTTTATTATAAGAGAAATTTTAATTTAAAATTTAGTATATATTGATAGACTCTGGATAAAGAAAAGCTCTTTGGGAGACCAATAATTTTTTGAGTAAAAGGGTCCCGAGGCCAAAAAGTTTGGTAATTGCTGGGCTAGGGCAGTACTGAGATATGAAGTAGAGGTCATGGTAAGGATGAAAAATTTTGGGATTGAAGCATCAGATGTGTGAATGCTAGGGTCTTGGTAGAATAGATATTTCAGAGTTCTTAATCATGGAAAGGGAACATTTGTGACAGTAAGACCAAGAATATGACCTTTTCTTTTGTGTGGATGAGGTAAAGGAGTAGGTTATAGGAATTAAGTTTGGGTAACAAGGAAGCTAAGATGCTTAAGGAAACACACCCTGGGGCAGAGTTGCAGTGAGGAGGAATACTATAAGCTAATTTACTGTAATTCATTGAGAAAGATGGCCAAAGCCCTGAGCTCTAGTAGGTAAATGCTACCAGGAACTAGATAGTGAACTTTAAATGGGAGGTTACTAATCCATGGTTGTACTGGGAAAGTCTAAGTGTGGAGAATACCCTTTTGCAAAGTTAAAAAGCACTATAGAAATACCATGTAGGAAGTCAATTATTTGTGGAAGAAAAATTATAAAATTATGACTTGAAAAGCTGAAATGCTTTTTGTCAGGTGAATTCATATGTTCAGTATACTAGAGTTTAATATAGTTAGTTTAATGAATAGTGATGAGCCTCTGACCACTTAATCTTTATTAAGTGTTTCACAACTTTGTAAATAATGGTCCCAATTTAACATTTCCTAGTGAAGATTAACCCAATAAAGACAAGTATTTTTAACAAAAAATTTATTACCAAAATACAATATTAAAGTCAATACAAGACAAACTCCTGTAAAGCAAAATAAATTATTCTAACATCGTACAGTATTTCAGAAGGTAGTTAAGGAAGCATTGTTGAATTTGCTTCATTGTTCTGTTCCATCATGAACACAATCCTAGAATTTTAGGCTTTAAGGCATGCAGCTTAATGTGCTGGATAATTTTATAAAATGCAGTTCATCCTATTTTATAAGATACAGTGTTAAAATTAACTGTAGTCTTTACATGTCAGTTTTCTAAAGATTTTAATGCTTTGGCTATAAAAGCAGTGCCATAGTGTTATACAACGTTTATTTCTTAAAAAAATACATATATCCATGTCCATGAATATTAAACTCAAATTTCTATTAAATATATTTTACATAACATTACTTTGAGCACCTGCTGTACATTTTAAGGATTAATGATTAAATAAGTGCTTGTGAAAATTGAAAAAATCTATGAATCTTCAGACAGGAGTTTGCTCTTCCTTGTCAATCCAAGTACATCATAGGATGATGAAATGTAAACATAGGGACCCACTGTTTTGCTTCACTAGTACAGACAACTCTTAAGTGGTTTTGGAATGACTTTTTTTCTGTCTCAAACAGGATTAAAGTATCCAGAACAAAGGTTACAGTGAGTGTCACTAAATTAAATTGGCTGGCCAGAGAACTGAAAACATATAAGGCTCAAGTATAGTGTGGTATAGTAAGTAATTTTCTGGTTATTGATGCACTGACACAAGAGACTCTGAACCATCAGACAAATAACGTAACTGTTGTTTATAGAATTATCTCATCTCACTCAAGAAACTTTTTTTAAAAAAGTGGCTTTCAGGATCAATTCTGGAAATCTTAAATGTGTAAAGTTCTTAAAAGTTGTACTAATGAAATCACTAATCTCTTCCTTTGTTATAAAAGGGGTTTCCTACTTATGTTATTTTGATGTTTAATTCTGTTGAAATTACAGTCATTTGAATGTTTAGAATACTTTTTCATTTTTTAAAGTATTCTATTATTTGGTTTGACAGTGTTAACCTCAGATATATCACAAAATAATGTAAAAGTAAAACTCTGTGGATTCAAACCATAGGCCTTGATACAAGTTTAATGACGATTTTTGTGGCTTTCACTTTCTTTCCATTACCTGTAACAATTTTAAAATTCATGATTCCATGTGGAAAATGTAAGGAACAATCAATGAAACTGGTTTGAGGGCACCAAAAATAGGCAAAAAATATATTTTATATATACATACACATATACATATTTTTATAGAGAGGGGATAGAGGCATTACTAGGGTTTCCCCCCAAAAATAATTATATAAAATGGGAACCATGAAAATGAATTTCTATGTTGCATATTTAACACAGGAATTCCTCAAGGTTGTCCATTTTCAGCATTACTACTTTCTACACCTGAAAAAACTAAGCTCCATAGTCTCTAACTTTACAGAAGTGAAAATCTGGCCCACAATATCAGTGCTGACCGCTGTGATGACAATAGTAACCATTTAAAATGTGACTTTGATTCAAAATTTATTACGTTCCATTTTGATTCTGAAAAGATGAGACTATGAAAATGTAAAGTTCTCTTGTTATTCCACACACATTGGGTTCAGTGATATTTATTACATACAAATGTTTTGAAATTTGTTTAAAGAAATCTCATAAGTGGATTTAAATTCAACAAAAGGGTAAAAGGTAATTTTAATTAATGAGCTGTCTGACATTGCTGCAAAATCTTAATTTCATTTAACATACTTATGCATGTGTAACCTAAGTCACTGTCAAATTATAATGTAAGAAACAAATCAGACAGTGTTATAATTCAAAGTATTCCATAAGGATACCTTAAAAATTGAATTCTATTCTGTAGACTTTGGAGCTTATTCTGCTACCTCAAGTAAGAAGTGTATATACAACACCCCCAACAAACTCTAAGTTGCCTGGCATCACAGTCTTGATAAGGAGGATATTAGAAAATAAACTCAGAAATAGCACCATGAACATGGTGCACTGGGTGTACACCAGCCTTTCAGATCTGAAAAAAAAAAGCTGCAGTTACAGCTTATTTCTGCAACAGTAATTATGCATAAATACGTGATAATAAATACAGAAGAAACATTGTTCTTAGTATCACCCTTTGAAATACATTATAATAAAGTTTTTAACACAAAACTTGTAATATGTGAAAAACTAAAAGGGAGAATTGCACCTATGTGATAGGTTTCAAGGCAATTTCCTTTAAAAAAAATCTGCTCCTCATAGCACTCTTTCAGAACACCCTAAGCTTTTCTAGATTTTTCTTAGGCAAGACATCTCCTTGAAGACTATTAAACCCTGTTTGTTATTTAAATTTTTATAGGCAACCCGGATTTTTCAGGATACAGCACTGATGCTTATTATCCCACTTTTGCAGGTAAATATAAAAAAATCAGATTCATAAACTTTATAAATTAAAAAAAAGCCCTCATTTTAAGTGCCATCAATCTTCGCCTTCTGTCTTCTTAAATGATTTAAAGAGAAACCACTTATCAAGGAAAAACTATCACACACTTTCTCACTCAATTAAAGATGGTGACAGCTGTGAGAAATATGGTTTAGTGATCAATAAATGAAACTCTCCATATTTAAAGTTTTAGTAAGCCTCTGGTAGCTTGCTTGCTTTTACTTGGGAGATGGGGTTGAATGGTCTTCATTTTACTCAGAAAACTACAGTGCTCTGAATATCACTCAGAGATAAACTTTGAGTGGCAACATGAATATTGTACTTTTATAGTTACCATTTCCTTGAAATTGGATTTCTAATTTTTTTGTCGTTTTCCTGATAATGTCTCCCTTATACCCTTAAAAATGAAGCCCTACATGAAAAGATAATTTTAAAATGTCTATTTGCAACCCACACTTGAATACGGTGGCTGGTTTCATGTTTGTAAAAAACAGGGTCGAATCCTATTTATGCCAAGCCTGACTGGATGACTATTTCCTTTCCGTTCAGTATGGGATTCAAAATACACTCTCCAAAGAAAGTCACTAAGACTCTATGAAAACACTCTCTTGTCCCAAAGTCCACTTGTCCTTTGCTTCCCTTCTGATCCTGCCCTCCTTGTCAGTAATACTGAACAGACCTAGTTTTCTTAGGTAAAATTTCCTCTCCACCCCAAGATTTGTTATGCCATCAGTTGGAAAGGAGGACAAATAACCTTTACCTAAAATAAAGATTATTTTTACTATAATGGTTCTTGAAAACACTTTCTATTAACTCCTTTGTTAGGGTGTACAATAGGCATTTGGAAATGCAAATATTTGGCACAAGATGGCGGAACCCGGGATCGATATGAACTTCTTGGTTTCTTTACCATTTGCTCCCCCTAACTAGGACTGCTTATTCTTTATGGAGTATTGCCCATTAGAGTTCCCCCTCTTCCTGCAATAGGTAGGTATTTAGTTCACCAGAGTCACGCTTGCCGTCTAGGCAAACATCACACAAGTGATCTCCTCTTTGGGACCTGAGCTGCTGCCGGGAAGTTATTCCAACTGATCTGCGCCCAGAGCCGAGCTGTGGCCCTTATTTAGGATGATGTTTATGATTTCACCCTCATGCTCTTTCATATGATCTAAGAGGTTTTCCTTGCTAGTAGATTCAAAGCCACAAATGCAACAACAGAAGAGCAAAACATAGCATTCCATGTTGAGAGAGCTCTGTCTGGGGCTCCTTTCTGAACCTTGTGAGGGGTTATGCTTTGCTGGGCTAAGTTTTTTATTCTCACTGGGACCTGTAACTTCACTGGGAGTCTGGTTAACCGTTTCTGAAAACGACACCAAATTCTCTGAAATCCCCACAACAGAATTAGCTTTCTCATCAGTGCTGTCTGATACAATCTTTCCAGGGGACTGTCCTTGAACCCTAAAAACAAAAGCAAGAAATACATAAATTTTAAATAAAAAATAATTGGCTTGGAGACAATCTTACAATTCAAACATGTGAGATGACTGAGGAGAGGGAGGAAGGGTATAGGGTAGTTAGGATCACTCACCTGCCACTTTGTGAAATTGCATCATTGATAGCCTTATTTACTTGTTCATAGTTATAATTTTGGTCACTTGCATGTTTCCACATATGGGATTTCAAAGAAGGAGGATGGCTACATACATATCCACACAGAGAACATCTGAAAGATAGGTTGAGGAAAAATAAAAATGCCTTTTCAGTGTAATTTAAATAATAAAGAACTTAAAGTCTCTTAAAAGTCCAGATCTAGCTATAACTTTGAAGAATCGAGTTAACAATTTCCTACTACTCTAGCGAAACAAAACTATGTTTAGCATTTCTAAAGAGTTACCTATTCAGAATACTGACTGAGTCACTAATTAGAGGAAACATCCCTCTGCCCCTAAACAAAGGAAAGAAATGCTCCTCAAAAAGGATTTCAGTTAGATTTAAAATAGCCAAATACAACTAAAACAGCATCTAATCCTGTACACATTTTGAAAATTTTTTATTTCATAAAATTTGGCATTTAACAACCTAATATTCTAAAGTGTCAGTCCAAAACATTTTAGTCTCAGGACTTCTTTATACTCTTAAAAATTATGAAAAAAAAATTATATAGGACTCCAGAGAGCTTTTGTCTATGAGGTTATAGCTACCAATGTCTACTGTATTACAAAATAAAACTGATAATTTTAAAATGTTAATTTAAAGTAAATCTATTACATGTTAACATAAAATTTTTAAAAATTAAAAAGAACTATCAAAAAAACTTTAGTGAGAAGAGCGGCACTGTTTCATATGTTTATGCAAATCTCTTTAATATGGCTTAACTGAAGAAAGGATTCTTTTATCTGCTTCTGTATCAATCTGTTTCAGTACACTTTTGTTGAAATATGTGAAGAAAATCCATATGTAGCTGGAAAAGAGAGATGAGTATTTAAGTAAATAATGTTTCAGTATTATGAAAATGAATTTAAACTTGTGGACTCCCAGAAAGGGTCTTGGTGATCCCCAGTGGTCTCAAGAACTGCTGTTCTAAAGCTTTCTAAAAATTCATCTATTTTCTCTTTAGTGTTGCACAAATCAATAAGCCTTGAATTTACCACTAAATATTTGAGAAAGCTACTTTAATAATACTTTTCTATTCAGTACTTAATACAAATTTGTTTACTGATTGGTACTCATCCCTAAGTAACAATACAAACTGTCAGTAATAATGATGCAGAGAGAAATGTATGCAAAATAAAAAAATGAGGCAGGGAGGGGCAGAACTTATTTTCTTTTCAGCATTTACAACAGTATGCTAAAACTATAAGATGACATGGCTCTACATAGGTGGCTTCTATAATAACATCCAGTAACAGATACATTTCCAGGTCCAAACACTTCTAGTATTTGAGAAATATTATCCCATAGTTGTTTTTTTCTAAATGAACTACCCACTTTAAGTTTTCGTTAGCCTTAATAAGAAAAGTAAAATGTATAAAACTAATATTCTAAATTCTTGGCCCCCCAAACTCATTGTTGGCTCAAGAGACTGTGATCACCTTTATTTCTGTTAATTGTAAACAATTTTATTTTGAGATATAGTATTACACAGAGAGATCTAGCCAATAAATCTGTAGGCTAGTATGTTGTATGAAACACACTTCATTGTATTTATGGTAGGATTGAAATGCCCATGGCCTCATATACTAAGCCCCTGTATGTACCAAGTTTGGAAAATTACTGAATTCTTCCTGAACTTGTACGTGCTCAGCCAGGAGTCCCTCTCTTCTGAGAAACAGACCTGGCCGTACTTCCTGGTAAGATGTCAGAATGATCCTGGACATCTAGGTCTCACAATAAATCAGGGCAAAGACTATAGAACTGTCCAGATCAAGGCCTGGCTACAACAGATGTACTTATCTACCATTGTCAGACTAACTTTACTTCCCACAAGACTAACTTTGTTTCCCACACCTATTTTTGGCGGTTTTTGACTTTAAATAGTCCCCCTTTCCCTATGGTCGGGGCAGTTCTCCTAAGGTTTCCTTGGGAGACTGTTGCTGGCCAGCTCAATAAACTGATGCTCAGAATAATTGACTAGCCTTGGGTTTTTATCTCTACGTGTCCATTACACTGTCCATTACAGGATCACAGTAGTATATGCTGCTCGACTGAAATAAAAGTGCATTGTAAAATGCCCTTTTACCACCAAAAACTCTTTTGTAATTATAAGGTGGAGAGCTTTTAGAAATTAAATTCATTCATTCATCTATCATAATGGGAATCTGAAGATCTTCCTCTGCCCCCTGATACACTGAATGTAATCACATGGAGCCTGTGGTGGGAGGAGTTTGCTGAAAGGTGGAGCAGAACCCACAGAAAGCTGGGAGTGAGAGCAGCTAGATGGTGGGAGAGAGAGGACACTGGCAAGCAGGCAGCTAGGCTTGTGAATATTTGTTTGTGGGAAGGCTAAAGGATGGTGTGACTCCCTGCTGTGTTATGGTATATTAACTTCTTTATTGCTATGATGGATTTGACTTTCTGGTTTTGGGATTTGGTTTTCTGGTGTCTGAATAAATGTTTTACTTCTGTCTTCTATATGGAAAGTATGTTGTATTTTCAGATTTAGAACTGTGCTGGCATATTTGTAGTTTCCATTGATGCTGTGAATATTGTGTTGGCGCCATACTATATTAGTGCACAAAGAAAGCTGGCTTGAGAGAAGAGAGTCAGCATGCCCCTAGCAACTGGTGAGAGCAGCAGGAAACCATTAATAAATAGATAGGATGAATAACCAGATATTGATAGCCTTTTGTTCCTGTCTAAGAATTTCCATTCCATGCAGAAATGTACATATAAAAGCTAGACAGCACAACACTATAGTGGAATTAGAAGGCTTTCAGGCCTATGTCTCAGCACCATGAACTGGTTCTATGGCAATGTGGTAAAAATGTCGACATCAAGACACTTGGATTCTAGTCTCATTTCTCTTAATAATTCTCTATCTTAGGCAAATCACAATCTCTGAGGGTATTGGGCTATCTAAAGTTTATTCCAACCTCTGACTCTTTATTGCTGTGAGTTATGTTCTGAGAAGAATTACATACTAAGAAACCTACTTTTCAAAACAAAATGTTAGTTAGAAGAGGTATAAAATTAATATACAACACAAATATAATTGTTTAAAAATATTCTTTTTCTTAAATGCATTCAATAATGTTCATTCATTTACAAAATCTTTCTTTCGATTGTAACAAAAGAGTGTGAGAGGGTGTGTGTATTTATACACACACACACACACACACCCCCCTACCCACTGAGCTATTAAAACTGGAGCAAAGGGTTCTTCCTAAAAAGTACAAACCACACTTCTGGAAGGTGACAAATCAGTTAGTTGGTGGAAGTGGGTGTAGAGAAAATGCTGGGTATACCCAGAAGTGTGTCCACTACAGACTCAGGAATTGCCTTTTAAACTAGAGAAGGAAACCAACCATTTAGCTTATTGTTTTAGGTCTTATCAAAAAAAATGGAGTACTTTGCTTGCTATTCAGTTTGAGTAAAGCACTAATAAAGAAGACCTTTTCAGAAACCACAATACATTTTTAAAAGGAAAAGTAGAAGTTACTTGTTTAAAATACTTCATCACTCATAATAAATACTCTTTCCCAACATTCATTTATTCATCTGCCTTGAAGCAGATTGTTATAATGTACAGAGTACTGAATTTCTACTCAGAGAACCTTAGTTCAAATCATGGTTCTGCTACTTAAAACCTGAATGACCTTGAACAAATCATTTAACCTCTGAAGGTCTATTTCCTTCAGCATAAAAGGATGTTGGACAAGATGATAACACCAAAGGTCCCTTTCTAGCTCTAAATCTATGAGCCTCTGAAACCTCTAACAATATCCACATTTTAGGAATTACCCTATATATGAGTCAGACACTGCACTGAGTGCTAGGGATAAAAATTTGAGAAAAAGGAAAGACAATCTTTTCCTCCAAGGAGCATATAAGGGTTTAGATTTTAGGTGAAATGAGCAGACAAATTCCAATCAAAGTGATTATCTGCAAGATCAATAAATTATGTGTTCAAGGTCTATAATTTTCACTTAAAATTTTTACATTAGTCTGGTGAGAACACTTAATACTTTAAAGAATTTTTAAAGCTGGGGAGGCCAGGTAGCACAGTAAGAGCACCGGCCCCAGAGTCGGGATGACCTGGGATCAAATCCGGGCTCAGACACTTAGCACCCACCCAGAAACACCTGGCTGTGTAACCTTGAGCAAGTTACTTAACCCCAATTGCTTAAAAAAAAAAAAAGAATTTTTAAAGTTAAACTTTACAGTTTAAATTAATTTGTTCTCAGAGATATTCCAATTCTAAGCAATTCAAAGAGAGATAACCATGGCATAGGAAGTTGACCTAGCATCTATTACTTTCCCTTGTAAACAACTTGTTAAGATAAAGATAAAGACTTTTTATCTTTTGACTTTAATGTCCCCACATTACACTCCCCTCCCTCACTAGAAAATGATTTATTTCTGTGGAATATGCTAGTTACAACAAACATTCTTTAATGCACAGAAGTTCCCTAATTCCTTTAAGGGCAGTGGGAACAGAGATAAATCTTATTGGAATTAATGAGCAAACTTTACTGCTCTGCAAAACTCCTAGTATTGCATCTTTTAGAGAAATAGGTAATTTTGAAGGCATACTGTGCCTCAAGATAGGAAAGTTCCTAAAGTCCAAGCAAGATACAAACTGATAAAAGTTAATAATTTACCAACATGGCTTTTAATTTTTAGACAAAAAGTGATAACCTGTAGATACTTTGTTTTAAAGTGAAAAGTTTACATGTAAATCTGTCCCCAGTTACCTTTATTAAAAGTATCAAACTGAATGGAAACCTACCTATGAGGAGAGAAAGCATAGAGAGAAGTAAAGGAAGATAATGGAACTGCTACAACAACCAAGTCCATGTCCATCTGTCAGGTTATTTCCTACTTTCCCATTAAGTAACAACAGGCTTTAGCAATCTCAATTTCTCTGTAAAGTCACACTAAATAGGGATTGTTTCATTCTTTGTACTTGTATCTCAGAGCACAGCACAGAGTCTGGCATAGAGCAGGTGCTAAATAAATATGGTATTGATTGATTTCCCCTGAACTTCTGCCTGCTTCACAAAACCTCCACTAAGAAGGCATACCACTTGAAATAGCAATGCCAGGATTTTTAACATTATGTACTTGTACTAGTATTTCAGTGTGGTGCTTCTGAGGCTGAAGACTCATATGGCATTTCAAACAGTGTTTGTTCTGGTAAAAATCATATATTTCACTGAAAAAAGCACCATGTGAGCAATCCTAACTGCCTGAAAGTTGGATTCCTGATGTATTTTACAAATTATACTTTTATTCTAAGACTAATGTGTTGATGTCAGACTGCACCAGCTAAAATAAAATAAATAAATCTCCCCTCTACAAAAAAATCCCACCCAAAAGAAAAAAGCACAAGACCATTTTAGTAAACAACAAATAGGGAGCTAGATAGCTCCAGGAAGCAGGGGAAAAGGCTATTCTGACAATACTGAAACTTGGACTGGCATTACTGCTCAGTAAGCACAGAAGTTCAATATCAATCTGAGACCTTGTAATGGGAATGTAAATTTTTAAGATCTTCCCTGCCCCTAGGCTAAAGTGCACCTGGAGCCTGGAGTGGGAGGCTTGTTTTTCAGTAGATCTTTTTGATTGGCCAGTGGGTCCAGAAGGTTGTTACTTTCTCTGAGCCAGGAGGCTATATGAGCCCTGATTTGAGGCTTTGTTTTGGGGTTCACTTTGAGAAGTGTTCTGTGATTTGATTAGATGAGACTCTGGAAAGCTGTTGTTGAGAGCCCCCGGGCTTTGAAAAACCCAGATGTTGATTTGGTATGTATGTAATAGTTGGACATTTTGGAAACCTGTCTACTTGATCTGTTTCTCTGTCTTGACAATTCTGTCTGTATACTCTGGAGTTTGGGGTGCTGACCTTTTTCCCCTGAACTAGGTAAACGATATATATTTGACTGATTAAAGCAAGCTTGCTAACCAATTTTGAGTTGCTTTCCTTTAGCAAAGCACATCTAAGAACCTGTGTTGGCAGCTACCCTGGGGACACTGGGGTGTTTGCTGCTACAGACCTCCAAAACCACTTTTGAGAATCTAATTCAAAACCCTGAAATCAACTGAAGGCTAAAGAGGAAATCATGTCTCAGTGATTTTAAAATTTTGCTACTTTGGAAATTGGTAAATTATCCTGTGAGTTGTGTTTAGTCTTAGGCTCTGCAAATGAAGAATGTATAGAGTAAATCAGTGTTAAGAGGAAAATCACACTAATTAGTTAGGAAAATAAGATCTATGTGAAGAGTTTGAAAAGAACTAATATTATTTAAGCATGAGGATAAGGAAACTAAAATGTATAATTTTATTCAAGGTTATTAACACAGCACACTAACTTTTAAAACAGTTATACTTGGGAACTTTATGATATTAACTGATTAGACAACTGAAAGGACTGACACAGGATACTGGAGAATGCTACTTTTAGAAGGCTGTGATGATCTGTTAGTGACCTTGTTTGAAGGAAGATATAGGAAGAAACAGAAAAGTTTCTTTCAGTCCTATTAAAATTACAAGAATTAAAGGAACTCTCCCCTCCCCAAATATTGAAGGATGTGGGCAATGATTCTAACCAGGACGTTAAAAAATTAAACGTTTTTGGGGATGGGGGCAGAAGAACTGATTAAGATTCACATAGTGATTAGGATACAGTTTCAACTACATGAGGGTGGTTAGGTGGCGCAGTGAGTAAAGCGCCAGCCCCTGAGTCAGGAGGACCCGAGTTCCATTCTGGCCTCAGACACTTAACACCCACACAAAAAAACTAGCTGTGTAACCTTGGGCAAGTTACTTAACCCCAATTGCCCTCCAAAAAAATTTTTTTTTTCAACTACACAAAAAACTGTTCAAAGGGCTTCATATGAACAAAAAAACTAGAGAAACCATAAATAGGAATGTTATGGATAAGACTACTGAATAAATAAAAAGATATTCACTTAAAGGCAGGAACTAATTAGTGGCTTTTATTCTTTAATATGTGAATTCATGCTTTCTTCCTTTGTCAGAATACAAAAAAACTTTTTGTAATCTAAGAACAAGGTACATGAAAAATTCAGGACTATATAAAAGATGAGCCCTCTTTCTTAAGAATCAGTCAATTAACCTATTATTAAGTTCTTACTAATGTGTGTGGCACTGTGCTAAGAGCTGGGATTCAAAGACAAAAACATCAAACAATCTCTGCTCTCAGGGAGTTTATGTTCTATGAGAAGAGACACCACTACTTTCAAAACTAATTCAGACATTCAAAAGGGCTTCTGGGACCAGAAAGAACAGCTTCAAAATACCTATAATACTCAATGATTATTCAATTGCAAAGTAACTACAACTAAATTTGCTTCAGGCAAATCAAACATCTTTATAACAAAACATTTAAATTTAAAAAGCTAAATATAGGAAATGGAAGACCTGACAATATATTAAGAGCTTTTAGGACTATTCTCAGAAGTGAGTGATTTCTCCACATGCATGGGATTTATATTCTTGGAAAATGGTACAAATACAGAACTTGTGAATATAGATAGTAAGAATTTACAAAAACAAAAAAGAAAAATATATTATGCACAACCCTGTACTGAACACAAACAAGGCTTTGATGAGGCCCTTGCTGCTCTTGTCATCATGGCTCTGTCACATCTGGATAAACTGGAATGCCTTTAAAGTCCTTCCCTATAAAATCACAGCACCTTTGCCAAATACAGTAATTAATTTTTTTTTAAACTCTAAACTTCAAGGCTATATAAAACAATAAATTATGATCTCTACAGTTTCAGCTTCTGGAAACACATGCTAAAAGCAACTTTTGTGATCAATAAAGTTTACCCTTCAGGTGTGATATTGCAAATTTGATGACCCTGTTTATGTAAACAACTAGCTCCAATTAGGTATATACTCTCAAAGGTTTTCTGAATTAGGAATATTTGCTATTATAACTGGAATTTGGGTGATTGAGTCAGAGTAAGTTAAATAATTACCCCCTCAAATGAAAACTGCTGATAAAATTTTATGCAAATAATTACTGTATACATGAGCCCAGCAAATGAGATTACAATTAAGTCATACAAAATATATACTGCTTTAAGACCCAAGCTTAAAGTTTCTATTCCCCAAGTAAGACTATGAAACATCTTTGTGAGCCTCCTTTCGGTTATTAACTCTATCAAATGGATTTGGGCTCTTTAATAAAAAGATGAAAAAGTCATAGGAGGATAAAGATGAAAGTATAGAATCCCACAGTGTATTGAGTGTGTGAATTTCTGCTTATTTTCATAACTGATTCTTTTTTATTATTATTACATAAAATATATTGCATGCACTAAAACTCTAGGATCGCTCACACTTACCTGTATGGCTTATCAGAGCTATGGATTCGCCTGTGATTCCGGACACCAACGTAAGTTGTACTTGTATAATCACACACGTCACATTTATATAGTCTCTGGATCGAAGATCTATTACCTAGAGTGAGTATTCCAGACATTTATAAGCATAATTTCTTTGAAAAAAAATTACATTTGATTTCTGTGACAATATAAATGGATTTCTTCTCTTTTCCCTCTATACTATCTTGCTTTGTGATCTCATAGAAAACTCAAATAGGTTCAATTATCCTCTCTATGCAGATGATTCCCAGATTGCAGCTCTAATTTCTCCCCTGAGCTCCAGTCTCCTATCAACAACTGCCTTTTGGTTATCTTGAATTGGATGCCCCAAACAGAAGTAATTATCTTTCCACTCAAATCCTTTCTTCCCAATTTTCCTGTTAGTGTCATGGGTACCACCATCTTTCCTAGTCATTCAAGCTTGAAATCTCGATGTCATCCTTGACTCTTCATCTACTGGACACGTTCAATACACTGTTAAGTCTTGTAGTTTTTTCCTTCATGACATCTCTTAAATGCTGGCTTCTGTTCACTAACATTGCTGGCTCTTTAGCACAGGGTCTCATTACTCCAAACCTGGGCTATACTGAACTGCATTCCAACTGGTCCTCTGCTTCAAGCCTCTCCTCACTGCACACCATCCTCCACTCAATTGCCAAAATGATTTTCCTAAAGCGTGAGTCTGACCATTTCACTCCCCTCAGCCCTCACTCACTAGGCTCCAGTTACTCCACATTTAGCATTTAAAATTCTTTATAACCTGGCTCCTTTCTACTCTTCCAGTTTTCTTACACAACACCTTCTTCCCTGCTTTCTATAAGCTAGCTCCACTGGCCTGCTTGGAGCTCCCTGAGCACACCCCCCAATCTTGTTTTCCTGTCTTTGCAATGACTTCCCACAACTAGTTTGCACTGATGTCTCCTGTTTCCCAGGTTCCTTTCAAGACTTAGCTCAAATATACCCCTTTGCAGGAAGTTTTTCCTGGTCTTCCCCACTACTAGTGCCTTTTCTCTGAAATTACTTCCCATTTGCCCTATGTATATCTTGAATGTCCATTGTTATTTGCATGTTGTCTCCCCCAACAGACTATGAACTCTCTGAAGGTAGAAACCAGGTTTTTGCCTTTCTGTTTATCTGTAGTACTTAGTACAGTGCCTGGCACATTGAGTCTAATAAATATCTGCTGATTGACTGACCTGGTCTGTGATTTCAATGGTATAGGAAAACCTTTGGTGTGACCCCACCAATACAGATAAGAAGTTGTTTATGATATACAGTCTTAGAGAGCTGCCTGGTAGTGTTGAGAAATTAAGGGATTTGTCAACAGTCACACAACTTATTATATCCTGCTATCCCTTATGAATATATTAAATGAAAAGTCATACCTTCCAATATTAATAGGTTTAACTCTATACTCTTTCTTAGATTCAATTTTAGAATGAATATTCAAACAAATTCCAAAGTCAGGTTACCCATCCTCTTGTACTCAAACAATCAGAACAAAGGCTGGAAAATAATTTTCTGAACCTCAGCAGTTAAATTTCTCTATGCCTGTGTGGTTCACTCAAGTTATCATAATGAATATGGGGTACCTTACTACTGTTAAGAAAATCCAAGTAAGGGCAGAGCCAAGATGGTGGAATAAGAGCAGGGACTTAGCTTAAGCCCCCCCCCCCAATACCAAATGACTCTAAACAAATTCTAGAGCTACAGAACCCACAAAATGATAGAGCGAAGTAAATCTCCAGCCCAGGACACTGTGGAAAGCCAACAGGAAGGGTATAATGCACTGGGCTAGGAGCAGTGCACAGTCAAGTGTGGACTGTGCCAGCCAGACAGGGTTAGAGCAGGCTTCATGGGACTGAATCACTGGCAGCTGCGGCAGTTTCCAGACTTTTCAACCCGCAAACACCAAAGACAGCATAGAAGGTCAGTGGGAAAAGTCTGTGGGACCCAACTGAAAGAAGTGTGGTCCAGCTGGGGTCTGGCCCCAGTCCCGGGGCAGTGGGGAAGGTTGTGTTGGCAGCAGTAGCAGTGGCTGCTTCTGCAACCCTGAGTCCACAGATGGTGGGGGATCAAGAAGCTGATACAAAACCCCTGAAGCCTGGGAAAGTATAACCTAATACACCCCCAGTGGAAGCAGAGTCTTACCTTGACAGAGAGTTAGAAAGTTAAATATTTGGCTGGGAAGATGAGCAAACAGCATAAAAATACTCAGACTATAGAATCTTACTTTGATGACAAGGAAGATCAAAACGTACAACTAGAAGATGACAAAGTTAAAGCTCCTGCATCAAAAGCCTCCAAGAAAAATATGAATTGGTTTCAGGTCATGGAAGAGTTCAAAAAGAATTTTGAAAATCAAGTAAGAGTAGAGGAAAAATTGGGAAGAGAAATGAGTGTGATGCAAAAAAATCGTGAAAAACGTCAACAGCTTGCTAAAGGAAATCCCCCCCAAAATACTGAAGAAAATAACAGCTTAAAAAATAGACTAACCCAAATGGCAAAAGATGTCTAAAAAGCCAGTGAGGAGAAGAATGCTTTAAAAAGAAGAATTGGCCAAATGGAAAAAGGAGGTCCAAAAGCCCACTGAAGAAAATAATTCTTTCAAAATTAGAATAGAGCAAATGGAAGCTAATAATTTTATGAGAAATCAAGAAATTTAAAAGAACCAAAAGAATTTAAAAATAGAGGGGTGGAGCCAAGATGGCGGAGTATAAGCAGGACCTCCCCACTGCTCCTGCTTCCACCTTCCCTAATTCATGTAAAAAGGGGACTCTGAAAAAACTTTGAAGCTGCAGAACCCACAAAATGACACAGAGAAGCTAACCTCCCACTGAGGATAGCCCGGTAGGCCAGCAGGAATCGTCCAGCACAGTGCTCTGGGAGCTGAGCCCAGCCCTACACCAGCTTTAGCCCCAGGGTGGACCTGACCAGCCGCAGCAGGAGGGACTCCAGATCAGCAGCAGCTGTGGCCGTTTCCAGATTTATCAACACACAGATGTGAAGGACAAAGTGAGAGGTCGGTGCAGTCTGGACTTTGGGACCAGCAACTGGGAGTGTGTGGGTTTTGCCCTCGGGACGAGAAGCTGCTGAGGAACCGGCACAGCCAGCCAGTGCCACATGGCAGCTTCAGCTCCTGGCCTGCAGAGTGTAGGGGGACCAAGCACCAGCATCTGAGAGGTAATTGCTCTTGCTTTAACCTGCTTGGATCTGGATTGCAGTCCAGGGGTGTATGTCCAGATTGTCAGAGTTTGTGGAGACCTCAGAGAAGGTACCCATCTAATACCTCCAGCAACTGAGAAAACCCCAGTGTTTGGGACGAAAGCTCCCCTGTCTGGTGGCAGAGTCCTACTGTGGCAAAAAGCCCAGGGGTCAAGTGACTGAGGGGCGACATGACCAGGCAAAGGAAACAAAGCAGACAAAAGATTGCAACATTACACTCCTATTTTGGGGACAAAAAGGAGCAAAGCATGGAACAGGAGGAAGACAGTGAAGTCAGAACTCCTGCACCAAAAGCTTCAAAGGAAAATATGAGCTGGTTACAGGCCATAGAGGACCTTAAGAAGCAGATAAGAGAAGTGGAGGAAAAATTGGTAAGAGAAATGAGAACAATGCAAGAAAATTATGAAATGAGAGTCAACAGCCTGACTGAAGAAAATCACACTTTAAAAAACAGACTGATTCAAATAAAAGAGGCTCAAAAAGGCAATGAGGAGAAGAATGCCTTAAAAAGTAGAATTTGCCAGATGGAAAAAGAATCTCAAAAGCTCAATGAGGAGAATTATGGCTTCAGAATTAGACTGGAGCAAATGGAAGCTAATGACTTTATGAGAAATCAAGATGATGTTAAACAGATCCAAACAAATGAAAGAATAGAAGGCAATGTGAAATATCTCATGAGAAAAACCACTGACCTGGAAAATAGATCCAGGAAAGATAATTTTAAAATTATTGGACTACCTGAAAGCCATGATCAAAGTAAGAACCTAGAAATCATCCTCCAGGAAGTTCTCAAAGAAAACTGCCCTGATGTTTTAGAATCAGAGAGCAAAACAGAGGTTGAAAGGATCCACCCATCACCTCCTGAAAAAGATCCCAAAAAGAAAACTCCTAGGAGTATTATAGCCAGGTTCTGGAATTCCCAGATGAAGGAGAGAATATTACAAGCAGCCAGGAAGAAACAATTTGAATATTGTGGACACACAATCAGGATAACCCAGGATCTGGCAGCTTCTACACTGAGGGATCGAAGGGATTGGAATATGATATTCTGGAGGTCAGAGGAGCTGGGATTAAAACCAAGAGTCACCTACCCAGCAAAACCGAGTATCATGTTCCAGGGGAAAATATGGTCATTCAGTGGAATAGAAGACTTTGAAGCATTCTTGATGAAAAAAACAGAGTTGAACAGAAAATTTGACATTCAGATACAAGAAGCAAGAGAAGCATGAGATGGTAAATAGGGAAAAGAAATCATAAGGAACTTATCAAAGTTGAACTATTAACATTCCTACATGGAAAAACAATAATTGTAACTTATGAAACTTTTCTCAGTAATTGAAGGGAATAGAAATGTATATATATGTCTATATAATGAGGGTATATGGGCATATGAATACATATGTGAATGCGTATATATATGTTTATAGGTATACATAGACAGAGGGCACAGGACCAATTTAACAAGAAGGGATGATATTTAAAAAGTGAAATTAAGAGTTGAGAGAGGAATATAATGAGAGGAGATGGGGAGAGACAGAATGGGGTAAACTATCTCACATAGAAGAGGCAAGGGGAAATGGTTACAATGGAGGGGAAGAATAGGAAGGCAAAAGGGAATGGGTCAACCTTACTCCCATTGAATCTGGCTTGAGGAGGGAATGAAATATACACTAAATAGGGTATCTCACCCTTCAGGAGTGTAGGGGGGGAAGGGGATGAGAGGAGGTATGATGGAAGGGAGGACAGGCTGGGGGGAAGGGAAGTTGGAAGCACCCACTTTTGAAAAGGGACGGAATCAAAGTAGAGAATAGAACAAGTGGGAGGTGGGATAGGAGGGAGGGAAATATAGTCAGTCTTTTACAATATATCTACTATGTTATTGTTTTGCATTAGCTACACATGTACACCCTATACTGAACTGCTTATCTTCCCAGTAAGGGTGGGTGACAAGGGAGGAAGGGAATGAATCTGGAATTCAAAGTTTTAAAATCAAATATTCAAATATATATACTATTATCAATACTATTTTACATGTAATTGGGAAATAAGATATACAGGCACTGGGGCATAGAGATCCACTGGTAAAGTCGAAAGGGGTATGGGAGAAAATATGGGAGAGAGCAGATTGGAGGAGGGGATATCCTGTGGGACTGCTATTATTGGGGGGGGGTGGGTTGGGGAAAAACGGGGAGAAAATTTGTAACTCAAAATCTGGCAGAAATGAATGATGTAAATCAGAAGTTAATAAAGCATTTGAAAAAAAAAAAGAATTAAAAAATAGAAGACAATGCGAAATATCTCCTTGGAAAAAACCAATGATCTGGAAAATAGATCCAGGGGAGGAATTTAAAAATTATTGGACTACCTGAAAGCCATGATCAAAAAAAGAGTCTAGACATCATCTTTCAAGAAATCAAGGAAAACTGCCCTGATAGTCTAGAACCAAAGGGTAAAACAGAAATAAAATGAATCCACTGACCACCTCCTGAAAGAGATCACAAAAGGAAAACTCCTAGTAATATTATAGACAAACTTCAGAGTTCCCAAGTCAAGGAGAAAATATTGCAAGCAGTCAGGAACATTTGAGTATTGTGGAAATGCAATCAGGATAACACAAGATTTAGCAGCTTCTACATTAAGGGACTGAAGGGCTTGGAATATGATATTCCGGAAGTCAGAGGACACAGCATTAACATCAAGAAACACCTACCCAGCAAAACTGAGTATAATACTTCAGGGGAAAAAATGGGCATTCAATGAAATAGAGGATTTTCAAGCATTCTTGATGAAAAGACCAGAGCTAAATAGAAAATCTGACTTTTAAATATAAGAATCAAGAGAATAATTTTGAAAAGGTAAAAAGGAATGAGAAATCATAAGGGACTTATTAAAGTTGAACTGTTTACATTCCTACATGGAAAGATGATATTTGTAACTCATGAGACCCTTCTCAGTATTAGGGTAGTGTATTGTTAATGAAATAGGAAGATCTTTCCCACCTATTAATAGGCCTATGTGATCTTCTGATACAGCCTAAGTCACATGGAGCTCAGTGTAGGAGGAATTTGCCCAGCAGAGCTGAGAGTAGAGAGAGAAGTAGGTTCAGTGGGCAGAGGGAGGAACTTGCTTAGGGGAATTTGTTTATGTGAAGGGCCTAAGGGAAAGAAGGTCTAAGATATAGGTGCTCCCTGGATTAATGAGAAGTACCCTGTTAAATCTTACTTCCTGGTATTCTAATAAATATTTTGGTTTTGCCTTTGAGGAAGAGTTTATTGTATTTTGCAAATCTACCCTGGAAATACACATGGCATATTCATAGCAGCTGCTATGGATACTGCATTGGCACTACAGGTAGTTGAAGGAAATATATACATTATATGTAGATAAATATAGAGGGCACAGAGGGAGCTGAATATGAAAGGATGATAACTAAAAAATAAAATTAAGGGGGGAGAGAGGAATATATTGAGAGAAGGAGAAAGGGAGAGATAGAACAGGGCAAATTATCTCACATAAAAGAGACAAGAAAAAGGTTTCACAATTGAGGGGAGGAGGGGGGAGGTAAGAGGGAATGAATGAACCTTACTCTCATTGGATTTGGCTTAAGGAGGGAATAATGTACACACTTAATTGGGTATCTTACCCCACAGGCAAGTAAGGGAGAAGAGGATGGGGGTGGGTGGGGTGGATGACAGGAGAACAGATTTGGGGAGGGGGTAGTCAGAAGCAAATACTTTTGAAAAGGGACACTGTCAAAGGAGAAAACAGAATAAGCAGGGGGCAGGATAAAATGGAGGGAAATACAGTTAGTCTTTCACAACATGACTATTATGAAAGTGTTTTGCATGACTACACATGACATGTATAACCTATATTGAATTCCTTACTTTCTCAATGAAGATGGATGGGGAGGGAGAAAGCGAGAGAATTTAGAACTCAGTTTTAAAAACAAATGTTAAAAACTGTTTTTACATGCAACTGGGAAATAAGATATACAGGCAATGGGGTATAGAAATCTATCTTGCCCTACAAGAAAGTAAGGGGAAATGGGATGGGGGGGGTGGTGGTGGTAGAAAGGAGGGCAGACTGGGGGAAGGGGTAATCAGAATGCATGCCATCTCAGTGTGGGGGGGGAGGGGAAAAATGGGGAGAAAATTTGGAACTCAAAATCTTGTGGAAATGAATGTTGAAAACTAAAATAAATTAATTAAAAAAAAAGAAAATTAAAGTAAGAGCATGAAGGAAATATTGAATGGCTAAAATCCAAGACCTGTAGTATCATGAAGGGTGGTTACAAAGGATTTGTGAGAAATTCTGTGCAAAAGGCTTAAAAAAAAAAAAACTCTTTATCTCTTTTGTATAATAATGTACATGGGTATAAACCCTGTGTATTTCCTTTGTACAGAACTTATTTTCCTAATTTTATACAAGATCCTATTCTATATATTTAGTGATGAATGGACTTAAAGGAACTTTATAAATTGCAAAATAAAATTATGAGCTTTATAAAATAATAGATAACATGGATAAAAATCACATTTAATGAAAATGTACAGCCCTCTGGAATTCAGGAAATTTGTCAAGAAAAATGTATCACCAATATAGCTCAGTGCCTAGTTACTTAAAAGTAGGTTTAGCCAATGGCAATAAAAGGTCTTTACCAAAAGAAAGCAGTTGGGGCCCAGCTGAATAGCCTGGTCTCATTTTAGTCCCCTACACATAGTATAAAGTTTTCCGAACATAATCTGCATTTCTGTTGGCAACTACAACATGGAGAACAGACTATACAGAGGACTGAGTGTTTCTATTCCAGAGCCAATCTGAGTTCTGAAGCACGGTGTTAAGGTAAAGCAGAGAAGGGTACATTATTGTGCAACATTTAGAAGAAAAAAGGCTTAGGGAAAAGATTACTGCATGATTTATAAAACTAAAATAACACAAAAGAAAACCCACGCTGAAATTTCAAAGGAACAAATACAAGTTAAAATTAAGCTTTCAAAATCTGAAATTTTCTTTTTACTAATAATTACTACCAAGCTGAGCAGAATGTCCTGATAAAATCCTATAACACTAATATACACACTAATCATAATTATAGTCTATTTAGATATACTGTTAATTGGTAGGTTAAAAACTTGGACATGGTTATGAATGGCATTGTTCCAAACACAGTAAAGGTGAAAAAAATGTGACTGATGATCTTCCTGTAAGAAATGCTACAGAGTTATGACAATAAAATGACACCCCAGAAAGAAAAAAAAGTTACCATAGCAAAGAATAAGAAATCCCACGCCATTTCAAATAATTGTTTCCGATGAAAATAACTGAGTGAAATCTTGTCATTTTCATGTGCCTCTGCCAAAAAGTCTTCCACCTTTAGAATGAGGGCATGATGATGCACATTTGTACTGGGTGGGTGTTATACAGAATATAAGGACAGTGGCCTGGGATTTTATTAATATTGGGAAACTGCCAGGTTAGAAATATCCCTCTACCAATACAGGCTGATACCTTCTCAGCAACTGTGAGTCATAGCACTAACTAGAGCATTAACAGCTTAAGTGCTTTTCCAGTTTTTAGAAAAATATTTGCTCCAATATCTATCCCTTTAAACAAAGCTCCATTTGCAAAAAAGCTGCTTCCTTTACTTATGTTGCTACTATAGGATTACTTAAGCATTTAAGTACAGAAAACATTTGTAGCCCTCTGTGTTTTGGGCAGAATGCCACCAATTAGATTTATCTTGTCATATTAGGCAGCAAGTTCATGTACAGAGAAATGTATTATTTCCACACTAAAATTTCATGAAAGTGTGACAAAAATTCATGGAAAATTTTCTTTAACAAAAAACACACACACACACACACATATATATATATATATATATATATATATATATATATATATATTTATATGAGAATATTTGTCAACTAAGAAATTATAAAACAAACAAGTTTAGAGGAAAAAAAACAAATTGAGTAGAAAAGTGGTGAGTGCAGTGAAATAGAAACTATTATTAGGCAAAACAAAACATAACAGCATGTTCAACAAGGAAGATACAGAAAAATGGAACATGGCAGAAGTTTTCAAAATAAAGTAGAAGGTCTACAAACAATTAATTAGATATTGAGCCTGCATTTGTGTTTTACCTTTTCAATATTGTTTTGGAAACTATAACATCCTAAGTTTAGTTTTGACAACAGGCGGTGCGGTAGTATGGTAGCCTATTTTATTCTTTCATTAGGCATTTAGAGACCAATCATATCCAACGGCATAATGTTTGCTTGAAAGAGGATGTGCAAACATGATGAATTAAAGCAAGACGAGGCATTTAGGGCTATTTCATAAACAAGAAACAGAACTGTTTTATCTCCGACATCTATCGCAGAAACAGATGCTCCATCATAAACGCTTTTGTTCTGGTTAGGTTTTATAGGGATGACATCTGTTTGACAAGAGGATTCTGGTGCTACAGTGGTGTCACAATCTGATTCTAAAATGTTTTTGAAACAACTATTATGCATTCAAGGGTATAATTTAATGGAACATTATTGTAGCACATTTTACTTGGAAGCAGTGTTTTTTAACTTCAATTCTTAGGAAGTTAAAAAAAAGGAGTTTGCCCTAATATGCTTTATCTCAAATAAACCCTATTTACCATGCTGCTAGAGACATTTAGAGTATATCAATTAAAATGATCTGATGAGAAGCAGCCCTGCTTATTAGAGTTTATTCTAATGTTCTTGGGTATGGTGCCTGCCTTTTTATGGAATTCTAATTAGGTTTTTTACTTCTAACATAGGATATTAGCAAAAACACAGCCCATTAGTAACTATTACAATACAGCTAGAAATTTCTAACTTGATCTTCTACAAACAATACATATGAAACCTGGCAGTTATACTAGGGTTTATAGTTTGAGTAAGAGCACAGCAGGAAGATGCTGCTAAAGCTTGAGGTGTGGGACCACCATCTGCAATGTAATCTTCTAAACAGGGGCATTTGGCATCATGCTGACAAAAAAAAGAAGGTACAGAAAAAACTTCAGGCTTCCTATTTCTGAATTTACAATGCTGAATGTGATACATAAGGAAAGTGTCTTATGGAAAGGAGGCATTTTGAAGCCAGTCACCTTTTTGAGTTTGCTTTGTGCATAGGATCTTAATTGAGAATAAGCACATTCAATGCCAAGACACTGATTGTTTTGGCAGTGACATACAACCTAGCTACACCTAAGAATCTATTTGGATTTCCTTTCAGTCAAAGGCAAGAGGCCCAAGATTTTCCTTTGAAGAAATATACCTAATAGGCCATTTTTCTTCACATACCAGTAAAAGATTTAATTTTGTATGCAACACATGCAAAAAAAAAAATTTCTGAGTACCTTCCCGAACACATTTTCCTTCAGCTGCCTCATTTGAAACTATTGGTTCATTTGGATTTACTTTTGACAAATTATCTGGAATACTATGTCGCTCTCTCTCATGGTTCCTCAGCTGGCTCTGGAAAGTTGAGAGAAATATGTTACTTAAACACACACACACACACAACAAAGCACTTCAACTATTCTTATAAAATACAATTCTTATGTTAATCACAGACAATGAAATTCAGGGGAAAAACTGGAGAACCTATAAGAACAAAAACTATTTTGTTTTTTGCTGTCTTTTAAAAATAATACTACCACTACTTTTTGTGCATGTGTACAGTCAGATATAAAATCACTGGTAGATTTTTCACAAGGAAGAAGAAACCCCTCTGACTTCCATATTGCAACTTTCTGACTAAGAATAATGCTCTCACCATGAAAGCTAGCTAGAAATTTGTGAATGTATCTAACTTTTTCCTTTGGTATTTTTAGAGATCCCTAGTGTGAGTACCTTCTTCTATCAAGGCAGATCACAACCCTTCTATATTTTAAATGAGCTGCCCTGGCTGAAATATTCATCCCAAGAGCCAACCTTCTGGTGATGAATCTCTCTAAAGTTAGTTGGCATCATGCTGACAAAAGTTGGTTGGTCCTAGGCTGACAGACATGCAGTCTGTCACCAGCCCAGCCCTGAATCCTTCTTCCCTGCTGGGTGGATTGTACTCTGCTGGCATAAGCTTTCATGTCCTCAAGAGACATCCAAAGAAGATTTAAGTAGATGGATATTTTTTTCCCTTAAAATTTTTTTTTAAAAAGGTATCAATTTGAATCTTTTATTTTGCTGCTCCACAATAGGTAGAACAAAACTGACAACGGTTAAGCTGAATAACAAAAGAAATGAAGTGCAGACATGTTCTAAGAAGAATAAATCAACTTGTTTGAGTGAGTTGCCTGTCCAGAGGTCCTAACTACTTCACAAGTGTCTTGAGGAAAATCTGTATTTTAAAAGTTTTACCCTTGTTCAAGCTCTCAATTTAAATATCATTTGCCTTCTCAATACCGAGGGTTTGAGGTCCACTCCAAGGCAAACTGGTTGAGAAAGTTTGCATTGCAACTACCCCCCTTTGAAGCTAAATTGAATTTTTAGAGTAATCACCTATGTCTATGTCTGGTTCCAAACCATGAAATGATTTGTCCCAGGTCATAGAGATGATATCACACTTGAAATTCAAACCTAGGTCCTAGATTCCAAACCCAACTCTCTAGAAGCTGTCTAACCTACACACTTTCCTCACTCCATGATGGCCAAGTAACTTAAAAGGAAGAGGCTAGGAAACAGCCATTAGACCTTTGAGCTCTAACCTGAGAGAGTAAATAAATTTTGAGCATGTAGGAACTCATGTTCATGTTCACTGGTAAACTGAAAATAATTCTACTTCAATACCAGCTGATAATGCAATGGATTTTTAAATGTTTTTCTCTCCCCACCCCAAATCCTCTTCCTAAAAAGCAGAGGTCAGGCCTAAATAGGAGAAATTGCAGGCGCTTTTAAACATCAACATACTTAAGTGAAGTACCTTGAAGACAGTAAGTATTCAACAATGTTTGCTTAATTAAACTAGTGGGAAAAAAATCCAATTTTAAGGATGAGAAAACTAGAGAGCAGGGAGTTTATGTATCCTGATCATGTTCTGCTGACGAGTTATTTGTAATAACGTTCAATGCACTGCTAGTTCTTAGCTTTTTGAATGGCTACTGATGGCCCCATGGGATCCAATATTAGTTGATCATCAAGCTATTTATTGTTTGTCATCCTTGGTATATGAATGAACTTGTAGACTGTGGAAAGATTTGCCTCTATCCAAATAAGTAACATGCAGAAGCTGTTAAGAAAGCAGCTTCTAAGAATGCTGGACTAGCAATCAGAAACCCCGGGTTCTAGTCTCAGTCTTGCCACTAAATAGTGATGTGACCTTGGATAAGAAGTCTCTTAATCTGTACAGGCTCAGTTTCCTTTTCTATCTGTAAAATTAGTGGGGTGCGCTAAATGAGGTCTCTTCTAGTTCTGACATTCTGATCTTATGAAATGATTTCACAAGGAAAAATGTTTACCTTATAATGAAAAGATTCTTCACACTGTTTGCATTGGTACATCCTGGTCTTACAGTGGTGGATCATGTGGCTCTCGAGATCTTTGCTGTTGTCAGCTATGTGCTCACAAATAGGACACTGGTAAGGCTGTCTCTGCCGGTGGACTCGCAAGTGCTGTTTAATGTAGCCCTTGTTACCACTAGTATAGTGACATAACCTGCAACGGTACGGTCGATCCGTATTAGGGATAAACTCTACCAAGTTGCTTCCAGGCAAGCTTGCATCACCAGGAGGCTGACACTGGGCATTGTCCTGCAATTCTTTCAAAATGTCATCATCTGAAGCGTTCTGGTCTGTCCTTTCCCTCAATTTTTCAATTACAGTGAGCAGGGACATGCTGATACCCATTTTAACAGGAACTTCGGATAATTCCTGTTTGTCCTCTGTAAGTTCTACCAATGCAGAGTCACTTTGGTTAAAGCTAGTTAACACTTCTGAAGAGTTAAGCGGAGACATCAATTTAGAATATGCTGCTATAGTACTTTCAACTTGTCTCTGCCCAGTATCTGGATCTAAAAGGTTTACATCCCCATAGTGCCCAAAACTGGCTCGTGTTAATTCTGCAGCCCTTATAGGCATTGTGACTAGAGCTTCTGCGGCCAAAGAGTGCAGCCTCAGGGACTCAGAATTCGTCCTTCTCCGGCCTGGAGGGGCATTCTCATCAGCAGCCAAGACTTTACTTGAGATTATCTCATTATCTTTCTTCTCAGGACTGCTCCATCCTATGATCACCTCTTCAATTTCAACAGTGCTTTTATCACTGTGATAAACTTCTTCTGTTTCTTCATGCACAATCTGGGTTTTTGTGGAGATCAGATTTTTTTCCCGTTCCACGTCAGTATTCATCAGAAAAGGTTTCTGTAATACCGTTTCTTCAGCACTAGGCAAACGTTCCACTATTACATTAACGTGACCTTTTTTATTTGGGCTGCAGTTAATGATTTTCTGTGCTGATGAAAGTAGGCTATCAGTCATCAGACTGTCCTCTGTATCAGACATCACCTCCAACATTTCTTCTCCATTAGGGTCAAGTGTAGCTGACTGTCTTAGGTTTTTACTTACTTTTCTATTTTGTTCAGTAGATCTGCATGACAGCTGCTCTGAACTACAGATCTGTACCTGGACAGACTGCCCACTATGAACGCCCAGCTCTTCATCCTCTAGAGCAAGCACTGTTGCAACCCTTTGAGCTGTAGTAGCTGAGGAGTCTGACAAGCCCAGAGTCTCATTTTCCCCTTCAAAAATTGGATAGGAACAATCCACTTCCCCTGCGTGCTTCCAGGCATGTGTCTTCAACATTCTCTGCTGACCACAAGTATAACTGCAAATCAAGCATCGGTACATGCCGTACTGCTCACATGTGTACCATTTCCTCCTCCCCATTTCTGCCACAGAAGCAGCTTGGATTGTCTGCATGTCGTTATTATCCAAGTTCACAGTGAGGTCTGCAACTGTTCTGAGATTCCCTTCTATTGTTCCCTGAAGCGAGGGGATGGAGAGGCCAGTGCACTGCTGACCTCTGGACTCAATAGGAGTTTTGGCATCATTTCCATGGTAATTTACAACATGAGCTTCCAGTTCTTCTTGGCTCTTGGATACAAAATGGCACTCAGAGCACATTAAGATCACTTCATTCTGCTGACCATGCTGTTTGACATGCTTCTTTAACACAGACAAAGAAGACGACAGGAACTTACAAAGACTGCACTGGTAACACATAGTCTTTCTATCACTCTGTGGGAAATAGTCAGTGATATAATAATCTGCTTGTAGCTCCTCAGTCCTTTTGGTGCCAGTAGCAGGTAGTTCAATTGTTTTGGCTGGAATTTCACAAAGGTCTTGTGCTTCAAGAGAAAGCACTGAAGCATTTGGATGAGAGCGTTTTTTCCCAATTAAAAGGCATCTTTGTGACTTTTCACTTTCTACAATTTTGCTTAATTTCTGGATAACATCGATAAGTGAATCTGTTTTATATTTTCTTTGTTCATCACCTATTTCCAATGATGGACTGATGACAGTTTCAGAAATCAATACAGCTTCTTGTTCACCAATACCTGGTACCAATACTGCAACACTGCTGGTATCTTCCATGATACCTAAGAGGTAATATTGTGCAATAGAAGAAAATGTCAGGTTACAAAAAAATTACTGTTATGTTTTAAATTTTTATTATTAAAAATATTTAACAAGAGCAAGAGACCAGAATGTTAAACTATTTAAAATTAGAGTGCCCATACTTTAACTATCCACCATGTACCTGGCTGTTGTCCTAATTACTTCATGCAGTTTTAAATTTTATAGGTCCTCTCAAAAATAAGAATTTCTAGTTCTGTTTCCTAAATTAGCTTTAACCCCTCCACCTTTCCTTCCTAATAATGTGACTCCACAGGATTCTTGTTGTCTTTATCCCCCTACTCTTCAATGATCACTGATCCCTGCTAATTTTTCACTCACATTTTGTCTCATTTTCATAGCTCCCAAAGAAGTAGTTCTGACCTTCTGGATCAAAAAATTAAACTGCCACAAAGTTATGCACATGGAATCCCTATATCAGAGGCAGGGAACCTGTGGCCACATGTGGCCCTTTAGGTCCTCAAGTGTGGCCCTTTGACTGAATCCAAACTTCACAGAACAAATTCCCTTAACCAAAGGATTTGTTCTATAAAACTTGGACTCAGTCAAAAGACCAGACCCAAGGACCTAGGAGGCCATAGATTCCCCACGCCTGCCATATACTATTAGTTCATCTGAAAGCATTTTGAAATAGCACCATAAATAGCCAGTACGGGACTGGCAACAAATAGTTCTCAAACTACTCAGTATAGCCATGTCATTTTGGCTTTATTAATAAGAAAAATAAATACAGAAACTTCTAGCATAAATTTCTGCTAGTTTCCTAATATAAAATTCTTTATGGGACTATAAAAGCACAGAAATATATTATAAACTACTGTATTTTTACTATACAAATGCAACTAATGAAAAAAACAAAGAGTCTAGTTCCTGTTTTTACTTCCTTTGAAATAACCCAAGGATAAACCACAAACACTGCTGTGGTTTTTTTCAGAGGTCAAACAGTTGAGTAGTGAAACTGTTGAATGGGTTTGTGGGAATACACATGGAATTTTGCTCTCTCTGAAAAAGAAGGTGAGGAAATAAAAGCACTGTATCCTACCACTGTACAGGTATAGACATGTGTGGGGGCCTAAATAGGAATTAACTGTGGTTTCTAACCTGTACTTTACAATGTATTGTGAACAAGCAGTCACTTCACCAGTTTGGAAATTCTTATGGACTTGATTATTAGAAGTGGTCTAGACTGTATTTCCTCGAAATATTTCCCCTTCAAACATCTCAACTGACTTGCATTGGAATTAAATTGTTAATTTGGATTTCAATTTTAGGTGCATTCCCCATCCCTGGCCTTGCTCATCTCTTACCCTTATTTCTATGAATCTAGTTATAAATCAAAAATTGATTAGACAGTGAGTTTAATCCTTTGGAACTTAAAAAAAAAATTTAAACAAGAAATTCAAAAGTCCCTTGAGATTCTAATGATCATAAATTTGAGAAGATAAATTACCACAAAAAGTTACATCCTTGAAAGTTGATGTACAACATGTAGGCAGACAAATAAGAATTGGCTTATACTCTACCCACCCACAAGGTTACAAAGATGACTTATATTATTCTTCCTCTACTTGATGATGTAAGAGAAGGGAGACAAAGCAATGTAAATTATTCCTAGTGGATGTTTCTTTGTATATTACTAAGGAAGTGAAAGGGCAAAGATAAGGGAATTTACCTTATGTCAAGAAAAATTAATACAGAAAAATATGACAAAAAAACTGGGGTTTAAAATCTGCTGTAGTTTAAGTAGAAATGGGAATTAGGAGTTAATAGAATTTTAGAGCAGTTGCTTCAGATGTGAATATCAATTTTAAGGCTACATAAGTTTTGGATATAGGAATGACAGCCATAAAACTGGCATGACAACGTAAAGGATAACAAGAAACACCGGAATAACCAGTTTGGATTCACACATAAAGGTTTTTAAAAAGTCAAATTACATTAGAACAAAAGTTACTGGGGGAAAAGGCAAAAGGCTGATGATCACTCTTTAACAATCAGTAAACTACAACAGCAGCAGTTGATATGTACTCTCCAAGTTAACTGCTCTAATAGGCAGTTTTGCTTAACTGTTTTTGGAGTCTGTACTTTGTAGGGTTATGCTGTGTTGGTACTGCAGTTTGTTAAATAAAAACACAAATAAAAATATTTTTTATAATTAAAATATGCTGAACCAGGGGTTTATATCTAAAAGGGGAGGGGGAGAGGGAAGAAAGGAGAATGGAAAAAAGGAGTGATAGTACCTTAAGGTCTGCTCTTTTGAATTTTCCAAGTTATGTCACTTTACTTGGATAATGTGGGTCTGTCTCAGGCACTGGAGCTGTGGATCTTTACAAGTCCAGGGAAGGACAATAATACATCTGAAAGGTAAGGTTATAGAATAAACAGGTTTAAACACTCAATTCTCAGTTATAGCAAGAAAAATACATTTATACATGAAAACTTCCCTATACACAAGGTGGTATATGAAAATGTCAGACAAATTATATAGACTATAAATGCCAAACAATTTCAATGATAGATAAGATTGCTCCTGGCTGAAATCACAACAAAATGATTTCCAAAGAAGGTAGGTTATAAGCTGACCTTTGAAGGATGAGTAGGATGTGATATAAGTGAAAAAAGTCAACTAATGAGCCAATATTTATCAAGTACCTAATTTGTGTAACACACTGCATTAGATCCGGAAAGGGATACAAAGCAATGTATGACACAGTCCTTGCCCTCAAAGAGCTAATAATTAGTTTACAGCAAGGGCTAAGCAACCAATATAAGACAACAACATAAGAGACCACAAGGCGTTGGGTCAGAGGAAGGGTATCACTTCGGACTGAGTTAATATGTCCTGAGAGGAGGTGTGATTTAAGTTACACAGAGAGATGGGGCCTGAATAGGTAGAATAAAGGTGCTGGGTAGTAGTGATGCCATGTGGGTAATCTTACAAAGGTGATAATAAACATAATGTGCTTGGAGAAAAGCAAAGTGTCGAGGTAGATATTTGGGAGGCATGGTAGATAAGGCTGTAAATGTAGGTTGTGGCCAAACTGCGGAGGGACTTAAATACCAGGCTAAGAAAGTTAAAATTATTTTTGTTGTAACACACAGCAAAGTACCTAACAGTTCTTAGCAGGGATGCTTTGTTTACAATATGTACTCAGATGAATATATATTGAACAAATGACTATGAAGGTATGAAAACCTTTACTCAAAACATGTAAAGCTGCAAAAATGTGAATCTTGAAGTAACCATGGATGCTATACAATTTTCCTAACCAAAATTCTTAATTTTCCATAATGGTCAGGGGCTTATAATTAAACTCCTTATTAAGTTAAGCGAAAACCAATCTATTCCAATTGTCTTAATTTTCTTACAATTTGCTCTCCAGTTTATATTAGCATTTAATTAATTTCCTTACAGCGCTGTATTATGGCAATCCCTAAAAAATAAAGGAGAATTGTAGTGTTAATGTAATAGGAAGATCTTCCCTGCCCTATAGGCCTATGTGGCCTTCTGATACAGCGTGAATCACATGGAGTCTGAGTTACTCAGAGCCTGGGTTACATGGATTAGTATTCTAATGATGGTCCAAATAAATATTTTGGTTTTGCCTTTGAGGAAGAGAGCTTATTATATTTTGCCAATCTAACCTGGAAATATGCATGCACATTCATAGCGGCTGATATGGGTATTGCATTAGTTTTACAACAATTCATGTGTTATTGGATGAGTTGGATAAATATCATAATTTTCTGTGTAGATGCATGAAGGTATAGTTTAAAATACTAAAAGGAATGCCTCTGATGTTCTCAAAACTTCACAAGCAGCATCTTCCCTATGAATCCTTTCCTGATCCCAGAGATGCTAGTGCCCTTCCCACCAAAAAAAAAAAAAATTACCTTGAACTTATTTTATGCATTATTTATTTACATGTTGTCTCCTTTAATGTGGAGTAGAAGCAATTCCATTTTGTCTCTGTTTCTCTAGTGCCTAGTACAGAGGCTAGCACATAGTAGTTGTTTAATGAATGCTTGGTGACGTTAACTCTCAAGGGTGAAGATCATGTATGGACAATGGGCTGTTATTAAATAGGTCACATATATTTATAAGTTAGTCATACTTATATTTCTATTTTCAACTATAATCATATTTGTCTGAATTAGGGTAACTTCATGCATTATAGAACTTTTCTAGGGAGGTCCCAGACTCAGTATTTTCACAAGACTTCTGTAATCAATGTCCAGTTCTAACTTAACTAACTGGTAAGATCCTTCACAACAGAACCACCATGGATGTAATCTCCTATATTGGTGTCAGAATAATAAATATTTAAAGTGACCAACCTTAAAGTTCACATAGTAATACAGAGTCTTTAACTGAAAAGAAGAGTAAGAGGTCCGGATATTTCAAATCAAATAAATGTTTAAACTAATAAAGTTCCAAGTATGAACCTTCAAAGTCATAGTCATGGCTGAAAATGCAGAGACTCAAAAAAACATTTCTTTCCCAAGATAAATAAAATATTAAGCCTGAACAAAAATATGCGTATAGCATTTTGCTCCAAACTATTTAGAGTTCAGGGAAATATTTACAAAGAACAAACAAATTATATGATATAAACTTATACCTTTAATATAAACAGGCCAAGATTAAAAAAAAATGAATCAATGAAAAACAAAGCAAAAAAAAAAAATCCCCAAACTGATATAAACTTCTCCATCTATTCGTAGAAGAGAATATGCACGCACTCTGCACCTTATTTCACGGCAGTTTTTGTTCTTAAAGTGTTATCTATTCCTTTTATCTGACTGGCTGAACATACTTTCTAAAAGATTTAAAAATAAATCAAGAGCTTCTCCGAATTTCAAAGAAAAAAAACTATCTGAATATAAAGGTGACACCATGAATCTCACAACTGTTCTTTACCTACAAGTGGTCTGTCCTATATATTTGTTAAACAGAGGCATTAGTTCTTCAAAGCTATAGCTTATAGGCCATCCAGGCCTCTAACATTAAAAAAGATAAGAAAAAGAAAGAACTTCCTTGTTAATGTAACCTGAGAGAAAAAAATTAGCATAGAACCCTTGAAGTTTTACCAAGTTAGCAACTACCCCCTCCCTTCCGGTTAAGTAAACAGTTCACAGAGGGGAAAGTGAATATTATAATCTTTGAAGATTAACATTAACCTTTAGGTGAACTGGGGAAGTAAAAGCCTGTGGTATAGATTTTCATTTCTAAATTACTGGGAGCATCCGGTAAAAAGAGATAGGCACCAAAGATTGAAGTCAGGATAAAGACTAATCTATTAATTGTTGGCTAGATCAATAGCTTCTTATCCTCTGAAACAAAGACTAAAAAGATGCCCCCACAGGGTGAAACAGAGAACACAACCGGAGTCATCCAGACCTCTCCTACTTTTATACACTCACACTGGCCCCAGGGGCTGGGAAGGGCCCCAAACCAAAGAGAGAAGGGTAGGCCGGGAGACTTGGGAAACTCATTCCAGTGAGAGTGCAAAAAGGATATGGGCTTCATCCCCAATCTACAAAACAAGGGAACTGGGCAAGTCCATCTCTTAAGTGCCTTCCAGCTCTGGAACTCAAAGAAGCTATGAAATTTAAGAGAAGCAAACCCCGGTGATTTCAGTCACAGATTTTCAAATAGCATACGCGGAGTCATGAATAAGAAGCCAAACTTTGTTCATCACAGTAGTTTAATAAACAGTTATCAAATGAACAATTAGGCAATTCAATTCAACAGGCATTTATTAAGAGCTAGTTGGTGGTCTTCAGGGGAAATGGTGTTAAAAAGACAAGGACGACTGAGCACAGTAAGTCCCAAGGAGAATAAGTGGAAGGTAATTTCCCACTTTAAGGTTGGTAGAATGGTGGATTTCCTGGCATTAGACATAAAGATGTTGCTCAGTTTCCCATCCTTATCTCCCTGGACTATTTACTTAAAGTTTCTGGGGCCTCGATTCTGCTATCAGCAAAATGGGGACTTCCTACAGTTTAACTATGAGGTTCAAATGATTAGTAACTTAATGATAGTATATAAAGTGGTCATGCTATAGATATGGTGTATGGAGGCCTTGATTAGGGTACTTCATCGGATATCTCTGAACTTGTTAAAAATATTTAATAACTGTAGTCCTCTGAAATCCACCCATAGGCTTCAACAGACTGCCCAAGGGGTCCACGACAAAAATGTTTACCAACACCTGCCTTAGCTCAAATCTCAGCTCTGACTCTTTCTAGTAGCATGACCCTGAGCACCTGTCTTCATCTCCCTACGTTGAAAGCTGATGTGGCTCGAGACTGCTCGAGTCAGGGAGCCCTGGGGTCAGCTGTAGCCTCCAAATACACACTGGCTGGGAGACCGTGGGCAAACCCTTAAAGCTTTTCCAGCTCGCTGGGAAACAACGCTACAAAGGTGCAGATCTGCATTAGTGGAGGGGTTTTCCACGATGGGAACAAGCAGACAACCCTCCAGGTGACACCCGACCTCTCGGGGGACGGGATAATTACAGTTAGTCACCTTTACGGGTCGAGGCTCAGGAGTTTTCCGCAGCTGCCGGGATGCAGGGCGGAGCATCCGCCTCCCCCTCCCCCCACACTCCCCGGAGCCCGCGCGGTTCCATCCTCGGAGCTGGGAAGGAGAAGCTGAGGGGCTGCACGCGGGCAGCGGCACGCAGGGGGGAGGGGGCACGCTGGGGGACGCACGCGGCTGGGAGGCGGCACAAGGGTAGGGGGACGCGGGCGGGGGGGGGGAATGCCGGCACGAACCGGAGGGGGGGGGGGGGGAGGGGCGCTGCCTCGTTCGGCGGGATCCTGGAGGCGGGGGGCGCGAGGCCCGGGTCCCCGCGGGGCGCGCGGGAGGCCCGAGGCGTTGGAGGAGGGAAGGATGCAGGGCAGCCCCCCGGAGGGCGCGGACGAGCCGAGCCATGGCGGGACAGGGAGCCTGGGCCGCCAGAAGTGGAGGACTGGAATGCCTGGGGCGAGGGGGTGGTGCTTTGGGGAAGTGGGTCGCGATACCTGCGGGTCCAGCGGCTTCGATAGCGGCAGTTGCCCCTTCCCCGGCGGGTTCCTCCTTCCCAGCCGCTCGAGAAATTTTCCCCCAAGAAACACACACTTCCCTCCTTCCACGTCGCACCCTCCCTTTTCTTGGAAAAAAAAATTAAAATAAAAAAAATTTTTTTTCCTTACCCCCTACTACTTTCTCCCCCCTCCCCAACTTGAGCTTCAAAATGGCGGCGATGGAGACGAGATCACGTGACCAGAGGGCCGAGTCAGGTGACCTCCTGAGGGTGTGCGCTTCGGGGCTCGGGCGGGGGGAGCGGCGAAGGAGGGATGTTGAGGAAAGGGTTGGGCGGGGTCTGCGGGAGGTCGGGGTGGGGATCCGGGGAGCGACTTCTTTCGCTGCTCCTCCAGTTGGGGAGACGTGGGAGCCTAGCCTCAGGTTCACGCTACTTGTAACCCTGCCATCTTCTCCCATCTTTCTCCGTCCCCCCCGTTTCCCAAATCCAGGAGGGAGTCGAGCTCGAATCTCCCTCTGAGGCTTTCAGGCGGGCCCACATCCAGGCCGTCTCCGGACGGGACGACACTTTTTCTTTGAATGCTTCTCAGATGTGGGCCCCACACAACCTCTTTTGGCAGTCCTAGGATGCACTGCTCCCAACCTGTCTGAACGAAGTAGCCTGTAGGTGACCACGGCGCAGGGTGGCGTGATTTACATACAGCTGTGCATCATTTGCTTCTGTTCATGTTTTCTGCCCCTTCAGACTGTGAGTGCTCCTTCAGGGAGATGAGAGCATCTTCTATTACTTCCTTTGAATTTCCCCTCATCTCCTTGAATCGTAGACTTTATAGTTGAGAAGGGCCCTTGGGATGCATGCAGTACGAAGAGAACTGCTTTTGGAACCTGGTTTCACAAATTCTGATTCTGATTACTACATTTGTGACTGGGAAAAACTGGTCACAATACCTTTCAAAGCCTCAATTTCCTTTTTAAAAGGAGAGGGATGAACGAGGATCATAGGATTTAAAGCTGGGAGGTACTTTAGAGATCATCTAGCTTCATAGATGTTAAATGACATCCAAAATTACACAGGTAGTAGAGGAATCCAAATCCAAATTGATATCCTCCAATTCCAAATTCAGCTCTCTTTATTGCTTATAAGTATGGTCAGTCAACAATCATTTATTAAACATCCTTCTATAGATCAGACAGTGCAGTGGTAACTGGGGATACAACACAAAAAGGAAACAGTCCCTGGTACCTTTTACTTTTAAACTCTATGATAAATTGGAAACTTCCTCTTTTCCAGCAGTCTCAATAAAGGTGAAAAACAGCAGGACTTCCAAGGCTACTCTAGATTAGAATGTCACCTCTTTAAGATTCCTCCTTTTCATGCTTGTGCATTCGGTTACTATTCATGCCACCTTAAAGTAGTTACTGGGTAGTTTTTGATTTCAGTTGTTTGGGTTTTTTGGTAATTGGTAATAAAAAATGGGGGGGGGGATTGTACCAGACCCACTTTCCTTACAGGATAACTGAGGTTCAAATGATTAGTAACTTGATAATAACATTAAAAGTGGCCATGCTCTGGACCTGGAGTAAGGAAGCCTTAGTTCAGGGGGTACTTAACCTGGGGTCTGTGGTTAAGTCATCTCCCTTCAGGGCCAGATTTTAACCTGTTTGTGAGTCTGAGGAGCAGTAGAATTGAAAAGCTGCCATTATTACACTCAAATCCTGTCTCTGGTGATTCCTACTGGTATAACCTTGGGGAAGTCATTTAATGCCTCCTGAACTTCAGTTCTCTAATGGGTAAAATCAAAGGGTTAGAAGATGGTCTGTTTCCTTCCCAACTCTAAAAATATGACCCTTTCATCATACTTTGGATCACAATAAGACATTGTTTCTTTTGAGTTGGTTATAATTTGAATAGCTCCTGACAATGTGGGACCAAAACTCTTCAGTTGAGGAGCATTGCCATGTTAGGTGGTATTAAAACTTCATTACTTCAAGGATCCATGATTAAGTATGAGTGTTCATGAATTGCTCTAGAAAAAACAGCCGCCACCACTGCCCTATTCTGGTAGGTAGTCTTTTGGTGATGAATTCTTTCAGACTTAGCTAGACTGGTTGCAATTGTAGATACGCTTGGTTAGACCTACCTGTGCTCCGCTAGCACAGTCTTAGTGAAATCCCAGGGTTGCTTCCGTACTACAAAGAGGCATCTTAATAGGATTTTTTAAATAGACAACTCCAGGAATCACTTTTTGGCATAGAGATTCCTTAAAAAAATTAAAAAAAAAATTAATGAAAAAGAGCATTTCCACACATATGCAGCGGCACACAAAACAATGATTGTATATGAAACTATGACTTTCATAACACCTTTTTTAGAAGTAATAAGTTCCGCACACTACTTTTTAAATTGTCCTGCATGTCTGTGCTTCCTACTTAACATCCTTCTGTGCATTTAAAAAAATATTTCAACAGCTCCCTTTTGGGGGGAGCCATGGTATTGCTAAAAGAAAAAATCCCCTTGCAAATATAAGCACAGTCAAACAAAATGAATCCACACAGTGATCATATAAAAAAAGTCTCTGTCAAGAGGTGGGTAACATGTCCAAGAAGCCATCTAAGGCACCCCTTTAGATTCTATTTAGATATTATTTTCTTTCACTTCTCCTGCTTTTGATCCTTCTTTCAGGATCAGGAAGTTTGTTTTGCTTGTTTCTGTTTCCTTCTTTATATTAACCTGTCTCTGTATTACCCTCTATTTCCATTTGTTTCCCAATTGAGTTAGCTGTTTTGTTTTTTTTTTCCTTTTTGAGGCAACCAGGGTTAAGTGACTTGCTCATGGTCTGAGGTCTGATTTGAAATCGCATAGGTCGTCTTGACTTCAGGGTTGGTGCTGTATCCCCTGCGCCACCTAGCTGCCCCTGTTTGCTGTGTTTCTACATCAAAGTGTTTGGGGGAGGGGGAGGGGAGAAGACAGAGACAGACAAACCAAAACATGGTAGAAAGAAAAAGAAGTCAAGGTAAACTTAGAGAAGGAGGGGGGTAGAGCGGGGAAGCAGCCCTTTTTGTTTGTTTTTTGGAGGGGCAGTTGGTGTTAAGTGACTTGCCCAAAGCCACACAGCTAGTTCAGTGTTAAGTGTCTGAGGCTGAACTTGAACTCAGGTCCTCCTGACTTCAAGGCTGATGCTCTACTCACTGGGCTACCTAGTTGCCCTTGGGAAAACAGTTTTTTTAAGGGGAAGGAAGTTCCTGAAGACCTGAGAGTTTAGTCAAATAATACACAAAACATAGCAATACTGTACGTGTCCCTCCTATAATGTTGTATTAGTTCCTAATTTGTAGTAGTCTTAGTTGAGGCTTTAATTTTTTTTTAAACAATTTAAACATATTTTTAAAACAAATTCTACATGGGATCTGGATGTAAACTGAACAGAGTTTTTTTGGTTGGGGAAGAATGAAGCTACAGTGTTTTTGAGCTGGGTTCTTTTTTTTTTTTTGCATTTGGGTTGTGTCTTGCCCAGGGTTACACAGATACTAAGTGTCATAAGTACGATTTGAATTCAGGTCCTCCTGAATCCAGGGCTGGTGCTGTATCCACCACTGCATCACCTAGCTGCCTCTGAAGTTACATCATTTTGAATGCTAAATTAAGGAAATACATTAAAATGAAGACTATTACAATCATGTAAATAGTGAGGGGAGATAAATTTTTAAAGACAACTGGAACTTTAAGGGGAGAAAGATTTCCAATGTCAAAGGGAGAGATAAAATGAATAGGAAGAACATTTTATTGCAGATAGAGAGTATGGTAATGAAAGATGAAGCAGTAACTTGATTTATAAGGTTGTTTACTTGAGACACTATAAAATGTGAGCTATTATTAAAAATAATAATTTCCTAAGACAGAGAAGATAGGATAGGGATTTATTCATTTAACAAAAATTTATTGATCAGGCACTAACTTGCTTGACAATCCAGACCAACAATTTCAGAGGGCCAATATATGCGAATCCCAGTTTTATTTTTTGTCTTTCAGAAATGGGAGCGGCAGCACATCTGGGTCAATTTTGTTATTTGTTTAATCTGTTTTCTTATGGGGTATAGAGAGAATGGAGCTCAACATGAACAGAAAAACTTTTCTGGAAAACAGACCTCTAAGGTTCAGAAAACTTAAATAACTTACCTAAGCCTTATGCAAATAGAGGTTGAATTTGAATGCAGGTCTTTTGCTCTTTTCAGTATGTTAGGACTCAAGGATTTTAATTTGGAGAATACATGGAAACCTTGAAATTCAGTTCCAGTAGCTTATGGGTTTCTCACTTAACTTTCTCTCATCACCTTTCACCTACCTTGGAACTATATTTATCATTATTTAATTAACCCATCATCTCAAGGGATTTGTTCTAAAGATATGAAACTTGCTTACTCTGTTATCTAACCTGTGTACAGTGAAATCCGATACTGTGTCTAGATGAAAGGTACTCTAGATAATCAAATCATTATCTTAACATATTATTCTTTTTTGGGGTAATTAATAAGTTGATGAAGGAAAAAAGTTTCACTTGGTTTGCAAATATCTTGGCTATACATCTTGCACGGGAATGAGGGAAGCTTGACAAGTGACAGTATTTTATGGTTTAAATAAGTTTTTTTCTTCACTTTTGTAAGAAAAAATTTTACCAGTAAAGTTGGGATGAAACAACCTAGGTGATGCTTATTTACATGTGAAGGAGACATTTAAATAGGTAAAATGAATAGAAGCAAATTATTTAACTGCCATGCATATGATAAAGACAAACACTTTATCTTAACATTAAATAAGAATTATTTTTAAGGGATAAGTTATGCATGCCTTCTATAGGTGGGGGATAAAATTATTGTTTTTAAGCTTATAATTGAATGTTTCTGGTATTTTTTTATGTATGTCATCTCAACCCTGTGGGTATTTTTCCATTAATACCAATCACAGTTCCTTTTCACTTTTTTATGCTGTGTGATTCTTGCCCACATTTTCTAAAAACAAATTTTCATCTACTAATGTGTTATGATCAATCAGCAAACATTTGTTACTACGAATTACTATGCTTACTGTGTCAGGCATTCTTCTAGGCAATAGGGGTTCAAATACAAAAATGAAATAGTTCCTGCCTTCAAGGATCTTACATTCTATTGGGAAAGACAATGTATACATAAAGAAGTACAAAATAAATACAAGGTAATATTTTGAGAGGGGAAGGAATTGGAAGCTAGTGGAGGGATCAGAAATCAGCATAGGTTTCATGAAGAAAGTGTGTTTCTTGTGAAGAGTTTTGAGGGAAAGGGATTCTAAAGTGTGGAGGAAGTTGAGGTGGGAGTATATACCAAGCTTGGAGGACAGTTAGTGCAAAGGCACTCAGGAAGGGAGATGGAGTATTAAAGTGGAGAGTTTATCTAGTGTGAGCATCAGCAAGAAGGACAATTTGGCTGGGCTACAGAGTGCATACAAGGGAATAATGTAATAAGGTTGGAAAAGTAGGCCGGGGCCAGGTTGTAGAACAGCTTTAAAGCTAAACAGAGGAGTTTATATTTAATCCTAAAGGCAATAGGGAGCCATTGGAGTTTATTGAGTAGGGAAGTGACATACTCAGACTTGCACTTTAGGAAAATCACTGTGGCAGGTTATATGGAGGATGGATAAGAGGGGATAGACTTAAGGCAGAGAAAACAATTAGGGGGCTATTGAAACAGTCCAGGAAAAAGGTAATGAGAACCTGAACTAGGGTGGTAGCCATGGGACAGATGTTAGAGATATTATGGAAGTAGAATCCACAAGAACTGACACCTAATTGGAATCATAGAGCTCAAGAGAGAGGAGTCAAGGATAATGGTTTTTCTTAATATTGAACTGGCCTTGCATGCCTCATATAACCACTGACTGGTCTTGATGAAAAGTATTTCTGTATTCTATTTACTGCTATTTTATTTAACATTTTTGCATTTATACTTGTTAGGGAAATTGTTCTATACTTTTCTTTCCAGTGCTATCCCTATGTTAAAATTATAATATTTTACTCATAAAGGTTATTAGGTAATGTTTCATTTTTTCTATGTTTATGAATATTTTATGTAATATATATTCTTTTCTTAAATTTTGACAGAATTATTTTGTGACTTTGTTGGGGGCATGTTTTTCTGAGTGATTTATTTGTTTGAAATTCCCCATTATATCACTTTAAGAATTTATGTTTTTTGTAGATATTGATAAATTCTTTTAAATTCTTTGATTTTCAAAAATACACCTGTATGTAATATTCAAATAAGAAAATGCATATAATGGACTTTGAAAACCTTAAAGCACAATATAAATAAAAGTTGTTATTATTATTCCTTAACGATATTATTTATTTCTTTGGTGTTTGCTGCAATCTTTCCTCTTCCATTTGCAGTTTTAGTGATGTATGTTTTTCTCTCCTTTTAAAAATTAAAGTTCTAATGGTTTCCTAACTTTATTGACAGTCAAAAAAATAATTCCTAATTTTATTTATTGATTCAATTGTGCTTTGATTTTCAATTCTATTTATAGAGGCAGCTATCTGGTAGAGTAGACCTGAAATTGGGAAGTCATGAGCTCAAATATGGCTTCAGACACTTACTAGCTGTGTAATCCTGGGAAAGTCACTTAACTTTTGTCTGCTTCAATTTTGCTCATGTGTAAAATTGAGATAATAATAGCCCATCTTTCCAATGTTCTTGTAAGAATAAAAATAAGACAGTATTTGCAAAGAGCTTTGTGAATCTTAAAGTGTTACATAAAATACTAATTATTATTATTATTTTACTCTTATTTTGTAATGTCTCAACTTTTCTTTGGGTTATTGTTTGATATTTGATCTTAGAAGTAATGGTGAGCCTTTGGACTTTATTGAGTGGAGGAGTTTCATGGTCTGATTTGTACCTTAGCAATATCCCTTTGATAGTTAGAGATTAGAAAGGTAGAAAGACTTGAGGCAGAAAGCCCAATTAGGAATCTTTTTCAGTTAGAGATGTGATGACCTTGTGTAGAATGCAAGAGATTGTGGATACAGAAACAATAAGATTTGCCAACTGATTGGACACATGAGGCGAAAGAGAGTAAAGAATGAAGGATACTGCCAACGTTGCAAATTGGAAGGATGGTGGCACCCTTAACACTAAGAGGAAAGATCCTGAGGGAGTTTGGTTTTAGAGAAAAGACAATGAGTTTAGTTCTGGATACATTGAGATTGAGATGTTTATGGGCTGTCTATTTAATAGGCAACTAGAGATGTCCAATTGGAGCTCATGAGAGAGACTAAGGCTGGATATGAATCCGTGAAAATACAAAGAAGTGAAAACATCCAGGAGGAGAGAGTGGTCAATATTGTTAGATGCTAGAGAGGTTGAGAAGGATGATGAGTGAGAAGTCATTGGGTTTGACATTTAAAAAATCATCAGTGACCTTGGAGAGAGAAGTTTCAGTTGAGTTGATAAGGTGAGAGCTCTTGCTCTTTTTTTTTTTTAACTTTCTCTGAGTTACTAATGCATCTCTTAGTATGTTGTGTTATTCTTGCTATGTGACCGCTCCTCCTCTCAGGAAAGTCATGGTTGGTAATAAGCAGCAGAATGTGAATGTTCATTGTGCATCTTTTCATTGCTCTTTGGGTTATTAGTAATTTTAATTCTCCTGAGATAGTAAGCTGCTTAGAAGCTGCTAACAAACCCCAGCTTTTAGAAAGAAATCAAGGAATTTTAAAAGTAATTTTAAAAGATATAATACATTCAAAAGGGAAAGTGACAGAAAGGAAGAGAATCTGTGTGGAAGTTACAAGAAAAGCTCAGACTTTTTTTCCTTTGACCTTACTATTTGTCCTGTGACTTTGTTTGCTGCTTGATCTCTTTGACATTTTTGCCCTGCTGGTAATATTGGAAGCTCAAATCATCCCTTTTTACATCTTCACTTGTGTGGTATTATGGAAGTGCAAAATATAATTATAGGTGTCCTCCAGGTTCAAAACATGTTTCAGTCATTAAGATGAATGGCAAGCCTTGATTTTATTAATGAATGAAGAGATTGCTTGATGTAAGTAGTCAAGAAATGTAAGATTAACAGACATGATATATTATTATATATACAGCTGTCAGTAATAAATTAATCTTAGCTGTGGGTTTCTTAGACTTTTGAATCCTGAATATTCACCTAGAAATACTTCATAATTATAGTGCAGGTCTCCCAAATTACCATAAATTAGCTGTCTGTCATTCAGTCAATGCTAAAAGCCATAAGACCTACATTATTTCAGCAGCATACTGCCATTGAAAATCCCTGGTGTTACTGTCACCTCTCCTTAATTAATTTATTTTTAACAGGGGCTGAAGTGAGCTAGGAGCTATCGAGCCACCACAGTGACCAATTGAGTGTTGGGACAAAATGTAGAATCAGGTGAAGTTCTAGGCTGACAGTCTGTGGTTTTTCTGGGTAGGCTTTTCCTTAACTAGTTGGATTTACTGGTATTGTGACCATTTTCCCCAATAGTGGCAGGTACCAATGTGTGGTGAAAAAGTTATTTGGTGAGCACAGTCCTTGAGGCACAGAATTTCTCATGAAATCAAACTTAAGACCATATTATAAGAACTGGTAAAATTTTGCCCACAATTTTTTCTGAGGGCTTATTCCATACAATGGACTTCTGCTGTCATTAAGTACATACAGTAATAAGTATTGGCGACATCTAGTGGTTTGCGTGAAATCTTCAGCCCTATCCCCCTGACACTGGAACAGGCAGGTAGGAAATTTGAATTGCCCCACTATCATAGACTAGACCCCTTTGTCACTGTATTATCTAAGAAACTTATTTCTGCCAGAGATTCTCAGAATTAATTTTGATTTATGATTTGGATCCAGGAAACATACAAGTAGCATAGAAGCTAGGTGGAGAGGGGCTGATTTTTGAGGATGACAGAAGGCTCCATTGAGTCTGGGTTTAGAAATACCACAGAGTGATTGTAGAGGCTAAGCATGACCCAGTGGAGTTATTCAGGGGAGCAATGAGTTTGCCTCAGCCAGACTGTCTCTCTGCTTTGAGGCAGACTTATTATTTTAATACTCTGAGCAATTTTCAGTCGTCTTTGTCAATAAAACCAGTCTCTTCTCTACCAGAGAGATGAAAATATGATTTAGAGCCTTCCAAAGTTTCCAAGTTAAGTCTGATAGCCTTTTTCCACTTCATCTACAGAGAAGTCATGGAGACATGAAAGTGATGTAGTTCAACCTATGTGAGCAATAGCAAATGCTATATTTGCAACCATTGGGTGACAGCTGACATTACTTGGTTTTGGAAGAAGAAAAGATGGATTAGTCATTTATCTAAAGTAGTTTGCATTTATCTAATGTTTTAAGTCTTGAAATGCATTTTCCTTACATGTTATCATCCCCACTAACAGATAAGGAAACTGAGGTGCAGAAGGATTTAGTGACATACTTAAGAGTTGTACCAACTACTAAGTATTTGAATGGGAACTTGAATCCAGGTCTACTTTTGACTTTAGTTGGTGTATCCATTAATATTGGGAAAAGGAGCAAGATGGAGAAGAAGGGAAGATAGGCAGAGAAGCAATTGTCAAGCAAAACACAGGGACCCTGAAGCAAGGAGTAACTGTGAGCCTTAAAAATTGGGCTGAGGCACTGTTTTATAGTGTGATAGCTGCCTTTCAAGAGATGGGTTAGAAATAGTCATCCTCATTACCACAAAGTCAGATATTGAATACCTACTTCATGTACTCTAAGTACATTAAGAAACTAATGGAAATTGTAGACCTGCCTTAAAATAACAGAACCTCCTCATTGAAAGGTACTTTAGGGCAGAGGAATCAAATGTGGGGCCCTCAGGTCACAGAGTCTGCAGTTCTCCTGAGTGTAGCCTGAACCAATTTAAAATCTAATTGGGAAGAATTTAACAAGATAAAAATCCACAAAAACATAGAAAATATTATATTTTGAAACCAAGTCAATATCTGGCTCTCAGGGATCCTTCTGTACAGGTCAGTGGCCCTCATTTCTATTTGAGTTTGATACTACTGCTTTAGGTGATTATCTATTCCAATCCCATTAATTAACAGGAGAAAACCGACTGGAGGGAGTTGAAGCAACCTGCTTAAAGTCCTGCTGCTGGTGAGAGTCAGAGAGAAGACTAGAACCCAGGCCTCTAGATGTCTCCTCCTAGGATATTTCTACTTGTCCCAGTTGTCTTTGAAAGCTCACTTAGCCCCGTTGATAGAGATGCAGAACTGAGCAAACATCAATAATTAGCAATATAAAATGTCTGTATGCTTAGGGGATTGTTTTCCTTATGAGAAAGAGAACAAATGGAAGATGAGTAAATTAAAGAAAAAAAGAATGCTATTGACTCCATGATGTCATTTGCATGTCTCTTTTTGGTCTCTAAGGGCCACAGAAGATCTTTGAAGGCAAGGGATGGTGATGGGTTCCAGGGCCAAATCTGCTTTCACCACACATTGCCAGGTATATTAGTCATTCATTGCTCAGTGGAATTCTTTTAATGATGTATTTTGGTTAGAAAAACTTTGGCAGGATGTCAGAGTGTTAATGTTACAGTTTGTTTTTCAGGGTTCTCTGGAAGCTAAAGTGTACACACCAACAACAAAAGCTTATAATGCAAATAATGTATATGAATGGTCAATCTGTATATGTATGATAATACAGATCGGTTACTAAAAGAAAAATCTCTGGTTGTAGTAATTTCTAATCAATCCTATTAAGTAATTGTAACTTCCAAGTTCTGTTGATAGCTTTTATTGTACTTATATATTATTATGTATATGTTCATGTTGTCTTTCCCAGTAGAATGTAAGTTCCTTGAGAGCAGAGGCTATTTAATTTTTTTAATGCCTGGCATATAGTAGGCACTTAAATATTTGTTGATTAATTGATTCTGGTTCTCTGCTGAAGGGCTGAAGGTCAACTAATCCCTGCTATGGTACTAATTGCTAATTAAAATGTTAGCTAATAGTGCTTAAGGCATGTTACCATGTCAGGCAGATTTGCATTTTAATATAGGACTGTAGGATCTGTAGTGACAATGGTCTAAAGAACCATTCAAATCTCCCTTCTCTGATTCAAATACAAGAATTGCCATCCCCTGTCCTCCTTATTTTCCTGTGGAAATATGGGCTCAGCAAGTTCCATTTGAAAAGTTGTTGACTCCTGATCTGTTTAGTCTTCCATCATACCTCAGAGCTCAGAGTCTTAGTAGTTTTATTTGGTAACAGCATGAATTTCCTTAGGTTGATAACCAACTATCTGACACCACAGCTAACTTCACACTACTCTTCCTCTTCTCATGTTAGCTTTGAGTGTACTACTGTGAAACATCTTACATACTATAGAGTTAGTTACCTTGTAGGCCTAATGATGGGGTTTGGATTTCTGGACCAAACACAGGAACAATGTTTTTTTGGATAGAGTGAATCTAAAATATATTTTATTGGAGTCTTCTAAGATTAAAGAGTTTTTAATGGAAAAGGAAGGGGGAAGTCATATAAAAAAGAAATTAGGAGGCATAACACAGCTAAAAGAACATCAATAAAAAGAACCAGTCATTTATAGGAGGCTCTCTCATCAAGAGAGACAGCAAAAAAACCCCCAAAACATGAATGGTATTAGATATCCATATACAAAATATGTATAATAAACAAAGTGAACTATAGTTTCTAATTCTAGGAGGCAAATTCAACTTCATAGATGTTTTAGTATACTGGTTGATTATTAATGTACTCCCACTGATGGGGGCTTGTGACCTATAGTGTTAGGAGTAATTTGGAGCAAGCCAGCAGCAGGACTTGGTGGTGCCTGAAGCAGGGGCAATAGGGGCAATTGTTGGTGTCCCTTTGCTGGCATTGGATGCAGGACTCTGTTGCATTGCCCATACAGGTTTTTGGGTTGCAGTCCCAGGATGAGCAGGAGGATTAGCTGGAGCATGGACCATGGTCCCACTTCCAGGAAGAGTACTCATGGTTGCTCTCAGACCATAGCACAGGCCAGGAGGGCAGTGATCACACCTCTCCTTAGGTTATACCACGTTGAAAGAACTGAAACTGACAGATTTCCAGAACCATCTCTGAATACAGCAGCACAAAAAACCTGAAACTTGAAATAGTGCACCCTCCACCTTAGTAGCAAAGTCCAACTTTAATATGAAGTTACAAGTCAAGAAAAAGGCTGGGGAAAAAAAAAATATATATATATATATATATATATATATATGAACCTGATCATAGAAAGTTACTGTGGTGACAGGGAAGATCAAAACAGAAACTTAGAAGACAGCAAGATCAAAAATCTGTGTCAAAATAGTTACATTTAAAGCCTCAAAAGTATGTAAATTGGTCTCAGGTCCTGGAAGAGCTCAAAAAGGACTTAAAAAATCAAATAAGAGGCAGAGGAAAAATTGGGAAAATAAATTAAAACGATGCAAGAAAGAGTCAACAGCTTGATAAAAGAAGGACAAAAAAATAACATCTTAAAATCCAGAATAGACCAAATGTTAAAAAAGGCTGAGGAGAAAAATTCCTTAAAAAGTAGAATTGACCAAATGGAAAAGGAGGTACCAAAACTCATTAAAGAAAATAGTTCCTTAAAAATTAGAATTGGACAAGTGGAAGCTAATGACTACATGAGACATCAAGAAACAATAAAACAAAATCATCAGAATGAAAAAAAGGAAGAAAATGTAAAATACGTCATTAGAAAGACAACTGACTTAGAAAATAGATATAGGAGAGATAATTTAAGAATTATTGGACTTACGGAAAGCTATGATTAAAAAAAAGGCTAGACATCACATTTAAAAAAATTATCAAAGAAAACCCCCCTGATATCTTAGAACCAGAGGGTAAACTAGGAATAGAAAGAATTGACCAATTACCTCCTGAAAGAGATTCCAAAATGAAAACTCCCAGGAATATTATAGCCAAATTCCAGAGCTCCCAAATTTCCTCAAGGAGGAAAAATTGCAAGCAGCCAGAAAGAAATAATTCGAATATCATGGAGCCACAGGATAACACAAAATTCATTAGCTTCTACATTAAAGTATCATAGGGCTTAGAATATAATATTCTGGAGAGTAAAGGAGCTAGGATTGCAACCAAGAATCATATGCCCAGCAAAACTGAGTTTAACTCTTCAGGGGAAAAATGGGTATCTAATAAAATAGAGGACTTTCAAACATTCCTGATAAAAGACCAGAACTGAACAGAAAATTTGACAAACACAAGAGTCAAGAGAATCATAAAATGGTAAAATAGGAGAGAGAAATTGTAAGGGATTCAATAAGGTTAAACTGTCTACATAGTACATGGGAACATGATACTTGTAACTCCTAAGAACTTTTTCTTTATTAGGGCAGTTAGAAGGAGTGCACATAGAGGGCACAGGTATGAGTTGACTATGATGGGATGACATAAAAAAAACAAAATTAAGGAATGAGAAAAAGGGACACAGTGGGAAAAGGGGAATGGGAGGGGTAGAATGGGGTAAATTATCTGACATTAAGAAGTGCAAAAGAGCTTTTACAGAGGAGAGTAAGATGGGGGTGGTGTTGGCAGGCAATGTTTGAAACTTACTCTCATTGGAATTGACTCAAAAATGGAATAACATACCTACTCAGTGGGGGTATAGGAATCTATCTTACCCTACAGGGAAGTAGGAGGGGAGGGGGATCAGAGAAATGGGAGATGCTGATAGAAGGGAGGGCAGATTGGGGGAGGTGGTGGTCAATAGCAAAACATTTTTGAGTAGGTACAGGGTGAAAGTAGAGAGAGAGAAGGATAAACAGGGCTAAAAGCAGGATGGAGGGAAATACACAGTAATCATAACTGTGAATGCGAATGGGATGAACTCATCCATAAGATGGAGATAAGCAGGACAGTTGGGTGACACAGTGAATAGAGCATTGGGCTTGGAATCAGGCCTCAGACACTTAATAGCTGTATGACTGTCGAACAAGTCATTTGCCCCCTTTTTCCTCAGTTTCCTCATATGTAAAATTAGCTGGAGAAGGAAAGGGCAAACCACTTTAGAATCTTTGCCAAGAAAACCCCAAATGGGTTATGAAGAGTCAAGCATGACTGAAACAACTCAATAGCAACAACAGCAAAGCAGAGAAACTACATTTTGGTAAAAGATGTCATAGACAATGAAGTATTATTAGTACTGAACATATATGCACCAAATCGTATAGCATCAAAATTTTTAAGGGAAAAGTTAAATGAGTTATAGGAAGAAATAGATCTAAGTGAAATGGATGGATAGTTACAAAAATACAAATTGCACAGATGAAGAGGAAAAAGAATACTTAAATAATCTTATCTTAGAAAAAGAAATTGAACAAGCAATCAATGAGCTGCCTAAGAAAAAATCCCCAGGGCCAGATGGATTCACAAGTGATTTCTACCAAACATTTAAAGAATAATTAATTCCCATAAACTATTTGGAAAAATAGACAAAGAAGGAGTCATACCAAATTCCTTTTAAGACACAAATATAGTGCTAATACCTAAACCAGGAAGAACAAAAAGAGAAAGAAATCTATTGACCAATTTCCCTAATGAATATTGATGTAAAAATTTTAAACATAATATTAGCAGAGTATTTTATTTTTAGCAAAAAAAAAAAACCCCAGCAATATATTACAAAGATCATACACTATGACCAGGTGGGATTTATACCAGGAATTCAGGGCTGGTTCAAAATCAGGAAAACTATCAGCATAATTGACCATATCAATAACAAAAACAAAAATCTTATGATTATCTTAATTGATGCAGAAAAAGCTTTTTAACAAAACACCACACCCATTCCCATTGGAAAAAAAAAACCAAACTACAACAACATTAGAAAGTGTAGGAATACAGGGAGCTTTCCTTAAAATGGTAAGTAGCATATATCTAAAGCCATTATCAAACATTATCTGTAATGGGGATAAGCCAGAAGCCTTCGAATAAGATCAGGGGTGAAGCAAGGGTGCCCATTATCACCATTATTATTCAATATTGTATTAGAAGTGTTAGTTATTGTAGAAGAAAAAGAAATTGAAGGAATTAGAATGGGCAATGAAGAAGCAAAACTATCATTCTTTGCAGACGATATGATGGTAGACTTAGAGAATCCTAGATAATCAACTAAAAATCTAGTTGAAATAATTAACTTGAACAACTTTATGAAAATTGCAGGATATAAAACAAACCCACATAAATCATCTGTATTTCTATGTATTACCTACAAAGTCTAACATGAAGAGATAGAGAAAAACTATTTTAAAATAATTGTAGACAATATAAAATATTTGGGAGGCTACCTGCTAAGACAAACCCAGGAACTGTATGAACACAATTACAAAACACTTTTCACACAAAAAAGTCAGATTTGAACAACTGGAAAAATATTAATTGCTCATGGGTAAACTGAGTCAATATAATAAAAATCACAACTCTACCTAAATTAAATTACCATGCCAATCAAACTACCAAAATTATTCCTTAGAGCTAAAAAAAAAAAAACAATAAAATTCATCTGGAGGAGCAAAAGGTCAGTACTATCAAGGGAATCAATAAAAAAAAATGTGGGGGCAGCTAGGTGGTGGAGTGAATAGAGTACCAGCTCTGGAGTCAGGAGGACCTGAGTTCAAATCTGACCTCATACACTTAACACAAAAACTAGCCCTGTGACCTTGGGCAAGTCACTTAACTCCAATTGCCCTCCAAAAAAAAAAAAAGAAATGATAAGCAGGATACTTTCAGAAAGACCTGAACTTACATGAACTGATGCAGAATAAAGTGAGCAGAACCAGGAGAATATTTTATACAGTAACAACAATATTGTATGATAATCAACTGAATGACCTAGCTATTCTCAGCAATATAATGATCCGAGACAATTCTGAAGGAATCATGATGCAAAAAGCTATCCACTTTGAGAGAAAAAACTGATGGGAGTCTGAATTCAAGTTGAAGCATGTTATTTTTCACATTCTTTTTTTCTTGTGTGTTGTTTTTTTTTTGTATCTGTGTTTTCTTTCATAATGACTAATATGGACAATATGATTAATATGAAAATATGTTTTGCATGATTGCTCATGTACAATCTATATCAAATTACTTGTTCTCCCATGGAGTAGGATTTGGAGGGAGAGGAGGGAGAGAATTTGGAACCCAAAGTAAAAAAAGAACAAATGTTAAAAATTGTTTTCCATGTAATTGGAAAAAAATAATAAAATGTTATTATTGTTTTTTTCTTTTTGGACGGGGGACACTGACCAATTAGGGTTAAGTGACTTGCCCAAGGTCACATTGCTTGCAAGTATTAAGTGCCTGAGGCCGAATATAAACTCAGGTCCTCCTGACTGCAGGGCTGGTGCTTTATTCACTGCGCCACCTATCCGCCCCCAACAAAATATTATTAAAAAAAATAATTCTTAGAATTACTCCTAGAACCCTGAGAGTAGCAGCTGACTCTCTAGGGCATTTGAATACGAATTGGGGTTGTATCCCTAAAGAAGGTTTTACATACAAACATCAGCAAACAGTTTGTAAAAAAAAGCAAGAGAAAAGGGTCAGAATATAATCAGTTTTTTAATAATTGAGTTGGGTCTGCTTGTTATTCATCCATCACATGTTTAAGTGTGTGTTTTCAACTTATTTTTGTTAAGATCCCATTTGGTTGTCAACCAAAAGTATGCTAGCATTCTAATATTTAATTACATTTGAAAAGGAATCCAGAAGACTTTGGACTTGGCATTGAAAAGTTTAAAATAAATTGAATTTGTATTATGTAGATGACTTTTTCAGACCAACACTGTGATTTTTTAAGGTTAAAATTTTCAAAGACCAAAGAGTTGATATTTCAGCTGCAACAATGACATCTAGGGGTTGGTTTCTGTGAATTTAATCTTGGATGTGGATCATCTACATTTTGAAAAAGAAACACGTTGATTAAATCCAAATTATCTGCTGAGAAGTTATAAATTCGTTTGTACCCTAATGATGTTATAACAGTGGCCGTGACATTTTTCCTTTTTGTTTTGTTAGGTCTCTCCTACAATAGAGCTTCTTCTGTCATTTAATGATTCTACTTTCTTTTTAAAATTGCAAAACAATGAATCTCTCTGTTTGCTTAATACACTCATTTTTTCCTTGACACTTTAACAAATGATTAGGCATTCTTCTCAGTGAATTGTTCTTCTCAGTCATTCTCTCAACCATTATGTTTGATCTGTTCTACAAACAGGCTTTACTTAGCAGTCCTTCCTTCCTGTCGACTTCAGGGACAAGTACCCTGAACTGAAAAGGTCTATGAGTTCAAGCTCTTGCTCCTTCATGCTTTTTACTCTTTGCCCACCAAGTGGTTCTGTTATTTGACAGCCAATCTCCCCGCTGTCTCCTGTCTTTATTTGATTATTTTAAACCTGGATTTTGCCCAGCTGTGCTGGTCACTTGAATTCATTGCTTTTACTGTCAGACTTCTAGGCAGCCTCTGGTTAGTCAGTCAGATAACAGCATTGATTGAATACCCTCTGTTCAGAGTCTTACATTAGGTCTTTGGGGGCAAGGGTAGGATTAAGGGAGATGAGGGAGGGGCAGGGGATTCAAAGAAAATACAAAATATGAGTTCTGGCCTTGTGGAGTATAGAATCTATTTAGGGAGACTAATTGTCAAAATATGCAGTGAAATATACATTAAAACATGCATAAAAATAAGAATAGTATAACTCTTGTATCATTTGGGCTTTGTCATCTGATGTAACAAGCTGAGGTACAACTTGACAAGGCCTCTCACAAATTACTGTTTTTTTCTGTCGCTGCCAAAGGTAACTGTGGGAGCCTCAATATCTATTGCATTTTGTTTTTAGGTGTCACATGTAAATATCAATGCATGGTACTTTCCCAAAAAGATGATCCACTCCAGCACCCAGGCTAACAAGATATGAAAAATAAAATAGGTTTTACATAATATAGCTACGTCCCCCCCAAAACCCAGAAAGGACTTGTTAACTCAAGGTACCTGTACCCATTGACAGTGAGTAAACTCATCTACCATTTATGGTGGGCCTACTCCTCTCAGGATTCCTAGGGACCCCTATTCACTCCTGATTTATAGTTCTATACTCAGTCAAGGCTCCCCTAATTTGGGAAAGAACTTGAGTTTGCTAGAGAGTCAACTCAAACCCTCACAGTTTACATGACATAGTACCAGTGTGGGGCACAGTTGGACTTGTTCCTCCATGTTGGAATTCTTTGCCTTGTTCCTTCTCTGCTCACTCCTCCTCTGGTCTTCTCTAGTTCCTTCAGTAGTTTCCTGCCATCCTAATTTTACTCTGTCCTCGTTGATCACATAGAACCACAGCCATAAACCCCTTGGCTCCATCACCTCTTTCACACTCTGACCTCATGAGATGATTATGAAAACTTATGACTAAACCTTTTCAGCAAAAGCTCTTTAGTTCTTATTGTGCCTAGATGAATTAGGGTGATGATTTTGTTTACATTTTTCTTGTCATAAGATTGAGGTGGTTTGTACTCCAAATGGTCAGCATCTCCTATTGATCTTTTTGGGGCTGAGGAAAAGCACCTGGGAACTCTTTCAATTACATTTTCCATCTCTCATCCTCCTCCAACTGCCTGGAGTAAGGTACGGCTGATTAACCATGGACTCAGGGAAACTGAGGGAGGGAGGAGTAAAGGTGGCAGCTGCTAGGGCAATCTTGCCACAATGGCAAAGACATATTCTCATGCACTTTGGTAATGTCTAAGGTCCTTTCTGAAAAAGGATTATCCTAGGATATTCGCAGGAGAGTATACAAAGAAATTTTAAAAGCCCAATAGGACTCCATTATTCTGGAATGTGAATCCCTGGCTCCTGTAAAGTAGGAGTTGAATGGTTAGTGACTGTAAACAGGGAGAATTTTATCTTGGGGTAGAAGGAAGCTTATCTTGGGGAAAAAGCATGGTCCAGGTTGCAACCAAAGAGAATAAACCACAAAAAACACAAGATTGTCTTGGGTTAGACCAGAATTCATAACATCACACGATTCAGAAGTGGAAAAGATCATGTAGTCTGGCCCTTTTGTTCTACAGAGGAGGAAACCAAGGCCCAGAGACCTCAAATGACTTCCTGGAGGACCCGTAGGTTCTTATAATTTGAATCCAGTCCCTCTTGACTCCAAATCAGGTGCTTTTTCCATTATACCACACTACATCAGAATATCAAATCTAACGCATGAGGTGGGACCCAGGATAAGAGTTCATTCATAGCAATGATTTCAGAACGGGGAAGCTATCACAGCATCTGTCAGGGTGAATGTGCTGCAATGAGGAGTGAGAGGCACTAGGGAGCTGATGTTTTGTTTCATGTGACTTCCCTGCCCTAGGTAACATTCTTGTAAGATGGTGGTTGGCTAGACACATTCCTGCCCTTATTCTTTTGTGTTGACAATGTCATGGGAACAAATTATAATACTGGTGTTGGAGGAAAAAAAATACACATTATAGATTTCCTATACTATAGAAAAGAGAGGTACTATCCAGTGTTAAATATTTATAGAGTATAATCTTAAAATATTATCAAAATTTTAAAGATACTTTATACTTTGATTCTACATTTCCTATATAGTGTGAGCTACATATAATAAAACCCTGCTCAGCTACAAGATCATGGGAATAATGGGCTGTTTGGATAACTGGATCTTCTGGTTAACCTTGAATTTTTATTTTAGCCCTTGCTGTTGAAGATTTTTCTAAAATATGTTAGTTCATATCTCTTGCTTAATAAGTAAAGTATACTGAATATCATAGATTCTTTGCTTATTGAGGACTTTCTAAGACCTTAGGTAATCATTCTTGTCATCAACTCTTATAGAAAGGCCATGTGGAATAGGAGAAAGAATACTGGATTCAGCGTCAGACAAAGCCCAGTTTTAGATCCTGCTTCCATCACTTTCTAGCCATGTGGTCATGTACAAATCATTTAACCTCTGTGGGTCTCAGTTTCCTCAAATTCAAAATGGGAATATTGTACCTTTTATATTTACCTAAGGTTACAGAAGGATCAAATGAGATAATATATGCCAGACGCTATATAAATGTCAACTATTATTATTGAGGATTGTAAAATGAGTGGGAGATTAGGTAGAATCTGTAATGAATCTGGAAAATACCTAAGAAGTTTGTCTTTCCAATAAAACCCTGTTATCAGCTTGGCTTGTCACTTCTTTCTCTTAAAATTTAAGTGGAGAAAAATTCCAACTAATTGAATGTACCAGTTAGTCTAAGTTGTTCCACATATGAATGCTGAGAGAATTTGGGTGAAAGGAGCACTTTGGTAATTCCAATTTTGCACTGGTACTTAGAGGCAAAATTCATTGAGTTAATTGGAAAAAAAAAACAGAATCCCATAGTTGGAAGAGACTACATAGTGTCATTTATTCCATCCTCATGCCTCTGGGAAGAATCCCACCCAAATCACTCTAGAAAGATAGTGAACCATTATTTTCTTAAAAGTCTGCAGAGTCTCTTAAAAAAAGTTTTCTTAAAAGTCTTCACTGGTCTCAAGTTTAAAATGTTGCATTTCTTCAATGTTAAATTTATGAGCTGAGAGATTATCAAATGGGTTTGGAATTTGGAGGGGGAGATTTGTAATTTGTAATCTTCCTTGAGTCCGTTAAATGAGACTCCCAGCTGGGTAGATAAAAGAAAATCGACACATAAAACACATAAAACTGGAATGAAGGGTCATTGCCTAAATGTCTCCCTTCTTTAGGAGATTTTTTTATCCCCTTTATTTCTATTTTAGTTTGCATACTCAGGAATCCTACAGGAAGAAGTAAAACTGAATGGAAAAGTATGAATGTTTTATCTGTGAGAATATATAGATAAGGGATTCAGATAAACCATGCTATCAACCATTTATTTAATAAACATTTAGAAAGATTTAGTGTAGGGCAGAACTGATCTCAGTTCTGGAGGGTGGGGGAGAATGGTAATAAAAATGTAGACGTTTCTTGCCTTCAGTGAGGTTATGATCTAGTTGGAGAGATATACATGTTATATGTAGAAAAAAATGACTGGAAAATATAGGCGATTTAAATCCAAGTCACTATATATTTACTAAGAAACTGCTACATGGCAGTACTTGCCCATCAGGAATTTATAATCTAATAGGGAAATGCAACACATACACAAAGAAGTACATATGAGGTAAAATGTAATAAGTGCAAAGGAGAGAGGCAGAAAAAAGTAAAGAATTGAGGAGGGAAGACATCATGGAGGAGATGCCACCAGAACTGGATCTTGAAGGATGAGAAAGGTTTTAACAGGTGGAGGTGAGAAGGGAGTGACTTCTAGGCAGGAGGACAGTTTTCATGAATGTGGCAATGTGAGAATGTAGGTTGAAGATGAGATCAGGGAGCAGCATTATGCCAGTTTAATTGTAATATAGACTGCTAAAGCTAGTGTTTAATAAGGCTTAGAAAAGTAGGTTATAGTTAAACTGTGGAGGGCTTTGCATGCCAGGCTAAGGATTTTCTAATTTATTTTATAGGTAATAGGGAGCAATTGAAGGTGCTCTTAACATTTATTATTATTATTAGCAAAAGAATTACATGTTTATACCTATGTCTTAGGAAAATTATTTTGACAGATGGATTGGAAAGGATAGAGACAGGAAACAGGGAAAACAATTAATAGGCTGTTCCAATAGTTAAGGCAAGGGGTAATGAAGTGCTGGTTCATGGTAAGGTGAGCAGAGAGAAAGGGAAGCATATTGAAGATTCTGTGGAGGAAGAATTGTTAGGTCTTGGCAACTGTTTGGTTATTGGAGGTGAGAGAGAGGAAGAGTCAAAGATGGCTTGAAGATTTGAGTCTGAGTGAATGGGAAGATAATAAAATAACTCACATTTATATGGCACCTTACGGTTTATGAAGGAACAGTGCTACCTTTAGTAGAAGTAGAGTATTTCAGAGGAAGAGCAGATTTTGGGGTGAGGATGGTCAGTTTAGTCTTAGATATGTTAAGTTCAAGGTGCTAGAGAGACATCTAGACAAAGACTTTAAGTGTTTGGGCAGCTAGAAATGAAATTGTAGAGTTAAAGGGGAGATTTCAGGGCTAGATTTATATAAAGATATTGACTACTTCTTGTGATAGTAATGGCAATTAAAGATTCCCCTGTATTGGCTTGGTTTTCAAATTGATTGTGTTAAAACCCAGAGTTTGTTAATCCCACCTGTGGGATGGGCTTGTTGATGTGAA
>NW_027185754.1:17761305-17775350 GCF_028583685.1 Petaurus breviceps papuanus | reverse complement strand
CCTTATTGTGCTCTGTGATTGACAAATGAAGGTACTTTACCTATGTTAGGAAACTAATCTCCATTTGAGAAGAGGGGTTTTGTGGTGGGCTTAATTAAGGTATAGCCTAGGGGTGGAGAAGTATTTAGAACAGGGACTTTGTAATTGATTGAATGATTGGAAGGTCCTGGGGTGGGGTAGTGCCTGGAGATTATTTAATCACACTTAGTAAATGCTGTATTTGGAATGATGTCATGTTCTGATCTTCTCTGTTCTTGGTTTGTCACTGAATAAAATAGAGAGCACCTATGCTGGTATTCTGAACCTTGGGAAGTTGCCTTTGCTTGGTATTATATTACAGCTTACTGTAGTGTCTCCTTAGATTTTTTTGATCTTAACTTGGTCTCTTGTATTCTAAGAGAATTTGGCTATTCTGATTTTAGAATAGCCATCATCTTCAGGAGAAACTTGAATAGAGTGAGCCTGTGTTTCTACCATGGGACCTGGGAGGGGAAGGGAGGAAATAATAGAGAGAGTACAATTAGTGCTGGAATGGATGGCCATTGTATAGCAGTGTCATCTGTGGAGATTCAGGTCTCAGTTTTTCAGAAGATGGAATGAGCAAGAATGGAAGAGATCTAAAATGAAATGTGTATTATAGAGCAGGAGTTCTTGCTCAGGCACAGTGGAAGGGGCTAGCAGGTTAGGAGGGGGACATCAGGGCAGTACGGTTTAAGTGGATGGGAAAGAGGGCATAGATAGCTGGGGTTGGGGAGAAGGTTGTTCTTCAGCAGTAGGGGTTCAGGATCACTGAAAAGAGGAGAGTAGGAGTGAATGGGAATATGTTAACCTCTGGGGAATAAGTCTAGTCAGAAAATCAGTAAATGTAAAATTCCTTTGATAAAGGCAGGTGATAAGAAAGTTCTAGGTTTTGGAGAACTCTTTACATAGCCCTCAGTTACCTGGCAGCAGGTGGTATTGCTGTGTCCTGGAATTCTCTCTTTCCTCTCCCCTTCCCTTTTCTTCCCTCCTTTCCCCTTTTCTTCCCTTCCTCTTTCATTTTCCCCTTCCTCTCTCTTTTTCCCTTATGCTATTGGAAAGGCAATGTTCTTCTCCTTGAATTTACAATCAAAGGGCAGTTTTGATGAAGAAATCATCAAAGCTAGGTTGAGTAGAGTCTGTGTAGTTAAAGGAAAGCAACTGAGAAAGTCATAAGGAGAGGAGGGAAGCAACTCAATCCTAAGATGTATAGCATTAAGCAGCTTTGTGCTTCATTGCTTGGAGGAAAAGAAAGAAAGAAGGAAGGAAGGGTCACTAATAGCAAATTATGCTTTGCAGTTATGCTGGGTCTGTACCAGTGCCTCTCTAGTTTGGTGTTTTTTATCGCAAATTCCATTCTTAGGTTCTTATGTAAGGATGCCCTTTCTCTTAAACCTGGTGCATGCAAAGACATGCCAACAGAACTCCAGTGTGTTTTCACAGAAAATTCTGTGTAAAATTCATTGCCTTAGCTGCAAATAAAAATTAAGATTTACTGTTATGTGACCACAATGTGCTATTTTCATCCATAAAGCCCCAAGTTACTTAAACTTGCTTTGGTATATTAGACACATTGAAATGAACCATCTCATTTTCAGTAAGTGACCTTGAGGTGGCAGCAGCATTACATTCAATTCTGTGATGCACCAAGTCCATTAAAAAGAGAAAGTAAAAATTGCAATAAATCAAAATAATACTGATTGTTATAATTTTATTACCAGAGCATTAAGTCAATAAAACTTATCTGAAATGTCATTTGCATTGTATACAATTTTTACTAGTTATCCAGTATGTTTTAAAAGCATGTTTAAAGCAACCAAATGAAGAAATCAGTGATAAATTGTTCAAAAGCTGGGACTTGTCTTATGCTGTAGTAAAATGAAATTCTATTTTGATCTGTTGTATTGTAAAGGATCCTTTCTGCAATCTTCTGATTGCACAATAATGCCTTATGTCTTCCTAACTATATTTAATGCCCTAATGTCTGATTAAATATTTTCCTGCAGGTTGTCAGGCCCTTTTTCATTCAAGATTTTATGTAGGAAGGTCATCTAATTATATGACATCCTTTCAGGGAAGGAGAATGTGTTTGTTTCTTTTAATAATGAGGAATAATGAAACTTATTTATGAAGGAAGTCAGACAAATTTATTGAAGAATCACTATAAGGGAAACATGAAAATTAAAAACACACACATACATACCCCAAAACCAAACCCTAACCCCCTCCTAATAGTATATTCATTACTAGGAAGCTTCTAAATAATGAAATAGGTGTATGAAAAGCAGGATATTGGATGATGTAATATTGCTTATGTCAGGTACAATACATTTTTTCTATGAATTTTCTTTCTTGTTAATTACTATTAGATAGCAATATTATTATTGTATAATACTTAAGATATAAAAAACTGTAAAAGTGTTTAGATCCATATTTTGGTAAACTTTTTTCATTGTATTTTTATGAGGTTACTTGCTGATATATAATTTAGATACTTTAGGAATCTGTTGCTGATTTCCCCCCTTTCATTATGCTAACTGCAAATAGAATTATTTGGTGTAATTGCCATATTTGGGTGGCAACAAGTTTACACAGTGGATAGAGTGAGGGGCATAGAGTAACAAAGACTCATATTTGTAAGTTCAAATCTGGCTTCAGACACTTACTAGCCATATGAGCTTGGGTAAGTTTCTTAACCCTGTTTTCCTCAGTTTCCTCTTCTGTAAAAGGAGCTGGAGAAGGGAATGTCAAACCACTCCAGTATCTTTGCCAAGAAAACCCCAAATGGGGTCATGAAAAGTTAGATATAACTGAAACAATTGAACAAAAGGCCACTTTTGGACCTCAAACTAAAAGGTTTTCCTTGAAACCTTTTTTTTTGGGAAAAAAAGTTAAATGTATTTTATTTAGAATTAATTTATTGTTCCCTTTTGTTGTTTACAACATGATCAATATACTGCCCTCACTTTGAACCCTCCCACGTAACTAAAAAAAAGTACTTAGGCAAAAGTGACAGTGACTGGGTTTGCAGGTGCATGTGCCAATCTATGTCTATTGTACTATTTATACCAAGAGTAAGGAATGGTGTTTCATCATTGACCCTTTGGAATCAAGATTAGTTACTGCATTTAGTCAGAATTCTGGTGCCTTATAGAATTGTTTTCATTTATAATGAAAGAGGAAGCTAGGTGATAGAGTGGTTGTAGCTGTGTTTGTCCTTCATTCTTGAAGAGAATCATAACATCAGGGAGATGAGGACACGACTTGCAGTTGACTTTGATTTGAGTGAACAAGGGCTGTGCAAGGTCGCGAGTCTCACTTTCTCCTCCAGAACTATCTGGGTCCAGTGGCCAGATAATCGGTTCATAAGGATAACTGGAGATGGCCCAGGATGTGATGAGAGACCCTGGCCCTTTAAGGCTAAGGTCTTTTCAGGTTCTCACTTTGAGTGAGGTAATGCCCATTCAGTGAATTGACCTCTTTAACAAGTAAATCAAGGGATGGCTCCTTTAGTAATAATAAAAAAGACCCTCAAGGATTGCTGGTCAAAAGAGAAACAGTTACTATTTACATTTACTCTGAGCCAGTAGGGCTCAAAAAACATCCATTAAGCTATTTGAACCTGAAAAGACCTTAGTCTAAAAGGGCCAGGGTCTCCCATGGCATCCTGGGTCATCTCTAGTCATCCTGATAAATATCTGGCCACTGGACCCAGATGGCTCTGGAGGAGAAAGTGAGGCTGGTGACCTTGCACAGCCCTCCCTCACTCAAATCAAAATCAACTGTAAGTCATGTCATCATTTCCCTGATGTCATAGTCCTCTTCAAGAATGAAAGACAATCTGTAAGTAGCATGAGCTGCCTGAATGGGGTCTTAGTCAGTTTGGGTAACTCAGCCCTCTCTATTTCCCTCTCTCTTTCCCTCTGCCTCTCCTCTCTAAAGGAAGGTAAACTTTGATGGCTGAAAGCTGCCTGGTTAATTTGGGGTTTACTGGCTAGATTTCTTTCTCAGAGACTAAACTGCAAACTGCTCTAGAGCTTGTAGACTGATAAAATGGATAGAGTATCTGGAATCAGGAAGACCTGAGTTCAAATCCAGTCTCAGACACTTTCTAGCTGCATAACCCTGGACGAGTCACTTAATCTCTGTCTGGCTCAGTTTCCTTAATTGTAAAATGGGATAATAATACCTCCCCCCTCAAAGGGTTGTTGTGAGGGTAAAATGAGATACATGTTTGTAAAGCACTTTGCAAACTTTAAAGCCATATATAATTGCTAGCTAGTATTTATTATTGTTCTCATGGTTCCTCTTTCTTCATTCTGTATCACTTCATAAAAATCTTCTATTTTTCTAAATTCTTCATATTGGTTTCTTATTGTATAATATATTCCATTATAATCATAATTTGTTCAACCATTCTCCAACCAATGGGCATTCACTTTACTGCCAGTGTTTTGCTACTACCAAAAATACTGCTCTGAATATTTGTGTGTAAGAGTGTGTATAGGGGGTGGCTAGGTGGTGCAGTGAATAGAGCATTGGCCCTGGAGTCAGGAGGACCTGAGTTCAAATCCGGCCTCAGACACTTAACACAAAAACTAGCCACGTGACCTTGGGCAAGTCACTTAACCCCAATTGCCCTGCCTTCCTCCCTCCAAAAAGCAAAAAAAAAAGTGTGTATAGAAATAAACATATCTGTAAGTACTTGATTGTAGATACACACATATATACCATATATGTATACACATAACATACATATTTATTTACATATAGGATCTTTCAGTTAATTGACTTCCTTTCTTATATAATTCCAAATTGTTTTCCAGAGAAGTTGGACTAATTCCCAGCTACATCAACAGAGTGGAAGGCAAAAGGTTTGTTTTTGACAAATCCATTCTTAGAAAATGCTAAATAATTTTTTAAAAAAACTTACATGTAAAGAAAAACCCAATGACAAGTTAAACAGTATAGTATAGTGAGGAAGTACTATTGGATTGGGAGTCAAGAGGACTGTTTTCTGGTCTCAGGTCTTAGACCTGGGATCTGATCTAGTTTAATGATGTGACCTTGGTTGGACTATCACTTTATCTTTCTGGGCCTCAGTTTCCTCCTCTATAAAAGAAGTAAGTTGAATTAGATTATATGTTTCAACACTTATATTCTGTGATTTTTCTTCTTCTTTCATACAACAACTTTTGTCCAAACATCTGAAAGTCTGTAATAAACTCATTCATCTTCCTTGCTGTCTACTTTATAAGTGTTGAACATTTTTATTCTCATTGTAGACAGAGGAACCAGGACCCAGTGGTAAATGGTGAACCCCGGATTTTTATTTTCCATCAAAAGTCACATTTCAAACTCATTTAATGTGGAAGTAGATGATCTCTAAGGTCCCTTTCAGTTTTAAAATTTCTATGATCCTACAATTTCCTGACTGGAGAAACTTAATGGCAAGTGAAATACTTGAAGTGATAGAGGGTTATCAAAAATCCTGTTGCAAGAATATGAGTAGTCTGTGAGGGGAAGACACTACTTCCATTGATTGCTACACTTAGAAATAATCTTTGCTGTTCATTCTTTCTTAGGTTTATGTTTTTCTTGAAGCCAACTGATTTGGAGTTTAAAGGGATAGTTAGATATGGATTATTTAGGGGCTACATTTGCTGCTAGATAAACTCAAGCCTAAGCAACCCATCATTGTAAAGTCACAAGTAGGATTATTGAATAAAGTGTACAGCAATATTAATAATAATGACTCATTTCTATAGTACTTTCAATTTTGCAAAACACATTACATATTAATTACATCAGTTGGTCCTCACACCCACTCTGTGAAGTAGGGCTCTGGAGTGAGGAAGACCCAGGTTTAAATCCTGCCTCTTAGACTAATACCTGTGTGACCTCTGGGCCTCAGTTCCCTCATCTATAGTATGATAGATGGTCTCTAAGGTCCCTTCTAGATGTTTTATCCTATTTTACCGCTGAGGAAACTCAGTTCAGAGAGTTCAAAGTTCAGAGCGTGAGTAGGAGGGTAAGACTCACATAGCTAGTTAAGTGTTTGAGGCAGGATTTGAATCCAGGTCATCCTTGCTCCAAGGGCCGCTGGGTGTTGCCATAGTGCATAGAATGCAGGGCCCAGAGTCAGGAAGACTCATCGTCCTGAGTTCAAATTTGACTTCAGACACTTAGTAGCTGTGTGACCCTGTACAAGTCAATTAACCCTGTTTACCTCAGCTCCTCATCTGTAAAATGAGCTGAAGAAGGAAATGGCAAACCACTCCAGTATCTTTGTCAAGAAAACCCTAAATGGGGTCACTGAGAGTCAGATACAGCTGAAAAATGACTAAAAACAACTTTCTTAATCCAAGTCCAGCACTATCAACTACACTGTGCTGCCTCTCTTAGCATATTCTACTCACTGGAAAAAGGATATCTATTTAATTTTGATTTCAGCCTGTCGTAAATCCTGATTGGTTTCACTACAGAAGACTCAATTAACACATTCTAACAAGTATAGTGTTTATAAACACTGATTATAACATCATTTATTTGTGTTTTCTAGAAACTATTTGACTTTTGGCTGCTTTTTTGTTGCTTTGTGGTATGTGATGATATGTATGGATTTCATAACTGCAAATCTTGCAGTAACATGTAGTGCCGTGGCCGTATTGAACGGCAAGGATATCTCTTATTTGTTTGTCAATTTTAATAAAGCAATGTAGTGCCTGATAAAGTTTATTTTATATGCTCAAGGAACCATCTCAGGAAACATATCACCAAACAAAGGGTAATTCCCGAATGGGCTTGTTAGTATCGGATTCTTTGGGAGAGAGGAATAGGGGAAATCTTGTATCCTTTACACTGATTGTGTTACCTGAAACATTAATACAACAGTTACCAAGTATGGAGAACAATTTAGGGCTCTCCAGGGTTAGATTTTCTAGTTTATCTGTGCATATGAGTGTAAAATAAATGAGTTCTGCACATTGAGGTTTGGCATAAGGGTCCATATTGCCTGGAGAGTCGTCTTGACCTTGATGGGGAGCTGCAATTCCATTGAAATCAATTGCCAATACAAGTTGAATGAAGTTCTTATGACTGCCTAGTGTGCACTTCCCAGGCTTTCTGACAGTCTTGTGCAGCTCATAGTCCTTTTTCAGTTCTTTAGTAGTTGAAAGGGACCTGTACCCTGCAGCTTTTCAGAAAATCAACTGAGAATTTGGTTTCTGTGTACTTTGAAAACGTTCTCCACACACACATTCCTTCTTGACTCCATCTCTCGGCTAAGCGTTGTTCTCTTTTTTCATTACAAATCAAAAACATTTGGTACGTTATTATTGCAACCCAAACCTTTTATTATTGTCATTAAAGTTTCATACATTGATGGAGCATGGCTTTTATTGTCCCACTCCAGCAGCCCAATAGTTCTGATTAGCTCAGTGAAGTTCTTATTAAAGTAGAAGTTGTAGCTGGAACTCAGAAAATCAGGCTTCAACTTTGAGAGAGCTCACGATCAGCAGGTTTGCTTTGACTTTGTTGGGAAGAAGATTTGGAGGCTGAAATTTAGTCATTTTACCTATCAGAAATCACATTGTGACATGGGACTGAGCATTTCCTTGTATGAGTGCAAATACATTGTACTCTATTTCTTTCTCTCAACTCCCCCAGCTCTTGTCCCACTGCCAGTTTTTGGAAAAGGATGAATAAGTGTGGTTAGGATAAAAACAGACTTTGAAAGTAAATATCTTAAAAGACAGTAATGGCACCAGTGTAAGTTAAGCAAGTATACTCTGAGTTCTCAGCAATGCTCCCCTTCTCTTTCTTCTTGGAGTTTATTTTTTAAAATTATTGCTTACTTTTAACATTCATTTTTAAAAATTGTGAATTCCAAGTTCTTTCCCTCACTCCCTCTGCTCCTCCACCCATTGAGAAGGCAAGAAATGTGATATCAATTATACTTGTGAAATCATACAAAACATATTTCCGTAGAGAGAGAGACATAGACAGAAAGACAGCGAGAGGAGAGAGACAAAGACAGAGACAGAGAGAGACAGAGACAGAGAGAGAGAGAGAGAGAAAGAGAGAGACAGAGAAAGTGAAAAAATTATGCTTCAACCTGCACTCAGACTCTATCAGTTATTTCTGTGGAAGTACATAGCATTTTTCATCATAAGTCCTTCAGAAATGACTTGGATCATTGTATTGCTGAGAATAGTTAAGTTCACAGTTGATCATCATATAATATTACTGTTACAGTGTACAAAATTCACTTGGTTCTACTCATTTCACTTTGCATAAGTTCATATAATTCTTCCCAGTTTCTTCTGAGAGCATCCTGCTTGTAATTTCTTATAGCATGATAGTGTTCCATCACAATCATATACCACAATTTGTTAAACCATTTCCTAATTGATGGGCATTCCTTCAATTTCCAATCCCACAAAAAGAGCTGCTTTAAGTGTTTTTGTGCAGATAGGTTCTTTTCCTTTTTCTTTGATCACTTTGGGATATAGACCTAGCAGTGATATTGCTGGGTCAAAGGGTTACATACAGTTGTATAGCCCTTTGGGCATAGTTCCAAAATTGTTCTCCAGAATGGTTGGATCAGTTCATAAATCCACCAACAGTGCATTAGTGTCCCAATTTTTCTATATCCCCTCCAGCATTTGTTATTTTCTTTTTTCTGTCATATTAACCAATCTGATCACTATGAGATGGTACCTCAGAGTTGTTTTAATTGGCATTTGTCTAATAAATAGTGATTTAGAGCTTTTTTTAATAGCTTTAGATAACTTTAGTTTCTCCTTTTGAAAACTACCTGGTCATGTCCTTTGATCATTTATCAATTTGGGAATGATTTTTCTAAATTTGACTTAGTTTTCTCTATATTTGAGAAATAAAGCCTTTATCAGTGAAACTTGATTTAACCCTCCGACCCCCATTTCTTGCTTTCCTTTTAATCTTGGCTGCCTAGGTTTTTGTTCAAGGCAAACCCTTTTAATTTAATATAATAAAAACATCTACTTTACTTCTTCTGTCTCTTGTTTAGTCATAAATTCTTCCTGTATCCATAGCTCTAACAGGTAAAATATCCCATGCTCCCCTAATTTGCTTATGTATATTACCCTTTATGTCTAAACCATGTACCCATTCTGATCTCATCTTGGTATATGGCATGAGGTGTTGGTCTTTACCTGGTTTCTGCTAAACGGCTTTCCAGTTTTTCCAATACGTTTTGTCAAATAGTGAGTTCTTGTTCCAAAAGATTGGTTCTTTGTGTTTGTCAAACACTATATTACTACGGTCATTTACTACTGTGTATTGTGTAACTGATCTTAGCCAGTACCAGATCATTGATGATCCACAGTTTGTAAAACAGTTTGATATGTGGTACTATTAGGCCACCTTCCTTCACATTTTTTTCATTGCTTCCCTTGATATTCTTTTGTTCTTCCAGATGAATTTTGTTATAATTTTTTCTAGCTCTTATTAAATATTTTTTGGTAGTTTGATTAGTATAGCACTGAATAAGTATATTAATTTAGGTAGAATTGTCATTTTTATTATATTAACTTGGTTTACCCACAAGCAATTAATATTTTTCCACTTATTCAGATCTGACTTTGTGTGAAAAGTGTTTTGTAATTGTGTTCATATAGCTTCTGGGTTTGTCTTGGCAGGTAGACCCCTAAGCATTTTATATTGTCTACAGTTATTTTAAATGGAATTTCTCTTTCTTTCTCTTCTTTCTACACTTCGTTGATAATGTATAGAAATGCTGATGATTATATGTGGGTTTATTTTATATCCTGCAACTTTGCTGAAGTTGTAAATTATATCAATTTTTTTTCCTTTTGGAGGGCGATTGGGGTTAAGTAACTTGCCCAAGGTTACATGGCTAGTTTTTTTTTTTTTTTGTGTTAAGTGTCTGAGGCTGGAACCAAACTCAGGTCCTCCCGACTCTGGTGCCAGCACTTTACTCACTGCGCCACCTAGCCACCCTATATCAAGTTTTTTAGTTGATTCTCTAGGATTCCCTAAATCTACCACCATATCATCTGCAAAGAATGATTGTTTTGCTTCCTTGTTGCCCATTATAATTCTTTCAATTTCTTTTTCTTGTCTTAATGCTACAGTTAACATTTCTAGTACAATACTGAATAACAGTGGTGGTGATAATGGGCATACTTGCTTCATTCCTGATGTTATTGGGAAGGCTTCCAGCTTATTCCCATTACAGATAATGCTTGCTGATGACTTTAGTTAAATACTACTTATCATTTTAAGAAAAACTTCATTTATTCCTATGCTTTCCAGTGTTTTTAATAGTAATGAGTGTTGCGTTTTGTCAAAAAAGCCTTTTCTGTTTCTGTTGAGATTGTTTTCTTCTTTTTTCTTTTTGAAGGAGGGAAGGCAGGGCAGTTGGGGTTAAGTTACTTGCCCAAGGTCACACAGCTAGTAAGTGTTAAGTGTCTGAGGTCAGATTTGAACTCAGGTCCTTCTGACTCCAGGGTCGGTGCTTTATTCACTGCGTAGCCTAGCCGCCCTGATTTTTGTTGGTTTTGTTATTGTTGTGGTCAGTTATGCTGAAATTTAAAAAACATTGAACCAGCCCTACATTCTCAATATAAATCCCATTTGGTCATAGTGTGTGATCTTTGTGATATATTTCTGTAATCTCCTTGCTAGTATTCTACTTAATATTTTTGTATCAATATTCATTAGGGAAATTGGTCTATAGTTTTCTTTCTCTGTTTTTTCTCTCCCTGGTTTAGGTGTCAAAACCATATCTTATTACAAAAGGAATTTGATAGGACTCCTTCTTTGCCTGTGTGGTGAGGTCACTGCTCTCCTGGCCTGTGCTTTGGTCTTTACCCAGGAAGGGACCTTGCTTCCCTGCAACCACAAGTACTAGTGCTCTGCTTGGCCCTGGAATTGTAACTAGGTCCCTGTTCTCCTACAGCCACAAGTGCTAGTGCCCCTTTCTGCCTTGGATCTGAGACCAGCTCCCTTGCTGAGAGATCTCCCTTTATGAGAGATCAGAAGTGATCCTCTTGGGCCTGGAACTGTGACCAGGGTCCCTGCTTTCCCATGGCTATCAGTGCTACTTTTCCTCCAAGACTGTGACTCAGAACTACATGTAGGCAATTGTAGTGGCAACCACACTAGCCTAGCAGCATGACTGTTAACACAGGTTCCTAGATCTGCTTTACTAGAAAAGATAGCTGTTTAAGGGACAACAGTCTTTTTAAATTACATTCATTAGTTGAGGGGAAAAGTCAGAGAACTTCAGAGAAAATACAAACAGAGAAATAAAGACCAATACACATGGTTTCTAATGGTTTGAGAAATTAGCACAGATCAATAGACAGATCCAACTGTCTGACCAAGGCAATACATACATAATTATCAGAGAGAGAAGCACCAACATCTGGGTTTTTCAAAGCTGGGGGCGCTCCTTAATGGCTACCCAGAGTCTCATCTGGTCAGATCACAAGAACGCTCTTCCAGTGAGTGAGCCCCGAAGCAAAATGCTGACCTCAGAGTATATACACTCTTTTTTGGAGCCAGAGGGCATCACAACCCTCTTGACTTGGTACTTAATTAGAAATTAACAAAAGGTGTGAAAGCCTTCCTACAAGCAAGCCTCCCCTAAGCAAGTTTTCCTTGTGAGGCCTATTAATGGGCAAGGAAGATCTTAAATCCCATTAACATTACGGCAAAGCAACAGGGTCCTGCACTCAGTGCCAGCAGTCTCCTATAATCTCTTTCTGACTAGTTGTCTGATCCCCTGACTGTCTCTGAGCTGAGAGAACCCAAATGTGCTACTGTTGCTTCTGCAGCTGCCTCCAAAGCCTGCTCTGAGAAGCTTGCTCTGGGCAGCTAGGTGGTGTAGTGAATAGAGTGATGGACCTGGAGTCAGGAACACTCACCTTTCTGAGTTCAAATCTAGCCTCAGACACTTACTAGCTGTGTGACCCTGGACAAGTTACTTAACCCTGTTTACCTCAGTTCTTCATTTGTAAAATGAGTTGGAAAAGGAAATGCCAAATTGCTATAGTATCTTTGCCAAGAAAACCCCAAATGGGATCATAAAGAGTCAAATATGACTGAAAAACAATTCAGCAACTAAGGTCAGCTGCTTGTGTTGCATTGGTGTACTTTGCACTCCTGGCCAACCCCCATCTGGTATCATAGACCTCTTCTGCTGACCTCTTAAGTTGTCTTGGACTAGAAAGACGTCTCACTCTGACCTTTTGTTGGCTCTGCCATCCCAGAATTTAATTTGAAGTATTATTTTAAACTTGTTTAGAGGGGAATGTTGGAAGAGTTCAGCTGAGTTGCTGACTTTACTCTGCCATCTTGGTTCCACCTCTTTTCCTGAAGTCTTAAAGCTCATTTTGGCCAAAAAAGAGAAGACCACCAACTGCTAGTTGGGAATAAAATTCTTTTTTCCCTTCTAAGAAAGAAAAATTGTGTTTGGATTGAACAGCACACCCTGTTTTCATGGTGTTGTCAGGTATGATACAACTTTTCCCTTAGCTATTTCAGCCTGAGTTAATTGTCTGTCTTAGTGTTTCTAGTTTTGGGGAATATTCCTAGATTTATTTTATTTTATTTGCTTTTCTAATCCTGTGAGTAACTAAGCTTGATAAGAACTCCCATCCCATGCCAAACTTCTAGTGTATTCTGTACATTGAAATTTAAATTCCCCATATTATACCAATCTCAGAAAGGTAGAAATGGACAGCACTATTCCCAGCTGAGAGTAGTGAGCTAAGAAAGGATAAAAAATGAACAAAGCTCTTCTTTCTAAGGAATCGAACAGAAAAGATTAAAAAAAGGCCTATTATCAAGATCATTTTAGCTCGATAAGTACAAGACGGTAACCTGATTGAACTCATTTCCTCTTTTTTTTCTTTTTTGAGGAAAAAAAATATTCAAAGTGCAGTGAAGGACTTGAGTTGCCTATGCTGAATATTAACTCATAGGATTAACAGACTGCAGCATTTAATGTAAAACCAATCACTAAGCTGGCACCAAGGCGCAAAGCAAAACCTGACTTATTGGAAAGTATGTCTTATTCAGAGGGTCTTTTATTGCAGTAAGCTAATGCGCTTGGCAATAATCATCTGATTTCTTCACAGAGGTGTTACTCATTTCTAGGCAACTACTCTGTTTCTATGAATCTGTGTGGAGGTTCATATCACCAAGATCTTGCTTTCCTTGGGTACCACCCTCCTCTGCCCTGTGCCACCCAGATAGCTGGCTTCTTCTTAGTCATCAGCCCATTCTCCAGTGACAGATATGCCACTTCTTCAGGGAATCTTCACGATCATTTTCAGCAAACACTGGGACATTCTACTGATTAGTAGCATTGAGGTTCCAGGGGAATTGGTTTAAATTCTGGCTCCCCTTGCCCCTTTCCCCCAAATCTAGGAGGAGTTGTATGGTGCAGTGGGAAGAATACTAGTTTCAAATCCTAGCTCTTCTTCTAGGCTCACCTGTGTCAGCTGTGTGACATTGGGCATATCACTTCACCTCTCTGGGCTCCTCTCTCTGTGAAATGAAGGGGTTGAGGAGTTGTACTGGATGGTCTCCAAGGTCCCTTCTAGCTCCAAATCTATGATCCTGTCACCCTTTTCAGAGAAGGTCTTCTTGTTCTTTGTAATTAGAAAATAAAGGAGTGTCAAGGGTAGAAATCCCTTCTTTTTGTGGAGCTCCCATTTATTACTTTATGCAAGCGTTCTTAATCTTTTTGTGTGTGTCATGGACTCCATTGGCAGTCTGGTGAAGTCTATGAACCTCTTCTCAGAATAATGTTTTTTAATGCATAAAGTAAAATACATAGGATTATGAAGGAAACTAATTATATTGAAATAAAGATGTAATTTTTTTTCTCATCCAACTTCAGAGACCCCTGAGATCTATCCATGGACCCCTTGTACTCTAGATTAAGATCCCCTGTTCTAATGTGTGTGTGTGTGTGTGTGTGTATATATATATATATATATATATATATATAT
>NW_027185754.1:17692665-17761205 GCF_028583685.1 Petaurus breviceps papuanus | reverse complement strand
TTGCCTTTTGGAGGGCATCTGGGGTCAAGTAACTTGCCCAAGTTTACACAGCCAGTTTTTTAGTGTCTGAGGCCAGAACTGAACCCAGGTCTTTCTGACTCCAGGCCGGTGCTTTACTCATTGCGCCACCTAGCTGCCCCTGTATATTTTATTTTTAAATTAATTTTCTAATCAACCAAAATCTACCTTCTCTATGAAACACTTGTGACAAATATATTTATATCTCAATCCGTATCACCTTTCTAGCATGTATTTTTTTTTTAAAGCAATTGGGGTTAAGTAACTTGCTCAAGGTTACACGGCCAGGTGTTTCTGGGTGGGTGCTAAGTGTCTGAACCCAGATTCGATCCCCTAGGTCATCCCGACACTGGGGCTGGTGCTCTTACTTGCTGTGCCACCCCTCTAGCATGTATTTTAAATTAGTTTTCTAAACTGGTGAGAAAATCATTCTACCTAAGTAAAAATTAAAAATTACAATTTTGGATGTAAGTAGCCATTTCATTTCTAGGTCAGCTCTTAGGTTCCTTTATACCTCTTCCCAGAATGGTGCTCTTTGTTCATACCCTCTGAAGAAGGATTTTTTTTTTTAACACATTCTGATATCATGGCTTATTAAAGAGACTCTGGAAGCAGGAACTGAATGGTCTGTTAGAGTCAGAGGGCTACCATAATAAGGAAAGTAGTATGATCATTAGAATATTAAATTACATCAAGACCTTTTTCTTCTCCCAATATGCTTTTATTGAATTTTTGTTGTGAGCACTAATGTAGAGTCATTCCACATTTTACGTTCCATTAGGACCTTGGCAAAAGACATAGAAGTGTCCCTGTACAGTATAATGGTAAATTTTGTGTGTGCATGTGTGTTGTTGTGCAGAGCTTGCATTTGTGTTTATCACTTGAGTTACTGTCTGGGCAGTTGAATTGTAAATAAAGACTACTTCAGATAGACTCCAACCAATCAGCCATCCAAAAACACAGAGCAAACACGTACTGTGAGCACTCTGCTAGGTGTAATGGTGGGGAGGGGAACACAGTCCTTGGCCTCAAGGAACTGACTTTCCAAAAAAGTGAAAAATAGCAAATCTCTTTCTTTCTTTCTTTCTTTCTTTCTCTCTCTCTCTCTCTCTCTCTCTCTCTCTTCCTTCCTTCCTTCCTTCCTTCCTTCCTTCCTTCCTTCCTTCCTTCCTTCCTTCCTTCCTTCCTTCCTTCCTTCCTTCCTTCCTTCTTTCCTTCCTTTCCCTCTCTCATAGGCAAAGAATGCAAGAAACCTTGTATGTAAACATACAAACAACTAAATTCAACAAGCATTTCTAAGACAAACAAGTTCAAAGGCACATGAATGTCAAGGGAGCCCAGAGTATCTATAGCTGTGGTAGTGATATTGGCCATAGCTTATCTCTGCCATTGTCTGTCCGAGAACTACAATGATGGCAAGGGTAACAGGTATACCTTGATTTTAGGAATAGGCACACAGATATACCCATATTACTGTGCCCTGCTAAAATATCATATATCCATATTATTGTGCCCTGTTGCTTCTAGGATAAAATACAAGTCATTGACTTGGAAATCAAAGATGTTTACCATCTGACTTCAGTTTACTTTTCCAGGTTTATTTCATATTACTCCCTTTTGTGTGCTCTCTGTTTTAACCAAACTGGTCTATTATTTGTTCTTTGAACTTGACTTTCCATTCCCTGTCTTGGTGCTTAGAACAGACTTCTTTCTCACATCGACCTCTTAGAATTCTTTATCTACTTCAAGGCTCAATTCTGGCAATATCTCTGGTGCTAAAACTTTGTAGATCCTTCTAGTTCTTAGTATTACTTCCCTCTCAAAACAATCTTATATTTATTTATCTATGTATCTGTTGTGTATATATATATATATATACACACACACATACATACACAATATACATATACAGATACATATACACATACATACATAAACACACACAGTGCCTTAGACCATTCCTGGCACATAGTAGGAGCTTCATAGATAATTGTTGATTAAAATATTCCTCCTCTTCCCTCCCACCCCCCGCCCCCAGCCCTTACGCCCCCAGTAGAATTTGAGAATTCTTTGTCTTTGAATACCAGCTCCTTGCACAATGCCTTGAACATGGTTGGAACTTAATATTGAGTTTTTTGAATTGGATTGAATTCCAGCTAAGTTGGCAATGAACTTCTATAAAGTAAATTCTACTTTCTCATTGACTTCCATTAAAAAACCAAAGATATGTTCACACAAATATAACCCTATAATAGACTGAGTTGAAAACTTGTGGTGAAAAGCGGGTTATGATGATGATTTGATCCATAGCATGCCGAGTGTTGCAGTACTTGGAATATTTTTGGAGCACTTTCAAAAATTTTCAGCATTCTATAGTAGTTACTAAGTACCTAATTGTATAGGCACTGTACTACCGTGTTTCCCTGATAATAAGACACTGTCTTATTATTTTTTTTTGAAAGAAAAACACCAGAGGGCTTATTTTCAGGGGAGGGCTTATGTTGTCCTGCCTCAGCTCTCCTCCGTGGCACTGCTCTCAATGGTGCCAGCAAGCAAATCACTGGGGAAGAACAGGATGATGCGCTCACTGCTGCAGCTCTGATTGGATGCAGCTCGGAGCGCGGCGTGCGTTTCACGGGGGGGGGGGGGGACGGTGCATACAGAGGGTACCGTAATGTAGCGCAGGGGATCACCTTCACTACAGTAGCAATCTCAATAGGGCTTATTTTCGGGGAAGGGCTTATTTTAGAGGAATCTTACACAGTAAGGGGAGGGCTTATTTTCGGGATAGGTCTTATTATTGGGGAAACATGGTAGGTGCTGAGTGAGGGATGCTACAAAATTTAGATAAGACAATCTGTGCCTTAAAAAGTGTACATTTAGGAGGATAGAGATAGGCATTAAATTTGTCATTTATGTGGTATAGGGAGTTGGTGGGTGAGCAAACTCCTTCTACCAGTGTAGGTCAGCACGATCTTTGCAACTTAGAGTGTTAGAGATTTGCCTGTCAGTGAGAGTTTATAAAGCATATTCACTTTTATAAGATCTTAAGTTTTGATTTTTCTCCCTCTCCTCCCTTTCTCCCCTCCCCAAGATGGTGTGTAATCTGATATAGGCCATACATCTACAGTCATATTAAATTATTTCCACATTAATCATGTTGTAAAGAAGAATTAGAACCAAAGGGAAAAATCATGAGAAAGAAGAAACAATAAAAGAGAGAGAAAATAATGTGCTTTGATCTACATTCAGACTCCATAGTTCTTTTTCTGGATGTGGACAACATTTTCCATCATGAGTCTTTTGGAATTGTCTTAGATCCTTGCATTGATGAGAAGAGTTAAGTCTATAAAAGCTGGTCATCACATGATGTTACTGTTGCTGTGTACAATGTTCTGGTTCTGCTCACCTCTCTCAGCATCAGTTTGTGTAAGTCTTTCCAGGTTTTTCTGAAGTCCACCTGCTCATAATTTCTTATGGAACAATAGTATTCCATTATGTGAAGTGTTGTTCTAAAGGCAGTATTTACTAGGGTGATTGAAACCATAAAATCTGTGTTAATAAAGGAGCTAGAGTTAGTTAAAGTCAGCTCAAGGCAAGATTTCCCAGGCATGGAAATGAAAAGGGTTTACTCTGGGAATTCTGGCTACATTATTCTTGAGCCCAGTTAACATGGAGATGATTTCCAGATTAATGGGGTTCTTTAAACTTAAAATCAATCAATCAATAAACATTTGTTAAGCATGTACTATGTGCCAGGCACTGTGCTAAATTCTGGGGTTACAAAAAAGAGGCAAAAGACAGTCCCTTTCCCCGAGAAGCCAATAGTCTAATGGGAGGGTTGGGGGAGTCAATTAAAAAAAAGCATATACAAACAAGCTATAAACAGAATAATTAAAAGAAAGAAGGCACTAGAATTGAGTTGAGATCCTGTAAAGGGTGAGATTTTAGTTGGGACTTAAGGGAAGCCAGGAAAACCAGTAGGCACATTTTCTGCCATGGTCTGCAATTACATAAGACAGTTTAGTGTGGTGAAAACACTCTGGATTTAGATTGAGAGGTTCTGGAAGTAAAGCATGGCTCTGCTACTTACCAACTGTGTGAACTTAGAAAAAGCATTTTTCCTCAGTTTAGTTATCAATAAAATGAGTAGAATAATGTTTGTCCTGCCTGAATCATAGGAGTGCCGTGAAGAAAATGCTTCATAATCCTAATAGCTTACTCAGTAATACATAAATAGTGACTCAATCCTAGTAGCATGAGTGTCTTTTATTTTATCTTTTTAAGTTTTATTGAAACTTTTGTTTTATACTCTGCAGTCATTCCCCAATACACAGCCACCCCCATAGGACTCTCCCTTGAAAAAAAAATAGGTAAACAAAGCTGACTGACATCATGTATGCAACATTTTGAACCCATAGTCAATCACCTCTCTACCAAAAAGAGGAAATTGTTTAATCAGTTGTCCTCTGGGATCTAGATTGGTTGTCACATTTAATCTGAGTTCAGCTGCATTTTAGAATAGTTTTATTTACATTATTTTAGTTACTGTGAATATTGGTCTCCTAGTTCTGCTCTATTTGCCTTGCATTAATTCATATAAATCTTCCCATGTTTTTCTGAATTCCTCATATGCACTGTTTTTTATGGCATATTCATATACCATACCACACCACTCTCCAACTGATAATCAGCAACTTTGTTTCCATTTTTTTATAACTACTAAAAGTACTGTTATGAAATTATCTTGAAATGTGTAAGCCTTTTCTTTCTGTGTTTGACCTTGCTGCTGAGTTGTAGGATTTGCTGGGTCAAAAGGTATGGTAAATCTCATTACTCTTCTAATGTAATTCAGAATTGATTTGACTAGTTCATAGCTCCATCAATAGTGTATTAGTGCGTCTTCTCACAGCCCCACCAACATTGACTATTTTCATCTTTTATCATCCTTTATACTTTGAGGAAGGATCCCCTAACAATGAACCAAGCTTAAAATCACGTTACTTGATATACACAGCACAGGTAGTAGCAGACATTCCCATCAGTAGTCCCTTTAGACTAGACTAAGAAGGTAGTAAGAGCACTCTTCTGCCACTTACAAATTATTTGACCTTGGGAAAGTCTTATCACTTCTCTAGGGATCAGTTTGCTCATTTATAAAATTAGAATTTTGGACTAGCCCTTAATCTATGCTCCTTTGAACTGGAGGTAGAATTTCAGAGATTTGATTTGAAGTTCTCTTTTTATTACTGACTTGAAAAATTTTCATGAAGTTTTTGGTAGTTTTTATTTAAAAAAATTATTCATGTTCTTTGACAACTTTTCTATTGAGGAATGATTATAGCTCATTCATCATTCATTTCTGCTGGTAAATCAAGCCAGGCTTAGCTCCTCTCCCAGAAGTGACTGTTTTCTCCAAGACCTCTGGAGCAGTTGTTAAGTATACCCCCTTTCCTTCCAGTGTGGCCATGCTGGTGATGTAGATATAACCTCCTCCAGCTGCTCTGATGGGTGATGCCATTGCCCTGCCATGATGGTAGATGATGGACCTTTCAAGCTAACAAAGTCACCTATCCAAGGAAAGAAAAAAAATACAAAAAAGTAAAATGCAGCCATGAACTCCCTGTACAAGCTTACCTGGCTAAGTTCTCTAGCACTGCTATCATCATTTCATTGGGATAGACAGGTATGTTGTCCTTCCATATTCCTTGCTGCGGTCATAAATTGTCATCTGGAGAAGTACAGCAAAGAGAGAGCCCAGCTACAAGCTTTCTTCTGCTTCACCAGACAGTTTGGGACCTCATTGACACCTCCCACTTCAGTGCCTTAGAGGTAATCTAATTGGGGTAAATCCCCAACCCCAAGATTCCATATTTGGTTGGAACCAGTCAAGGAATATTTGGGCATGCTCCAAAGGAATTAACCCATAGACTGTTTATAATACTAGGTGACCAAATGTTCCATGAAATGATGTTTTTTGTTGCCTTTGGGCACATTATAAAATTAACTCCACTAACTCCTTTATTTGTCTCTACAAGTAGACATGGTATGCTATATTTCCTTTTAATTATAACGTCTTTCTTCCGGTTTCATGTCAAGACTGATATAATAAAATTTCTTCAGTAGCATGTCCACTCTTTGGTCACTGGACAAGGATCTCATATTTAGAGTAATAATCGCTAAATTAATGTTTATAGACACTCTTAAATCTGTATGCATTTTAGCACCCTGTCTTTTTTTCTGTCATCATGCCATTGCCACTAAGACACATAAGGGGGATACATAGGACAGTATTTTTATTTGTTTCATGGGTTGCCATGGTCCAAGAATTCATCACCAAGTGGTCACCCTAATTGTGATGAACTGTATCAAAAGAATCTAGGCTGGTCCCCAGAAAGCAGACAGTCTCTTGCCGAGACTATAATCAAAACTTTTTCATCATGGTATAACCTGCCAGAGCTTGGGCTTCACTATTATGTCTTATGTGTATGTAGCCTCATCACCATAGTATAATGAGATATTGATGTGGAACTTTGTGGAGGATAACTTGTATATCAGGTGTCCCCCCCCCATCCCCAGAAATATTTGACACAAAATTTTCCTCCAACTCTGTAGATTCACTTCTAATTTTAGTTACACTGAGCATGAATTCATAAAAACTTTAAATTCTGTTGTTGTTATTCAGTTATTTCAGTTGTATCCAACTCTTCATGACCCCCATTGGGGTTTTCTTAGCAAAGAAACTGGAGTGGTTTACCATTTCCTTCTCCAGCTCATTTTGCAGATGAGCAAATAGGGTCACACAGTTTGCAAGGTTGTCTGGCCAGATTTTTGAACTCATGAAGATGAGTCTTCCTGACTCCAGAACTAGTACTTTGTCCATAGCATTATCAATATATTCTATACAATAACATTTTTTCATTTTGTCTTTTGTGATATCATGTATCCCTTATTTGATTATGAATCCTCAATCTGAGATCTAGAAGGCATCTCCTTCCATGCTCCTTTATTATTTTTTTTATGTGACCTCTTTTGTTCAGGCGATACAGATATCTAAAGCATATGTTGTAAGATACTGGTCTAAGCTTATTTTCTGCCAAACTGCTTTCTAGTCTTCCCAGCTGTTCTTTTTGAATAAGAAGTCATTTCCTCAGTAGTTGTGTTTCTGGGTTTATTAAGAATAGTATTATGTTCAGAAAGTGTTTTTTATTGAAAAGATGAGCATGAATGATTAGTACTTCTATATGAACTTCTCCTTGGATCAGCCTGTCTTGAAGTCCCAAATCTTAAACCCACCCAGCTGCCAAAGCTGCTTCCCTTAGCTAATATCTTCACAGTACCCTTCCTCTCAGTTTGCTAGCTTTCTTTTTGCTGAAACATTTCAGGAGAGAGACTGAACCAAGCAATAATAATATCTTGCAGTTTTTATTATTTTTAAAAATAGGTTTCACATTATATTGCTTGTTGGTATGCCATAAAAGTCATTTTAGGAAAAGCCATCTGCTATTTTGTTTCCAAATATCAGAGGCAGAGCTATGTCCAATTTTAATGTCATAGTGTTGGACTGTGTGCTGTGTTAATTTGTCCTATGGTAACAATGAATTAAAAGAGATGCTGAAGAAGGGGCATCTAAAGGGAATCTGTCTCCCCCAGATAGCAATAATGATTCCAGGAGACAGCTTTTGTTGAATTATCCATATCTTTCCTTAGCCATATATGTGCAACCCACCAGCTCCATAGCACAGTCACAAATAGAGAAACATTGTGAAAAGGTAAAATGAGTGTTTCTCAATAGCCTATCAGGAGCAGCAGTATTTTTAAGGCTCAACAGAAGAAAGATGGGGCCACTTTCCTCAATGGAAAACTCTTGGTGTGGCATGAAGCTGGTTCTTGAGAGGGCAGGGGTATAGTTGTTTACTTTTCTGTCAGAGGACACCTACAGTTATGCTCATAGAGAAATTCTTAATAGCTCCAGGGAGCTGGAAACCATCAGACCTTTAGCATGATAAAGATTTCATCCAGGCCAACCTTGTTCCTTGGAGACACAGGTTCAAGGTTTTTATGAACTAACTGCTCTAAAGAAGAGGTGGATATTGCTCTAGAGGATAAGCCTGAGTTGGAGATAAGTTAGATAAAACCCAAGGCTTGATGGTAATAAAGAGCCCATTCTAGTGATCTGACATTTTAATCTATGAAACTCTTAGATTTTTCATTTATGTGGAAAATTCAGGATGCTGTTTCTGTCAGGATATACATTTGGTGCAAATGTCCAGCAAATACTATTTTCCCCTAATTGTGTTGTGGGAAGTTAGTGAGTTGTCCTTTGCCCATTTTCTCCCTTTCATTTTTAATAGTTCCCAGGCAAGTGGAGCATTTAAGGAAGTGTCCCTTCTGCTGCACAATTTCAAAATTTCCCAGGACTAAATAGCTACACTTGATGGAAGTCTTAATTGTGTCCATAGAAGTAGTGTAGTGTGATGAAGAGAATGCTTGACCAAGAGTCAGGGAGACTTGGATTCCAAGTCTGCCTCTCACGCTTGCTAGTAGTATGACCACAGATAGCTTCCTGGAGTCCCAGTTTCCTCATCTAAAAAATGGTCAGGATAATACTGGTACCTAGGGCAGATAGGGGGCACAGGGGATAGAGCACTGGGTATGGAGTCAGGAAGACTCATCTTCCTGAGTTCAAATTTGGCCTCAGACACTTACCATATGTGGGACCTTGGGTAAGTCACTTAGCCCAGTTTGCCTCTGTTTCCTCATCTGTAAAATGAGCTGGAGAATGAAATGGCAAATCAGTCCAGTATCTTTGCCGAGAAAACTGCAACTGGGTTTACAAAGATTTGGACACAACTGAAAAAACGACTGACCAAAATACCTGTACCAATCTCACAGGGTCATTCTGAAGTTCAAATGAAATAATGTATATAAAGAACCTTACCAACCTTGAAATACTCTGCCCCTGTGGGCAATGGAACTCTTGGAAGGCAGTGAGTGTGAAGCAGTCAGACAGGTGTGCAGTAACTTTGCGGGTGTTAGAGAAAAGGAGTTGAATTTATTATGAAAATTAGTATCAACAGCATTTACTGGTGTGTGTGTGTGTGTGTGTGTGTATGTGCACCCCTGCGTGTGTGCTTATATACCTATGGACACATTGGTAGACTAGCATAAAGCATGTTGACAGTGTTAAAAAGAAAACAAAGAAATTCTGTTGCCACAGCTATTGATCTCTCTGAGTGCATGTACCATTGAAATGTAGAGGAGGAAATGGCTACCAGAATAAAGGCAGGCATTCTGCTCTCCCAGTATCACACTCTGTGACAGACTGTTAAGGCAATACTTATGGTCCCAATCACACATTTCTCTTCTAGGAATCAGATTGAGGGGATGCAGAGGCCCAAATCAACTACTGCAGTATGGCTGGCAATCTCAGAGAGATGACGACCTGCCAAATTCCTGACACACAGGCGGATGTGTAAGCGGTTGTAGTAACTTACCCAAAAAGCTGTTTTCCCTTGAAAATTATTTTAAATTTCCTTGTAGAACAGTAAGACAATTAAACATATACATACATATTCATATAAGTATATGTATATACATTACACACACCCATAAAGACATGTATATATGTACATGTGTATATTGTATGTATACACATATATCCAATTCACATATGTGTACACATAAGTATATACGCACATATTATTTTTTCAGTCTCCAAAAGTCACTCAGGTAAGAGATAGCTTCATTGAGTCAGTAGTGGTAATCAGTTGCACTTAGCTGCTGGGTTTGGCTGGTGTGGGAAGATCATAGTACTATGGATCTCTTGGAGTATAAGCTGAAGCAGAGACAAATAAATGGACCACATACTGCTGGTCTGCTCTTGGGGTTGCCTTTGAGAAGGAGTTGCTGGGAAATGAATGGCTTGAATGGAAGGGAGAGGGGACATAGTACCCTTAATTTAGCCATTGAATTCACCAGGAAAACAATAATGGCAATAGCAATAATCAGGACAAAAAAGGCCTTGTATGATATTTGTTACTTAAAACAGTAGCATGAAAACTTTCATCATCTTGTAATTTATAAACGAAATGAAGGCTGATAGCTTATGTCTCTTAAACAAATCTGCAGAGGCACTTACAACAAGGAATTAGCCATGTCTTGGGAATGGGCTTCCTAGAAATCTTCACTATCTGTGGGGAGTTTATTAAACGCATGAACTGCATAATATTTCTCTGCACAGTGGCCATTTGATTACCAGGTTTCTACTTTCCTAAATTCTCCTCAACATAATATTTCTTTTAAAGCTACAACATGCAGTGATTCAGATGGAATCCCACAGGGAGAGGTACAATTAAGAATCTTATGCAATAACACATTCCTTTGTCCTTACAATTAGCATATGTATGGGCATCTGCAGTGGAAAAAAAAAGTGCTGATGCAAGTACTCTGAGTTTACTTTTTATTTTTTCTGCACCGTATTTGATATATTTGAGTTATACTTATATACCTCAGCATTATGATAACACCCAGCACTGACTCCTAGGATAATGACACTTTTTAAAAAAAGTAATCTTCTCTGGAGGACATCCTGCAAATGTCCTATACTTATAAATTCTGACCTCTCTGCCTATATCTACTCAACTTCAAAACACAGTCAATTTGGTTAGAAAGTTCATTTAACCAGTGGACACACCCAGATGATTTGATCTTGGAGTTGACTGGATATTTAAGTGTCTTCTTCCTGTTGACATTCACAACATCTAATTTCCAGCTTTTAAGTCTTTCCACAGGCTGCCCCTCACATCAGTAATACTCTTTCTTCTCATTTTCTTTTCTTTTCTTTTTTTTTTTAAAGCAATAGGGGTTAAGTAACTTGCTCAAAGGTTATACGGCCAGTTATTTCTGGGTGTGGTGCTGAGTATCTTGAGCCCGGATTTGATCCAGGTCATCCCGACACTGGAGCTGGTGCTCTTACTGGCTGAGCCACCTGGCCGTCCCTAAGCAATTGGGGTTAAGTAACTTGCTCAAGGTTACATGGCCAGGTGTTTCTGGGTGGGTGCTAAGTGTCTGAGCCTGGGATTCGATCTCCAGGTCATTCCAACACTGGAGCTGGTGCTCTTACTCACTGTGCTACCTGGCCACCCCTCATTCTTCTCATTTTCACCTCTTGGGTTATCTGCTTCCTTTCAAGACTTCATTCTAGGAGAGGTCTTTCCTGATTTAGCCCACTCCCCTATTTGTTACTGATTTCCCTTCCCAGGATTATTTTCCATCTTCTTTGTATACAATACATTTCCAGTTATTTATTGTATACAATATATGTGCATGTTGCCCCACCCACGATTAGATTATGACAGTTTTCTTCTTATTTTTTTTTATCCCTAGCACCTAGCAAAATGCCTTACTCAAAACAGGTGTTTACTACATGCTTAATAAAATGGATTGAATTGAATTATGCAATTTGTTGCCCTTTGAAAGTATAAACCTTGCCCAGGGACATGGGTAAGGTTAAAGTAGTGGATGGACAGTAGAGTTTACATATGGGTAGACAACTTCCATTAAAAGGGTTCTACACATGAACACTCCTGAAAGCCACAAGTCCAATACCTGCAGATGGAAGCTGTAGCAGTGGCTTTAGTAGAATATGAATGGGAAGAAAGGTAAATGGTTGGCATAGGACAAAGCTGTCTGGACCTATTTTCAAGGCTCCACTTTGGTTGATCTCAATGATTTTCTGCCTTATGTAGTTGTACAGGCTGAATTTTCTTTGTGTAGACACAAAGTCCTATTTGCAAGCCTCATCAAGACAGGAAGGTGATCCTGGGTTCTTGAATGCTGTGCCAATGAAGCATAAGCTCAGGCAGGGTTGATCAGGATGGAAAGGTTTCAACAACAGACTATGTCTGCTTTCTTAAGACTAGACTAATTAGGTACTGCTTATCATAAGTAAGCTGACCATTTTGTGATGAATTAATGGGCCAAGGCAACCAAAGAAACAAATAAAAATGCAAAATCACCATCAGTCCTATGCAACCCCCTTTACTTCTGCAGGGAGAGTAGCAGAGTGGCTGAAAAGGGACAGAGTATACCTTAGGAATCATACTGTTTTAAGATTGTCTATAAACATTCTTAGCTGTTGGTGAGATCCTTGTTTAATGTATTATCCTTGTCTAGTGACCAATGAATACTACTGGAGTAACTGAATTGTGTCAATTTTGACATACCTCCTATAAATGAAACCAAATGACAGAAAGAAGTTGAAGTAGAGTTGTAGGTAAGTGAAAGGATGGCCCATGGGCTCTTTTTGGAGAGAGAAATAAAGAAGTTGGTGGAGTTAGTTTTTATCATGTGCCCAAAGACAAGGAAAATCACTTCATCTACCATTATAGTGCTCATAAGTGTTTTAAAAAAGACTACCATGAAAACAAGTACAGCTCATGAGCTAACATCTATTACAGAGGATGAAGATGGAAAGAAATTCTACAAAAAAAATCAACAAGACTCTCCCTCCAAATGAAATTAACATATGTTCTGATGTTTGGAGACTCTAATGTAAAGGTGGGGATAAGTGAGGGTGACAAAAATAAGTTGGAAAAATGTGGTTCAGGAACAACCAATGATAAAGGACAAAGACTCCACAGAAGCCTCATACCTATTCATCATGAATACTTTAAGAAAGGGATTGGAAGGTGCTGGACATGGTGGTTATCAAATTTCATTAAAAAAATTGAAAATGATTATATTTTAACAGATCATGAGCAACTTGTTATTGATGTGGCAGTCATTTCTGAATCAGGTGAGTATGGGAAGCTAGAGTACTGACTTATTGAAAAGATTATAATTAAAGCAAAGTGGGGAGAAAGAAATAAAATGAGGAAAATATTTGGTGTACCATTAAAACAACTCCATTCTGACCAATTTAACCAAGTTATTGATGATGGAAAATATGTGTGAAATAAAGATATAGGAAGTTTATTAGAAGTTTAATATAGACATAGGAACTTTAATGCTTATAATGAATATTCATAACAACAAGATCAAAAGAGCATGAAAAAAATCATCATCAGAAAACATTTGACTTACTTGCCAAGCAAGAGGATATGGTACCTGAGAGCAGAAAAGGTTTAGAATATAAGCTAATTTGTAAAAATCTTATGGAAGATGATGGAAGATTATAGGCAATATCACTTCATAAAACAGAGAGAAACAATAGAGAGTATAATCAGTTTAAAGAAGTCTTGGTGAGACAGTTAACTAAGCAAGCTCATCCTAAAGCCATTTAAGGTCTTAAGGAAGGACAACAAATCGATGAAAGATGGTAAAGATCTGCAAAGATGTTTAGAATAAATTTTTCTATTATCAAGGACAATAAAGCTATGATACTTGAAATCTACACTACAGTTTCAGATAAGCATTAAGAGAAAGAAGTGGCACTAAAGAAAACAAAAATGGAAAAAGCAGCTGGATTAAACATTGTGTGTGTGTTAGATGTATATGTGTACATGTACATATACATACATATATACATACATACATACACACATATAAGGGATGTAGGGTATGTTTCAGGGAGCACTGGTACCTCTGGTGTGATAGCTGCTGAGCCCTTTTCAGTGCTGTTTTCCACCTGTTCCACCCAACTCTTACCAGTGACTCCAAGGAGCTGTAGCATGTGTAGCAGCCACACTCCAGTAAACCATTTTGGTAGACAGGTTAAAACAGGTCAAGGGTAATCAAGGGGTCTTAAACCCATTGGTGAGTTAGGCAGGGTGTCTACCCCAAGCATGTGAAAACTTCCCCTGGTGGAATGGGCGAATGAGAACAATTTGTTCTAATGGCCACGAAGGCAGCTGAAGCAGATGCTGTGGTGCTTAGAGCTTGGTTAGACATTGAAGACACCAAGGTCATCCACTGCATCTTGAGCCATCACCAGTTTTCTTGATTCTGTCTTGCTGCATGTATGTAATATTTGTGCAGAAAGTAACAATTTTGAGTGTTGAATGATTAATTCATAAACTGTTTGAATGTAGGGGAAGATACCAAAGTTGTGGGAAAGAACTTGGACCTTAATAATATTTTTAAAAAGGTTACCAAGAGAACATATACTTCCATTTTACGTGCCTGCTTTCCCATCTATATATAATTTTTATGTGAATATGCTACACACATAGTGAGGGTATCCCTGACAATGATATTAGTAGGGGCCAAGCATGATTTCATAAATAATATTCCACAGTACACTATATATCTTTTATAATTAACAATTGACTGGAAGGTATAGATAATATGAATTTATGCTGTGATTATTTGTGGAATTTTTAAAAAGCATTTGATAAAGTTAAAGCAAAATGCCACTTTGAATGCTCTATTTCAACTATGTCTCTTCCATACATATATCACAATTATTCCAGATTCCTTAGAAGATAGAACTAGAAGGATAACCTTGTTTGACCATCGTTATCAGGTGAGGTATAAAAGAGGAAGATGTATGCTCATCAAAGGTGTTTACTCTCATGGAGCAGATCCAGCAAAATCCAACTTCAAGAATAATTCCCTGTGAATGATGTGGTCTTCTATATGTCCTGTTTGTAAATGACATTGTACTGGTTCTATAAAATTTCAGCAACTTTTGGAAGAAATTCATAACCACTCAGAGTTTGGACTAACCATTGATGTAGGAGAAACCAGGTGGATAAAGAATGCTTATAATTCAGATTACAGCATACTGTTGTATGAGCAACCTTTAGAGCTCATTCATAAGTATATTCATCTTGGGCAGACAGGGCAAATGGGTGACTTGGGTCTAGCATTAAATAGGAGGAAGAAAATGGTCTGGATTTTAAAGCACTTTTAATCACTCTATATTTCTTCCAGAAACAAAACCCATCTTTTTAATACCAATATTTTGCCAGTGTTGTTGTATGACAATGAGTCATGGAACTGAAGTCTCTTAAGACTTAAAAATCAGTTTCACTCAGAGAGCAATGGAGGTATTCATCATGGGTGTGAGTGGGTTTTAACATAAGGTACTACAAAGAAGTGCTAGAGGAAAGGTTATTATCAAAGAAATGAGTGATTGAAAATGAAGTTGGGCTGGCCATATAGGGAGAGAGAGTGATAACCAGGTTAGCCCATGAGCTCTACTTGCATTTTTCTAATGTCAGGGAAAATCAAAGAAGGTAGAGGTAGCATACTGGGGGGGGGTGTCTTTGATGAAACCAAGGGAGGGCATGAGTTGCATGGGATAGACAGATATGGATGTGTGGCAATCTGAATCAATGGAAGATTAATAAATGAGATCATAGGTTAACTTGATTATCTGAGTATTTGAGACATAGTCCCTATATAATTCTCTCTTTATAACAATCTTACTGGGAGAATCTGATTGCCTCTTGGCTTTAACAGTCAAGTTTTGTTGAGGGTAAGAAATACAAATACTTCTTCCATTTCCTACAACCCCAAGAAATTTATCTTTTATTTATCATAGTATGTAAGAGGGTGTATTTATCCGTGTATATTATGTGTGCCCACATGGATCTATCTGGCTGTGACTTGTAGGCAGACAAGAATCAATATTTCTAATATTTTATTCCCCTACCTTTCTCCAAGGAAGACTTTGATTCCTGTCAGGAGGAAGTTGGGGTCAGAACCTGGCCATCATACTTTCCTCAGACAGAGGGAATACAAGGCTAGAAATGTAGATTAGATAGATAGATAGATAGATTTCCTTAAATATTGTTTGTCTAGGGGAAGTAATTTTTAGGTTTGAGCTATACTTCTGATTGCTATCCTTTAATGGGAAAGGAAGGTCCTAAGATATATATCTAAGACTTGATTCCCTTTCCACCCAATGCCAGCTCTACAATGAACAAAATAACAAAGAAACCTACTTATTCAAACAGTTAACAAATAGAAACGAGAGGAAAATATACATATATAGACATGTATACATGTCTATATATGTATGTATGTATATGTACACATACACACACATAAACATATAAGAATATGTAACCGACGACACAGAATGAATGAACTCTCTATCTGGGAGCAAGATAACTGAACTCAACCAAGAGAATCTCAGAAGTCACTCAAGGGAAAATGTTCTGCAGTTCCTAGTGTAGCAATAGGGACATGATAGAGATTGCTACCTTCTCTACCTGTCAGTTTTTTTCAGGTCTTTCTCTCCCTTCAGTGACCTGAAGAGAGGTTGGAATGGCACATCACCTCTTTCAAAGCTGGAAGCCCAGAGAGCCAGGATCTTGCTTTTCTGTAGCTCTTACCCACTCTATCCTTATGCAGGTGCAGAGCATTGATCTCTGTCAGTGGGGTGAAAATTCTGTATAATTGACCTTTTGAGCCAAGGGTTACACTCCTATGTATATGTACAAGGTGTCCCCAGAATCTTGGTGCAGTTTTAAGCTATTAAAACTTAAAACTACACCAAGACTTTTGGGACATGCTATATCCATAAACATGCTCACAAATGTATGCATGTATTTGTTCATATTTAGATGTACATGTTGCCTCCTTGATGGAATATAAACTCCTTAGTGATAGAGACTGTTTCATTTTTGTATTTGTATCAACAACACCTAGCACAGTGCCTGGCTTAGCAAGTTCCTAAAAAGTACTGATGAATAAGATCACATTTATCCATTTAAGTATTTGAGACATAGCCTTAAGTATCCTTTTAATTCTCATTATATAACAATCTCACCATCTTACAAGTTTCAGAGATGCAAAAGAGAATGATATACTTTCAAAGGTGAAAGGGATTTGGTTCAGCCTCCCCCGCCCAATGTAGGAATTCCATTCTTTCCCTGTCCCCAGCATCCATGACATGTGCTCATATAGCTTTTGATTGTAGGGTAATTTTAGAAAATTGTGAATCTATGAATGGGAAGCTTGGGACCCTGGGTTGAATCTTTTGCATCTCACCTCATTCTGGATTTCCTACTCTGACTTCTCAGAACAAGGAGTTGTGATATTTATCCCAGGAAGAGAGCAAGGTAGATGTGGGACTTATGCCTGAGAGAAATTATTGCAGTGATGGTGTGGCCCTTTTGTAAAAGCCAACAGCTCTGGGTTTATTTCATCCTTGTGTTCTGGAATACATGGTAGAGAAAAATGGGAGCAAATCCTTTCTTCCCAAGCCAGTGAACTGTTTGGTTCCTTTCCCTAGGAGTACAAGACCCTAAAAGAAAAACAAATACCTATGAGATCCCATCAGGTTTCAGGTCACATTTTGAAAGAGATTGAACATAAGAGTTCCAGAAAGTAATACTCCATGCTTGCTAAACCAAAAAAGAATAATAACAATAAACAGAGTGCCTTGAGCTCTTTGGAGGAAAGGAATAATATAAATCTAACAAACAAATGAAACACAAATAAAATCCTAATGAAGACTATGCATTTTGACCACACATTCCTCTTTTAAAGAGCCAAAAGAATAGAAAACATGTTTATATGTGGAACAGGCACTATGGAATAGAAACACCTCTGGAATTCAGCCCTGGTGCACTTATCAAATAAGGTCAAACATAGGTTAGAGATGGAAGCCACAGAGAAACGAGAGTCTATTTATTTACTTTTGGGTTGGTTGCGGTTATTGTTTTGAATCTGGGTTGAATGCTGTCCTATAGATGCAACCTTCTGAAGCAGAGATAGTGCATATCATAGGCAGCTAAGTGGCATAGGATAGTGTGCTAGGCTCGAAGACAGGAACACTTGAGTTCAATCTGGCCTCAGACATTAGCTGTGAAATTCAGGCAAGTTTTCAACAATTTCCTTATCTGTAAAATGGGGATAAGATCAGCACTTACCTCACAGGGCTGCTCTGAGGATCAGTTGAGATAACAATCTCACACTGCCTGGCCCATAGTAAGCGCTATATAAATGTTAGCTATTATTACCATTATGATTTTATAGTGTATAGCCAAATACAACTAGGGAGGCAATTTCCTCCACCTTTCTTGAATCAGGAAACCAAAGATCCTAGTTTGTAAGCAATTCACTGCCAGGGGAGGATCACTGTTTGTGGCACAGAATCCTAATCTATGTGTGATTTCTATACTCTAGAAAAGATGGGAAGAAAGAGGTTTAATTTTTAAAATCTAACAATAAAATATATTCAGCAGGCATTTAAGTGCCAACTTTATACAAGGAAGTATATTATGTATATGATTTAGTTTTTTTTCACAACCCTACAGTGTAATACAATTAGTATTACCCCTCCCCCCCTTTTAGAGGTAAAGAAACTGAGGCTAAAAGAGAAGTGACTTGACCAAGATGACACAGCTGGTAAGTGGAAGAGCCATGTCACAAACCCATCTTTTGACTAAAAGCCAATACTTTTCTCACTGTGTCTCAATTCAGTTTAGTGAAACTAAATTCATTCAATTCAATTTTGTTAATTCAATTCAACTAACAAAAGGCCATTTGCCTTACATATAGATAAAATAGATTTTAGCACTGAAAGTATCATCTAGTCCAATGCATTCATTTTACTCACAAAGACAACACACATTTCTGTGTGCTTTATGGTTTATAAAGGTTTGTTTTGTTTTAACAAAAGCCCTATGAGCTAGGGAGTGCAAGTCACACTATTCCCATTTTACAGACAAGGACACTTGGCCTAGAGACAGAAAGCAACTTACACAAGGTCATAAAGCTGGCCTTGGCAGGATGCAGCATTTGCTTCTTTGTGTGGCACTGCCTCAGGAAGATTTCATAACACTCAATTTGGCATCTTTACTTGCTTCCTGATTCAAGAAAGGTGAATTAAGGATTCAGGAAAAAAAACCCCAACAACACAGAGGATGAGAGACAGGCCCTATGAAGGAAGATGAAAAAACACTACAGTCATTTCATGAGGTGATGTGGATTATTTTTCTGGTATATGAAGGTTTGTTTTGAGGGGTAAACTGATCAATTAAATTCTCATAGATTAAGGATCATAGAATTTATAGCCAGAAGGAAACTTAGAGATAAGAAGACTATAGGAATTGGAAGGGATTGTAAAAATCATCTAGCCTAACCCCTTCATTTTACAAATGAGTAAATTGAGGATAATAGAGGTGAAATGCTTGTGTAAGGTAAGTTCATCCAAGCAATAACAGAGCAGGGACCGAAGTCAGGTTCTGACTCCACAGCCTGTGCATGGACAACTAGAAGAGGCTCCCACTGCACTTTATTTATTTGCTTTTTAAAATAAAAAATTATTTTTTACCTTCAATAACATGTTAAAACAATTTTAAAAGTTTGTTTTTAAAAATTTTGAGTTCCAATTTCTCTCCCTTCTTCCCTTCGCTTACCCCTCCTTGAAAAGGCAAGCAATTTAATATAGATTATACATGTGCAGTCATGCAAAACACACTTCCATTTTAGCCATGTTAAAAAGGAAACAGAGACCAAAAAAACCCCAAGAAAAATAAAGTAAAAGAAAATATACTTCAATCTGCATTCAGACTCCATCAGTTCTTTCTCTGGAAGTGGATAGAAGTTTTTATCCTAAGTTCTTAGTAATTTTCTTGGATCACCGCATTTCTGAGAATAGCTAAATTGTTCACAGTTGATCATCATACAATATTGTTGTTACCGTGTACAAAGTTTTCCTGATTCTGCTCAGTTCACTTTGTATTGGTTTATATAAGTCTTCCCAGGTTTTTCTGAAATTATCCTGCTTGTCATATATAGCACAATAGTGTTCCATCACAATCATATGCCACAACCTGTCCAGTCATTCCCCAATTGATGGATATCCCATCAGTTTCCATTTTTTTTTGCCACCACTGAAAAACCTGCTATAAATATTTTTGTGCATATAGATTCTTTTCCTTTTTCTTTGATCTCTTTGGGGTACATGCCTAGTAGTGGTATTGCTGGGTCAAAGGATATGCACACCTGTATAGCGCTTTGGGCATAGTTCCAAAATTGTTCTCCAGAGTGCTTGGAGTAATTCACAACTCCACCAATAGTGCATCAGTGTCCCAATTTTTCCACATCTTCTCCAACATTTATTATTATTTTCCTTTTTTGACATATTAACCAATCTGATAGCTAGGAGGTCGTTTTAATTTTCATTTGTCTAATCACTAGTGATGTAGAGTGTTTTTCATAGGACTGGATAGCTTTGATTTCTTTTTCTGAAAACTCCCTGTTCATATCCTTTCACTATTTATCAGTTAGGGAATGATTAATATTCTTATAAATTTGACTCAGTTCTTTATATATGTGAGAAGTGAGGCCTTTATCAAAGAAATTTACTATAAAATCTCTGCTCCCCCTACCCCAGTTTTCTTCTTTTCTTTTAATCTTGGCTGCATTTTTTTTGTGCAAATTTAAAAAAAATTAATGTAATCAAAATTATCCAGTTTATGTTTAATAATGCTCTCTTCCTCTTGTTTAGTCATAAAGTCTTCCCTTATTCACAGGTCTGACAGGTAAGATATTCTATACTCCCCTAATTTGTTTATGATATCACCTTTTTTGTCTAAACCATGTACCCATTTTGACCTTATATTGGCATATAGTGTGAGGTGATGATCTATAACTAGTTTCTCCCAAACTGTTTTCTAGTTTTCTAAGCAATTTTTGTCAAATGGTGAGTTCTTATCACAAAAGCTTTAATCATTGTGTTTACCAAACAGTAGATCACTATGGCCATTTATTACTGGGTTTTGTATGCCTAATCTTTTCCACTGATTCACCACTCTATTTCTTAGCCAGTATCAGATTGTTTTCATGATTACCACTTTGTAATACAGTTTGAGATCTAGTACTGTTAGGCCACCTTCCTTCACGTTCTTATTCATTGATTCCCTTCATATTCTTGACCATTTTTTCTTCCAGAGGAATTTTATTATTTTTTTTCTAGCTCTATAAAATAATTTTTTGATAGTCTGATTGGTGTGGCACTAAATAAGTATATCAATTTCAGTAGAATTATCATTTTTTTTATATTGGCTTAGGCTACCCACGAGTAATTAGTATCTCTCCAATTGTTTAGCTCTGACTTTGTGTGGAAAATATTTTGTAATTGTGTTCATATAGTTCCTGATTTGTCTTGGCAGTTAGATTCCCAAATATTTTATATTCTTTGAAGCTATTTTAAATGGAATTTCTCTATATCTTCCTTCTAGACTTTGTTGGTAATATATAGAAATACTGATGATTTATGTGGATTTATTTTATATCCTGCAACTTTGCTGAGGTTACTTATTATGAAAGCTAGGTTTTTTTTTAGTAGATTCTCTAGGATTCTCTAAGTATATTATCATATCTTCTGCAAAACAATAGCTTTGTTTCCTCAATGCTTACTTGAATTCCTTTTTCTTGTCTAATCGCTATAGTATATCATTTCTAGTACAATATTGGACAATAGTTGTGATAATAGGTATTCTTGCTTCATCCCTGATCTTATTGGGAAGACTTTTAGCTTATCCCCATTACAGATAATCCTTGCTGATGGTTTTAAATAGATACTACTCATCATTTTAAGGAAAACTTCACTATTCCAATACTTTCTAGTGTTTTTAATGAGAATGGGTGGTGTATTTTGCCAAAAGTCTTTTCTGCATCTATTCAGGTGATCATATAATTTTTGTTGGTTTTGTTACTGATATGGTCAATTATGATTAAAGTTTTCCTTATATTGAACCAGCCCAAATTCTTAATATAAATCCCACCTGATCATAATGTATGATCTTTGTGATATATTTCTGTAATCTCCTTGATAAGATATTATTTATTTTTTGCATAAATATTCATTAGGGAAACTAGCCTATAGTTTTCTTTCTCTCTTTTTATTCTCTCTGCTTTAGGTATCAAAATCATATTTGTGTCATAAAAGGAATTTGGTAGGACTCCTTCTTTGCCTATTTTTCTAAATAGTTTATATAATATGAGAATTAATTGTTTGGTAATTTACATGTTTGGTATGATTCATTTGTCAATCCATCTGGTCCTGGGTATTTTTTCTTAGGGAGCTCAGTGATGGCTTGTTCAATTTCTTTTTCTAAGATAAGGTTATTTAAGTATTCTCTTTCCTCCTGTTAATCTAGGCAATCTATGTTTTTGTAAATATTCATCTATTTCACATAGGTTGTTAGATGTTATTGGCATATAATTGGACAAAATAGCTCCTAATGATTGCTTTAATTTCTTTTTCATTGGTGGTGAATTCACTCTTCTCATTTTTGAAACTGGTAATTTGGTTTTCTTCTTTTTTTAAAAAAATCAAATTAACCAATTAGCATTTTTATTGTTGTTGTTTTGATAAAACCAGCTCCTAGTTTCAATGGTTTTATTTTTTTACTCTCAATTTTTATTAATCTCTCATTTGATTTTAAACATTTTGAATTTGGTGTTTAATTGGGGATTTTTAATTTGTTCTCTTTTTAGTTTTTTTAGTTGCATGCCTAATTCATTGATCTGTTCTTTCTCTTTTTTGTTGATGTAAGCATTTGGAGATAAATTTTCTCCTAAGTACAGCTTTTGCTGCATCCCATAAATTTTGGTGTGTTGTATCATTGTTATCATTCTCTGTTCCCTTTTTTAGATGATGGAAATGAGTCCTTTTGTGTCACTGGAAGACCCAGTGAGAAGAAGTGTGCTTAAATTAAGCAGGACAGATCTTGGGGGAAAAAACTCCTTTACTGATGAGATGATAAAATCTGAAAATGGGCAGTCAAGTGAGGCAGCATCTGTAGGACACTGGATAGCTCTCAGCAGAGAAGTACTGTAGAAATTGTCTCTCCTGGATGATTTAGACACTCACTTGAAGGCAGAGGACTGGACTCAGTGATGTCTTGGGATCCACTGTAGCTCTAGGATTACATGATTCTACTGCAATATGTGCACTTAAAAACCAAAGAAACTGATTAATGATTTCTTTTCTCTTTTAGTTTTAAATATTTTTACTTGCAGTTGATCAAAATATCTTTTCTGGATCATCAAAGGATATACTCCAGGCACCCAACCTGAATCTTCTAATAATGGTCTAGCGAAATATCTGGGAAGAGGGGTGGTTAGTTTCCCTGTTAGATGATGCAAAAAGAAAATCAGAAAACATTAATTTTTTTCCCCTCATGGAGTGGTATCCTATCTTTGAATAAAATGGAGAGATCACAGGGAAGGCTCTAGAACCCAAAAGGCATTTGGTACTGACACGTTCATTTAATTTCATCCTGATTTGGAGATTATTCTTACAATTACATTGTTTAATGGGTTCACGATCTCTGAAGGGTACTCTCCCTACAAGTATAGGCCACAAGTCTTCTCTATCTACTTATCCAGTTAGATTCTAATCCATGTCCTTTCATAAATCATTCATTGTGCATTCCTTCAAAACACTAGGGATTTTACTCTAGTTCTTGTAATATTTTGTAGATTTGGAAAAAGGCTACCAAGAAAATATCAGTAACTGTCCACCTATACTTTCTCACAAAATATAAGAATGCTCTAATTATGCATTGAGGGGTAGGTGGCACTGTGGATAGAGTGCCAGGTCTGAAGTCAGAAAGACTCAATTTCCTGAGTTCAAATCTGGATTCAGACATTTAGTAGATGTGTGACCCTGGACAAGTCACTTAACCCTGTTTGCCTCAGTTGCTCATCTGTCAAATGAGCTAGAGAAGGAAATGGCAAACCACTCCACTATCTTTGCCAAGAAAATCCCAAAATGGGGTCATGAAGAGTTGGATATGATTGAACAACAACAAACATAAGAAAACAAAAACAAAAACAAGAACAAAAACTCCAAACTCTCTTCTTGTAATCAGTAAATTTTAATTCAACAGACATTTCTCTCTCATAACGCTTGTTTTTCCCTACTCTATGCACTTATTGTGTTGTGATTTGTATTCTAATAACTACTTGTGTTTTCTCTCCTACTAAATTGTAAGGTCCTGGAGGGCAGGACCTTTATTTTTGTATCTCCCCCAACCCCCACCTCAGGGCCGAGCACAATGTACTGCATCTATCACCTGCCTGGGTAATACTGAGGTCTGCCCTCTCCTTCCACGATCCTATGAACTAGAAAAAAATGTTCTTTAATTCCACAAGAGTATTTCCTACTATTCTGTAATGTTCTGTTTGGCACTTAGTAAATTTTGTTGAATTGAATTAAGGCCCACAGGCATTCATTCATTCATTTGTTCATTCAATAATAATTTATTAAGTATGTACTCAGCACTAAGAGAAGTTGCAAAGATATATGATACTGTCCTTTTCCTCAAACAGGGTCTGCAATACCCCTCTTCTGGGGTAGTATCTGTACCTCTGATCCAACCCCTTTCCAGTTAGTGAATCTTGAAACTTCATACCTCCTCGATTCTTCTTTTTTTAAATTCAAATTTATTTATTTATTTTTAGTTTTCAACATTCATTTCCAGATTTTGGAGTTACGATTTTTTCTCCTTGTCTTTCCCCTACCCCCACCCCAAAATAGCAACCCTACTGAATACCCCTTTCCCCAATCTGTTCTCTCTTATATGCTCCCCCATTACCCCCTAACTTTCTAGTAGGGCAAGATGGATTTCTATATCCTAGTGCCTGGATGTCTTCTTTCCCAGTTGCATGTAAAAAACAATTTTTTTAAACATTTGTTTTTAAAACTTTGAGTTCCAGATTTTTTCCCCCTTCTTCCTTTCTCACCCACCCCCACTGGGAAGATAAGCAATTCAATATAGGTTGTACATGTGTAGTTACCCAAATCATTTCCATAGTAGTTATATTGTGAAATACTTACTATATTTCCCTTCATCCTATACCTCCCCCCACTTATTCTATTTTCTCCTTTGAATCTATCCCATTTCAAAAATGTTTGCTTCTAACTGCCCTCTCCTCCCATCTGCCCACCCTTCTATCATCCCCCCTCTTATCCCCTACCCCCCATTTTCCTGTAGGGTAAGACACCCAAATGAGTGTGTGTTATTCCCTCCTTAAGCCAAATTCAATCAGAATAAGTTTGTCCCATTCTCTTTCACCTTCCTGCTCTTCCCCTCCATTGTAACAGTTTTCTCTTGCCTCTTTTCTATAAGATAATTTACCCTAATCTATCTCTCTCTTTCTCCTCTCAATTAATTCCTCTCTCACCTCTTAATTTTATTTTTTAGATATCATCCCTTCATATTCAACTCATCCTGTGCCCTCTTTCTATGTATAGATAAACATACATATGTGCCCACACTCAAATATATATTTATATACACATATACCCTCCTATACATACATATATATGTATTTATGTGTATATATATTCCCTTCAACTATCCTCATACTGAGAAAAGTCTTATGAGTTACAATTATTGTTTTTCCATGTAGGAATGTAAATAGTTCAACTTCAATAAGTTTCTTATGATTTCTTTTTCCTGTTTACCTTCTCATGCTTCTCTTTCTTCATGTATTTGAAAGTCAAATTTTCTGTTCAGCTCTGGTTTTTTCATCAAGAATGCTTGGAAATCCTCTATTTCATTGAATGACCATATTTTCTCCGGTAGCAGTATACTCAGTTTTGCTGGGCAGGTGATTCTTGGTTTTGGTCCTAGCTCCTTTGACCTCTAGAATCTCATATTCTAAGCCCTTCAATCACTTAATGTAGAAGCTTCTAAGTCTTGTGTTATCCTGATTGTGTTTTCACAATACTCATATTGTTTCTTCCTGACTGCTTGCAGTATTTTCTCCTTGACCTGGGAACTCTGGAATTTGGCTATAATATTCCTAGGAGCTTTCTTTTTGGGGTCTTTTTCAAGAGGCAATTGGCAAATTCTTTCAATTTCTATTTTGCCCTGTGATTCTAGAATATCAGGGCAATTTTTCTTGATAATTTCTTGAAAGATGATATCTAGGGGTGGCTAGGTGGCACAGTGAATAGAGCACTGGCCTTGGAGTCAGGAGGACCTGAGTTCAAATCTGGCTTCAGACACTTTACACCTACTAGCCATGTGACCTTGGGCAAGTCACTTAGCCCCAATTGCCCTGCTCTTCCCCCCTCCAAAAAGCAAAAAAACAAAATAAAAAAAAGAAAGATAATGTCTAGGCTCTTTTTTTGATCATGGCTTTCAGGTAGTCCAATAATTTTTAAATTATCTCTCCTGGATCTATTTTCCAGGTCAGTGGCTTTTCCAATGAGATATTTCACATTGTCTTCTGTTTTATCATTTGTTTGTATCTGTTTTATAGTATCTTGATTTCTCATAAAGTCATTAGCTTCTAATTGCTCCAATCTAATTCTGAAGCAATGTTTCTCGTCCGTGAGTTTTTGAAATTCCTTTTCCATCTGGCAAATGCAGCTTTTTAAGGCATTCTTCTCCTCACTGGCTTTTTGGGACTCTTTTGCTATTTGAGTTAATCTATTTTTAAAGGTGTTTTTTTCTTCAGTGTATTTTTGGGTCTCTTTTAGCAGACTGTTGACTCACTTTTCATGATTTTCTTGCATCATTCTCATTTCTCTTCCCAATTTTTCTTCCACTTCTCTAACTTGATTTTCAAAATCCATATTGAGCTCCTCCATGGCCTGTAACCAGATCATATTTTTCTTGAACGCTTTTGATGCAGGAGTTCTGACTTTGCTGTCTTCCTTCTGCTCCATGCCTTGATCCTTTTTGTTCCCCCCCCCCCCCATATGGTCTATTTATGCTTCCTCTGCTTGTGCATATTTTCAGCCAATTACTTGACTTTTGAGCTCTTTGCTATGGTAGAACTCTGCTTGGAGAATAGAGAGAGATTTGTCCCAAAACAAACCCAGAACTTTGTGAGTTTTGTAGCTGGGGTTTTCACAGCTGCCAGAGCTATTAGGAGGGTGCCCTCTCTACAGCCCCCACAAGCTCTGGCTCACTGGCCACACACCCCAGGACCACCACCCAAGATTGTGATCCAGATCCAAGCAGGTCAAAGCAAGAGCAATTGCCCTCTGAATGGTCTCCTGGTCCCCTTGCAATCTGCAGGCCAGGAGCTCCTGAGGCTGTCCCCCCTTCCTCTCCCCGTTCCAACAGAGTTCCACACTGACCTTTTACTTTGTCCTTGGAGTTTATGGGTTGAGAAGTCTGGAAACAACCACAGCTGCTGGTGATTCACTCTCCTGAAGTCTGCTCTGGCCACTAGTCAGGGCCACCCTGGGGCCAGAACTGTGCAGCTCACACTGGACTGCACTCAGCTCCCAGCTCCCTGCGTTAGACCCTTCCTGTTGTCCTGCTTGGCTGCCTTCAGCAAGGAGATTTGTTTCTCTCTGTCTCTGTGGGTTCTGTAGCTCTAAAGTTTGTTTAGAGTAATTTTTTTTTACATGTATTGGAAGTGATTGGAGCAGGAACTCATGCCAAGTTTGTGCTTCTACTCTGCCATCTTGCCTTCACCTCAATTCTTCTTTATTGTTTTCTAGAGTATGTGATCCCACTTCCTAGTTCTGCCCTGGTTTGACTCCCTCTCCTGACCCCAATGTTTCTTCATGTTCTAATCTTATATCCTGCCTTGCAACTTCTCTTTGTTCCCTTTGCTTGATAAACAAGATTTGGGGTTCTTCACCTTGCACTATCTTCTGATTAATTTAACTCCATTATAGCAGGTTAGCAGTAATGAACTGAGCCTGTTCTCTGACACCAGAGGGCATATACAGGAAAGCCTGAGTTGATCAGGCACCTGGGAACACAGTTTCTTTTTTTTAACAGGGTCTGGCTGGCATGGACTCAGCAGGAGTTTGGGGGCTGGCAGTAGTAGATCTGAGGCGAATGCTTTAATACCCAGTCTAAACTCTAAATAAGCCAATGGGGAGGAGAACTGTTTGGGCTAAGTTACTGTGTATATCCTCCCATTTTGAAAGATTCAATTTTGTTAATTCTTCCCTAGGTCCCTGAGCTGAGTAAGTGGCTGATTAGTTATAGAATAGTCATGTGCGATTTGTATTTATGGCACTGATGACTAAATGCAGGTAAAGAGCCTGGATGGGAAGATTAAGTGCTACAAAAGTGCTGTATCTTAAGATGACTATTAGTACCAAGGCTGGGGACCTTCGAATGTGAACACGTGGCAAATAGTGCCATCACAGGTGGAGCCTTTTAAAAAGCATCAACTTGATTAAGGAAGACATAAATTAACTAAAGGAAGTAGCACTTACAGTGACAGACCGTCGTCAGAATTCTTTCCCGTTTGGTTTCCATTTAAGTCGGCACATATGGCGAGGGGTTGTTTAAGGGTTTCAGACGTATACATTTCTCTCTCCAAGCAGGAATATGAATGTCTCAATTTAAGTGAACTCAGTGGGTGGTGCAATTCCTTTACCCCATGCTTCTCCTGAACAACGGAAGGAGACGTAGAGAGCTATGTAAAGGTTACTGAGCTGCAAAGGGAACGGTTTGTTTCAATTTAATGTTTTTCATCCAAGGGACTTGTGGTCCTTCAAAATTGTCATGTTTGTGCCACAAACAGTAATGAATTGTCTCCGAGACCTGACCTGTGGAATCAGTGATTCATGGAAGAGCTTTGCATAGCCCTCTGGATTCCCAGTGTGAATCAGGAAACAATTAAAAGAGACCCTAAGACTAGATAGAACTTTGAGAGGTTTTTTTAGTCCATTCCTCTGCCTGTGGTCAGATTTGTATTCCAGTAATCAATCAAACAAGCAAAAAGATAGTACAGATTACAGAAGACTCTAGTCTATAATCTATACAGCAAGAATACTCTATCTAGCATAGTTCTTCAGTGCTTGGCATTGGACTCTGAATTTAATTGGCATTTAACACTAGAAGGACCAGATGTCAATTGACACAAACATTTTATTATAATTTTACTTTGAAATAAAAATTTTCATTCTCTATTTTCTTTGCCTTATGGTTAAAAAAATGCACTGTGTCAATTTATACAGTTTGATCCTTTGAGATATTCTTAAATTCTCTTCCTTCTTAATAAATGTTGAATGAATGACATAAGCCCTATGATTGCACCTTAAGATTACTCTCTTTTATTCCTCCCCTCTGCTCCTTTCATGGAACAAAGGAATATCCATCCTTATTCTCTTATTCAGTATCCATACACTCTCTTAATTATATCATTCTCCCTAGACTTTAGGATTATAGGTCTCAGAACTGGAAGGGAACTTACTAGATAATCTAACTTACTACAGGAATACTTCACTTTATTGAACTTCACAGATATTGTGTTTTTGTTTTGTTTTGTTTTCTTCCAATTGAAGGTTTGTGGCATTTCTGTGTGGAACAAGTCTGTCAGCTCCATTCTTCCAACAGCATGTGCTCAAATCGTGTCTTTGTCACATTTTGGTAATTCTCACAATACTTTATACTTTTTCATTATTATTCTATCTGTTATGGTGATCTGTGAGCAACGATCTTTGCTGCTATTATTATAATTGTTTTGGGGTGCCATGAACCACGCCCTTTTAAAACAGTAAACTTAATCAATAAATGTTGTGTGTGTTCTGACTGCTCCATCTATGGGCAGTTCTTGTCTCCTGCCCTGCTCCTCTAGCCTGCCTATTCCCTGAAACACAACAATATTGAAATTAGGCAATTAATAACCCTATGATGGCCCCTAAGTGTTCAAGTGAAAGAAAGAATCCATCTGTATAATACACTTCCTTGTTGTCTTATTTTAAGAAGTTGCCATAGCTACCCCAACCTTCAGCAACCACCACCCATGTCAGTTAGCAGCCATCTACATTTAGGCAAGACCCTTCACTAGCAAAAAGATTGCGACTTGCTGAAGGCTCAGATGATGGCTAGCCCTTTTTTTTCATTAACAATAAATATTTTTAAATTAGGGTGTGCACATAATAAAAAAAAACCGTGATATTGCACACTTAATATAGTGTAAACATAACTTTCATATGCACTGGGAAACCAAAAAATTCACATGACTCACTTAATTGCGCTATGAACTTTATTGTGGTGGTTTAGAATTGAACTTGCAATATCCATGAAGCATGCCTTGTTTTACTGATGAAGAAACTGAAGCCAGAGAAGTTAAATGATTTATAAGATTATAAAGGTGCAGAACTTCAGAACAAATTTAGTGTCATTTCCATCTCACCATACTTCCATCTCTTTATAATAGTTTTTTTTAAATTTCTACCCTTCCTAAATGCCAGCTATGTCCACCAGGTCAGCTGGGAAATGCACATGGAATTGGAAATGAGATTCACAGAAGGGGATAAAAACACTTAAGGAAATTTGGTATTACTTGGCCCACATGTTGCTTCCGTGACCCGGCTGGACCATTTCAAATTTTAAGTTGTGGATGTGGGTATTTAATGAACACAAGACCACGTACAGCAAAGTTTCTGAGAAAACCTGCTCAAAGCAGGGAATCTGACCCTTGGGTCTATGCTTTATAACTTCCAGGAAGGCCTTTTACATACAACTCCTTAGAGTACTATTTAGTGTAGAGTGGAATCCAGTATAAGGTGGGTACATCTTGGAATCCATGTGGTGTGATTTATAATTGAAGAATTGTAATATAATAGAAATATGTATTGGTTTGGAGTCAGAGAATCTGGTTTCAAATGTTGAATCTCTTGCTTAATATCTGTATTCCATTGGATAGGTTATTTCTTCTCTCTGGGCCTCAGTTTACTCATCTGCAAAATGGGGAAACAAAAAGACTAGTTACTTTCAAAGGTTTTTTTTTTCTAGCTTTAAGTCATATGACCAAAGAAACTCAACATAAAGCACACTCTTCTATGAGCGTGGTTCTACTGTATGAACCCATTTTCTTCCTTACCTCTGATTTAAATATCAGTTTTCTCATCTATAAAATGGGGATAATAATACTATTCTTTGCCTCACAGTGTTATTGTATCAATTCAGATGAGATACAGATAAAATATCTTCTAACCTATGACACTACACAAATGTTGACTATTAACCAAGTTCTGACTTTTCTTCAAGGTCCAATTCATGTTTTACTTTTTCTATGAAATCTTCACTTTCTACGAAATCCAATGGTTCAGAATTTATCAGCCTGTAGTTAGCCTCAGTAGGTTCAAGATGAATCAAAGGAAAAATGATTTTTTTAAAATAAAAAAGCTTTTTTTAAGGGGATATAAGATATCTCCCCACCCCCACCCCCCACACACCTGGGGTGCCCTCTCCCCCATCCCACCTAAGTTCTTAGGGTGATTGAGCTTAAACTTAGAGCAGTTTCTACATAGCATATGTCTGTCAAGTTCACTTCCAACTGTGGCATAGCTGAAAATGAATGAGTTAGCATCTCTGCTGCTGTTAGACTGGGCCAAGCAGATCACCTGGGACTTTGCTCCTCACAGTCTGACTTCCAGCAAACCGTGGCATTGACCCCAGCTACTATTCTTCTGGTAGCTCACTCTCCTGACCTTTGAAAGTTCACGAATTTGTAGCCATCTCTAAAATCCTTTACCTCAAACCAGGAAAGACTAGAAATAACAGAGAAAGAAGCAATAGCATGTTATGTGTTCTCATCTTCGTGACAGCTTGGGGTAAGAGGCTAGAGGCCTCTTCCCTGCCCAGAGGCCCAGAGCAGTGCCTTTTCCTTATTGGACCCAGCCAGACCAGAAACAAAAAAGACAAGAAAAATGACTTTGACTGCCTTCTTTCCCCCCAGGAATATACATAGGTTAGAGATGAGGAAGGTTTTGTTTGGGCATGGCATTTCTGTGCCAGTGGGTGTACTCTTGGTGCTCATAGGACTGACATGCCAGGATTAATGCCATTGTTTTGGCATGCATAACCATTAATGCTACTTATCTGGGGGTCACAAAATTACCACCCTGTGAGCTGTTGGGTTCCTGTACTTTTCTGTAGTGAATACTTAGTAGTAAGTTTAGGAAGAGAGTCTTATAAATCTCAAGGAGTAACAAATCAGAGGCCTTTGGGGCAGTCAGAGGTCTTTACAAGATCCCAGGGGAAGGAAAACCAGCCACAAACTAGTATATGACCTCATTTGCCCTTGAAAAATATGAATCTCAGCTAACTTTTCCCTTCTTCCCAAACATGCAGTAAAATGTTTACTTCAGTATAGACTTTTAAATGCACCACTGATGCATTCACTCCCCAAGTATATTAGCAGATTTAAAAGGTCCATAAAATGCCCTGCATACCACCACAGTAAACTTCTGTTCAATTGTTCTTCTGTGAGATTAGCAGTTCATGAACCATCTTTTTGGAGTTTGATCACTGATTTGTCCAAGAGCCAATTAGCGGGACCCTGGTAAATGATGAAGTTTATTTATTGCTAGAGCTAGTGAGTCAACCTAGCACATTAGGACTCCAATGCCTCATATTTCACGTACTGTATTCCTCTGTGGAACATGAAATGTCGTTCTTTCTCTCTCTCCACACCTCTTGTCTCAAACTCATCAGTCAGTCAGCAACTCTGGATTGATCTCCCACAGAGAGCCCAGTTATCTTCAAGAAGCACAAGGGAAAGGAACCAAGCTCTCAAGGTACTTACAGTCTAATACATCAGCAAGAGTGGTATAGATAGTAAAATCCTTTAATAATGTGTTTTCTGTGGGACATGAATAGCAGTGATTTTCTATCAGGTTTTTTCTTTATGAAGTTATGATTTTGAGGATATGATTTAACTTGTTGCACCTCTGAATCCATGAAATAATGTACTGTTTTCTACTTGTAGGGAGACAACAAAGTTTTGTCCAGGTGTAACACTCTGTTGTTGTTGCTGTTTAGTTGTGTCTGACTCTTCATGACTCTGTGGACCATAGCACACCAATACTGGCCGTGGCATTTTCTTGGTAAAGATACTAGAATGGTCTACCATTTCCTTCTCCTGTGGATTAAGGTGAACAGAGGTTAAGTGACTTGCTCAGTTACACAGCCAGTGAGTGTCTGAGGCCTGATTTGAACTCGGGTCTTCCTGACTCCAAGCCCAGCATTTAATCCACCAAGCCACCTAGCTGCTTGGTATAGCCCCTAATTGTGAGTTTTTTGTTTGCATTTTGCTTTTTGGAGGGAGGAAGGTAGGGCAATTGGGATTAAGTGACTTGCCCAAGGTCACATGGCTAGTTTTTGTGTTAAGTGTCTGAGGCTGTATTTGAACTCAGGTCCTCCTGACTCCAGGGCCAGTGCCACCTAGCTGCCCCTATAAACCCTAATTGTGGTTATACTTCAAGGCTCTGTCATGGGCTTTCTTCCTTTTCTCATCTATACTTTCTTTTAGTAACCTCATCAACTCCTTTGGGATCAACCATTTTCTATATGCAAATAACACCCAGATCTATAATTCTAGTCCTCCTCTGTTTCCTTGATTATAGTTGTGCATTACCAACTATATACTGGACATTTTCAATTAATGGGATATCCTAAAGACATCTTAACATATTTAAATTAAACATATTTAAAGTAGAACCTATTCTCTCTTCTTCAAAATGCTTCCTTCTTCCTAAATTCCCTTTTTTTTTGTTGAGGGCACCATCAGTCAACTAGGCTTGCTTCCTTGGAATTAGTTTTGACTCCTTATTTTCTACCTCATTCTTAATAGTTAATAAGTTGCTAAGTCTTATTGATTTTACCTCCACAATATGTTGTACATCCCTACCCTTCTTTCCATCTACAGTGCCATCACTCTAATTCCACCCCTCATTACTTTTGCTTAGACTAAGGCAATAGTGTCTTAATTGGTCTCCCTGCCATAAGTCTCTCTCCTCTTCAATCCACTTTCCACAAAGCTGTCAAAGGGATTTTTCTAAAACAATTGTCTGACGATGTCATTCCGAACTCAGTAAACTCTAGGGGCTCCCTATTACCTCAAAGATCAAATATAAATTTCTTTGACTAGTATTTGAAGTCTTGACTATGTCAGAGCTGGTGAGTTAACCTAGCACATTTCATGAGGCCTTCCCTGTTGTCCCCACCTACTTTCTCCCTTCCTTCCCCCCATGAAATTGCCTTATAAAGAAAAGTATCTTGTTTTTGTGTATAGTTATATGTGTAAATATAATAGGTCATCTCAGATAGAATGTGTGTTCCTGGAGGGTAGACTGTTTCATTTTTGTCTTTTTGCATCTGTAGCACCTGGTACAGTTTATGGTATACAGTAGATGTCTAATAACTGCTTGTTGATTGATTGACCAATAATACACTTAGAAAATCAAGGGTTTTGTTGCTGGCAAGATACCTAATAAAGGCAGGAGTGTGAGACAAGGGTAGAGAGGCAACAGCTTTGCTTTATGAACTTAGCTTTTGTCTTGCTCAACTTCATTACAATGCTTGGTACCTATAACAATCACATACTTCCTATTGGCTTTTGGGGCAAAGTTCATGAAACAAACTTGGGGAGTACAGGCTTTCCTTGGGGGGTTAAGCAGGAATTACTAGGTATTTCTATCCATAAGTCAGATATGGACTTCACATCAGTATGAACTTCAAATTAACACCAGGCGCAGGTGATCAAAAGAACAGAATTAATCTTAATGTGGAGGTGCTCTGGGTGGCTTTTGTTCGTTTCCCTTAGCCTTAGCTATGGACTAAAGAATTGTCACACTGCCTTGGCCAAAGAAAGGCTTTCTAGTTGCTATATCTGTAATGTTAATGGGAGTTGAAGATCTTCCCCTCCTATTAATAAGCCTCACATGGAACCCAACAAGAGAAGCATGATTAAGGGAGGCTTATTTTTCAGGAAGGGTCACACCTTTTGTTACTTTGTAATTAGTTAGTGGGTCATGAAGGTTGTGATGCCCTCTGACCCTGAAGGAATTTATATATACTCTGAGGTTAGCATTTTGCTTTGGGGCTCACTCATGGGAAGAGTGTTCAAGTGATATAGTCAGATGAGACTCTGGGTAGCTGTTAAGGACTCCCCCAGCTTTGAAAACCCAGATGTCGGTGCTTCTCTTTCTGATAACTATGTATGTATGTAATGGTCAGACAGCTGGATCTGTCTGTTGATCTGTGATGTATGTATTATTTGGTCAGACAGAAGCTCTGTTGGTCTTTATGCTAATATTTCTGCTTTTAATTTCTGTCTGTATTTTCTCTGAAGTTCAGGATGCTGACTTTTCCCCCTGAACTAATAAGTAAATGACATATATGTGTGATTAAAGTAAGATTGTTGACCCCTTTTGAGTTGCTTTCTTCAGTATTCTAGTGTTCTTGGTCTCCCCCCCCCACACCCAAAGCAGCTACAAGTAGCATTGTTGTTACAACATCTTGGTACATGGGAGCTGAAAGTTCAGCTGACCACAACGCTGAAGAGCTAAGGAGCAAAAGATAATGGCAGAAAGAAGCTTGGTGACCATGTGGTCAACTGAATTGAGTAGCAGAGATGATGAACCTAATTGAGAACAGCAGAGGGCAGAATGATGACATCACCAGAGTACATCATCAGCCTTTTAGGGTCAGAAGTGTGATTTGCTATGGCAGTGTGCCTTTCCCACAGGTATCTGTTTTTTTATGTACCCTCCATATATTCCCACATGATTAGCATGTACCCCTTTGTGCATATCCCTTGGCTACATATATTCCCTATAAACATGTATGTTTTTTGGTCATATATTTTTACTGCTACTCCTATTGGTGGTAGAGTAACCAGCTAGAGAGTGAACTTCATGGAGCATGGGGCTCATTTCTTGTTGCTTCGTTTGCTGTGCTATTTGATTAAGTGTCTTTAGTTCATGGGTCCTCTGGATGACATCTAGAAAAAGCATTGAGAGATTTTGAGCTCTGGTTTTGAAGAGAGTCCCTTGAACCTGGGGTAGCATTTTGTGGGGCCCAAGTATGAGAAGAGCTTACGTAGGTGCTAACATATTACATTTTTCCCTTTTTGGTTTATCCTGTTTTTCTTTATTTAAAAAAAATCACTTATTTTTATAAGCATTTACTATTGCTCCCACTCACTGACCTCCCTCCGACTGAACAATAAAAAAAGTCCTGAAAAACAAAATTCTCATAACAAATATGTCTAGCCCAGCAAAACAAATCCCCACATTGGCTATATCCAAAAATGTATGTCTCATTCTGCATTTTGAGTCCATCACTTTTCTGGCAGGAGGTGGGTGGCATGATTCATCTTTAGTCCCCTGGACTTGTTTATCATTGCATTAATCAGAGTTCTAAAGTCTTTCAAAGTTGTTTTTTCTCCATAATGTTGTCAATGTATAAATTGTTCTAGTTCTGCTCAAATTTACTCTGTTTTAGTTCATAGAAGTATTCCTAGCATCCTCTGAAACTATTTCATTATATACTTTTTATAGAATTGCAAAAGGTAATTAGAGGCAGCATGACATAGTGGAAAGAATTCTGGGCTTAGAGTCAAGAAGCCCTCTGTTCAAATTCTGCCTTTAATACCAACCTGCCTATGTGACACTGGGAAAATTACCTATGTAAAACTCCATGTGCCTTATGTAATTCCCTATGACTTATCAAATAAGTCCTAGTCAGAGGGAAACAATGGAGGAGATGAATAAGGAATCTTTTAGAGAGATAGTGAAAACAGGATAGAACAGGCGTAATTAGGTGGGGCACTAGACAGTGCGAGGCCTGAAGTCAGGAAGTTGTTGATTCATTTTTGGTCACATCTCACTCTACATAATTCCGTTTGAGTCAGCCCAATGTTCTCATTGGTCAAATCCATATCTTTACTGTCACCTAACATGTTAGTGATAGTTTTATGTCATCTCCAAATTTGATAATTACTACATCTACACCTTAATCCAAGTCATTAACATAAGTAGGGCCAAGCATAGACCCAAAGGTACTATTAATAATAGCTGAGATTTTTATAGTAGTTTATAGACATCCTCTCATTAGAGTCTTACAACTACCCTATAAGAGAGGCACTACAGTTTTACAGAAGAGGAAACAGCCTTGGCCAGGTGAAAAGACTTGTTTATTGTCACATAGTTAAGTAAATAAATATAGAGGGGAGTTTTGAAATCATGTTTTTGTGACTCTTAGTTAAGCACTTAATTGCGTTCCATGATGCCTCATCCTAATGAAGTAATATAGAACTGTTAATGACAACTTTTGGGAACCAGTCATTTAAGCAGTCCCATATCTACCTAATGATATTGTCAACTAGTCCACATTCCTCCATTTCCCCCTCCCCAACAAATATTTGCTAAAATCTAAGTAAGCTGGACTTCCAACATCCCCAGTCTACCTACCATTCTAGGTACCTTGTCAAAAAAGGAAACAGCACTAGTTGGCACAGTTCATTCTTGCTGAAACTGTATGGGGTCTTTATGATTGATGTTTCCTTTTCTAGATGTTTATTAACCATCCTTTTAGTAATATGTTTTAGGTTTTACCAGGAATTGAAATCAAGCTCACCTGGCCCATAGTTTCCTGATTCTATTCTCTCTCCTTTTTCAAAATCAGGGCTTTTGCCTTTCTCCAATCCTATAATATCTTTCCCATTTTCTTTGTTTTTTTTGAAAGATTATATTTAGTGTTTCAGTCATCATATATGCAAGTTCTTTAAGTTCTCTAGGATGTCATTCATGTGAGTCTGGTGACTGAAACTTATTGGGGACAGCTAGGTGTTTTCACTCTATCCTCCTTATCTTGGGGGTCAACTCCTTATTAACTACTTTTGTTCTGTACTTTCCAGGCCATTAAACAGGAGTTTCTGGCCATTAAAACAGGAGTTTTTATCATCATTCCATCCAATTTAGGCAATGATCCTATTCCTTGTCTGAACCTCCTCTCTTCCCCTGTATAACAAAAACAAAAAAATGCCTTTTTTTGGTTATCTTTAATTTTCTTTACCAGTATAATGTCACTCTGAATACTATTGTATTCTGTCACTATTATCTGCTCTTGTTTTCATCTTCACAATATATAATATAAATATATGTGATATTTATATATTATGAACATGTATATGTATATATTTTATCTAAGTTGCTTGATGGGTTCCCTTGCATCTACATTGGTCTCTTCATCAGAACTGTTTCTTTGAACAGCATCCTTCTTGGACTCATTTGCCTAGTCCATAGGATTCTTCTATTCTTTTCCTGAATCCTTTACTATATCCCAAAATATAGAGTGCCTTTCTATCACAAATAGAGATCCACATTCTACTTTTCTCTATGACAAATTTGAAGGCAGAATGTTTACTTCCTCCCAAAGTTATTTCCATTTTCACTCCAGCAACCTGTTATGCCTTTGTAATAAAAGTCAGATGAAAAATAAAATTTCTTTTTGTTGGTTCTCTGATTTTTTGAAGGATGAAATTGTCATAACAAAAGTCAAGAAGTTATAAGCTGCTTTGCTTTTGGTAGAGAGTAAGTTCTGGTAGATGTTGGAAAAATGGACAATTCTCATCACTACTATAATATGGTGCTGCACCAAGTTTGTGATATGTTCCCCAAATTCCTCATCTATTTTCTTTTGACAATATTGCTTTTGTTTCTGTCTCTTTGGATCTTTCAAATGGTCTCTACCATGCTTCCTTCTTCATGTTTCTAGATTCCCTCACTTGAGTATAACTTCAGGATTATAATACAGTAAGGTTTCACTTATTTCTTCTAACCCCACTACTCCATTTGCCTATATCCTACCCTTAATTTTGAATAAACTTAGCTATTCCAGAGTCATATTCCAGTTATGGATATCATCCCATTGAGTCTTGGAGAGAAATATGAGGTAAAACTTGTCGCATATTAGGATAATTAATTCACTTTGTTCGCCATGCATCCTTGCAATGAATATAGACTTTTGAGGCCGTGTGTTTACTGTTGCCTTGGATTTTTTCTCCTACAATTTTCTGGGAATCTCCACTGCTATTTTTCTAATGATGTAGCTATGGTGTTGGTAACTAGCTTGGTGGCTCTACCTAAGCATTTTCACCACTTCCTTCTTTTTTTTCAGTTGAAAACTCTTTTAATTAGATTTTTAAGACATCAGGTTACTCTGTCTTCCCAGCTCTTGTTAGTAGCACTCCATCCCTTGCCAAAAGCCCATCATTCCTGTATTTTAAGCTGTGATCCAGAAATCCAAATCCACTCCCTAGACACCATCTTCTTAACCCAGCTGTTCATTTCCCCAATCTGCCTTTCTTTTCTGAAATCCTTGCCTTTGATTGGCAGCAGTGATGAAAACAACACCTGGGTCCCTAAGGTCTTAATTTCTGTAATCTTTAGCAATGCTTTCTGGATTCCATTTGGCAGTAGCTTTTATGCCTACACGAATCACCAAAAGTGGGTAATTCTCATCAGGTTTGATAAGTCTGGAAGATTCTTCATCATATCCTGGAGATGTGCTCTAAATCTCTCTCCCATTATCAGGGCCACAATGAATTGCCTCAGCACTCCTCAGCAAGGACTCACCAACAACCACTATTACTTTGTTTTTTCTCAGAACCATTCTAGATCCTCCATTGTCCTTAATAAAAGACTTATATGTGTTTATTAGCTCTCATGTTTCAGTGGGTCTTCTTCCCTCCTCTGTCATATTCTGTTATCTTCCACCTTCCTAAAATATCAAATGTCTTGTACTCTTCAGATAATTTTTAATTCTTTGTTTTTCCATAGAAGTCCTTTTGCCCCCTCTTATTTATAAGGAACAGTTTCATTTTTATGATAATCTGCAGAGTGCAGAGGCATTCCTTAAACCCCTTTACCTTCTTCTCTCTGAGGGAGACCAGCCTAGACTCTGAGAATAGATAATAGCTTTTTTACATATGGCAGAAATACAAACATCCCACACCTTATCCAGGTAGCTACAAATTCCCCCTGCTCTTACTAGAAGCGAGACTCTGAGGGTCCCCCTTTTTTGTTTTTGCTATTTGCTCCCTTAGAGAACTGCTGTGACAAATTGCTAGTGGGAGTCTTCAATTCTGGAATTGTCACTTCATTTCCCCTTGTCATGACCTTGATTAACACCCCTAACTTCACTTCCCATGTCTTACTAATGTTCGACCTTGTTTTTACCAACTTGTACCTACATTCCCCTCCTCTTCCCCCCCTGCTCTTCTTCCTCTTCCTCCTCTTTTTCTTCCTCTTGTTCTTCCTCCTTCCCTTCCTCTCCCATCCTCCTCCTCACCCTCCTCCTCCTTTCCATTCTCTTCCTCCTTCCCTCCTTTTCCTCTCTTTCTCCTTGTCTGTCTCCTCAGATCCTTCTACTTAAGGTGGTACAGGTGGTACATCCATTAAAGTGGATAACATGCTGGGCCTGGAGTCAGGAGGACTTAAGTTTCAATTGAGCCTCAGACATTTACTAGCTGTGTGACCCTGGATGAGTCACTTAATCTCTTGCTTCAAATTCCTAATCTGTAAAATGAGGATAATAGCAGCACCTACCTTTCAAGGTTGTTGTGAGGATCAAGAGAGATAATAATTGTAAAGTGTGTAGCACAGTGCCTGGCACACAGTAAGGACTGTATAAATGTTAATTATTATTAAGCCTTTTCTTTGTCCTTGAATCTTTCTTTCAGATGTAGTCTTTTACACTTTTAGTTTTAGTCCTTCTCCTTAAACTTCTCATATCCTCCCAAATTCAACCTCCCCAGATTCAATCTCTGCCCTTAATTCATTCAAAGAGTACCTCCTATGATCAAACATTATGTTTGGTGCTGATTGATACAAAGAGAAAACCAAAATTATCCCTTTCCTCAAGAAGCTTTCATTCTCCTAGTGAAAAACATGTACACAGAAAATATGTACCAAGTAATCTCTGGGACAGGACCCCTGCAATAATGGGACAGGGTAGGATAGAGGGGTGCAATGAGAAAAGGCTTTTTGCAGGAGCATGAATATGAGTTGAGCTTTAATTCTGTGGGACTGAGATAAGGAAGGAGTGAGTGCATTCCAGGTTGGTGTGAAAGACCAAAAGCCAGGATAGAATGTCATGGACATGGAATATTACAAGTCAATCAGTTTGGCCGAAAGGTGAATTCTTCTGTGTCAAGGTGAGTCATGTAGGGGAAGAAACCTGAGAAAGCAGAATAAAGCCAGATTGTGAGGGTCTTTACAAGCAAGAGAGGAGTCCGTATATTCTCATAAATAAAGAGATGGCCAGACTTGTGGTTTAGGAATATCAATTTCCATCTCTGTGGAGAATGAATTGAAGAGGGGAGAGACTTGATGGCTAGGGAAACTCATGAGGAGATTCTTTCAGTAGTTCAAGAGGGAAATAATAATGATAGCCAGCATTGATATAGCACTTTAAGGTTTGCAAAGCACTTTGCATATATTATTTCATCTTATACTTTTCAGCAGTGGTTCTCAAAGTGTGGTCTAGAACCCCTAGTAGCTTTATGAAACATTTTAAGGATGGGGCAGAAGGGAACAAGCATTTATTAAGTCCCTATTATATGCCACACACTGTTTTTAATAAATATTATCTATTTTATCACCCCAACAAGTTCAGGAGGTAGGTGGTGTTATTATTCCCATTTTACAGTTGAAGAAACTGAAGCAGACAGAGGTTAAGTTGCTTGCTTAAGGTCACAGAGTTAGGCAGTGTCTAAGGTCACATTTGAACTCAGGTCTTCCTGACTCCAGGCCCAGGGCTCTTGCCATTGCACTGCCTTGATACTGCCATCTAAGAGGTCTTATGAGGTCAAAACTTTTTTTTATAATGATACTAAGATGTTTTAATTTCCAATACTGTGAATATCAGTAGATATAACCCACATAAACAAAAGCTGTTTGGTTGGTCCTCAATAATTTTTAAGAGTGTAAAGGGCTCCTGGTACAAAAAAAAATGAGAACCACTGCTTTGCAATAATTATAAAGTAGGTGTTATTATTTTCTTACAGGTGAAGAAACTGAGTCAGAGGTTAGCTTTTTTTTTCCTATCACTTAAAAATGTGGCATAGACACAGTGGTTTAGGATTAACAATTACATTTTCAGCAGGTATGGTCTTACTTTTAGTTAGAGAGTATCTTTTCCACTCTGTATATCATTTCTCAAATCTATGTCTCTACACCCCCAGCTATTTGCTGCTACCTGGGACTTTTTCCTTTTTCCCCAATAGAGAGCAAACAAAAAACAAAAGGCAACCCTTGTATCTACAATGAGGGATAAGGCCTAGAATGCAAACCCTTGGGCAATAGAACTCATTGGCTTAAATTCACATGGTAACATGGGAAGAACATGGTAATTGGTAATAAGGAAATTGGAGTTTTGTTCCACCTCTGTCAATATGTAGCTATGTGATCTTGGGCCTCAGTTACCCTCATAAGGGAAGAAGGAAGTTGGACTAGATCTTCTCTAAAGTCCCTCAAAACTCTGACATGCTGTTTGCCTGATTTCACATCCTTTCCTGATAGCAGATTTTGATAGTGGAGAGAAAAGAGACAGCACCAGACCCTCTGGCTATTGGAGAAAGGATTGAAGACAAAGGTCAGGGAATGGAGGATAGGATTCTGAAGACTTGCCTTCACCATCTTTATAATTTTGCTGTCTACAGTCCAGTTCTGATGTTAAGGCTCAGACTGTCAAGGGAAAGGACTTTGTTGTGAGAGTTTTCTCAGCTTGGGTTCCTGGAGAGCCTAGAGAGAATCTCACCCACTGCCTGGATCTTCTACCTGGGGTCAAATAATTTCAGTAGCCAAACTAAACAGAAAAAGATTCATTAGCATGTTAAGGAAGATAGCTTGGCTTGGTAGCAGCTCTATCTTCTCAGGGTACAGGTTTTTTAAAATAGCTTTTTAGGCTTGCTTAGAGTACATAGTTAATGAGAGGCATCCCACAGCAGAAAGGAAATGGTGAGAGGCAAGGGACTATTTCCAATGAAACAAGGAGGCTGGTAGAAATAGCATTAGCTGAGATTTTTTCCTATTAGATCATTAAGGAATTGCTAAGAGTATTAACTTGCAGGCAGGCTTTATTGCTTCCTGGTTCGTGACCTAGCTAGAGCTAAACAAATTGTAATCATGACTTTTGGTTATTACCAAGTAATCAACAGGTATCCTTATGGAGCCATATTTAACAGGACTCTCTGTCTCTCTCTGTCTCTGTCTCTCTCTGTCTCTCTCTCTTCCTCTCTTTCTGTCTCTCTGTCTCTATCTCTGTCTGTCTGTCTCTCCTTCCTCTTATAGGAAAAGGAGGGGGAGGAGTTGATTCTTTCTTTCTAGATTATGCCTTTCTTCTCCCACTGCCCAGGGTTTGCCTGAGGCTCCCAAATTCTAGTGACTTGAATCAGACTACAACATTGGTTTGCTGGACTTTAGCCTAAAGGTAAATTTATTCCAGTTCATGTCTGTATCTCTGTTTTTGCAAACTTAGAAATAAAGGTATATTTTAAAAATCACCATTATAAAATCTCTTCTCACACAGTTTTCTGGAGCTCTCACTCAGAAAGAAAAAAACCCCAAAATTTTGGAAAGTGTTCTTTCTCCAAGCTAGTTAAATTATTTTTATTTCCAGGTAGCCACTTGCATCCCCACTTTGTACTTTGCTGGCATGGGATAAATATATAGACTTGCAATGGAAAACATTCATGATCAATCATAGATTTTTATATAAAACAAAATTAGGAAATAGCAACAGTTTAAAGAAACCGTGAAAAAAACCACATAGAAGAAGCTCTTAGTGAACAAGAATGAAGAAGGGGAATTGAGAAGAGTTAAACCTTTCACAGTTGTTTTTTCCCCCTTTAGTTTTTAAAAGGGAGCTTGGAACTAGAAACGTCTTTATTTCATTCATCAGAGAACGCGTCCTGAAGCCAGCGTGTTACACTTAGTCCCTGGTCCTGGAGTTTATATAGCAAGATTTTGGCAGGAACCTGATTGCCATAGCACCCTAACTGCTTCTCTTGCTGCAAGACATGTCCTTTTTTCTGATGTACTGTCTCTCTCCTGCAGACAGTCGAGACCTTCTAGTTCAAAACTCATGCTAGTCTCAGTCTTCCTGAGCTGGCAAGGGAACTCTGTCACTCATGTCTACAAAGCCTTGGGTTCCCAGCTAGTTTTCAAATCCCTTTCCTTGCCCATAGGGAAACCAGTCAAAATATGCCCAAGTAAAATTCAGTCTGAGCATTTTTGAATAACAATTTGTTAATATGTTACTGTCAGTTTCATTTTAAGATTATAGAACTTTAGACCTACAAGGTATCTATAGATCATCTAACCTTAATCCTCTTCTTTCATATCTGGAGAAAATGAGACCAAGAGAGAGAAGAGACTAGCTAACTCTTAGCAAAATCAGGACTAGAACTCAGGTCCATTGACTACTGAGCCAAACTCAGACAGCCATGGCTGTGGCATTTTCAGGATCTTTTCTGAAACAATAGATATTGCAAGGCTTGAGATAAAGTCTAAGCCCATTACGTTAACATTTTAGACCTACCATCTGACCCTACTCTGCCTCTCTGAACTTATGTTCTCTTCCTCTCTAACCTTAGTTTTCTGCTCTAGGGAAGCTAATTTCCTCATTGCCATCTCTTCACTTCACTCATATTGTTCCCCCCATTAACGATGATTTTCTTATCTATTCAAATCCTAAGTATACTCCAAACTACCACCTTCTTTCCAAAGCTTCTTTTATAACTATAATTTTATATATACACATACACACACACACATATATATTGCCCTCAATATACTCAATAAAATATTTTATATATATTCTTTTGTATTGTTTATTTCCTGTGGGTAAGTCTTACCTGGTCAACTAGGCTATAGAATCATTAAGGATAGGAACAACAATCTTTTTTTTTTTTTTAAGTAATTGGGGTTAAGTAACTTGCTCAAGGTTACACGGCCAGGTGTTTCTGGGTGGGTGCTAAGTGTCTGAGCCCGGATTCTATCCCAGGTCATTCTGACTCTGGGGCCGGTGCTCCTACTCACTGTGCTACCTGGCTGTCCCAACTACATGGTTTTTTTTTTTTTTTTTGCTTTTTGGAGGGCAGTTGGGGTTAAGTGACTTGCTCAAGGTCACACGGCTAGTTTTTGTGTTTAGTATCTGAGGCTGGATTTGAACTCAGGTCCTCCTGACTCCATGGCCAGTGCTCTATTCACTGTGCCACCTAGCCGCCCCACCCCTAGGAACAACAATCTTTATGTCCAGGTTAGAGCTATATTGGATATAAAACTAGAAGGAGCTTTAGAAAAACATCTTGTTTAGCTCCTTCATTTTATAGCTAGGGAAACTTAGACCAGAGAATTTAAATGATTTGCTTGAAGTCACACAGATAGGGGCAGAGCTAGGATTTGAACTTGCTTCCTCTGACTCTAAATTTGCTCCCTCTGTACAAGTGGCTTGACTTACTCAGGGACAAAAGGTGTTAAATAGAAGATTTGGGGTTCACACCAAGGTCACTGGCTCCAAATCCAGGGTTCTTTTTCTCATGCCAGGAGTGCTTAGCACAGTGTCTGGCATACAGTAGGTGCTTAACAAATGTTTGAAATATATGTTGAATTCTGACATGTATTTGGTAGTAATGCTAAAAATAAAAGGCATCTTTAAGATGAAGCTACATGTTTTGTGTTGCAGTGGCATTTTCATATGAGATGACTGAATCAGTTGTTATGGCTGCCACACTAATCCACCAACAACTCAGGTCTAGTGACTGAACACAAACTCAGAAAGCCACGACTGTGGCATTTTCCATCAAGCAACTTTTCTGAAGCAATAGATGCTGTAAAGTTTGAGACAAAATCTAAACCCAGTATCTTGACATCCTAAGCCTTCCATAGAAGAAATTCCAGGTACTCATAGTGTGTGGCTTGAAGCAAAGATCCCTGTACAAGTGCAAGATGTAAAGAATGTAGGGGCGGCCAGGTGGCTTAGCAAGTAAGAGCAGCAGCCCCAGTGTTGGGATGACCTGGGAATCAAATCCGGGCTCAGATACTTAGCTCCACACCCAGAAAAAACTGGCCGTGTAACCTTGAGCAAGTTACTTAACCCCGATTGCTTATATATATATATATATATATATATATATATATATATATATATATATATATATAAAGATGTAAAGAATGTAAAGAACTGACTGTAAAAATACTGTTTGAAAAATGAATTTGTTAAAAAAAAATTCAGGTAGAAAAAGGTTTGGCCACTTTAAGAATAGTCTGTTTTTGCAACCATTTCTGTCAGCAGATCTAAATTGTAAAATGTTAAAAACTGCAGAAGCTACAGAGGTGAGTTAATTAGTAATCTTTGGTGATTATATGCAAAGAGCTTTCACACCAGCCGTCATCTCCGAGGAAGGGTGAGGGGGTGACTGATAGCTAGTTGCTGAACAGAGCTAAGTGAAATATTGCTTGGTGAACTGTTCTTTGGGAATCATTTATTTGTGCTTTCATTCAAGGAATGGTTATTAAGCACCTACTGTTTGCTAGGTTCTAGGTTCTGAGGGAGGTATGAAGGGTAGATGACAAGGTCTCTGCATTCATTAAGCTTATTGCCTGATCTTTCTGCTCTGACCCCAAAGGGAAGAGAAACAAAAAAACTTGAGTTCCCCGGGAAAGACTGGATAGAGGAAGAAGCACTCTAAGAACCTTTAACTTCTCTGGGCCTCAGTTTCTTCCACTATAAAATGAGGATGTTGGTTTTGTTGAGCTCTGTGGTCACTTCCAGTTCTAAATCTATGATTCTTCATGTCTTCTTTTTAGGTTGTGGGTAGAGAGGAAAGAGCTATGAATCTTCCAAGTCCGAAGGAAGAGGGTTAATTAGGGGCACCTGATCATTTGAATGAGTTTTTTCAGGTACCTGCCTCTTTGGTGGAGATTTTGCTTGCATCTTTCTATGTTGAATGCTTCCCCATCTCATTACCTTGTTTTTACTTTCATATATTCTGTATGAACTTATATGTATACATAATATTTCTCCCCACTGAATGCAAGCTCCTTGCTATTTTGTTGTTGTTGTTTAATCTCCAACACCTAGTATAGTAGCTGCTTAAGAAATTCTTATTGATTGAGGGCATTTCCATTGCCAACCAGCCATCTTGAAGGAATTGTGGGACACTTATTGGAACATGCCTCATTTGTTCCTCATTGAAGATGAATAATTAAATATTAGTGATTCTAGATGCGTTGATTGTTTGTGGTGGATTTGGTGTTGAACCTTTGTGCTGAGCTTGTAAAAGGGAATTTTCATTTCAGAGTGGCCCTTTCTGGAGAGGAGATCCTAAGAAAGGTAAGCATAGAGATTTCCAGCAAGCTAAGATGAAGGTTGCTTTTCAAAATCTGAAATCTCCGTAGAAAATTGAAAGTTAAGTAATACAGTAATTTATCATAATTGAAATTCAGCCAAGACAGCACTTAAACTAGTCATGTTTATTTTTCATCTTGCGACCAGTGTTTCTCTGTTTGTTTATTTCTTATATTGTGTGTACAATAGAGTGAACAAATATATATTATTATTTTAATGAAGTTTTATTTTTATGGGGTAAATATCTCTACTGACTGAATTGTGGTCTCCCAAGGTGACATCACATTCTTAGTGGCAGCTCCTGGAATTGCAGGCATATTACCCAGAAGGAAAAACCTGATCCTTTGGGAGTAGGACTAGGTGTTTGCAGATTCAAACATTAGTGACAATACATGTCATATGACATATTCGAATACATTAGCTGTCTCACAGGAAATTTTCATTTCAAGATATTAGCACAAGTTACTAGCTAAAATCTGACATCTCCAGGAAGTTTTTCCTTATCCTCTTTAATTCTAGTACTTTCCCTTAATTGATTATTTCCTTATCCTACATAAAGTTTGCTTTTACATAGTTGTTTCCATGTTGTCTTTCCCATTAGACTGTGAGCTCCTTAAGAACAGGACTGTCTTTTGACTTTTTGTATCCTCAATGCTTAGCACAATGCCTGAAACATAGTAAGTGCTTAATAAATCCTGTTGTTGCTGATAAGGGGTGAATAACTCTTATTGATACAGCCCCCCTGGCTCTGTTGCTTTGTCCTTTGAGCTTTCTTTATCTGGAGAGAGGTTTTTCCCAAATTTCACAGTTATTGTGTTCATTCCCTTCTTCCAAGTGAGGAATTAAGAGATCATGTAGTCTCATTTCTTCATTTTACAGATGAGGAAACTGAGTTCTAGAAATAAATCATTTGCCTAAGGTCACATAACTTAAAGTAGTAGAACCCAGATCTCTCAAACCCAGATCCCCTGATTCCAAATCCAGTTAGTTCTCTCTTTGGATCATGCCATGCCTTTTTCCACATGAGAGCTTTTCTTCATGTGAGTTTCTGGCCAACCCTGGGTAGTATGTCACGATTGAGAGCAATAAAATCTCTAGGTCAAGAAATATCTTCAGTCTTTTAAAATATATTCCCCCCACTGACTCACAAAGTCCTATGGAAAGGCTGCTCTGAAAGATGAAGCTGATCCTGGTGGTCCCCTTCAAATACTTGGAAAATCTATTTGCTTATTAACAATGATGGTAGTGTCAACAATTGAATCAGAAAACCTAGGATTTTCCAAACTTCTCAGCAATCTCCCTTTAAAAGCACCTGATCTTTCTTGGAGAAAGATGTTCCCAGCATTGTGGCTCAGGAGGCTGAATTAAAGACTGCCTGCCTTAGAAAGGAACAAGGAGGCTCTTTTCACTAGCAACATTGAGGCTATTTAAATTTACCAAACTTTTTTCCTGTTTGTGTGGGAGGGCTTGGAATTCTTTCCTCTTTTGTTAAGGCAGCAGATTGGAACAGGTTGTAACATTTTCCAGAGCCTGTGCTACTGGTGTTTCTTTCAAAGAACATTCTGCCAATCGGTGTTTTGATTTCATTTCTCGTTGGTTTATGTATTTCTTGTAACTCAGCCAAATTTCAGTAAAGGAGGGAGGGAGGGAGGGAGGAGAGAGAGAGAGAGAGAGAGAGAGAGAGAGAGAGAGAGAGAATGTTGTAATTTAATAAAGGTGGGATTTTTTTTGAGAGAGAGAAGATTTCACAGCTTCACTTACTTCAACTCATCTCAGATGAAGTGTGGGTATTCCCTCCAACCATCCATTCATTTGACAGTAATTTGTTTAGTACCTACTATGTGCCAAGAGCCCTACTAGGAACAGACAAAAATGAAATAGTTCCTTTCTGTCCTCAAGGACCTTATATTCTATTGGGCTGAAACAACATGAACTCAGATATGTAAGTAGGTAAATAAATAACATATATGTACATAAATTATATATAATACATATATATTATAAATGTATAATACACACTAATACATGTACTTGTGTATTGTTGTAGGAGTTTTCCATCCTAAGTTCCTTCAGAGTCCAAGGAGAATCTTACCTATTATCAGGTCTGTGAGACTGGGAGTCAAAAGGTGAATAGACCCATTGAAAGGAAAGAAATTTCTTAATGTGCTAATACATAAGACTACTTAGGCTAGTTGTAACTTTGATTTCTTAGTGTACTGAATGGGTTTTTACAGTTTTTTACTCTGAGTACACAGTCAATCAGTGGCATTCCCAAGGCGGAACAGGAAGTGGGGAAGTATGCAAGCACTGGGGTCATAGGAGTTGTTAAAGGTGCATTTCCTGTGGGAAATGAATTTCTCTGAGAATAGTCTTGTCACAATTCTCCTTATTGGTAGGAAATCTCCAAGATAATGGAGACCCCTTTTAAAATAGGAACATTCTCATTCCTCCTACTGTTGCCAGTAGGGACAGAATTAAAGTATAAATAAACCCCATCACTCTGTTTCCTTGATCTCAGGGTTACTTTTGTATCTGGGAAAGAAAGGTTTCCCCCAAATTCACAAAACTCAGATTCATCCACCTCCTGTAACACACAAACATATAATATACCTCTAGAGAGATTGAGGTTTTCATACCAGAGAAAAAGTAAACATATAAGTGGGGTCTTATGAATTATTGTTTTGAATGAATGTGCACCCATAGCGTATCTTGGGATCACATGTGCAAGAAATAGCAAATAATGGGGGAAGGATGATGAGGGAGAACTAAAGCTTGGAATTGTTTTCACGATTGTCAGAAAACAAATAAATAGGCAAACAAATTAAAAAAAAATCATTGAATGAGTAAAATCTGGCCGTCAAAATTCTGGTATTAGTCTCTGAGCTCAGCTGGTTCTCGGGGACACATTCCTAGTCCCTCACTGGGCTTGATAGAACCTGCAGAGCTTGTCAGTAAACATATATTAAGCACCTCGTATTTGCCAATTACACTACTAAGCACAGGAGATTCAAAGAAAGGCAAAAGATGGTGCCCTCTCTCAAGAAGCTCACAGTCTCGGGCTTTACCATAACCACAAGGGTTGATTTGGCGTAAAGATGGATCATTGGAGGAGGCAGGATGCTCGGGAGGGTGCAATGTTATTAGATATCTAAAATACATGCAGGGTTGGTATTTTTTTTTCCAATTTTAAAGCAGAGGTTCTTAACCTGGGATCGACAGAAGGGTCTGTGAATAAACTTTCGGGGACCCATGAACTTGGGTGGGAAAATTGCATCTTTTTTCAATGTAATCTTATGTATTTTATTTAACTTATTTAGAAATATTATTCTGAGAAGGGCTCGATAGGCATCCCCAGACTGGCAAAGGGGTCCACAACACAAAAATATGGTTAAGAACTTTGGTATGGGATGCTTCAATTCAATTTCCTATCCCATTACTTAAGGTTGATTTCTTTTTGAAATTAGCTTAAAAAAAGAAAAAGTTTGCCTAAAGGCTAAGCTTTTGCAAGCCCAAGTTCCAGTCCATTGGAAGGTGTTAGGGCTGATGTAAAGAGGGTTGCAACTGAGTGTTGACACAGATGCAGTTGTGAAGGCCTGAAGAGACTTGCTGCAATAGTTGGAATGTTAAAATCCTGAAAAGATCTAAGTATCTTCCAGGGTTATTCCTGGTACTTGGGATGTTGGGGGTTCATTTGTTTTTTCCTCTGTTAATTATTTCCTATTTGTTTTGCTTTGCATATATTTGTTTGTCTCTCCCATTAGATTGTAAGTTCCTTAAGAGCAGGGACTATCTCTTGCCTCTTTTTGTATTAGTGCTTATTACCTACCATAGTGCCTGGCACTTAGTAATTGCCTGTTGAATTGAATTGAATTCGTTTATAATGTCACTAGACGGCTGTTAGATTATTGGAGATCAGAGCAGAGAGTAAGGACAAAAGAGGCAAGCTGGAATCAGGGTATTTGGAGGAGGAAGAGGGTGAGAGTGAAAGTCAGGGAAAGCAATCAGTCAGAAGCCAGGTGGACCTCTAAGATCAAGAGGACACAAATATTAGACCAGAGGCTAGAACAAAGAAGCACTCATGTTGAGGCCTGCAAATATTGCTGGGCATTCTAATGGAGCAACAGTTTTTAGTGATCTTTTCTGTTTCTTTCATTCATAAACTCTTATAGCAATTTGACCTGGAAAAGAAGTTAGAGATCTGCTCATTTAGTTCCCTTATTTTGAAGATGAAGAAGTTGAGGCCCCCTAAAAAGTGACTTGCACAAGTTCACAGTTAATGATGTCATTCATTCATTCATTAGTGCTAAGAATTATGCTGACTGAATTAGGAAAAAAATAAAACCCTTGGAGCTAATAACCTGGTGGCATTTCTAGTTGACAGTGAGTGATTTGCACCTCTTTGAGATGAAAAAAACTGCAGCTACAACTCGAGAGGAAAAAATAGGGGAGGGGATATGGATATTTCTCCCCCCCCCCCCTTTAAAATTAGAATTTACATTTCTGGACACGTAGGATCTCGGCCGGGGTGGGGATTAGTATTTTGTCTTTGCACTGTCATTTGTTATAAGTAAAGTTTCTGGAGGAATGCTTAATCTACTTTAGAAAAGAGAAAATTGCTTGAAAGACTTTTTGCTGCCCGGTGTGTACAAATGGACAAAAGCATTATCTACTCATTAAAGCAGTTCTGGCAGGATCTCCATTTGGCAGTATTTTGCTAGCAGCTAGTTCTAGTCACCAAATACTTTTTGAAAAATAATAAAATTGTATTTATTTTAAAATATTCTCTAATATAGACTTCCTCCTCATTTAGACTGGTCTTCCCCTATTCGGCTTGCTGTAAATTAGTAATCTGCAAATTGGTCTGCTTTCTTACATCCTTGTATGCAGAACATACAATATCTTGGCATCTAATGTGTAGGCAAGGGAGCCAGGAACTTTCCCTTTCTTCCCAGTTCCTACATTACCTCACTGTGCAACTCCATAGGTAAGTCATTGAAGTCATTTAGCCCTACCCCCCAGGCCAAGATGGGAAAATATGATTATTTTTGGCTGTTAAACCAATGAATACAAAAGGCAACATGAACTTCTGGGGAGTTGACCAGACTAAGTATTTGAAGACCTGGTCTCTAATCCTTTGTTGCTTAACTTGGTGACCTAAGCCTCAATTCTGCCTTGACCAGCTGGGCAAGTCATTCAATCAACCAATCAACAAGCATTTATTAAACATCTACTATGTGCCAGGTACCTTTTTTTTTAGACTGGGGATACAAAGACAAAAATGAACCAGCTCTTGCCCTCAGTGTGCTTACATTCTATCAGGAGATAAATCCCTTCATCTCTCTAAGCCTCTGTTTCCTCCTCTATAAATTGGGGACAATTATTCTTACACTAACTACTTCACAGGGATGCTGTGAGGAAAACCACTTTATAAACCAAGAAATGCTACATACATGAGATTGGGTTTTTCCTAATGTTCTCTTTCCTTACCTCTTAGCATGAATATTTAAAAGATCCCTATTTTATTGATGCACTTGGTCCTTTCACCAAGGTAGATCACAGCTCCTCTCTCCCACAGTAGATGGTTTTTCTAAGTTTCTGGGGCTGAAACAATTTTTCATTTGGGGGGCCCACTCCTAGAGATGAGCTTGGATATCTGTCTCTGAATTTAGCCTGTCTGGTTTAGGGGGTAGCAAACACACAGTACACCCTGTGACTCATACATAAAATCTTCCCAGCTTAGTAGGGCCTGCCAGAGCCTGTGTTTGTCCTCCTGGCATAGGCTGGCTTGAAGGTTTGGAGAAGACTTGGAGACACCAGGGGTACAAGGGCATCATGAGGATGAAATGAAAGACTGAATGTGGAAGTGATTAGGAAGACAGCCTCTTCAGAAATCCAAGAAGCTGTTAGTATTTTTTATCCTTTATCTAAAAAAGTCCATGCTTTCATTTGTGAAATGCTCTGGGAATAGAAAGAGGAATAAAAGCAGCATCTGCCTGCAACCTTGGGTTAGAAAGATTCTCTTATTGCTGTTGCCTCTCCCAGAACAGAACGTGATGTGATCAGGTCACTGCATGTAAAATGCTTTAAGAATGTGATCTGTACTTCATCATTTTAAAATTCAAACATTCTTGAACCTTTTTTCCCCCACCCTGTTCATATTTATCTTCTGGGTCCTGCCTTCATTGGACACCACATTTGTATTGATAAATTGTAGGTAGTAGGAGATGTATTGATGGGATGGAGACAGTTCAGAATGTAGAGTGTTTTGGCTTTGCATCTCATTACACCTAGCTAGCTTTTTGCCTCTTGAAAGCTGTCGATTTGTGCATTATTGCTATTCAGGCTGATAAATGACAGTAATTGTTCTTAAGTTGAAGAGCTGGTTTAATATGCCGCCTGGCTTGGGAATTTCCTGAGCACCAGGGTTAAACTCAGCTCCACTGGTGCTAGCAAAATGGCCCCCTTTTTTTTTTATCTCAGACTATATAGTTAATTGAATTACTTGCTATTCATGCAGTTTGTAGCCTTGATTCTAAAGATACCATGAAAGGTAGGGAAACCGAGCAATTTCCAAAGGGGGTCTGGGTCACCGTGGGCCCTGCTTCAAGGACATTGTCCCTCTTCCCCTAAGAGGACAAGCAGAAACGAAATTCACATTCTGCAACTAAATTTGCTTTTGTATACCCTGCTGGTAATTAGTTATTTTTGTCCAGTGTTCCTGGAGCCATCCCGATGTAGCAGAGCCAGTTCTAAGGATCAGCAGGATTTCTGCTGCTAATACTGTTTCTCCCCTTTTCTTTGATTATGAATTTTTAAAAAATCTCATAAACTTTGGAGTTCAGATTACTTGGATTTCTTTTTTCTTCTCATTGACTTTTAATTCTGTGATTTGAATAATTGTAGTGGCTCACATTTACATATTGCTTTAAGACTTTACAAAGTGTCTTTTCTTGAATTGTCTGCCATTAGGCAATGCAGGTATTATTAGCCCCATTTTACAGATGAGGAAACTGAGGATCATAGAGGTTAAGTGATTTGCCCAAGGTCACACAGCTAGTATGTGGCAAGTTGGAGTTTGAACTCAGGTCACTCTGGGTTGGAATCCATCCTGCTTTCCAGTTTAACACTGCTATCTTTAAGTGATTTGCTTGTATGAAAAATACCAGCCTTAGTTTCTGAATTAAGGATACCTATTCAACTTACTTTCTTTTCCCTTCCTCTTTATATTGATGCTTTAACCCTCTTTAATACAATAGTTGTTTTTTTTCCCATCTAAATTTTGACCAAAGAGACTAACAATGAATCTGTCTATATGAGAGCACCCTAAAATTTGAGTGAAGAAATTCACTTTCATATACAAGGAGGGGTGGAGAAGAGATAATTTGTTAAAAATTTGTTAAAAAAAAATATTTATTTTGAAGTAATCTGTGAGGGAAGATTTTAGAAAAAATTTATATATATATTTTTTAAGCAATTGGGATTAAGTAACTTGCTCAAGGTTAATGGCCATTTATTTTGTGTGGGTGTTAAGTATCTGAGGCCAGAACTGATCCCGGGTCACCTGACTCCAGGGCCTGCGCTCTTACTAACTTTAATTATCTATTACTCGAGAAAATCCATTTTTTATGCTTGTTGGTTGTTTGTCAAAGATCCAGGACTTGGTCCTGAACACCTGAGACAGGATATATTAAAGATAAGATAGTTTCCCTTCATGCCACCCCCAGCTCTTTCTTTCCCATAAGGTTAACTTTTTTTTCTAATCTTTTACACATGTGTCCTCTTTAGTGACATTTAGTAGTTAGCATTTCAAGGTTGGGAGAGGGGAACAGTATTTGGGGGCCAAATAGTTGATGTTTAGTAGCTTTAATGGAAATATTTGCTTTCTTTAGACTAGTCTTAAGAAAAGTTTGGAATTTTTTTTTCAAGTTTGAGCTGTCATCCCAATTGCCCTTTCTCTGAGCTCTGATCTCAAACCTGTCCATTGAAGCAAGATCTGAAAGATGGGATTGCCGTACCATAACAGCTGGCGTCTTGAAAGACATCCCATTTAGACATATTAATCATTTCCTACGATAGAAGCACATAAAATCCATCTTTTGCTACCCGACAAGATATGAGATAATGAAAGAAGATTGCTTAAAATGTAAATCATTTGGGTCTGTTGGTAACACTGTTTAGAATTAAATTCATGTGTAATAGAACTTCCGATCAGAAATGAACAATTTCCCAGACAAAACCATCGTAAATTCCATAATTTTGTACGGATGCTTCCAACACTAATGGTGTCTGTGCAGTTTAGTTGATAGAGCTCTGGACAGAGAAGGATCATTTTTCCTAGTCCTATAACTAGCAAGAAAGGAGGCAAATCATTCACCTCAGACCATCCTGTCCTGCAATGGAATACTTATCACGTCTTCCTTGAGGCTATAGAGGGATCACTATCCATTGGCATCCCTCCCAGTCTTTCCACTGGAATCTCATTAGAAGTTAGGCAGTTCTATATGGTCCCTACAATGTTATATCCTTCCTTGGCTTCTGAAAGGGGTTCTCATATGTGTAGAAGAATATTAGCATTTGAACCCTGGTAGATATTATAACCTTTATTCTGCATGGAAACCAGGATAAGCATTATCATTTTAATGCTGGGTTCAGGGATATGGTGATAGTGCCCCAAATCACTAGATTAGATGCCAGAAGACCTGGGTCCTAGTGCTTGCTCTGTAAATAGCTAGCCATATGACCATTTCATTCCATTTCTATGAACTCTCTTTCCTTATTTTTAAAATGAAGAGATGTATTGAATGACCCTTTCTAGCTCTACCTTTCCATGGATTCACAGCCTTCACCCAGTCATTGGATTGTGTGGAAGGAATTTTTTTCTTACTTTGGCCTTTCTCCAAAGGGGTAGAACAGTGCTTTGCACACAATGGACATTTAATAAATGTTGCTCATTGACACACTGTTATTGATTGGTTGGAGAAACAGCCTTAAAAGTACTATATTTTTTTCCTATCTTTGTAAAGCTATGAGGGCTAAATGAGTCTCTTCTTTCAAGGACCACATTTCTTTGGGCAAAATCTGGCCCCGTGGGCTAAACAATGTACTGGAAATTCCAAGTCCTTCAAGGAATGAAGCCAACTTTCTTCCCACTGACAGTGTTACCCTGGGCAGATCACCTAATAGGTCAGTAGCTTGGTTTCTTTGTTTAGAAGATAGAAGTCTAGAAGTCGCCACATAGTCATGTCCCATGGCAGTTGTGATGCATAAAGTACTAATTTGTTATAAACTAACCGTGATTGAAAATTAATAGCAACCAACTTCTGTGAAATTCTAGATGATTAAACATGGGGATAGATCTCATTGGGACGTGTCTTGTTTAGTAGCAGGGAATAGACTGAAATGACTGAACAGAAAGAAGAAAGAACACTGGACTTGGAGTCAGAAGAAATAGATCTTCCAGCCCTGTGACTTACTAGCTGTGTGGCCTTGGGCAAGGCATCTTCCCTGGGCTCTCAGTTTCCTACTCTGTAAAGTGAGGCAGTTGGGTTTGATGACCTCCATGGTGTCTTCTGGTTTTCACATTCTATTGTTACCCTATACAGGTGGGTGCTCATTAAAGATCCTTTGATGATGCTGATGCTTGTGGGCCTGGAAGTTCTCAACAGAGAAGTGTGCTAGGGAGCCTGTAATGTTGCTTCACGTACATTTCCTGTTCTGCCATAGGATAGCCTCAGAGATCTGATAGGTCATTTCCCTTCTAAATATCTGCAGTTACTTCATAGACCTGGGAAGGCACTCCCTTCCCCCGGAGTCTTGGGGGGGGGGGAAGAGAAAGACTCATATTTGGAGCATGTGCGTGAGTTGCTCTGAGCTTTTGCAGAAGGCTGACTCTTTGGACGAGCTGGAGGGAACCGTAACACCAGCTGTCGGCATAGCCAACTGTTTCGTTTCACGAGAAGACCACAGATCGGAGTTAAAAATACCAGACTTCAGCTGAAGAGGGCTAAAGGAACAAAAAGATAATCTCTTAACAAACAACGGTTACAACAATGGATTTAATAAGCCCTAAGCAATTTAGGAGTCTCATTAAAAAAACAAAAAAACACTGACTCAGTGAAATATTATATGGCTCTTTGGCTATTTGTGATTAATTTGTTAACCCGGAGGATGTCGTGGCCATTGCCCTCCCTATTATAATGTTAACCAATGCCCATTTAGTTGGAGGTCAGAAACATGTAGTTTTTTTTTTTTTAACATGTCACTCCTCTTGCTGCTCTGTGAAGTGAGATTTGGTAAATTGTTTAAGACTTGTGCAAATCCACCTTTCTTTTAACTGCTCAGACTATCTTAGCTGTACTGGAATGAATAGCATGCTAATGGAATTCGGGCCCCCTCTGTAGAAGGCAGATGCATCTTGCCGCCCCAGCATCTCCGGGATTCAGGCATAGCCAAGTGGTTAAAGTGTTTAGCATGCAGCTCGGTTCTGAGTGGACTTGGAAGCATTTAGATATTCCACTTTACTATTATATATTTTTTTTAAGTCTATACAGCTTCAAATGAAATGCAAAACAGCAGCTGTAGGTAGCAGCAGCCCCTTTCCCTGTCACGGTGGGGGGAGGGAACGTGCCTAAAATGCATAACGAAAAGGAAAACTTTCTACACTCAGAGGGAAATTGAAAAAAAAAAAGTTTCTCTTCTCCAGCTCTGTGAGAGAAAGTGAAGCTTAGCATTGGTTTGGATGGGGGAAATGGCATAGATGGGAGAGATTTCATTCCTATCTTAGCTTTAGGAGTGCTAAGGAGGCCAGCTGTTCACCCTCTCCCATTTCTTCCTGACTAGCTAGAATGCAAGCTCTTTGAGAGCAGGGCTACTTAGTTGTTGGCTTATCTCTCCAGCCCTGTGTATAGGAGGTACTTAATAAGTTATTGTATTGAACTTCAGTGAGTCAGACTTGTCTCCCTCCATTATCCCATAGACTTCTCTTAATCAGAAAAAAGTACTCAGCTCTTTGGCTCTGAGTGACCATTTTATTTACTGCCTGAGAGACAGTGATGTCAAATCTATTTGTTCTCAGATGCTTTACTAGCTCTTTGACGTCAGGCAAATCACTTAAACCTTTGCTTGCCTTGGTTTCCCTAATTGTGAAATGGGAATAATAATAGCACTTCCCTGTTGTGAGAATCAAATGAGAGAATATTTGTAAAAAGCACTTAGTGCTGGGCCCAGTGCATACTAGGTGCTATATAAATGCTTTTTCCTTTTCCTGCCTCCCACCTACCTATCAGGGTTGTCAAAGGATCAAATTATGCAGTACATAAAATCCTTTTCCAAACTTGGAGTGAATTGACTCAGGGTTGTGATCCTGCTGATGATGTTGGGTTTCCATGCCACACATCTGGGAGGCAATTGGTCCTGGGGTATTGTTGAGCTTTCCTCCTGCATATGATAATGTCTGAAGTAGAAACTGCTAAAGAAGAGGTTGCTGGTGGCGTTGGGAAGGAAGGGAGAAGAGAACAGGACCCAGGCTGAATGCAACTCACAAATTTCCTGTACTTTTCAAAAGATAATAGCAATAATAATAATAATATCTAGCATTTATATAGAACACTTCAAATTTCGGTGGGAAGTAGGGAAGGGGAAAAGCATTTCTTTAATGCTTACTATGTGACAGGTACCATGTGTAAGTACTTTTTACAAATGTTATTGCATTTGATCCTCACAACAACCCTGTGAAATAGGTGCTATTATTATCCCCATTTTACAATTAGGGAAACCGAGGCATATAGTTCTTTTTCTTTTAAGCAACTTGTCGGGGTCACATAGCCAGTAAGTGTCTGAGGCAGGATTTACACTCAAGTCTTCCTGTTCTGCTGGGCCACCTACCTGTTTTCAAGAATAGGTATTTTCATTAGTAATACATATTGTGTCCATTGAAACAGATGAAAACACCTCTATAATGCAGCAGAGAGTCTTGGAGAGTTTCTGGGGCTTAACAGATCATCATCATCCTGTGGACAAATCCAGTGCTGAAACCTCTATAAAGTTCATTAGGCTGGTCCTTAGACCATAGACCATCCCTGGGCCATAGTTAAAACCTCTCCTGCCTGGTAGGATTTCCCAGAACTTAAACTCCACTGGTTGAGGCCACAAAAATGGAGGGTCTCCTCCACACCATCATGATATCTCTAGAGTAGAGTTTTAGTGGAGGCCCTCCCATCATCACCCAAATCACTTCACTGTGTGAGGATGACTGAGCTATAATAAAGTCTGTGCTCTCGGAATGAGCTGTTATCATCTAATCATTGAAAAAGTGCTACTTTCTGTATAATATGTTGATGCATCATAACCTCAGGGACAGTGTTATACTGTGTCCCCAGGCTATATGCAGTGTTCTGTGACCTTTTGTTGTTATTTGTAAGATATCAAAAAAATCACAGGACCTCAGTTGGAAGAACGTTCAGAGGCCATCTAACCCAATCTGTACTTAAACAAGAAACTTTCTTTCCAACCCCTAACCTTCAGTCTACTTAGGCATTCAACCTTTCCTTAATGATCTTTCCAATGAGGAGAAACCCACAACTTCCCAAGGAAGGTCATTCCAATTTTAGATTGTTTTGATTGCTGGGAAGTTCCTTACATCAAGTCTAACTGTATCTCCTTGTAGCTTCCTCCCACTGTCGCTGGTTCTCCCCTCTAGGGTTAAGCAGAACAGGTCTATTACCTGTTCCTACTGATACCCTTTTAAATAGTTGAGGACAGTTATCATATCTTGCACATGTCTTCTATTTTCTAGGCTAAACATCCCCCATTCTATCAATTTCTCTAACCCATCAAAGTGCTTCCTAAAATGTGGTTCCTAGAACTGAACACAAGCTTCTGGATTCAGACTGAGTAGGGCAGAGAATATTGGGACTATCACTTCCCTAGTTTAAGCAAAGACTTAAGCAAAGCTATTTGCTTCAGTAGGTTGAGGCCTGGGGTGGTCATGCATCTTCCCCAAAACAGTAGAATGGTACTTAATCCCCAGTCTATTGGCAATAATAAAAGAAAATGTTTTCTCAATGTACCTGGGTTCTGCTTCTCTCTTTCCTTGGCAAGACTCAATGTTCTCTGAGTTCAGAAGGCAAAAATATTTGTCTTTCCTCTTAACAGAGAGTCCCCCTATAGTGGGGTTTACACTCTTACTGATTTACACTCTGACTCATTTGCACTTTCCTCCTCCTTCAAACCTGAACACTGAAGTGAATGAGTGAGGAAATATGGAAAAGTTCGTTTTCCCTTTTCACTATGGAAGCTAGCCTTGATCAGTGTTCCTATAGCAACATCAATTCTCCCAAGTTGCACCTACTGTATAATAAGTTATATATATAGAGAAGACCTACTAGTATCCAAAATACCCCATATGTGCAAAGTGAATGAGTTAATGTTGCTATGAGAATCTGAAATGTTCCCTTTCCTGATTTTCGTGCTTTTAAAGTTACAACCTGTGTTTGTTGGGCTCCACATTTCATAACACATGTTGAGGATATGTGCAGTACGAGAAGGCAGCAAGCAGTTTTAATATTCTTGCAATGCTATAGATTTATGGGGGAACTAGTATCGTTTCAAAACAATTTATTGAGTCTAGGAACAGAGATATGTGGATCAGAAAGGGTGAATTTTTGACAGACTTAGGAATGAAAGCCAAAATTTCTAACAGGAGTGCTGGTCCAATTTAACCATTACAGTCGAATAACTCCTTGCTACCCCTGCCTTGGCTGCCTAGGTTTGGCAAGAAGCGTTTCCAGACAAGAGTTAAACAGAAGGCTAGTCTAGTTCGAAGTCAACAAATAAGAACAAGTTATTAATTAAAAGACAAATGAGAATTTCAGTGGAAGGGAGAAGTTTCAGTCTAGCAGAGTTGTCAGGATCAAACATGAAGATAGAAAATCCTGCGCCAAGTCAGCAGGCAGGGAGGGCAAGGGAATTTTCCCAGCATTGCTGTCCAATAACTGTCTTAAAAGAAAGCCTAAATTCCTCAGACCCCCTGAACCTTATTCTTACCTGTAAAGAATGAAAACTCTCACTTCCATCCCTTGTCCTGGGTTTCACTTCAATTTTTAACCAGACTAAAAGAAATCAAATATAGAAAGAAAAATACAAACTGACAGCCAAACAGGCAACTAACTTTAAAAAGTTTGTGAGTCATAGGGTTCAGCCTAGTAAACTGAGGCTAGCAGAAGCATCTCTGTGTTTGTGCTACTGGGAAAGAAAAGGCCTCTGACAGAGGGAAAGTGTATAGACTCTGGGCTGTTAATGGGAGACAGCCTTGTGCCACACACTACTCTACGTTTTGAAATTACTTAACTCCCTTTCTCCCCTAGTAGAATTAGAGCTTCTTAAGAGCTTTTGGTTTTATTCTCTGTCACCAAGTGCCTAGAACAGAGAAGATGCTTAGGGTTTTTTTTTTGTTTTATTTTGTTTTTGACCAGTGATTTCATCAGTCTAGGGAACTCCCAGTCAGGAACTCCCTTTACCAATGCAGACTGACACTTGTTCTACATTTTCATAGTCTTAGAGCAGAGGTTCTTTACTTGTCCACAGAGGCCTTTCAGGGCTTCTTTGATTTTGGATGGGAAAGACAATTTCACCTTTATTTTAATATCATTGGTTCCCTCGGTAATCCTATGTATTTTGTTTGATGTATTTAAAAACATCGCTCTGAGAAGGCATCTATAGACTTTACCAGACCTTCCAGAGGGGTCTAGAACACACACCAAAGATTAAGAACTCTTTTCTTAGAGATTTTCTGGAGAATCATTGAATGACTTGTCCTGAGTACCATTGATGCTATGTATGTATCAGAGGTAGGTTCTTTTGACTCCATAGCCAACTCTCTATGCACTATGCCATGCTGCCTTGCAGGTGCTTAATAAATGTTGGGTAGGGGATATAATGAGAAGACTTGGACTAGAGCAAGAATCTCTAAGGAGTTTCCCAGTGCCTTACACCTTCTGGGTCTAAGAAACCTTGCCCAATACCTCTCTTAGAGACGTTCATATAAGTGTCATAGACAAATGATGGGGATAGATCTAGACCTGACAGCAGTACCTTGTTAGTTTATCTTCAATGTGAGGACAAAATGAGGTATTAATAGGTCACTGAACAGTTTACAAAAGGAAATTTACTTATCCCAAACATAGCAAGGGTATGCAACAAGGATACAGTAGTACTTAGTTTTTTCTATAGACCCAGGCTCCTTTTGTCTCCATATCAGCAGGAAAAGATGTGGTAACCTGCATGGACTTTAGACATCGACTAAGTGAGAGTGAATCTGACCCTACCTGGGTGAGACTTTTTACACCTCTAAGTGACCAGGAAGTTACCATCAACACAACCAGAGATTACCCAGAAGTTATATTAAAGGAAACATATACATCTTGAATCTTGCAGTTTTTGCCATATTTTCCCAGCATTTTCCAAATCTATGTTGGAGGAAGAGGGGGAGCAGAACTCTTATAAGATATTGGCCCTACCACAGTTCCCATTATCTAATGGTAATTCTTTTCAGAGCTCTGAGAAAAAAATATAGCAGAAGAGTATTTTAATTTTTTGTCCTTGGAAATCATTCCTTGGTACACAAGTGAGATTGGGATCCTTGAGTGGAACTGAGAAGTTATTTATGGGTGGTAATATATGAGTTATTAGTATTTCTGTCAATCTTAGGCCTTGCTCACTATAATATTTTTGTAACCTCTCGCGAGTATTTCCCAGACTATTAAAATATTGTTAAAACTTGATATTTCATTAAAAAAATAAAATTGAAGAAGAAATACTTCAAGAGCCATGATTGATATGTATGACATGTCAATCACTGGTACATATCAAAATTCTTTTATGTAATGATCAATGGTCTTCATGAGTTGTTGGCCAAAAAAATTAATCACCTTAATACCTGATTTGGTAATGAGCTTTTCTGAGTTTATCTAAACTGGTTCTCAGATGTCAGGCATGATGTCCTTCATTCAAAGCTTTTCCTGCCTAACCTGCCACAGCCTGCCCTCAGCCTCCATAGCTCTTGAGAACCCAGGGTCACCTCCATGTCACAATAAAAATTTGGAGGAGTACCTTGAAGAAAGAAAGAAGATATAACCATTTAAAAATTTTGTAAACTGTTATTTTGCTTTAGAGTGATAAATTGATCCAGAAATTGAATTTAAGCTATATCTGAATACACTGTGCTGAATCAATAGTAACAACAATTCCCATTTATTTAGTGTTTTAAACCTCACAACAATGCTAAGGGGTTGGTAGTGAGAATATAGTTTTACCCATTTTACAGAGGAGGAAATTGAAGTTCAGACAGACTAATGACCTTTCCATGGTTACCTAGTTAGTAAATATCAGAGCTGTGATCCAGGTCCAGGTTTTCTGAGTCCAAGTCTAATATCTTTTTCATTTTGTCAACTTGTCCAAAAGTAACTTATTTTTTTATATAGCATTTTGTGGTTATAAAATACTTTACCAGAAGTGTAACTAGGGTGGGTAATCCGAGACTTATTCAAAGGGGCTGCCATCTGGTGGGGGGCATTTCGGACTTTTGCTTCCTCCTCCTTTCAGTCTGGAGACCACAATCCTCATGCTTAATCATCTTCTATTGGTCAATATCACTTCAGGGATCAGGGGAAATGAGGACTTTGGAGAGGTTAAGAGAGTTGGGATCCTCACGGTGGATATGGGAGGAGGGAGAAGGGACAGGAACAAGGGACATGAAAGAAGGTATACCTTCTGGAGGTGGTAGCCACAGAAATGACAACTTTTTGTTGGAGTTTGTTTTCATGAGGATAGGAAGATGATGAAAACATGAGAAGTCTAAGAAAGGGAAGTTTTTTAAGGATAGAAGAGGGTTCATAAGGGCATAATAGAAAGAGGGGGCAGAGCAGGCATGAGTATCTAGAGGAGTATTGTTATAAATGCATCTAAGCATCCATTGATTAGGTACTGCTGCCAATCACCGAATCAACATGCAGAGACAGATATTTGTACATTTTATTTACACTCAGAGCTCAGGCTCATCTGTATTGAAAGGTCAGAGAACCCAGAGCACCAGCAACCTTATATAGAATGTGGATATATAAGCATCATAGGAAAGTGGAATTTTACAGAAAGCAGGAGAAGATAAGGGCATATATGTCTGGGAACAAGTAACAGAAGGGGGAAGATTGGACATCTGCCAGGGTCAAAGCAGGAGCTGTGGCTTCTTTCCCAGGCTTGATTTCACAGGTGTTATGACTTTAGAACTTCCAGGAACAATGTCTGGGAAGCTCAAAAATAGAGATTAGTGTCCTCTTCTGATCATAGTGGTGGTAGGAAGTCTGAGCCAGAGTTTCTTTCCTATCACAGTCTTTCTCCTATCACAGTGGCAGCAAGAGGAGACCTGAGCCAGAAATTCTCTTGCCACAATATGGTTGAGGTGGATGGGGATTAAAAATCAGAAAGTAGTAACAGGGGAAGGAGATAAGTTTTGTCTTAGGCCAACTGTGACCTCTAAATCATGGGGACTTGGACTGAGGAGAGTTTCCTAGTCACAGTACACAGGATTTTTAACTCACTGAATTTGTCTGAAGTACTAGAGGTCTAAATTTGACTCTGTGCAACACACTCATTTGTCTCTTGTTAGCCTTTCACAACAACCTCATGAAACAGATGGAATAAGTATTATTACTCACACTTTATAGATGAGGAAATAGAGGTTCAGGTACTTATCCAGTATTGGATAAGTCTGAACCAAGATTTAAATCTGGATCTTTTGATTCCAAATCCTGTGTTCTTTCTACCATTCCGTGCTGCTTCCCAACTCAACCATTGTGGCCCAACCTGATCCCATTTGAACATTTCATAGTGACCAATGAGGAGAGCTATTTACTTTGACCAAGAATAATATTCACCAATTAGGTGTACACCATCCAAGGCCTAGTTCTTTGCTCTGTTTTCTATGGCTATTCCCTACTTCGATTTGGGACAAAGCTGTCTTCACTCTTTAAGTGAATTCATCTGTGATCTCACTTCTTTCTCAAGTCCCATAAAACTCCTAGGTGAGTCCACTGAGTGTAAAACACTTTTACACAGAAGGAGAGGGGGGCATCTTCAAAAAGAAAAATCAATTAGGTAAAATAAAGATGAAATAGAAATCAAGTGAGCATGAGCGCTTGCTGTGTCCAGTATTGTCCTGGAGCTGCCCTCTTTAACTCTCTGCTTCTTGCTGCTTAACTCTTGTTCCATTCACTCCCCTCTCCTCCTTTCTGCAAGAAGATGAACGTAGCTGCATATGGGAGATCCAAGCGTTAGAAATATGATGAAACAAAAGAAAATAAAGCTCCTCAGATTCAGAGGTCATAAGAAGTTTGGAGTGTTTGTTTTATCCTTTGTATAAAAGGAGGCTTCTTCCTACCAGTAATAATAGGTAACATTTATATAATGCTTTAAGGTTTTTTGAAATCTTTACAAATATCATCATATTTGATCCTTACAATAACGACTGAGAGGTAGGTACAGATGAGGAAACTGAGACAAATGGATTAAATGACTTATACAGGGTCACAGAACAAACAGTAAGTTGCTGAGGCTAATCGAACCCAGAGTCTTCCTGACTCTGGGTCCATCATTCTATCTATTATGCTACCCAGCTGCCTCCTGACATGAATAGTCCTGATATCTTTTGGTGACCAATCCTTTGCCTTTTCCCCAGGCAGATGATCTGGGTATGTTAGTGTTGGACACTCTCCCAGGGTAGCCACCAGCTCCCCATATGAGCATAGAAACTCACAAAACTCAAAACACAGCTCTGTTCACCAGTTCATGGGAATGGGACACATCTGAGCATGTAGAAAGCAATAACTCCCCACCCAGCAGTGAGCAATCCTCCCCAAAAGACTTGTATAGTTTCTGCAATTTATATTACTGACTTAGATAGACCTCTAATTGGAAGTAGTTGAAGTTTGTTCATCCCCAACGGCACCAAATTAACTATCCTCCAGCAGCTCTTGCTTTAAACAGATGTGGCTAATTATTGTTCCACAGTGACGCTCCTATCTGCGGTCTTCCTCAAGTCAACATATACTTATTAAACACTCAGTATGTACACCAGGCGCTGTCCTAAATACTAGGAATATAAGCAAAAAAAAGATCATGTCTTCCCTCAAGGAACCTACATTCTAATGAGGGGAAGACAACACATAAAAGGGACCTGAGAAGTAGAGAGTGAGGGAAGGGAAGGTACCAGCACCAGACCATGGTTATGAATTCCATAGGATAAAAGATAGCTGGTTTGGCCCTGCCTCAAAATAGAGGTTCCAGAGGAGCTCACCAGTGGGAGAAAGGGGCCTCTAGGAGAGGGAAAAGGCGACCGAGGCTTGAAATCTGGAGAAAAAAGGATGACCTTCCTCAAAGGAGGAACTTGCCCCTGGTAGAAGAGGGCTGCAGGAATAGAGGGAGAGAGCAGCTGAATGATGCTGGTGAAGTCTGGAGAATATTCTCCATCATGCTTCTATACATTTCCCGTTTCCATAAGTGACAGTCATCTTGCAACTGGTATTGTTTCTACTCCTGGTCCGTTTTGCTGCCTTCTTAGTGCAACAATTCTGCTTTCTCCACAAAATGATGCTCATCACCTTTTGTTTTCTGCCATCTCTCTCTGTCTCTTTCTGCCTATCTCTGTCTCTGTCTGTCTCTCCTCACTGCTGTCCAGTTTGGCAATTTGACTTTTCCAGTGGACAGACCTCATCCCCTTTCCCAAGGCATCAAAGTTTTCCAACTTGGGGAGTATTTTTATAGTTAAAAATTATATCTCTAGTATTTTACATATTCATATGTATGTATACTCATACATAAATTTATATGTATGCACACACATATATATCCTTGCTCTGACATAGACTATGGTTGTGTGATCCTGGTTATGTGTTGGGTATATATGAACTTGGGCCAATCATAAAACCTCTCAACATCCTATGACCTAGGCAACTATCCATGACTGTAAGTTTCAGAGGAACTGCTGACCGACATAAGGAGAGGGAGTTTCATCATCTGAGAGTAGCCTGTGTCAATGAAATCACAGGTCCATTCTCTATCCCTAACCCCATGTCATTCTGTCTGTCTCTCTGTCTTTCTTGATGTTAATTCATCTATATATCTGTACATCTTTTTTTTCTTTTTAAAATTTTCTTTTTAATGTTTATTTAAAAAAATTTTGAGTTCTAAATTCTCTTTCTTCCAAGTCCCTCATTAAGAAGGCAAGCAAATGTTCAATACATTGGTCAATAAACATTCATATATCACTCTCTCCCTCTACTTGTCGTTTAATAATTTTTCAGTTGTGTCCAACTCTTCATGAACCCATTTGGGTTTTTTTGGTAAAGATACTGGAGTGGTTTGCCATTTCCATTTTCAGCTCACTTTTTGCAGATGAGGACACTGAGGAAAACAGAGTTAAGTGACTTGCCCAGGGTCACACAGCTAGTAAATGTCTGTGGCTGGATTTGAATTCATGAAGATGAGTTTTCCTGACTCCAAGATTGGCACTCAATGCCACTCTATGCCACTCAGCTTCTTCCTCTCCCTACTCTATTTTTGAAAAAATTAAGCAAAGTTAATAGCATAACTGACTAATAACACGCTATTTTACTCCTATACCTTGCTGCTTATTGATAGAGAGGAAGGCTACACACTTTAACTTTGATAGTGTAACACCAACACTGCCCTTTGTGTTCGACCCATGTTTTGTTATCTGAGTATTGTCTTTATTTGTATTGCTTTACTACTTGTGTAAAGTTGCTCCCTGGGATTTGCTTTTTTCATGCTACACCACTTTGTACACATCTTCCATGTTTCTTTGAATTCTTTATATTTGTCATTCCTTACAGTGCAATAATACTTAATTACATCCAAATACCATAATTTGTTCAGCCATTCACCAATTATAGGATACATATTTTCTTTCTAGATTTTATTATAAAAAATAATGCTGCTATGGATATTTTTGTACACATGACCTCTATTATTCTTATGTTTTCTTTTAAACATGTTCCCCACAGACCCAAACCTAATTTGGTAAGTTTCTTTGTGGAAGGGGTACATAATAGAAACCTTTCCTTTTTGCACAGTAAAAGCAAATCTTTGTCTATAGAGGCTTATGGTGATTCACTGGTGCTTGCTGCCTCTCTACCCCAGAATCTGGCTAGAGGTTTCCTTCTAAAATCATCACCTCCTTCTCGGTCTCAGGATTTAGGGGAAACCTCTGTTCCCTTTATGATTATTATTTTGTTCCCTCCCTTCTCTCAAAACAACAAGGCTAAGCTATTCAAATTCTAGAAAACACCTAGAAGGGAAGGGGGAGAGGATGGTGCCAACTATGGATACCTAGACATTGGGCATAGGAAAGAATTTTCTTCCTTCCTTCCTTCCTTCCTTCCTTCCTTCCTTCCTTCCTTCCTT